>NC_086453.1:89487262-90687262 GCF_028390025.1 Pseudophryne corroboree | reverse complement strand
CGCCTGAATTTTGTCTGTTTAACTTGATAGATATCCCTCTTTCAATTTATAAGAACTCACTGCTTAGACACTTGATGAATGCTGCTAGGGCAACTATACCATTCTACTGGAGATCCCATAACTGTCCTTCTATTTCCCGTTGGTTCCAGAGGGTAGACCATTATATGAATATGGAGGAACTTAACCAGTCTTTGAAACTCCCGAACCCAAAATTTACATCCACATGGTTTAGTTGGTTAGCCTTTAAAGAATCAAGCGAATATAACAAATATGTCGACTCACCCACGTCATGAAACACTGAGTCTCACAGAAAATTAACCTAAATAACCTATCTTCTTCTCTTGATCTTCTTCTTTCTTCTATGCTTTTACATCCTTTTTATTCGTTATTGTTGATATATTGATAGGGGTATGAGAATTACCATATAACAAACGATGTTTGACTGAAGTAAAAGTCTTCTTAGAATGATTGTTTGACATATCTCTTCCCTGATTATCACATGTCATGTTCTGGACTAGTAACTACATATTGTATGTAATGTTGATATATTACTTTATTGACATGCTGAAATTGTTTCAATAAAAACAGGTTGTATAAAAAAAAAAATTTTAAATCGGTAATTTGAAGTCACTTTTTGAAAAAAATAATTGTCAGTTACTGAAAGTGGGTAAAACAGTACCACATTGTGCAGAATTATATTGAATTGTGACAATCCATGCAACTACCGTATGACATACGGATGGAGCCGCGCTTATCTGAGGCGGCTCCATCGCAGGCGTGCTCTCCTGGCGTGACTAGGCGATCCGTCCGCCTAGTCACGCCGGGAGTGCACAGAGACGCTCCCATTCAGAGCGTCTCCATCCGGGAGTGCAACGAAGATGCTCTCCCATTCTAGTGAATGGGGCGCGTCTCCGTCACGGGCGCGTGTCCGGGCGGACAGAGACGCTCTCGGTGATAGGCGCCCAGGCACAGATGGAGGCACGACTAGCGTGGCTCCGTCTGTATGAGTCTCATACACTGACTCCACTTATGGTTATGCACAGACCTTTTAATCACTATCATTCTGAACCACCTTGTTGCTGGTTTTTCACATCTATTGTTCAGCTACAGTATAGATCCACTCAGTATTCTCTAATGTCTTTCATTAGTGCTGCAGCCTTTCCAAAATGACACTATCAGAGCAACTGGCCCCTAATGTCCTATTTAATGACGATAACATTATCTGTTACCTGCTGATTCTCATTTACTGGTGCACAAAAAAAAAATAAGGCAAAGGAAAAAGATGTGTCCTTAAATGGTTCTGTGTATTTTTCTTACAGATGAGAATGTGATCGGCTCAGGCTCTGTGTGCCAGTACAGTGAAGGGGAGAATAGAGTAAATGACAGTGAATTATACAAAAGCATGTATGCTGTAGCACTGTCGGCTAGTATCAGCAGACAGCAGGGCATGCTTTGATCTCAAACGCGACAATACTGACTAAATGAATGTCACTCTTGCTACATCCCAGTGTTCTGGATAAGACTTTGCGGGTGCCCTGTTTAATTTAAGCAAGCGGAGAACACACAGATAGCGATGACCTAGGAAGATAGAGGTAACAAATCAATGTCAGTGTTAACCTCAGCCCTAATCAATCTTGGACAAATCATAGGTGAGTTATTTATTGAAGCCTACCATGTCCAATTGTAAACAGCACAGGAATACAAAATAACACCACTGCGTCAATCACACTTTGTTGAGATATAAAGGTGGATTCTGTGCTTTTCCTTTACAGTATGACTTTTAGGAATAATCCACTCTAGTAGAGATTAAAACAGGGAGGCTACAGCAATGTCTTATGGCCTATCCACACCAATGTCATTGTGATATGGATGAATATGTTAGGATGTTTCATATGTAGTAATTGTCATTGTAGATCCACTATATGTAATCACCTCAAATATCACTTGGGAATTGTTCTTTGGAATCATAGTACATATTTATTTGAAGTGCTTCCTTTAAATGGGTCATACAAAATATTATGGCCAAAACATGTTGGTGATGGCTGGTACTTTATCTCCATCCACTTTACGTCCATCCAAGGCTTAGTAAATAGACCCCCAGGTCCTCAGGACCCCACACAGTTACAGTAATGTTTTCTTTTTTCCAGGTCACTGTGGATTTTTAAAATGTGACAGTTGGTGATGCACAGTGCACCTGCTGGGTGACCTGGAAAATGTGAACTGTATGGGGTCCTGTGGACCAAATCTGAGAACCACTGTGCTAGAGGAAACAAGGTTACACTCTCCAATTGCCATGCGGTCTGATTAGATTCCTGGAGGGCATGCTGGTTATTGTAGTGCTATTTAGAAGATCTCAGGGTGACTCCAGGTGAGTTAGCTCTCAATTTAGATATATTTTTGGATGTGCTATTATCATGTATCAAAAAAATAAGCAATTATATGACCCAGAGTGGGTGCCATTATCATGTAGCATTAGAGTCCACTAGTATCAGAGAAGCCTTGAAGCGGCCTGGTAGCTTAACCATACCTTTGCAATGTATGCCACTAAGATCTTTGAATTTTCTATAATCATGTAGTGCTCAAGTCTTATTGCCAATACATTTTGGTGTGTTGGGAAAAAACTGTTCTCTTTTTCTTGTTTGGAATAACCCCTCCCTTTCATGTACCTGAAAAGTACTGTATTACTAGATTGATTGAGCAACTACCATTTATATTACTGTTCTGAGAGGCATAGATGGTACCAACATTTGCAGAGCTAAGCTGGTTCTTGTAGTGCCACTTGGAGAATCTAAGGGTGACTTCAGGTGAGTTGCCTTTCAACTTAGACATATTTTTGCATGTGCTATTATTATGTAGCATAACAATAAGCAACTATATGTCCCAGAGTGGGTGCTATTATCATGAAATGTTAGTGAGCACCAGTATCAGAGATGCCTGGACGTGGCATGGTGGCTTAACCATAGCTTTGCAAATATATGCAACTAGTATCTCTGAAATTTCTATTATCATGTAGTGGTCATATCTTATTGCTGATACCTTTTGGTGTGCTGGGGGAAAACTGTTCTTTTTTCTTGTTTAGAATAACCCCTCCCCTTTCATCCACCTGAAAAGTATTAGTAGATTGATCGAGCAGCTACCATTATATATTGCTGCTGTTCTTCTTTGTCTTCTCATATTTACAGTATCTTCTGTTCTATCCTGTGTTATTTTTTTTGTTTGTTTCACTGAGATGTCATAGATTGCCTTAAGACATATTTGATTTTGATCAGTGTTAACTAGAGACTTGTCCTCTTGCTGTGCACAGCTCACTTATTGTACCTTTTAACGTTACTGTATGTACAATTTGCCGCTGTACCTCTGTTTTGTTATAACAAAAAACTTTAATTATAGAAAAAAAAAGAAAAGTAATCTTAGCAGTTTTAATAAAACACAAGGGGAAAAAAATCAATATTTAATTCAAACTCGCTTCACAATCCCCATATCTTATTTTTCCCTAAAAACACATAAATCCCTAACAAACCCACCCTGGAGAGTGATTGTAGCCAGGACAGATTTTAGTGAAGTTACATGTCTCTGAATATGTCGGGATTTTTTTTAAGATGTATTTTAAAGAACTACTATTGTATATGTAGATCACTACAGTAATTTTGCTAATTATTGAAAACTTAGAGATGGAGGAGGCCTTTTTGGTTGACAGTTGCTCTCCAGTTTTTATACACTTCAGTTCAACAAGTTAAAGCTATTCAATGTGTGTCAAAGAGAATTTAATATCAGTACATTGGATATTTCTTACAAAGAATTTACACATGCTCTTATTTATTTTACCTGGACTCACAAATATTTTTCATTTTTAGATAAAACTTTTTGCAAATTTGTGGTACAGCTATGGGAACCATGTGTGCACCCCTTCCCCCAGCCTTATGAATTTACATATGCATAGCTAGAAAGTGTACAATAGTTAGAATAATAACCACTTTATTGACAATATTCACCAACAGTATATAAACCTTATATTGATGACATCATTATAGTGTGGAAAGGGAAGGTAAGAGTAGATTTCTTCAATTACCTATGAAACTAATTAGTAACAATGAATACAATATGTCCTTTCCAACAAAATCAGTACAGACAAAATCAAATATTAAACCTGATACAAATGAATGAAGGAAAACAGGTCATCATAAATAATGTCATTAAGGCAATCATTCCTAAGAGTAATTAAATTATAAAAGTAGACATTAAAGAAAATGGAAGGATAATATTTCATTTTCACAGTTCTGTCATATTAAACACAACTTCAGTAAAGATTACATGAGTTCAGAACAATTATGCTTGTATGCCCATAAATTTAAATCCAGGGGATATCTGTTGATTTTTGATGTTATCTCGAAAAGTAATGAGTTGGATAGTAAATGCCTATTAATTTACAGAACCAATGAAAATCAATTATATGTTCCCTTCATAAGTCAGTATAGGCAGGAGCATCCTTCAAATGGAACCAGTCTTAAAGAAAATTACTCCAAAGAATTATATATAATTATATTTACAGAAAAAGAGAATTTCAATATTTTTTTTTTGTCCCCAGTTTACTAAAGCTAGTTCTGAAAGAATAATAAAAGTTATGGGTTAAGCATTGTAGTTTTTTTTTTTCAAGTGTCAGCATTGAAACATCTGTAAATATGTTAAAGCTATATCACACACCTTTTCCAATCATGATAACTCAGAAAGCTTTACAATAAAATATTTTGTGATTTTGCACCACTGCCCATGTGATATTCAGTATCTCTTGGGATGCACAGGTGGTTATAAATATAAAGGCAAACCTAGCGTACTGTATTTTAAGGCTGTGGATACAGAAACATGTAAAAAAAAAAATAAGAACACGTTAAGTCATTCATTATCATAAGTTTTCCTGAATGAACATAATCCTAATGCTAAATCCCTGTCTTTTAAAGTTATTGAACATGCTAAATTAGGCAAGATAGGAGATGTGCACGAAAAAGGCTTTCACAGTGAAAAATGTTCAGAACTTCCAATTTGAAAACCTTTTGGGGGAATTCAATTGGCGGCAAATCCTTCAGCCGGCTGAATCCGTGCGGCACCTGCCACACTGTACAGCAGCGGGATGTTGCACAAAATTATTGCCGTTGCCGACATTTAAACACCGTGGCAATGGCAGTTCGCATACTTCAATTACATTTATTTCCCTCCTAAGGGGGACATTTACTAAGCAGTGATAAGAGCGGAGAAGTGAGCCAGTGGAGAAGTTGCCGCATCAACCAATGAGCAGCTCTGTATAATTATATAGTATGCAAATTATAGATTTTACTTCAGTGCAGATTGGTTGCCATGGGTAGTCTCTAATGGATTTAATTAAGGTTTCAAGAAATGGTCCATTTTATACATACAGTATATATTTATGTGAGCTTTAACCGAGAGGACCTAATTTTAGCTGGTTTATGCTTGTGATTCAAAATATTTTATAAGTATTCTTATAAAAAAAATTTTTAAATACCAGTTTGAATTTTGAAAAATATTTTTGCTGTGGACCAGTAAGGGAGTATATATATATATATATATATATATATAGTTATCATGCTTTATTATGAGTCTGCTTATGAATATTCTTTATTTGAAGTGGTAGGGAATATGATCACATATGTATTAATTTTATATGTACAGGTACTTTTTGTACTCATTGGGGTATAGGTATGAAGCAGTGATAACAGTGGAGAAGTGAGCCAGTGGAGAAGTTGCCCATGGTAACCAATCAGCCCTGAAGTAACATTTATAATTTGCATACTATAAAATTATACAGAGCAGCTGATTGGTTGCCATGGGCAACTACTCTACTGTCTCACTTCTCCACTTTTATCACTGCTTCATACATTTACCCTTCTGTTTGTAATTGCTACTTGACTGAAAAAGTAAACTGCTCTCTATTGGAAAGCTATTCTGTTAAAAAAATAACTGTCTATTTATATTGTAGATTTTAATGTGTTAATTACGATTTTGAATGTAAGTTATATAACCTTTATGAGCTTCTCAGAGATTAGGTGACTGCTAAAACTGTAATTGGTCACATTTAGTAAATTTTAACGAGATTTAAGGTGGTCTCCTGTAATTTAACTGTCTCAATGAACCCTCTAATTACCCCCAGCATATCTCTAGTCCTCTTGTGCCCTGGTGTGTGCCCCCAGGCCCTAGCATCTCTCTGACATTCCCCATCACAAGCAGCCAGCTTCCTCACATACCCCCATATATGCCTCCAGTATCTCCTATTCCCAATCATCTGCAGTCTACTTCCCCACAAACCCCATCAGCTACTTACCTTATTCAACTATCAGCAATAGCTAAACCACTGCCATGCTGGAGCCAGGGCAGATGCGGTGGCAGTTTAAACCTTGCACCGGCCGCTAGCCAATTGCAGTTATTGGACCTATGGCCAATCAAAAGAAGTGGCAGTGTCCTTTTAAATTTGACTATGGACACGACCAAATCATACAGCCAATCAGAAGCAGCTGCGATTGACTCGTGGACAGTGCCAAATTCAAAAGGGTGCCACTGCTTCTGTTGACTGGCTGCTTGACTGTGAACTACAATTGGCTCACGTCCAGCACCAAGTTTAAACTGCCACCGCATATGCCCTGGTGCCTGAACCTGATACTCCGTCCCAGAGCCAATCAGAGATATGTTCCCTGCAGAACACGTCTCCACACAAACTGCCATTGCTGTTGCTCTCTGGTAAATGTGCCGCAGTGTAGATAAGGTGTTAGTCAGTGGTGGGACCGAGGAAAGGATCCCAGCACCGACAAACACATGGTGGGGGTGGGGGGGGGGAGATTTACTAAGAATATAAGAATAGTTTTTGGAAGAGCTTACAAATCGCCCATTATTGCCCCTTCTCACCCCCAATCACCAGAACAAAAAAATTTACTAACAGTCATTTTACCTTACGTCTTGTCTTTCTATGGTGTACAGTATGTGGTTGAAATTTGGCGTGGTTGATTTGTGCTGACTTTGCAGTTTTCGCATGAGTAGTCGATTTACAGGTAGAAGTAGCACTTGAATGTGCTATAACTTGCAAAACAATTTGCATTAGAAATTCAGAATGCCATAGAAGTTGCATGCCAACATAAACCAACTCACGCCTCAATTTGACCCACAAGTTGCACCTCAAATCACACCACAAGTTGCCATAAAGCAACAAAATCCCCAAACACTTTCATCTGTTCTGTTTCTTTCTCCTGGTACAGCCCACATGAAATCACTACCTGGATCAAGGCTATACCAAAACCTGCCTCTGTCATGGCTAGAAAGTGAGTGCTGTGGGTAACTTGATGGTCTTATGCATTCTTATATATATATATATATATATATATATATATATACAGAGTTGAAATGCCGGCACTCCGTCTCATGTGAATAAAAAATGCCTCGGTGCCTCCAGTACAAAGCTATGCAGCAGGGTTATGTATAATACAATAACAGTGGCACTCACACGGACTTCCTTTTCATTTAAATAAATGGGCGCAGTACGCCTCCGCTTGTTAACGTTTCAGTTTTATTCTCAAAACTTTCGTCAGAACAAAGTACATAAGTAAAAACCTTTGGTATAAAGGTAAGCTTTTTACTTATGTACTTTGTTCTGACGAAAGTTTTGAGAATAAAACTGAAACGTTAACAAGCGGAGGCGTACTGCGCCCATTTATTTAAATGAAAAGGAAGTCCGTGTGAGTGCCACTGTTATTGTATTATATATATATATATATATATATATATATTTATTTATTTATTTATTCATTCATTCACACTATCACAATTACCTACAATGTGCTCGCTGCATTGCTGGCCAGAACATGACAGGCACCCTGTAGACTGCTAGTGGCCCCACCACATTTGTGCCGCAGCGGGTCAGGGATCAGGAGCGTGGCTGTACAAATGCTCCACCATGATCCAGCACCTCCACTAAAACCAGACTACTGGATGACTTGTTTGCCTGCTACATACAATATCCAGTTATCATACTCCTCATCTTTTATCCATTAAGTAAAAAAACAAATATGAGAACATAGTATAATACTATGGCTATCGTTAACTAGGACATTTTAAAATTGATGCCAGATCAAAAGACAACTGAATTATGAGTTATAGAGATAACTCTTCATAGACCCCACAACACAATATAAATATTAATTGGATAGAGAGTTATTACAGTAAAATATGATGGTATTTCCAGTAATAAATTACTGCAAGCACTGTTTTAGAAAAAAACATTGTGTTTCAGCTATTAAGAAAGAAGTCAGAGCATATATCTATTACAGACTACCAACCTGCGCTGGCTTTGCACAGGAGCAATTTTTCAACATACGGCGACAGGCTAGGGCTTACATGAATTTTTCTGGAGAAATCAGATAATATATACCAATATGTACATAAATAAAGTCTGTTGTGTGATTAGAGATGTGCGCAGGACCATTTTTGCTGGTTTTGGTTCTATTTTGTCATGGGTTTTTGATTTTGGATTCGGTTTTCAATTTCAGCCATGACTGGTTTTGATTTTGGTTTTGGATTTGTTAAAAAAATTAACAAAAAAGCCATAATTTGGGCTTTTTTTGTTCCTATGGTATTATTCACCTCAATAACATTCATTCCCACTCATTTCCAAACAAACACAAACACACAGCAGTTTATAGCACATCTAAAGGGCCCTACACATTTAACGATCCGCTGCCCGACGGCGGATACGGCCGACGGGCGGCCCGGCGGCGGGGGGGCAGTGACGGGGGAAGTGAAGTTTCTTCACTCCCCCTGTCACATGGCTCCATAGAAGTGCAGGCAAATATGGACGAGATCGTCCATATTAGCCTGCATGCACAGCCGACGGGGCACCAGCGATGAACGAGCGCGGGGCCGCGCATCGTTCATCGCTGGTGCCTCCACACTGAAAGATATGAACGGTATCTCGTTCATTAATGAACAAGATCGTTCATATCTTTGAGAATTATCGCCCAGTGTGTAGGGCCTTTAAGAAACATTGGGGGTAATTCAGAGTTGATCGCAGCAACAAATTTGTTAGCAGTTGGGCTAAACCATGTGCACTACAGTTGTGGCAGATCTAACATTTGCAGAGAGAGTTAGATTTGGGTGGGTTATTTTGTTTCTGTGTGGGGTAAATACTGGCTGTTTTATTTTTACACTGCAATTTAGATTTCGGGTTGAACACACCACACCCAAATCTAACTCTCTCTGCACATGTTATATCTGCCCCTCCCCCCTGCAGTGCACATGGTTTTGCCCAACTGCTAACAAATTTGCTGCTGCGATATCATCTCTGAATTAGGCCGATTGTCACACAGCAGTGGCAGAAATGAAAAGTGGTGCATGACTGGTGGCAGCAGCTGCAACACTTGCAACACTATTATTTGGTTGCTCTTCTCTAAACTGATATTTATCCTTTTTTTTAATTCATAGATCACTGCTTGGACTCACAGGGCTTATAGATGTATATGAACAAAGCGCACTAGGGTAAAACACACTAAACACTACAAACAATAGATCTATATTTTTTATTTCTAATTTTTTTAACTTGCAACTCAGTTCAAACTGCGTGTAGTCACAGGGCTTATATATGCATGTGAACAAAGCACACTAGAGTAAAGTTCACCAAACAGTACAAACAATAGAAGAATATCTGACAGTGAATCACATAATAAACAATGTAGTGCTGCTTGTGAACAGAAACTTTAGATGGACACAACATAGCTATTTTACAGCAGATTACAGTGCAACATACAATAGTGTGCTCCCTATACACTGACTATATACAAAGCACAGCCACTTGTAAGTCTGGAGTCTGGACAGTAGACACAGCACAGGCAATACAGCAGAGTACAGTGCAGCACATATCAGCATGTCTGAGAGTGAAATGAGAGTCCCGGCCGCGGCGCCTTATATAGAATCCAAAATCGGTGACAATCCAATGTCAGGAGGCTCAGGAATACTCAGATCCCAGAAGTCCGGAGTGACTCAGATTCCAAGGAATCCAAACCGCCCATCTCTAGTTGTGATATATCGTTAATGGTTTAGGCAGCTTAAGCCAATACAGCTCTTGGACTGACATTTTTTCTTTGGCTTGCTTCACTAAAATAGTAACTGCTCGGCTCCCTTTTGTCATAGATTACTATCTCATACACCTACTGTAAACCTTCCTCCACAAATGCTCTATAGAATTGTGAAACTGCATCAAAATCTGTCCACTGTTTCTCGAGATTAGACCAAACGAACAGAAAAATGCCTACCAGCGATATATAGGCGGCCTCTTATTGTTTTGGACAGGGTGTGCAGCAGCGATACGAGATTGACTGTTTTGGAAGTCAAAATACAATACAAGGGTAATGAAATTAATACTTCAGTTTTCTACAAGCCAAAGATCTAGGTACTGTACATTATTGAGATCAACTCGCCATCACCCATGGCCCTCAAAAGGCTCCCCCCTTATATGATGAGAGTCATGCATTACTAGTGATAGAAACCTCCTTGAAACACTGGACCTTTTTTGATCTGTAAATTCCGCTCGGGGGATACAGTACTCAGGAGTAAGTTGAATACCTAAGTAACAGGGTGTAGGTATTGGGTCTGCAGAGAGAGAGTTTAGTAGAACACTGCTGAACATTACACAATGAAGCCCAGCTGGATCACTGAGATCCATGCAAGGCTTCATCGTGTCAATTAATTAAATCGTTTAAAAAAAAAAAAATTGTGTGGGGTCCTCCCTCCTGAATATAACCAGCCCCGAGCTCTTTGAGATGGTCCACGTTGTTAAAATACCAGGGGAAAAAATGCATAGGGGTTCCCATCTCTTTATTGTAAATACAAATTCCTCCTTTTTGATAAAGCAACATTTTCAACTGTGCGGTATTGACCATTGGGTCTAATTAAGATCTGATCGCAACAGCAAATTTGTTAGCAGTTGGACAAAACCATGGGGGTCATTCCGAGCTGTTCGCTCGCTAGCTGCTTTTAGCAGCATTGCACACGCTAGCCGCCGCCCTCTGGGAGTGAATCTTAGCATAGCAGAATTGCGAACGAAAGATTAGCAGAATTGCGAATAGAAAATTCTTAGCAGTTTCTGAGTAGCTCGAGACTTACTCCTACACTGCGATCAGCTCAGCTCGTTTCGTTCTTGGTTTGACGTCACAAACACGCCCTGCGTTCGGCCAGCCACTCCCCCATTTCTCCAGACACTCCTGCGTTTTATCCTGGCACGCCTGCGTTTTTCCGCACACTCCCAGAAAACGGTCAGTTTCCGCCCAGAAACACCCACTTCCTGTCAATCACACTCCGATCACTTCAACGATGAAAATTCTTCGTTCGGACGTGAGTAAATCTAGTAAGTTCTGTGCTAAATTACTTAGCGCATGCGCACTGCGTACCATGCGCATGCACATTTTTGCCTTAATCGCTATGTTGCGAAAATCGGCGAGCGAACAACTCGGAATGACCCCCATGTGCACTGCAGGGGGGGCAGATATTACATGTGCAGAGAGAGTTAGATTGGGTGTGGTTTGCTCAATCTGAAATCTAAATTGCAGTGTAAAAATAAAGCAGCCAGTATTTACCCTGCGCAGAAACAAGATAACCCACCCAAATCTAACTCTCTCTGCAAATGTTATATCTGCCCCACCCACCCTGCAGTACACATGGTTTTGCCCAACTGCTAACCACATTTGCTGCTACGATCAGATCTGAGTTACCCCCATTGTCTCCGTAGGCCAGGTGCGTTTTAAGAAAGGAGTGGGCCCATGTGCCGGCTCTGTGTGGGCTCCCTCCTCCCCGGCAGCAGCGCTGTAGAATCTGGCAGCTGGCTTTATGCCAGAGTCTACTGCGCATGTGCAGGGCTCTGGAAACATGGCATCCATGCTTTGTTCCCGGTGACTTCTCTACTACACATACACAAATCACTAGGAAAATGGCCACCGTACCATTTTCTCAGTGATTTCTATCTGCAGCACCGGCGGCCGCTGAGAGGGTTAAGTATCATTTTATGGGTGAAGAGTGTGCCGTGTGGGCCCCATGGACCCATTATAGATACGCCAATGAACAGAGCAAATGGAATTAATGGCTCACTATTTGATTAAGTGAATCTCTCAGCATTTTGGAAAATTATGATTCAATTTAATTAGGCGTGCGGAGTATTTGTCGTAACGGCATGGAATTGCGGAACCACACTTACTCGCACCACTTTATGTATTGACCCCATACATTATTTTAATATTGTGGGTAGTGTTGACTTTATAAAATGTTTTGTGTTTCTTTGTTAAACTTAATAGCTACAGCATCTTATTATACTAGTATACTAGTTGCTCCTGAAAATAATTGTGTAATTCTCAGCTGTGCCAAAATAAGGATAAACAATTTTACATGTACAGTTCTGGTCTGTCTGATTGCATCAACACACCTTGCTGTTCCAACCTGTGATTTTGTTTTTCATTATCCAAACACCAGATGCACTGCTGACGATTTGACAAATATCTTATCTTTTAGAGCTGAGAAAGATGCTGACACAACGGTGTAATTAGGATTTCAACAATATTGTATGCCTAGCATGTGTCCAGTCAAGACCCATTCCCTATATTTAGGGTAACCACCTGGCACTAGCGATTATCAGGAACAGGCTCAGCCAATTTTAAATCCCTGTGGAACTCATTGTAGTCTTTCACAGAAACACAACTCTTTAAAGAATCTAATTCCTCCAGTGTAACTGTTAGGGTCTCCTGCTCTGTGCTGCCACGTCGTCATGGCAACCGGGAGACAAGTGCTAGCGGAGTAACCTGAGCGTAGCTGATACTCCGGTTCGGGTCTTTTGCTGTGCAGTGGTTACAGGCTCTGTGCACGGCAGGGGATCCGGTGCTGGTTTTTGTGCTCACAGTCTGTGAGGTCTAAGTGGGGCGTGGACAGCACCTGCTATATAAACCCTCTTCTCAGGTTAGGCAGATGCTGCTGAATTTTTGTTGGTTAGTCAGTTCCTGAAAGCTAGCTAGTACTGTGTAAACTTTGTATTTGTTTGTTGCTTACTGCAAATAGGCCTT
The DNA here is from genome assembly GCF_028390025.1 of Pseudophryne corroboree. Classification (NCBI taxonomy): domain Eukaryota; kingdom Metazoa; phylum Chordata; class Amphibia; order Anura; family Myobatrachidae; genus Pseudophryne; species Pseudophryne corroboree. The sequence continues at coordinate 90,674,171 of NC_086453.1, read as the reverse complement.
GGGATTTGGTATTACACTCTGCCAATCCAGACCTAGCAGTAAGACTGGAGTCAGTCGTTTAACCTGCTGGGGTTCTTTTGCTACTCTGTGAACCTAGCAAGTTTGCGGCTGTATTCTCAGACTTGCCTTCCAAAATCCTTTCTCACTGTGCAAGGTGCTCAGGTGTCAGTTTAGTGGCAGTAAGCTGAACCAGTGCACTGCAAGTGAGGACTAGGATTGTGGAGACTCTCCTTGTGTCTATTATTCCATCTCTGACCAAGGAGTTTACTGCCACACCCGTTGGTAACCCTTTAGGGTTTTGCTGTGGCCCTTAGCAACAGCATTTCGGGTTCTCTACGTATTAAATCACTACATCTCGCCTCTTTCCATCTGAGCATTCCTAATACTAGGGAGACACCCAGTTTCTTAGCCTTTGGGCTTCTCTGTTCACTTTTGTGTTTATTTTGTTACCCTATCACCTTCTGTATATGTAATGTCATATTCCCCAGCCTGTCTGTGAGTTCATTTGTTTTGCATCCCTCACCGTTCAGACACCAGTACATTCCTGCTGGCACTGGTGTGCATAACATATTCAGCAGCCCAACACTCCTGTTGAAATTTTGTGGGAATATGGAGCATACCCCTCAAAATACTTTGCAACAGGTGGTCGATCAGGTGCAGGTCCTGACTCGACAATTTAATGATTTGTCCATTAAAATGCACACCTCACAGGCCGCTGGTGGAGCTCCCGCAGCAGCAGTACCTTCAGGGGTTAAGGAGCCGAAAGTAAATCTCCCGGATCGTTTTTCTGGAGATCGCTCGTAGTTCTTTTGTTTCAAGGAGAGCTGCAAGCTATATTTCCAGCTTAGGCCTCAGTCTTCTGGGTCGGAGATTCAGCGGGTGGGCATAGTGATTTCCTTGCTACAAGGAGACCCACAGGTCTGGGCATATGGGTTGCAGCCTGACTGTCCGTCGCTTAAAAGTGTTGATGCTTTTTTTACGGCACTGGGCATGTTGTATGATGACCCTGACAAGACGGCCTCAGCCGAGGCTCAGATTTCGATCCTTAAGCAAGGGCGAAGGCCAGTTGAGGTTTATTGTACGGAATTTCGGAGGTTGGCCCATGATACCCAGTGGAATGACCCAGCCCTGAGACACCAGTACCGAAGAGGTCTTTCTAACCAGTTAAAAGACCAACTGGTACAATATCCCTTGCCTGATAGCTTGGATCAGCTCATGCAGTTATCCATTCGGGTGGATAGACAGCTGAGAGAGCGCAGGCTTGAAAGGGAGACCGAGGTTTCCTTCTTTCCCAAGGGAACCTCAGACTCTGAGGAATTTTCTGAGGAGCCTATGCAGATTGGGGCTACCCGCCTCTCCTCGCGTGAGAAGACGCGGAGGAGACAGCAGGGGTTATGTTTGTACTGTGGGAATAAAGGTCATGTGGTAGTATCATGCCCAGAAAAGCCGGAAAACTTCAGGGCCTGAGGGTGATGGGAAATATCCTGTCAGGCCAGAAGTCAGAATTTCCCAAGAAGACTTTTATCATTCCGGTGACCTTGAAGATCCTCCGTCAAACTGTCAAGACTGAGGCCTTTGTGGACAGTGGGGCCGACTGGGTTTTTATGGACCGCCAATTCGCCCTGAAACACTCTGTTCCCTTAGTACCCTTGGCATCGGAAATTGAGATTTGTGGGTTAAACGGGGAACCATTATCCCAGGGTAAAATTACCTCTTGCACTAGCCAGATTTCTTTGTTTATTGGAGCCACACACTCTGAAAAATTGTCCTTTTATGTGACTGTCTGTACTTTGCCCCATTGGTGTTGGGGTTACCCTGGTTAAGGGCCCACAATCCTCAATTTGACTGGGTCTCTGGGGAGATTCTTAGTTGGGGTACTGATTGTTTCAGGAGTTGCTTGAGCCTTCCAGTCAGGCTTTCGCAGCTAAGTTTGCCAGGATTGCCAGGATGTTATGCAGATTTTGCAGACGTGTTCTCCAAAAGAGTTGCAGAGGTACTACCTCCCCATCGCCCCTATGACTGTGCCATTGATTTGTTGCCGAATGCTAAGCTTCCCAAGAGCAGGTTGTACTCCCTGTCACGTCCTGAGACTCAGGCTATGGCAGAGTAAATTCAGGAGAACTTGGCTAAGGGATTTCTCAGACCTTCACAGTCTCCAGTTGGGTCGGGGTTCTTCTTCGTGGGTAAAGAGGATGGTTCGTTGCGACCCTGCATCGACTTCAGGGAATTGAACCGTATCACGATTAAAAACTCATACCCACTGCCTCTCATTTCGGTCTTGTTTGACCAGCTTCGTACTGCCACCATTTTTTCCAAGATTGACCTACGCGGTGCGTACAATCTAATCCGAATAAGAGAGGGGGATGAATGGAAGACTGCCTTTAATACCCACTCAGGGCATTATGAATATTTGGTGATGCCTTTTGGGCTCTGTAATGCCCCGGCAGTCTTCCAGGACTTCATGAACGATGTGCTCAGGGAATATTTGGATAGATTCTTAGTTGTATACTTAGATGACATCCTAATCTTCTCCCATTCCCTGGAGGAACATCGGAAGCATGTACGCTTAGTCCTCCAGAAACTCAGAGACCACCGGCTTGGGGCGAAGCTGGAGAAGTGCGAATTTGAAGTTCAGCAAATCGCATTTCTAGGATATATTATCTCCCCAGAAGGTTTCCAAATGGAGGGTTCCAAGGTACAGGCAGTCCTGGATTGGGTGCAGCCCACTAGTTTGAAGGCGCTTCAGCGTTTTCTTGGCTTTGCGAATTTTTATAGACGATTTATCGCTGGATTTTCGTCTATAGTGGCACCCTTGGTGGCACTCACTAAGAAAGGGGCGGATGTTGCTCACTGGTCTTGTGAGGCCAAAGCGGCTTTTGCCCGTCTCAAAAGGGCATTTGTCTCGGCCAAGGTGCTGCGACACCCAGATCCAGAGCGTCCTTTTGTGGTGGAGGTGGATGCCTCTGAGATGGGTATTGGGGCAGTGCTCTCTCAGATGGGGGTGTCTGATAATCGCCTTCATCCCTGTGCTTACTTTTCCCGTAAATTTTCGCCTGCCGAGATGAATTATGACGTGGGTAACCGGGAATTGTTGGCTATTAAGGATAAGGATGCACTCGAGGAGTGGAGACACTGGCTTGAGGGGGCTAAGTTTGTGGTCTCAATTCTCACCGACCATAAGAATTTGGCATATTTAGAGTCAGCGAAGTGCCTCAATGCCAGGCAGGCACGATGGGCTTTGTTTTTTGCTCGCTTTAATTTTTTGATAACATATCGCCCTGGGTCAAAAAACATCAAGGCTGATGCGCTCTCGCTGAGTTTTGCTCCAATCCAGGAGACCACCGAGGTGCCATTGCCCATTGTGTCCCCATCATGTATTAAAGTGGGCATTACCCAGGACCTCTTGTCATTAGTCCTTAGAGCACAGGAGCAGGATCCTCCAGACCTTCCGGTAGGTCTTTTGTTTGTGCCTCCTAGGTTAAGACAGCGAGTGTTCCTGGAATTCCATGCCAAGAAGTCGGCAGGTCACCCGGGTATTGCCAGAACTCGGGAGTTGCTATCTAGGGCGGTGTGGTGGCCCTCGTGGCTAGGGATGTGGATCAGTGGGTTCGGGCATGTGACATCTGTGCCCGAAATAAGACTCCTAGAGGGGTTCCTGTTGGCCCATTACATCCACTCTCTATTCCATCTAAGCCATGGACCCACATTTCAATGGATTTTGTGGTGGACTTGCCCAAATCCTCGGGGATGACAGCCATCTGGGTTGTCGTTGACAGGTTTTCTAAGATGGCGCACTTCGTTCCATTGGTTGGGCTGCCATCGACCAGACGCCTGTCTGAATTATTTATGCTGCATGTTGTGCGCCTCCACGGGTTGCCACTTGATGTGGTCTCTGACCGCGGATCCCAGTTTGTGGCCAAATTCTGGAGGGCATTTTGTTCCGATCTCCAGATTTCTGTCAGCTTGTTGTCAGGCTACCATCCGCAGTCTAATGGGCAGACTGAAAGGGTGAACCAGTCCTTGGAGCAGTTCCTCAGGTGTTATGTCTCCAAGTGTCAGACTGACTGGGTGGCTCATCTGTCCATGGCGGAGTTTGCCTATAACAACGCGGCTCACTCTGCTACAGGGATCTCTCCCTTCCTTTGTGTATATGGGCATCATCCTAAGGCCAATTCTTTTGACCCCCTGGACTCCACGCCTGGTGGTTCCTCTGTGGTTTCGGTCCTTAGAGGTATTTGGAGGAAAGTGAAGAAAGCCCTTGTGTCTGTGTCATTAGTGACCAAAAGGGTTTTTGATAAGCGGAAAAGACCCTGCAGCTTCAAATTAGGAGACTTTGTCTGGTTGTCTACCAAGAATTTGAAGTTGAGACAGGCATCTCATAAGTTAGGCCCCTGGTTCATCGGTCCTTATAAGATCACTAGGGTTATCAATCCGGTGGCATTTCAGATAGATCTACCCCGTTCTTTGGGTATCAATAAAACATTTCATTGTTCCCTTTTAAAACGGGCGATTAGTAATCCTTCTTCCAGAGGAAGACCTTGCCCTCTTCTGATACGTGGCCAGAGGGAGTTTGTTGTTGAAAGGATTCTTGACTCCAAGATGGTTCGGGGTCGGCTGTCATTTTTGGTGCACTGGAATGGGTATGGCCCGGAGGAGCGGTCGTGGGTGCGCAGTTGTGATCTTCATGCGCCCAGACTGTTACGCTCTTTCTTCTCGCAGTTCCCCGATAAACCCGGTGGTAGGGGTTCTTTGACCCCTCGTCAGAGGGGGGGTACTGTTAGGGTCTCCTGCTCTGTGCTGCCACGTCGTCATGGCAACCGGGAGACAAGTGCTAGCGGAGTAACCTGAGCGTAGCTGATACTCCGGTTCGGGTCTTTTGCTGTGCAGTGGTTACAGGCTCTGTGCACGGCAGGGGATCCGGTGCTGGTTTTTGTGCTCACAGTCTGTGAGGTCTGAGTGGGGCGTGGACAGCACCTGCTATATAAACCCTCTTCTCAGGTTAGGCAGATGCTGCAGAATCTTTGTTGGTTAGTCAGTTCCTGAAAGCTAGCTAGTACTGTGTAAACTTTGTATTTGTTTGTTGCTTACTGCAAATAGGCCTTGGGATTTGGTATTACACTCTGCCAATCCAGACCTAGCAGTAAGACTGGAGTCAGTCGTTTAACCTGCTGGGGTTCTTTTGCTACTCTGTGAACCTAGCAAGTTTGCGGCTGTATTCTCAGACATGCCTGCCAAAATCCTTTCTCACTGTGCAAGGTGCTCAGGTGTCAGTTTAGTGGCAGTAAACTGAACCAGTGCACTGCAAGTGAGGACTAGGATTGTGGAGACTCTCCTTGTGTCTATTATTCCATCTCTGACCAAGGAGTTTACTGCCACACCCGTTGGTAACCCTTTAGGGTTTTGCTGTTGCCCTTAGCAACAGCATTTCGGGTTCTCTACGTATTAAATCACTACATCTCGCTTCTTTCCATCTGAGCATTCCTAATACTAGGGAGACACCCAGTTTCTTAGCCTTTGGGCTTCTCTGTTCACTTTTGTGTTTATTTTGTTACCCTATCACCTTCTGTGTATGTAATGTCATATTCCCCAGTCTGTCTGTGAGTTCATTTGTTTTGCATCCCTCACCGTTCAGACACCAGTACATTCCTGCTGGCACTGGTGTGCATAACAGTAACTGATATCCATATGGTCATTACACCCATTCTCTGGCTACATTCAGCTGCCCATGACAATTTGGTGCAAAGCTTATTTTATAGTATATATATATATATTTTTTTTTTTGTAAAGTGATATTTAAAATCTATTATCTATAAGTCTGTACATGAATGTTTAGGTTATAGATACTTGTTTTCAAATAAAAATGAAATATTTACACTTACATATACTGTATTTATGATATATTTTAACAATGAAGGAAATGTACCTTATAGGAAGGGAATTAGTTATATGAGGTATATTGTTTGTACTGTTTGGTGCTTCTTACTATAGTATGCTTTGTTCACATGCATCCAAAAGCCTTGTGGTCCACACAGTTTGAACTGAGCTGCAAGTAAACACAACAGAAAAATATTTAAAAAAACAGATTGTTTGTACTGTCTGGTGCGCTTTACCCTATTGCAATTTGTTCACGTGCATTTATAAGCCTTGTGAACCACGCAGTTTGAACCGAGCTACAAGTTCAAGGAAGAGAAAGAACATTTTATATATATATATATATATATATATATATATATATATATATATAATTATTTGTTTTGTTCAGTGCACTGTACCCCAGTACACTGTGGCAATGTGTCATAGATGTGCTATAAACTGCTGTGTTTTTGTACCGCTGCTCTGTCACTTAGTAACCAGCCAGCGTGCTACAGCCTTTGGCCAATATTGATGAAAACAATATTGTGAGCTGTGAGGTGGTCAAAATTGACTGGAAATGAGTGGACATGTTATTGAGGTTAATAAAAACTAAAATGGCCCAAATTATGTGATTTTACCTTTCTTTTGTCAATCTCTGAAAAAAAATCCAAATGCAAAACCAGTCACAGTGGTTTGGCAAATCCAAATGTAATACCGGAATACGAATCAGAGCCAAATCCAGCAAAAATGGTCCAGCGCACATCTCTTGTTATAATGAGACTGAAGGGCAGCAGTAAGGAAATTAGGTTTCCTATCATTAGGGTGAAAATACATTTAATATATACAGAGGTTGAGCCTGGGATTCTGCTCTTTGTCTGCTGCAATAAATAATGTACTGAACTTGATGTCCTCTTGCAGGATTACGTTAATGTTTTTGTTAGATCTCCTCACATCAATGTAAAGATGACGGATCACAGTATTGTCACACTTGACAAACACTTCAGTATAACCATTCAAAAACCACATGAAGCATGTCATGTAGAAAGTGGCTGTACATTGCTTTAGTTCTGCACAAATACTGTACATCCTGAACTGAAGACAAGAACTTAAGTTTCTAACAGGAATTGAGGTTTTAAAATGAACATTTAGTAATGGAAATCTGAGCCAATCATGGTAATTTACTGTATGCTCCTATATTTCCTTGTTGTGTATGGCTTTAATACATACATAAACATATGGTATATGTGTCAGTGTCACATCAGAGCACACAGCATCCACCAGTAAATTAAGCTACACTGAGCTGTAAATGATGGGGAGTATTTTGGTAATGTAGTGTGCAACAGGGTTAAAAAAAAATTGACAGGAAGTAAACCAGACTGTCACTGAATATTTTTTTATTAGTCAGTAACTAATTAACACAAAAATGAATTCCATCTTGTTGCAAAAAAAAAAAAGTTTATCTAAATACAAAAACAAGCAGCTGCTTGAGAAGTTGACAGAACGTAAGAGCTTGTATATGAACTGTCAAAGTCGAAAAATATTGTAACGCATACACCATGTACTAACCCCATACACATGCCCGCTGCGCGTGCACTTACTCCACCGTGCGTGCACATATCTGCAATTTGCGTAGGATCGCTCCTGCGATCATGCGCGTGGTATGGGTATTTACGGCGGGGTTTGTGAGCGCATAGAGGGTTATCAGAACATTACATATTTAACCCAAATAGTGCACATTGTACACATAGCCCCCTGCACCACATCAGAAAGAATAGCTGTTTAAAATGGTTACAGAACAAGGGGATTCACCTTTACAGGATAGGAGGGGACAGAACAAGGTTACAAGGTGGTGTTTGGTATCCAGCTTTAGGGTATTTTAAGGGAAACATTCTGGTGTTGGTTTGAGGAAGATCGCATGTTCTTGAGGATAGTTAGATGCAGAAGCAGAATATAGGTTTAAACTGTATTTACTGTATATTATGTATGCGAGGGGAATCCAGAGGAGACCACCCACAAGAGCAGTTAAGAAAGACATCGCCCACCTATTCAAACAGTCCTATGACCTCTCCTGTACTGTAAATGACCATCCCTGTGTCCAATGAACAAAGAGATTACAGTATCCATTGTGTTATGTTTTGGATGAAGTGAATAAAGAGAGCTTGCAGCAGGCTTGGTCACACAAGACTCTGAACGCTTTCTACCTGATAAGCGGAGGACCGGCCGGGTTGCGCAAGCAAACATTCTCACGTATGTACATTGACTGTAGCCATTATTCTGTTTTAGATTTATCTTGTTAGCCTGTAGTGTATGATTTGTACTGTTAACCCTTTTTGAAATAATCCACTGTGGCCTTAGAACCCTGTGGTTCAACTACATATCGGTGTTGTGTCCTCATTTCCCTGCTAGGGTTTAAAGTGTATTTAACTGTATAAGGTTTATAAGTATTGATAAGGTGTACGCACTGCGGGTACTTTATACCGTCAGTGCTACTTAAGGTTTAAGGCAGAGGTTCCCAAACTGTGTGCCGTGGCTCCCTGGGGTGCCTTGGGTCACCTGCAGGGGTGCCCTGGGTTGGTGGTCCAGGACCCTATTCAAATTATTCATGGTCAATATGATAGGCAAAACCAGTGCTGGTAACTGCCAGTCATAAAATATGTGGCCAAACAGAAGCAAATCTTGTCCCTCAGCACACAACTGACCCTAAGGATGACATATAAACGCGATCTACTTAATGTAATATTTCTTACTAAATTTCTCAATAAGAAATTTTTGGCTTAGGGGTGCAACGCAAAAAAATTCTGATATTCTAGGGCGCCGTGATTCAAAAAAGTTTGGAAACCACTGGTTTAAGGTATAACATCATTGCAGTGCTTTGCTGCATAAAGGTTTAAAGTGTAACCATATTATTACATTGTATTACTAATAAGGTTTAAAGGTTATCAATTGTGTGTGTGCGCGCTGTGCGTACTCTGTACACTCAGCGCGGCGTGTGTACGCCAAGTACGTACCACGTACGGGACTCTGTACACAAATAGCATACAAAGTGCGTAGCGCGTGTATTCAGGTAAAAGTGTATGTAGAGGTATAGCTTTATGGTTTAAGATAATATCGACATTATCAATTGGGAGCTCTCACGGGATATCACGTTCTTAATAATCACTGTACATTACAAACGCGGCTGTAATTGACCGGCTAATGATGGACGCATCGCAAAATGCTGACGAAAAAACATCCACGTTAATGTATTGTTGTGGTATCAGTAAGATGCTGATATGAAATTTAAGGGACAATTCGTTTCTCATAATATTTAAGATGCTAAAATGTATTTTTATTGTTGCAAAACAAGGTTCAAAGGTCATATTGTGTTTGATTCAGATTGGATTGTTTATCTGTTTAAGTAGGTTTAAAAGTATATTTAAAAGTTTGCATAGCTTTGATATAGTTTTATTTTTAACTCAGGCCTAAAATAACTTCAGGGGCTTGCATGGTGTGTGATTTCTTTGTGACAAAGGAAGCCGCATGGTTTGTCCTCCATTTTGGACTAACCACATGGCCTGTCCACCATTTTGTGTAGCCCTCATGGATGTGGAAGGGGAAGGAGCAGCGGCCATGTTGGGAAGGTCATTTTTCTAAATGGCTGATTTTCACTGCCCGGAATAATCAGCTCTCCCTGGTCACAATCAATCACCATTTATGAGTTACCAATGCATTTATTTAACCCATGCCATAGTCAATTACAAATAGTTTCAGATGGGGCTTAATGAAAGTTAATAGTAAGATGAATACTTGATGTAAGAACCACATACAGATATAAAAAAAAGTTGTTTTTTTCTTTTACCTGTAAGATTCAGTTAACTCCGCTTGCTCTAAGATAGCCATTGAAATGCAAATTAACCTGTGTAACTGCTTTTTCCTAGCAGTGCAAAAAAAAAAACACCTTTACAGGCAGCCAATAGCACATAGCATTCATATGCAAATTAGAAGCACTAAATGGGTAAATCAGTCTCAGGAGACCAGTGAATGGTACATATATATAAATTATAATTATGTGTGTGTTTATATCAATGTATGTTCTGCAAGATAGCTATCCAATCTGAATCATACCATTTGAATTATTGACGATTATTAGATTCATTTCGACCTGTGCTGAGGAATTTGTTGCTATTTAGTTAAAATATAGAGTTAATATCTAATGAAGTAAGTGTGAGACGCATACACAGCCTGGCCTAGTTGTAAAGGTTTATACAGAAGAAACTGTGTGTGGTATTAAGTGAGCGATTATAGTTAATATCGCTTACATTTATAGAAGTGTGGGATTTGTACTACTGCGGACGTACGGTCTTTGTACACGTGTCTCGGACAAAGTACGGGACTGCGTACGCTACGTAAAGACATTCGCACGTGGCGTGTTCACGCTAAGTACAAATTACACAATAGCATTGTTTATGTCTCGGTAGCCACGCGATAATAGCACAAATTGCTCAGTGTTCAAGATCTAGTTTAAATAAAACCTTTTTTACTGTATTACCTCTGGGGAAGCTATCAGTCAACAGGAAAGGATATTTTTCTGATCAGAAAACTATAGAGTGTTAGTGTGGGCTGAATAAGGTGTGAATGTATTGAACCCCGCTTGGTGAACTTGGTGAATTCGGTGAACTCAGTGAAACTTGGTGAACACGGTCTAGGTGAATACGTGCAACGGAGTGTGATAAAGTTTTCGTGGTATTACACTCCGGCTGTTTTGGAGCACAGTGTGAAGACTCCAGTGATCCTACCACTTATAGATAGCAAGTGTCTATGAGCGGTATGATTGGACCGCACGGTTGTGTGGCCAATACGTGGCGCAACGTGATACAAAGTTTTGCATATTTGTGTGTAAATCTCGTCATCATACGCGTTGTGTAAAGCACATGCAAATGTGATTTGTGTAAAGTAAAGGTTTAGGGAGTTTTCGCTGGTCCCTCCAGAGGCAGATATTCACTCGGTACCTAAAGGCCCAGGGGATATAGGCCGAAGTAGGGCCTGCAACGGCTACACGTGTCTGCTAAAAAAAAAGGCGGATCCGTGATACTCGGAGCAGAAGAAGTTAGTGGAAGAACTTTGAGGACTTCCACCGGTAGACTACTGTGTTTGGTGCATTTTAGGAAGTTTTCCCGTGTTAAAAAGGTCCACAATGGGAGCCAAGTGCACAACACAGGGATGTTCCTCAGTCAGGGTTCAGACAGCAGAATTGAGACCCAGGGGGTCAGCTCGGTTAGTAATGTGGGGGAAGTATGGTCCCCACACTGAGACCTTTTGCGATGAGTGGACACGAATGACTGTGGGGGATAAAGCATCATTTCCTGGGATAGGTAGTTTTGAACCAGAGGTATTGCAGAATTTAAGGGTTAGGATATTTCTGATAAAGTCCCAAAAGAAAAGGGTCAGACACACAAACTGTTTAAATTTATGGCAGCAAAAGGGCGATATGCAAGAGAAATTAATATATGCAACCAGTTCCAAAGCTAGCGGGAATGAGATCACAAACACACCATTGTCAACACAGGTCGAAGGGGAACAGAAGGCTACAGTCAATGATACATCCGTAAATGATAGTAATATGAAAGAGCAATGTATTAACCCTAACTTTTGCAAAATGTATCCTGTTTTGAAGTCTCTCCAAGGTTTTAGGTCACAGGAAGATGAAGGATTCAGCCAAATCGCAGCTCTCCTCCAAGCAGTCATGTTGCAGGAAACTCAGGTGGGACCTTTCCAACCAGGTAGTGCAGTAACAGTATTCCCCAATGAAAGAACGGGTGAGGTAACAGCTACCGGTAAGTATGAGACAGTTCATTGCACAGAAACAACACCACACAGTAAACAGATTAGGAACGGAATGGTAGGATTACACCCTGTCTTGGAAATAGTAACTCCCAATGGGGGAACCGATAGTCAGGGAGTAGTCCTCACCGAGAATAATGCAATGTATTGCCCGTGGCCCAGAGATGAGCTGCGATCAATCATTTCAGAATTCCCCAACCCTCGGAAGCATTTAGCCAGATGTCAGAAATTTATCAGAGATCTGGGTAATGTGTATGAACCAACAAACCAACATTGGCGGACATTTTTGAAAGCATGCCTACCCCCTAATATTGACACCCAAAAATGTATCACTGATTGTAGATTAGAGATGGACAGTCCTATGACTGACAGAAACAATCAGGAAAATATAGAACAAATTAACAGACAACTAGAGTTGTATTTCCCCACAACTGCTAAATGGAGGAAAATTTTCTCCATAAAGCAGAGGGAAAACGAAATGACATCTGAATTTTTCCATCGGGCCCTACACATAATGGATAGATACATAGGGGTATAGGATGCACGGAACAATGAAAATTACAGAGAGGTAGTTGTCTCTGCGCTGATGGACGGACTCGATAAGGCAGTGAGGGACAGTGTACAAACCTCTTTGCCTGGTTGGAGAGGGGTCACAGTAGCTTGCCTTAGAGAGTGCGCAATTGAACATCATAGGAATATTGCTAGGCGTAGAAAACTGCGAGAGGAGAGGCTGAGGATTGAAAGTATGCAGGCTCTTACACCAAAGTCTCATCAGCCCAAACCCAAAAACCCTAGTAGTAACAAAAGACCGATAATATGTTACATTTGTAAAAATTAAGGACATTTTGCTAGAAATTGTAGGAGTAGTAGAGCACATAGCCAATATAGACCCCTAGACAGAATAAATAAACCACGTTAGTAAACACATAGACGGGATCAAGGGACATATAGTAAGGAATCACGAGCATTATAGAAAAACACAGATTCGGTTAATGGGAAGAACAGAATAAATGCAACTTTACCCTTTTGACAGTACATACGGAGATTAGGAGGAGGCTTCTAAACTTCTGCTTCTCTCTCTCTAGCAGAAGTGACCTCTAAGTAATTTAACAGAAGTTTTGTTAGAGATGGTATACATATAGAGGAAGCACAAAATATGTTAAAATACCCACGAAGACTAATATTACATTTCACTGTTTTAGAAGCATGTCCATCACAGGTAGAGGAAATTATCTCAAAGATACCGGGTTCCCTATGAACTTAGAATGGACAAGACACTGGATTGATGGCTGGGATAGTCCCAGTAGAGATATAACACACATAGAATTTTTTTTAAGGGAACAGCCTGATTAGGGAATCATTCCCCGTAGTGCCCAATCCAGATGTCAAACTTTGTAAAATCTTCTTTGTTACTAAACTCTGTGATCTGTCTTTAAAGTTTCCTCTTCATCTCTGACGTTCACTGACAGATTTACTGCTCAAACATCACATGTCTACTCGGTCTTTTCAGAGGTCTGCCCAAACCCAGTATAGCTCACCAGCATCACTGTGCCTGGCCATGCACAAAGGGTGGAGAGTGGAAATACTGGTGAAGGGAGACTGTGCATAGATACCGATAGACATGATGGTGTGACAGCCTGATGGTGAATGCAAATCTGACAAATTTTCTTTTTATTATTCTCTCCCTCTTTTTCATTTTCCACGGATGGTTTACTTCACACAACCGATAGTACACAATAGTGAAACACATTGTAATGCAAGATTTATGTTCCCTATAGAAAGGTCGCTGACTCGGAGAGAACATCGTATCACTGGAGTGTCTGTTCCGGGAAGGCTGAGAGGCAGGACTGCTGTCACGGCACCTGAGCACGGAGAACAACAAGACCAGAGGCGGTTGTCGCACCAGTTTTATTTTTCCTTTCTAATTATTTTCTCCACCTCCCACTACCCTCCTTTCCTCCCCCTTCTTGTTCCCTTTCTCTCCCCTTAAACAAGATGGACTTACCCCAAGAGATTGCGTTCCGGGTTTTCCTGTTAATCCTGTTGTTGATGAGAACAGTCTGTTTCGGTGAGAGTACCAGAGAGGTCGAGAAAGGATCTGGAATGGGTTCTGATGGCAAGGACGGATTTGTAGAATTCCAAGAGCAACACATCCATCGAGCAAAGGCGAGTATCAGAAAACGATCTGGTAGTCTAGAAACTAGGAGGCACTGTGAAGGGTTATTGGCTGAGGAAGATTGCATTTGTAGGAATTGTGAAAACATAGTTGAGGACGGGTGCATCCAGAGATGTCAGTCCAGCCTTAATATCAACATGGACCGTCATCCATTGAGTGATTATCACTCACTAGTGGGTAAGGTTTTAAACCAAATAGAATGTTGGGTGTGCTCACAAGTACCTCAAGGTCAGAGCAAGTCAGGACTAGTACCGTACCCTTTAGCAATAGATGAGGTACTTGAATTACGGGGTGGGAGACCGGTGGACAAGAAATTTAATATTTCTAGGCCCCCTAGTTTGAAGCTCCACCAGTATCATGTGGATAGATCCTTAGTGTGTTTCAACATTTCCAATTCCCGAAAGCGGGGAAATTGGGAAGTGTCATGGAATAACCAGACCATGGCATTTTCACACAGAGCTGATAGAATGCCCGTAGACTCTGAACTCATACGCCAAATAGCCGACGGTGGAAGGTATTTTCGGTATAGGTATACTCTATGAAGTAAGGCCATGCAAGTTGGAGAAGTATCACCAGGGTACTGTGCGCATATCATACAACCTGATACGTGTACTGAACAGATGAGAGAATTAGGGATTGGGTTTTTCACTTGGAAAGTTTGCAATATGGTAATGTCATATTCTGTCCCATATGTTCTCCCCGATGATGCTTATTTCATATGTGGGAGGAAGGCTTATAAGTGGCTTGCCCCAAACTCAGAGGGATTGTGTTACATTGGAAGAGAGACAATGTTGTGATAAGACGTGATTCCACGGCCCGTTTCTTTCACCCGTTTTTCCTTTGTTTTCCCTCAGCAAAAATACACCCATCCGGAAAAGACTTCAGTCAACACCCAAGAATGATTACGCAAATGTTATGTGAATGTATTTTTGATATGTTTCTTATCTTCATCTCTACAACCTTCAGGTAGTGACACACATAGTCGACAGGTGATATCCACATATTAGCATTCACATATGTTCCCCCTCCATGTATCATCAACTAAATGTGCACCCCATTTGTTGGAACAAGAAGCCGAAAAGAGCTCGGTAGTGTTTGTTGGCCCACTTACAGACCCTTAATACGGGATAAGAAGGATTTAATGTATACTTTGCAATACCTCGAAGCTTATCTAGAACATAAACGGCACAATGATACATGCCCCTCAGACATGGATATCATACATACATGCTTTTACTATATCACTAGGTCATACATTTCCAACCTACACATCTCCTCATACCATCCAATCATCTGTAGATATTGTATTGTATATTTTTCTGTTTAATGCTTAGATAGTGGCAGTTATTGTTGACTGCCAAAGGGTGGACTGTCAAAGTCTAAAAATATTGTAACGCATACACCATGTACTAACCCCATACACATGCCCGCTGCGCGTGCACTTACTCCGCCGTGCGTGCACATATCCGCAATTTGCGTAGGATCACTCCTGCAATCATGCGCGTGGTACAGGTATTTACGGCGGGGTTTGTGAGCGCATAGAGGGTTATCAGAACATTACATATTTAACCCAAATAGTGCACATTGTACACATAGCCCCCTGCACCACATCAGAAAGAAATAGCTGTTTAAAATGGTTACAGAACAAGGGGATTCACCTTTACAGGATAGGAGGGGACAGAACAAGGTTACAAGGTGGTGTTTGGTATCCAGCTTTAGGGTATTTTAAGGGAAACATTCTGGTGTTGGTTTGAGGAAGATCGCATGTTCTTGAGGATAGTTAGATGCAGAAGCAGATTATAGGTTTAAACTGTATTTACTGTATATTATGTATGCGGGGGGAATCCAGAGGAGACCACCCACAAGAGCAGTTAAGAAAGACATTGCCCACCTATTCAAACAGTCCTATGACCTCTTCTGTACTGTAAATGACCATCCCTGTGTCCAATGAACAAAGAGATTACAGTTTCCATTGTGTTATGTTTTGGATGAAGTGAATAAAGAGAGCTTGCAGCAGGCTTGGTCACACAAGACTCTGAACGCTTTCTACCTGATAAGCGGAGGACCGGCCGGGTTGCGCAAGCGAACATTCTCACGTATGTACATTAACTGTAGCCATTATTCTGTTTTAGATTTATCTTGTTAGCCTGTAGTGTATGATTTGTACTGTTAACCCTTTTTGAAATAATCCACTGTGGCTTTAGAACCCTGTGGTTCAACTACATATCGGTGTTGTGTCCTCACTTCCCTGCTAGGGTTTAAAGCGTATTTAACTGTATAAGGTTTATAAGTATTGATAAGGTGTACGCACTGCAGGTACTTTATACCGTCAGCGCTACTTAAGGTTTAAGGTATAACATCATTGCAGTGCTTTGCTGCATAAAGGTTTAAAGTGTAACCATATTATTACATTGTATTACTAATAAGGTTTAAAGGTTATCAATTGTGTGTGCGCGCGCTGTGCGTACTCTGTACACTCAGCGTGGCGTGTGTACGCCAAGTACGTACCACGTACAGGACTCTGTACGCAAATAGCATACAAAGTGCGTAGCGCGTGTATTCAGATAAAAGTGTATCTAGAGGTATAGCTTTATGGTTTAAGATAATATCGACATTATCAGAACCATCAACAAAACATCCACTAGGTGGCAGTAGAGTGGCTCAGTGTCATTACAAGAATAGTCGCCACCCCAAAAGCTAACCAGGCAAGAGCAAATGCAAGTTTTAAAATTCAGGTATGGGGGAGCCTATTTAAAAAATATTCTGCAATAGTCACACACATAAAAAAAAAAAATATTACACACACACACACACACACAGATGTATCCTCATACAGCGTTGCTCATAGCGCACTATTTAGGGTCCTGTGTCGCGAGTTGGAAATAACGTTATGGCGTGCGTTATGTCCTGCGCCATGTAATACATAGTTTAACCGCTGGGTGGCGAATGCTCCACGTTGAGACTACAGTGCTGAATACAATGCTGTGGCAGTAAGCAGTGATCTGTGTAAGGCTGGCCAATCACGTTCTTCCCTTTATAAAAAAAATCCCTTTCCACAAATTACAGTGCCACGCTGCCGCCCGTTCAGTCAATTAATTTTTTTGTTACGCTGTGTACAAAATACCGGATAGCATTAATATGACTCCCAGATGGTCTACAGCCACACTGCCGCCCTATCACGCTAGATATGGATATTGTCGTTATAGTATTAGCATAACAGCATTCATATTTCGGACTAGCTTCAGCAGAAATATTGAATGCAAAGTGCACTTGGTCCCTACTGTACCTCATGATGGTATCCGTATTCAATCCGTTTAATTTTTTTTTTTTAAAGCACTCAGATACAACACATCACATATATACCCAGAGGGCCTGCCTGTATCGTGGTCGGCTGTGGCCTAACGAGAACAGCATCCGCCTGCAATGCTTGCACTCGTGGGTTCGATACCATTAGTGCGTGATCACTGCTAGGGACAATGTTAAAGTTGTGGCCGATGCGTTGACCATAATTTTTTTAATTTTTTTTGTGTATTTAAATATTCTATTTTAATACAATAAAGTTTTTTGGTGCATTGCTACTTCTCGTTATATAAAAAAAAGTCTAAATACAAGGCCAAGCTGCTGCCCTGTTCACACTATTCATCTAGTCGTTACGTTGTGTACAAAATGATGGTTATATTAGCATAAGCAGCAATCCTATTTCAGAGTAGCTTTGTGTCTCTGTTGTTTCAAATGGGCAGAAATATTGAATGCAAAGTGCAACTGGGTACCTACAGTATCTCATGAATGCACAGTATGACTACCAGGTGGTCTCCAGGCACACTGCCGCCCGATCACGCTAGCTATATATATTGTCATTACAGTGTGTACAAATTGCAGGATCACATTAGCGTAAGCAGCTACCTTTTTTTTTTAAAGCACCAAGATACAACACATGACATATAAACCCGGAGGGCCCACCTCTACCATGGTCGTCTGTGGCCTAACTAGAACAGCGGCCGCCTGCAATGCTTGAAGACCCGGGTTCGATACAGAGTTCGGCACCCATTTATTATTTTATTAAAAAAATGTTATTCTTTTTTAATACAATAAAGTTATTTGGTGTTTTAAGTTTCTACTTCTCGTTATATAAAAAAAAGTCCGCTTCTACTAAATACAAGGCCAAGCTGCTGCCCTGTTCATGCTATTCATCTAGTCATTACATTGTGTACAAAATGATGGATAATATTAGCATAAGCAGCAATCCTATGTCGGACTAGCTTTGTGTCTCTGTTGTTTCAAATGGGCAGAAATATTGAATGCAAAGTGCAACTGGGTACCTACAGTATCTCATGAATGCACAGTATGACTACCAGGTGGTCTCCAGGCACACTGCCGCCCGATCACGCTAGCTATGGATATTGTCGTTATGTTCTGTACAAATTGCCGGGTAGCATTAGCATAAACACTCCATGTTAACTTGCTATCAAATACTGTATGACAAAGGATGACATTATTTTCCAAATTCTGATACAGGTGCATTTGCATTGTGTTCGACCAATAGCAGGGCAGACCCACCGGCAAAGCACACAATGGCAATTAGCAGCATTGTCTAAGGTGTCAGCCGCTAAGAGCTCACACAAATGAGTCTTCCTTTTTGATAATTGGTATTACAGACTTGGTGGCACCGCAGACAGAGTGGCCGCACACTTTACAGACACCTCATACTGTATAAAGCCACTTTGTAGACACAAGAAGCTATCCATTCTGTGATTCTGCATCTTACAGTGTAGACTTGCTACTGGATTCGTCTCTTCGGCCATATCACCCATACAAGCCCTTGAGATACATTCTGCCGCTTCTGCTGACTTCAAAGTCAAGTTGTTTCTACCACAAACTTTTTCTACTGAAGAATCATCTCGCTGGTATAGTAAGCACAGTAAGTACAGGTCATTTGTACATTATGCAGTATGCCACTGATTTCTGCATTTACAGTATACACTAATGCTACGTCCAGTTACATGGCAGTTACTGTAGGATCTGATTGGCTGGTACTTTGGGGGACATTTACTAAGCAGTGATAAAAGTGGACAAGAAAGCCAGTGGAGAAGGTGCCTATGGCAACCAATCAGCTGCTCTATATACTTTTATAGTATGCAACTTATTAATGTTACGTTAATCCTGATTGGTTACCATGGGCAACTTCTCCACTGGCTCACTTCTCTACTTTTATCGCTGCTTAGTACATGTTACCCTTTATCTTCTACTACTTTATCTCCATCCAAGGCTTAGTAAATAGACCCCTAAGCCCCCTGCTGCTACTGCACTGTATCATACTGTACCTCCCAACATGACCCTCTCCACTGGAGGGACAAAATGCTTTATTCCTGGAATAATTAAATTACCTGTGGGGAACTACAGTGTACTATAGTTATTTGAATATGAAGGTGTTTCACCAAAGGTGATGGCTAGCATTAATTAACAGTGTGCCCTGTTGCTTTGCCCCCAGTAGATTTGCCCCAGTAATTGTGCCCTCTGTTGCTTTGCCCCCATTAGTTGTGCCCCCTGTTGCTTTTCCCCCAGTAGATTTGCCCCCCTGTAGCTGTGCCCGGGTGTAGTATGGTATGCCGGCGGTCGGGCTCCTGGCGACCAGCATACTGGCGCCGGGAGCCCGACTGCCGGCATACCGACAGTGTGGCGATCGCAAATGAGCCCCTTGCGGGCTCGCTGCGCTTGCCACGCTGCGGGCACGGTGGTGCGCTACGCGCGCCACGCTATTTTATTCTCCCTCCAGGGGGGGGGCGTGGACCCCCATAAGGGAGAATAAGTGTCGGTATGCCGGCTGTTGGGATTCCGGCGCCTGTATACTGTGCGCTGGCATCCCAAGAGCCGGCATACTGAAGACCACCCGCTGTGCCCCAGTAGTTGTCCCCCCTGTTACTATGCCCCCTGCTATGCATGGCAACCCTCCCACCAGTCAAACATACTGTATTTCTAAACAATAGATGATGTCTCCTTTCACTCCAAAAGAGTTAATCCAATTAGCCCAGAATACACATCCATATGCAGATACTGAATTTCTAAACAATAGATGACTTCTCCTTTCACTCCATTTCTACAATGTGATACAAACAAGCTGATCAGGCCGGCTCTGATGTTACACACTCGCCCAGAAAATGTTTGGGAAGGCCTGTATTTTTCCTCAGAAAATGGCCAGTTACTACCCACAAATGTCTCCTTCTTTAAATACTGTATTTTGTTTGAATTCATATCATTGTTTGGATGTCATTAGTCCTAGAACACAATGAAATGCATTGGTGTATTAAATATTGTATTATCACCCAAGATTGCATGGCAGAATGCAGTCACATTGGGTGAATGTGTCACCTGGAACAGGCTGGATCATACTGCATCTAACAGTATACTGTACTTCTTATTAGGCTCATTCAGATACTGTATACCCAAAATAGAAGGGAAAAGCAAATACAGTACATTGTGCTCATTTATCAATGAGTACATCGCTGACTGTGTGTGGGCACCCTCCTCTCCTGTAGCTGTGACTGTCGCTGCTATTAAACTAAGCACTAGAGACTGGCACAGTGCCAGAGTCTACAGTATGTACTGTAATTTAACGCTCGCCAGACATTTACAGTACTGTACTTCACGAACGAGCTTGCACCCCCTCATACAAAGCCCTGTAGTACTGTAATTGAACCATAATTTGCTACTGTACTGTTACTACTGTACTGTACATGTACTTGAGTCTTATTATTGTGTATTGTAGAGTGCACTGCATAGTGTGAAGATGGTGAAAACCAAAGCATTCTATTCTGGAGCCCCGTTCAGCGTCACTTACCAAGAAAATGTCTGCGGCAGTGCCACAGATTCTAAAGAAGAAAGCAGGAAAGGAAAATGTTCCTGTTGTCAAAGTAAGGAAAAATGCAAAGGCCAAATGCCAATTTTTGGAGAACACAATTGGCAATGTAACCAATGAATATTTGGTGCAAGACATGAATGCTGCTGTAGAGAACACAGTTCTCTGTGATGAAACACACACAGTGACGGATGTGTCACGTATCATAGATGAGGACTTTCACCCTTTGGAGCTTCACGACACTACACCACTCATACAAGCATCGAAATCACCGACCCGTAGGAGGCTTGAATTTAAAGATCCCAACCCATGTGAATGCAGCTGCACAGGGCTGGTGAGAGACCTTCTGGGCAAGATGACTCACCTTCAAGCGTAAATTGATGGACTGACAGGAAAACTGGATGGACTGACAGGAAAACTGGATGGACTGACAGGAGGTCTGAATGACATGCTTGCTGGAGCCATGAAGGATGTCATCCGTCAATCAATGGAACAATGGCAAGCTGCTGGAGGACCACCTATTAAAGCATCACAGCCAGCACAATCTGAATTTGACTGCCCTGATGGATTTGATGCTGAAGAGGATTGTGATTTGGAAACGACACAACAGAAAACATCTTTCCACTTTCCTGAATTGGAGATGACACCAGCTGCATCTGACCAATTGCCCAGCATGGACACAGAAACAGTTGCATCCCATCACTTGACTGTCATGGACACAATACCACTGCCATCTTACCGGTTGCCTGACAGAGACAATGCACCAGATACACCCCACCATCAGACTAACATAGAAACTCCACCACTGTCATCTTACTGGTTGCCTGACAGAGACAATGCACCATCCCGCTGCTCAAACAACATGGACTCTGCAACGGTTGCATCATCCCAGTTGTCCACTAGAGATTAGTGATGAGCACCGGAAATTTTTCGGGTTTTGTGTTTTGGTTTTGGGTTCGGTTCCGCGGCCGTGTTTTGGGTTCGAACGCGTTTTGGCAAAACCTCACCGAATTTTTTTTTGTCGGATTCGGGTGTGTTTTGGATTCGGGTGTTTTTTTCAAAAAACCCTAAAAAACAGCTTAAATCATAGAATTTGGGGGTCATTTTGATCCCAAAGTATTATTAACCTCAATAACCATAATTTCCACTCATTTTCAGTCTATTCTGAACACCTCACACCTCACAATATTATTTTTAGTCCTAAAATTTGCACCGAGGTCGCTGGATGACTAAGCTCAGCGACCCAAGTGGCCGACACAAACACCTGGTCCATCTAGGAGTGGCACTGCAGTGTCACGCAGGATGGCCCTTCCAAAAAACACCCCCCAAACAGCACATGACGCAAAGAAGAAAAAAAAGAGGCGCAATGAGGTAGCTGTGTGAGTAAGCTAAGCGACCCTAGTGGCCGACACAAACACCTGGCCCATCTAGGAGTGGCACTGCAGTGTCACGCAGGATGGCCCTTCAAAAAAAAAACACCCCCCAAACAGCACATGACGCAAAGAAAAAAAGAGGCGCAATGAGGTAGCTGTGTGACTAAGATAAGCGACCCAAGTGGCCGACACAAACACCTGGCCCATCTAGGAGTGGCACTGCAGTGTCACGCAGGATGGCCCTTCCAAAAACTACTCCCCAAACAGCACATGACGCAAAGAAAAATGAAAGAAAAAAGAGGTGCAAGATGGAATTGTCCTTGGGCCCTCCCACCCACCCTTATGTTGTATAAACAGGACATGCACACTTTAACCAACCCATCATTTCAGTGACAGGGTCTGCCACACGACTGTGACTGAAATGACGGGTTGGTTTGGACCCCCACCAAAAAAGAAGCAATTAATCTCTCCTTGCACAAACTGGCTCTACAGAGCCAAGATGTCCACCTCATCATCATCCTCCGATATATCACCGTGTACATCCCCCTCCTCACAGATTATCAATTCGTCCCCACTGGAATCTACCATCTCAGCTCCCTGTGTACTTTGTGGAGGCAATTGCTGCTGGTGAATGTCTCCACGGAGGAATTGATTATAATTCATTTTAATGAACATAATCTTCTCCACATTTTCTGGATGTAACCTCGTACGCCGATTGCTGACAAGGTGAGCGGCGGCACTAAACACTCTTTCGGAGTACACACTTGTGGGAGGGCAACTTAGGTAGAATAAAGCCAGTTTGTGCAAGGGCCTCCAAATTGCCTCTTTTTCCTGCCAGTATAAGTACGGAATGTCTGACGTGCCTACTTGGATGCGGTCACTCATATAATCCTCCACCATTCTTTCAATGGGGAGAGAATCATATGCAGTGACAGTAGACGACATGTCCGTAATCGTTGTCAGGTCCTTCAGTCCGGACCAGATGTCAGCATCAGCAGTCGCTCCAGACTGCCCTGCATCACCGCCAGCGGGTGGGCTCGGAATTCTGAGCATTTTCCTCGCACCCCCAGTTGCGGGAGAATGTGAAGGAGGAGATGTTGACAGGTCGCGTTCCGCTTGACTTGACAATTTTCTCACCAGCAGTTCTTTGAACCCCAGCAGACTTGTGTCTGCCGGAAAGAGAGATCCAAGGTAGGTTTTAAATCTAGGATCGAGCACGGTGACCAAAATGTAGTGCTCTGATTTCAACAGATTGACCACCCGTGAATCCTTGTTAAGCGAATTAAGGGCTCCATCCACAAGTCCCACATGCCTAGCGGAATCGCTCTGTGTTAGCTCCTCCTTCAATGTCTCCAGCTTCTTCTGCAAAAGCCTGATGAGGGGAATGACCTGACTCAGGCTGGCAGTGTCTGAACTGACTTCACGTGTGGCAAGTTCAAAAGGTTGCAGAACCTTGCACAACGTTGAAATCATTCTCCACTGCGCTTGAGACAGGTGCATTCCACCTCCTATATCGTGCTCAGTTGTATAGGCTTGAATGGCCTTTTGCTGCTCCTCCAACCTCTGAAGCATATAGAGGGTTGAATTCCACCTCTTGAATACCACTTCTTGCTTCAGATGATGGCAGGGCAGGTTCAGGCGTTTTTGGTGGTGCTCCAGTCTTCTGTACGTGGTGCCTGTACGCCGAAAGTGTGCCGCAATTCTTCTGGCCACCGACAGCATCTCTTGCACGCCCCTGTCGTTTTTTAAATAATTCTGCACCACCAAATTCAAGGTATGTGCAAAACATGGGACGTGCTGGAATTTGCCCAGATTTAATGCACACACAATATTGCTGGCGTTGTCCGATGCCACAAATCCACAGGAGAGTCCAATTGGGGTAAGCCATTCTGCGATGATCTTCCTCAGTTGCCGTAAGAGGTTTTCAGCTGTGTGCGTATTCTGGAAAGCGGTGATACAAAGCGTAGCCTGCCTAGGAAAGAGCTGGCGTTTGCGAGATGCTGCTACTGGTGCCGCCGCTGCTGTTCTTGCGGCGGGAGTCAATACATCTACCCAGTGGGCTGTCACAGTCATATAGTCCTGAGTCTGCCCTGCTCCACTTGTCCACATGTCCGTGGTTAAGTGGACATTGGGTACAACTGCATTTTTTAGGACACTGGTGAGTCTTTTTCTGAGGTCTGTGTACATTTTCGGTATCGCCTGCCTAGAGAAATGGAACCTAGATGGTATTTGGTACCGGGGACACAGTACCTCCAACAAGTCTCTAGTTGGCTCTGCAGTAATGATGGATACCGGAACCACGTTTCTCACCGCCCAGGATGCCAAGGCCTCAGTTATCCGCTTTGCAGCAGGATGACTGCTGTGATATTTCATCTTCCTCGCAAAGGACTGTTGGACAGTCAATTGCTTGGTGGAAGTAGTAAAAGTGGTCTTTCGACTTCCCCTCTGGGATGACCATCGACTCCCAGCAGCAACAACAGCAGCGCCAGCAGCAGTAGGCGTTACACGCAAGGATGCATCGGAGGAATCCCAGGCAGGAGAGGACTCGTCAGAATTGCCAGTGACATGGCCTGCAGGACTATTGGCATTCCTGGGGAAGGAGGAAATTGACACTGAGGGAGTTGGTGGGGTGGTTTGCGTGAGCTTGGTTACAAGAGGAAGGGATTTACTGGTCAGTGGACTGCTTCCGCTGTCGCCCAAAGTTTTTGAACTTGTCACTGACTTATGATGAATGCGCTGCAGGTGACGTATAAGGGAGGATGTTCCGAGGTGGTTAACGTCCTTACCCCTACTTATTACAGCTTGACAAAGGCAATACACAGCTTGACAAATGTTGTCCGCATTTCTGTTGAAATACTTCCACACTGAAGAGCTGATTTTTTTGGTATTTTCACCAGGCATGTCAATGGCCATATTCCTCCCACGGACAACAGGTGTCTCCCCGGGTGCCTGACTTAAACAAACCACCTCACCATCAGAATTCTCCTGGTCAATTTCCTCCCCAGCGCCAGCAACACCCATATCCTCCTCATCCTGGTGTACTTCAACACTGACATCTTCAATCTGACTATCAGGAACTGGACTGCGGGTGCTCCTTCCAGCACTTGCAGGGGGCGTGCAAATGGTGGAAGGCGCATGCTCTTCACGTCCAGTGTTGGGAAGGTCAGGCATCGCAACCGACACAATTGGACTCTCCTTGTGGATTTGTGATTTCGAAGAACGCACAGTTCTTTGCTGTGCTTTTGCCAGCTTAAGTCTTTTCATTTTTCTAGCGAGAGGCTGAGTGCTTCCATCCTCATGTGAAGCTGAACCACTAGCCATGAACATAGGCCAGGGCCTCAGCCGTTCCTTGCCACTCCGTGTGGTAAATGGCATATTGGCAAGTTTACGCTTCTCCGACGATTTTATTTTAGATTTTTGAGTCCTTTTTTTACTGATATTTGGTGTTTTGGATTTTACATGCTCTGTACTATGACATTGGGCATCGGCCTTGGCAGACGACGTTGCTGGCATTTCATCATCTCGGCCATGACTAGTGGCAGCAGCTTCAGCACGAGGTGGAAGTGGATCTTGATCTTTCCCTATTTTTGGAACCTCAACATTTTTGTTCTCCATATTTTAATAGGCACAACTAAAAGGCACCTCAGGTAAACAATGGAGATGGATGGATACTAGTATACTTATGGATGACGAGCGACTGCCGACACAGAGGTAGCTACAGCCGTGGACTACCGTACTGCGTCTGCTAGTATAGACTGGATGATAATGATATAAAAAATATATATATATCACTACTGCAGGACAGGTATATATTGTATAATGACGGACCTGCTGGACACTGTCAGCACTGCAGACTCCTAAACTACTAGTATGAAGAAGATAGAAAAAAAAAAACCACCACAGGTAGGTATACAATTATGGACGAGCGACTGCCGACACAGAGGTAGCTACAGCCGTGGACTACCGTACTGCGTCTGCTAGTATAGACTGGATGATAATGATATAAAAAATATATATATATCACTACTGCAGGACAGGTATATATTGTATAATGACGGACCTACTGGACACTGTCAGCACTGCAGACTCCTAAACTACTAGTATGAAGAAGATAGAAAAAAAAAAACCACCACAGGTAGGTATACAATTATGGACGAGCGACTGCCGACACAGAGGTAGCTACAGCCGTGGACTACCGTACTGCGTCTGCTAGTATAGACTGGATGATAATGATATAAAAAATATATATATATCACTACTGCAGGACAGGTATATATTGTATAATGACGGACCTGCTGGACACTGTCAGCACTGCAGACTCCTAAACTACTAGTATGAAGAAGATAGAAAAAAAAAAACCACCACAGGTAGGTATACAATTATGGACGAGCGACTGCCGACACAGAGGTAGCTACAGCCGTGGACTACCGTACTGCATCTGCTAGTATAGACTGGATGATAATGATATAAAAATATATATATATCACTACTGCAGGACAGGTATATATTGTATAATGACGGACCTGCTGGACACTGTCAGCACTGCAGACTCCTAAACTACTAGTATGAAGAAGATAGAAAAAAAAACCCCACCACAGGTAGGTATACAATTATGGACGAGCGACTGCCGACACAGAGGTAGCTACATCCGTGGACTACCGTACTGCGTCTGCTAGTATAGACTGGATGATAATGATATAAAAAATATATATATATATCACTACTGCAGGACAGGTATATATTGTATAATGACGGACCTGCTGGACACTGTCAGCACTGCAGACTCCTAAACTACTAGTATGAAGAAGATAGAAAAAAAAACCCACCACAGGTAGGTATACAATTATGGACGAGCGACTGCCAGTGCCGACACAGAGGTAGCTACAGCCGTGGACTACCGTACTGCGTCTGCTAGTATAGACTGGATGATAATGATATAAAAAATATATATATATCACTACTGCAGGACAGGTATATATTATATAATGACGGACCTGCTGGACACTGTCAGCACTGCAGACTCCTAAACTACTAGTATGAAGAAGATAGAAAAAAAAAACCCACCACAGGTAGGTATACAATTATGGACGAGCGACTGCCGACACAGAGGTAGCTACAGCCGTGGACTACCGTACTGCGTCTGCTAGTATAGACTGGATGATAATGATATAAAAAATATATATATATCACTACTTCAGGACAGGTATATATTGTATAATGACGGACCTGCTGGACACTGTCAGCACTGCAGACTCCTAAACTACTAGTATGAAGAAGATAGAAAAAAAAAAACCCACCACAGGTAGGTATACAATTATGGACGAGCGACTGCCGACACAGAGGTAGCTACAGCCGTGGACTACCGTACTGCGTCTGCTAGTATAGACTGGATGATAATGATATAAAAAATATATATATATCACTACTGCAGGACAGGTATATATTGTATAATGACGGACCTGCTGGACACTGTCAGCACTGCAGACTCCTAAACTACTAGTATGAAGAAGATAGAAAAAAAAAACCCACCACAGGTAGGTATACAATTATGGACGAGCGACTGCCGACACAGAGGTAGCTACAGCCGTGGACTACCGTACTGCGTCTGCTAGTATAGACTGGATGATAATGATATAAAAAATATATATATATCACTACTTCAGGACAGGTATATATTGTATAATGACAGACCTGCTGGACACTGTCAGCACTGCAGACTCCTAAACTACTAGTATGAAGAAGATAGAAAAAATAAAAAACCCACCACAGGTAGGTATACAATTATGGACGAGCGACTGCCGACACAGAGGTAGCTACAGCCGTGGACTACCGTACTGCGTCTGCTAGTATAGACTGGATGATAATGATATAAAAAATATATATATATCACTACTGCAGGACAGGTATATATTATATAATGACGGACCTGCTGGACACTGTCAGCACTGCAGACTCCTAAACTACTAGTATGAAGAAGATAGAAATATAATGAATGACGGACCTGCTGGACACTGTCAGCAGAATGCGTTTATAGAATAAAAAAAAAAAACACCACACGAGTGTTTAACTTTTTCAGGCAGACAATATACTGGTGGTCACTGCTGGTCAGTCACACTGGCACTCTGGCAGCAAAAGTGTGCACTGTTAAATATGTACTCCTGCTATAACTGCTCCCCAGTCTCCCCCACAATTAAGCTGTGTGAGCAGTGAGCACTACTCAGCACAGTCAGATATACATAGATGATATTATCATGCAGCACACTGAGGCTGAGCACAGATATGGTATGTGACTGTGTATCGTTTTTTTTCAGGCAGAGAACGGATTATATTAAATAATAAATAAAACTGGTGGTCACTAGTATAACTATCAGCAAAACTCTGCACTCTCTGAGTACTCCTAATGCTCCAGTAAATCAAGTGTCTCACTCTCTATCTAAGCGGAGAGGACGCCAGCCACGTCCTCTCCCTATCAATCTCAATGCACGTGTGAAAATGGCGGCGACGCCCGGCTCCTTATATAGAATCCGAGTCTCGCGATAGAATACGAGCCTCACGAGAATCCGACAGCGGGATGATGACGTTCGGGCGCACTCGGGTTAGCCGAGCAAGGCGGGAAGATCCGAGTCTGCCTCGGACCCGTGTAAAAAGCGTGAAGTTCGGGGGGGTTCGGTTTCCGAGAAACCGAACCCGCTCATCACTACTAGAGATGTGAACAATGTAATGTTACCTTCACCTGGAATACCACCAATGTGCAGCACACCTAAAAATGTGCGCGTGCATGGAACCTCCTTGCCTGACATGCCATTGAGTGTAATAACCGCTGACAGTGACAACACTGTATGAAGCAGGCCATCGAGAGATGCATCGTTATGCACAACTTGTTTTCCAAGAACATGTTGCATTTGAACTGTACTTGAATTGGAGCAAGCAGGTCAACTTTGATGGGCAACGAGGAAAATTTGCAATCCCGACAATTTGCGCAAGGATATACTGTCACGGTGCTATGCCCGATTCAAGATGGGAGATGTTGAATTTGTAAAGCTGAAGGACACTTTAAATGGATTGCTACGGATGCCCAGAATAAAACCATGGAGAGGCATACTGTAACAGCACAGCAACTGGTGACTTCAAACTGTGGCATCTATTGGACACGACCTTCAATGTGAAGAATGGTGAAGAGAGAATATGGTCATTCACTCATCAATAAAAAAGGTACGTTACAGTGCTTACAGTACATTATTGTGCTGTGGTGGTTACTGCAATGTGCTTACTGCTTGAACATTATTTGACAGTATTGTACAGTACAGCGAGTGTTTCTTACAGTTCTGTACAGTATTGACGTTTCTCTCTCTTGCTCTCCCACTCTCCTGCTCCTGTATGGGACTTTGTAGTGATAACAGCAGAGGGCGGGGGGGGGGGGTTCAAGGCTCGTTACTGTTGCATTATACAGTGCACTGTACATTGTTATACTACATTGTAAACTGTAGACTCTCTCCCCCTGCCCCTTCTCTTTCAGGGACTTTGAAGGTTTTGCTATGGGGCCCTCAAAGGTCTACTTTCGCCCCTGCCTGACAGTACTCAATTCCAGACATCTACAGTATACTGTATTATAGGCTGTATCTGAAATGTCAGATTTAGAGAAACACTTTGTTAGGCATTGCTGTGACATGTTGCGAACATACGAATCCTACTACTGTACTAACGATATTTTTATTATCTTCTTCCCACCATGCACTGAACTACTGAGAAAAAGGAGGAAGAACTGCGTCGAAGAAGGTAAGCTTGTGATACTTACTGTGTACAGGTTAACAGTCTTTGGAAACTCTGTCCCTGATATTGGCCCTCATTCCGAGTTGTTCGCTCGCTAGCTGATTTTAGCAGCATTGCACTCGCTAGGCCGCCGCCCTCTGGGAGTGTATCTTAGCATAGCAGAATAGCGAACGAAAGAGTAGCAGAATTGCGAATAGAAAATTCTTAGCAGTTTCTGAGTAGCTCGAGACTTACTCCTACACTGCAATCAGCTCAGGCCGTTTCGTTCCTGGTTTAACGTCACAAACACGCCCTGCGTTCGGCCAGCCACTCCACCGTTTCTCCAGACATTCCCGCGTTTTTCCCTGACACGCCTGCGTTTTTTAGCCAACGCCGGGAAAACTCTGAGTTGCCGCCCAGAAACGCCCCTTTCCAGTTAATCATTTACCGAACACCAGTGCGACTGAAAAGCGCCGCAGACGCTACAGCAAAACAGCTAAGTTTTTAGTAAAATAACTAAGCGCATGCGCTCTGCGTACCTGGTGCATGCGCAGTAAGTGACTAATCGCAGTATAGCGAAAATGGGCAACGAGCGAACAACTCGGAATGACCCCCATTGTCTATCCCCCTAAAACTGTATCTCTCTCCCACCCCACCCCTCTCTCTCTCTGAAATTTTTGCAGGGCTACGATCTGGCCGGAATTAGCCCCTTAGTCATGAAGTAGTGACAAACATGAAGAAGTGTAGAAGTTACCCATGGCAACCAATCAGATTCTCTGTATTATTTTATCCTATAGTATGCAATTTATAAATGTTACCACAATGCTGATTGCTTCACTTCTCCACTGTTTTCACTGCCTAACATGCTGCTACAGTATGTTCTACATGAAATCCCAGACCCTGGCATTGTAATGTGGCCATGTCTGCGACTCACGTCTACTGTACAGTATGTACTGTAATTTAACGCTCGCCAGATATTTACAGTACTTCACGAACGAGCTTGCACCCCCTCATACAAAGCTCTGTAGTACTGTAGTTGAACCATCATTTGCTACTGTACTGTTACTACTGTACTGTGCATGTACTTGAGTCTTATTATTGTGTATTGTAGAGTGCACTGCATAGTGTGAAGATGATGAAAACCAAAGCATTCTATTCTGGAGCACAACCCCAGGGCTGGTGAGAGACCTTCTGGGCAAGGTGACTCACCTTCAAGCGCAAATTGATGGACTGACAGGAAAACTGGATGGACTTTGTAGTGATAACAGCAAGGGGGTGGGGGGAGTTTCAAGGCTCGTTACTGATACATTATATAGTGCACTGTAGACTCTCTTTACTGAGGGGAAAAATAACACAAAACAAAACTAAACTAGAAAAAGTTTAATTAAAAAAAAAACATGAAAGAAATAAACAAAAATTAAATGTTCTGCAAAATAATTTCAAAGATTCGGTTCACCACCACCCACAGGATCAGAATCAATTGCCGGACTTGCTCTGTGAAAATAAAAAACAATGTACAGTATTAGAACAGTAACACAGGTTGAGTACTGTACAGTATACTGTACAGCACTTCAAAGTTTATGAACAGTATGCATGTAAAATAACATTATTATTACTGTACCCCTTGAAAGATTGTCCGGCCCATAGCCCCTCTGTTCTGGTCCTGGTTGGGTGGTGGTGGTGGTGGAGGTGGATGTGGGAGCCAGAGGGCGCAGTGGGCCCTGGTCCGCCTGGAGGCCTGTCATTGTGGAAAAATAATAAAAAACACATTGGACCCTGTACAGTAGTTACTGTATCAAACACATTGGTCACGGCATTAACATTGTCCCCAGCAGTGATCAAACAGAAGCATTCACCCCCACAGGAATAAAGCACATTGGCCCCCCCACAGTAAGCAAACACATTGTTCCCCGTACTTAGCAAAATCAGCAGGCCCAGCAGTAACTTTTGGGGTAGTAAAGCATAACACAGTATACAGTACTTACCATACCCCTAACCTTTAACCCACATTTTCTGCAACCTAACCCTAAAAACTCCTCCACAGCTTAGCCCTAACCATCCACGCCATAGAGTAACCTTTACCTCCACCAGCAATGCCTACACTTAACCATCCCTGGCAGTGACTTAGGCAAAGCCCTCTTCCCTGCAGCCTATTGACTTAGCTTACTTATTGAGGGTCCAGGAATGCCGGATGGTGGGGTGGTGGTGCTGGTGGTGGTGGTGGTGGTGGTGGTCATCAGAGGACCTAGTAGGTCCAGGTAAGCCTGGAGGACTCTCACTGTGGAAAAAAAATAAACATCATTGGCCCCTGTGCAGTAGTTACTGTATCAAAGACATTGCCCACAGCAATCAAACACAAGTATTCACCCCCACAGGAATAAAGCACATTGCCCCCCGCTACAGTATGCCTCATTTCCCCTGTCAAATACTGCATGTACTGTACTTTTTACTGTATATCCATATCCAGTATACTGTATCCAATTTGTCTGTTTGTTCATTCTCCATAACATGTCCATTGGTGCTCACCCAATACTGTGTTTAAATCAACCTACTGTAAATATTGTTAATACAGTATATGCAATTGTGTTATGTTATCTGTTACCCTTTAGATAATGTACCCTACTGTATATTTACTTTATGTTACACCTACTGTACTGTAGTTTCCTATTGTTTTCAAACACCGCAGTGGACCCTCAGAGGGTGAGTCATATAAGGTACCATTGTCTACTCTATGTTTGTTTACTCCCTATTGTCCAAAAGTGAGCTGACCAGACAGGGTGGCTCTCTGGCTGATGTAATTACCTTGATTAGAATATATATTGTATTCCAATGCTGTAAGATCCTAAGACACAGAGGTCACACACACCCCAGCAATATGAAGCTTTGGGAGGTTCAGTATACAATAAGTAGAGCTACCCAGAGAGGTAAAGACAGATTCTTGGATACCAGGCTAAGAAGTAATGTTCTGCCAGGGATCGGCTTGGGGACCCATTATATTGGATTTATCTGGGTCTCTGTGTTGCTAGAAGAGTCTCTCTGCTCCCAGACTAAGAAGTAATGTTCTGTCAGGAGATTGTGGTGGGAAATGTCATGTGGAATTGGATTACGGAAGTGTGCTGAGCTGTGTTATAGCTTATTCTGTCAATAAACCACTGTTGGTTTTTCATCTACCACCGTGAGTGATTTGGAACACGGTATACTGTACTCAAAATTTTTTTCCCCTCACTAAGCAAAAACAGCAGGCCCAGCAGTAACTTTTGGGGTAGTAAAGCATAACACAGTATACAGTACTTACCATACCCCCTACCTTTGCTACAGCATAACCCTAAAAACCCCTCCACAGCTTAGCCCTAATCCTCCCCACCATAGACTAACCTTAACCTCCACCAGCAATGCCTAAACTTAACCATCCCTGGCGATGACTTAGCCAAAGCCCTCTTCCCTGCAGCCTATTGACTTAGCTTACTCATTGAAGGTTCGGCTACATGTATATCCACTGGCCGGGTGGTGGTGGTGGTGGTGGTGGTGGAGGCAGCCAGAGGGCGCAGTCGGCCCAGGTGCGACTGGAGGCCTGTCAATGTGGAAAAATAATAAAACACATTGGCCCCTGTACAGTATTTACTGTATCAAACACATTGGTCACAACATTAACATTGTCCCCAGCAGTGATCAAACAGAAACATTCACCCCCACTGGAATAAAGCACATTGGCCCCCCCACAGTAAGCAAACACATTGTTCCCCGTCAGTGGCGGACCCAGGGGGGGGGGGGCACCCATGCACGTGCCCACCCTGTCATTTACGATCACTATAGTTGCAAGGAACGCTATGGTGTACAGGCAGGAGGCTCAGCAGGGCTACACTAGCAGCGCATTACCAGGCCCGGCCCGACGCATACGAGCGCCGGACCTGTGAGGGCGCTGCTGAAATCAGCGTCATTCTGACGCCTGCTGGCAGCCGCTCACTACCACCCGCCGCTGGCCGCTCACCGCCCGCCTGCCCAATAAAGCCGCCAGCCCAGGTTAATACCTTTCACCGCCCAACTGTATCTCTGTGCGGTGCCTCCGGAGCAGTAGGTGGAGCTTAGCGTAGCTGGTGTCTCCAGGGCTGCCCCGACGAGAAGCAGCGGGGAAGAAGCTGTTCGGGCTGCCTTCACCCAAGTGCTCCCCGGCCCACAGCCAGCCGGCCTCTCTGCAGCTCCCCCCTCCTAGCCCCAGGGTGATCGGCAGGTCCGGCCACGGCAACACCTGCTTCACTAACATCACGGCCAGGACCGCAAGGAGGTGACAGAGCACTGGGCTACGATCCTGCATTCCCTCTGGACCCTGGAGTATACTCCCCAGCACAGCTGCGAGTTTAAGGTGAGAGACAGTCACAATTTTGTTTGAGGGTTATCCCAGTCTGTGGAACTACTTATCCCAGCATGGACAATGCAAACTTCTGGCTGTGATTTGTAGTTTCACAACAGGTTGGGACATATGATTGCGCTCACCCTAGGCATGGTGTTGGCCCCTCTACAATAAAGGGCCCTACACATTTATCGATCCGCTGCCGAACTGCCCGATAGCAGATACGGCCGACGGGCGACCCAACGGCGGGGGTGGGGGTGGGGGGGCAGTGACGGGGGGAGTGAAGTTTTTTCACTTCCCCCGTCACACGGCTCCATAGAAGTGCAAGCAAATATGGACGAGATCGTCCATATTGGCCTGCATGCACAGCCAACGGGGCACCAGCGATGAACGAGCGCGGAGCTGCACATCGTTCATCACTGGTGCATCCACACTCAAAGATATGAACGGTATCTCGTTCATTAATGAACGAGATTGTTCATATCTTTGATATCGCCCAGTGTGTAGGGCCTATAAGACCGGGTGATAGCCTTGTCTGATAATTTCTGTATGCTTCATGCAAAAAATACAGGGTGTTGCTTTGGGGTTTATGTAGCAGAGGGTGCCTTGCGGAAGTCACCGTACATTGTAAATCCTGCAGCTACACATCCATTTTAGGATCATGTGTAGAAAGGGAGCGGGACAGGCCACAAGCTTTATTAGTAAACATAGAACTTTTCTTGTGTTACGGTTCTTTTATAATATATTTATCTCATTAACATTTTTATATGTGTGTAATGATCTCTCTCTCATGCGCGCTATATATATATATATATATGTATATTTATTTATTTTTTCTCGTTTGTATGGCTGGTGACCCTTGAAACCCAATGTGTGTGCCACCATAAGCGGCTCCGCTGTGGTTTAACGTGTATAAGCTGCTTCACTGTGGTGAAACGTGTATAAGCGGCTCTACTGTGCTGTGTAATATGAATTGATGCTATTCTGTGGCCACGCCCCTTCCCTATGAAGCCACTCCCCCATATATTCCACTATGGGGCGCCAAAATATAATTTCGCTTACCAAAAAAATTAGGCTCGGGCCAGCCCTGCGCGTTACGTCCGTCTCTCCCCGCAGCAGCGAGATCAGGAGGCGGTCACTGTGGAGACAGGACACTGCTGGGCAGCGCTATAGTTACCGGCATCACACCCGTCAGCTCCCTGTGCTGGGCACTCCCCGGAGCCTGCGAGAGGAGAGCAGCAGACCCTGCTGTTACTGCTGCCGGGACGGCCGGACTCAGCTTCCCCGCCTCCGGGGATTGTTCCTGGTGTTATCGCCGCCCCCCCGCTCTGTGCTGCACGGTCACTCCCCGCTCACATCCTCCCAGTCTGTGGCTGCTGCACACGGGGAGCCGGGGTGACTGCTTGCCCCATGCAGGCCACTGGAGTCCGGGGCATGACAGGAGACTGCGGCAATGGCCAATGTCAGGGTAGCTCTGCGGGTGCGACCGCTCTGCAAACGGTGAGTGCCGGGAACAGGAGGACCAGCAGTACATGTACATGCCACTTACCTACATGCTACATGCCACTACTTCCCTACATGCCACGTGCCACTTACTACTGCCCTACATGCCACTTACCTACATGCTACATGCCACTTACTACTGCCCTACATGCCACTTACCTACATGCTACATGCCACTTACTACTGCCCTACATGCCACTTACCTACATGCTACATGCCACTTACTACTGCCCTACATGCCACTTACCACATCCCTACATGCCACTTATCGCTATACCTGCCAACTTTTTGCAACATATCTACACGACACTTACCACTTCCCTAAAGGGTACATGACGCCACACTTGCATACTAAATAATATTTATCACATACTTACTGTACATGCTACATGACACTTACCACATCCCTAAAGGGTACATGAGCGGGGCCTTATCACATACCCACATCAATGGTAGTGCATATACTAATTTGTATCCGCTGTTCTTCTATCAGGACACCTACAGTACAGTAGGTTTTGTGGCACTACATTGCATTTACAAAGGAGCAGAAGTGTATACAGGTAGAGGGAAGGAGTTGGGCACATTTGGGTACAGTGAAGGTGTTTATTGATGCACATATTGTGGGTCCCTTTTTATTAGAAATTTGCTCAGACTGGATCTTTGGTAATATGGGGAGAAATGTCACAGGGGGAGGGGGGTCTTCTGTGCTTGGGGAAGATGCTCTATCTGGGGGTAGGGGTTTTTTTCTGTCCTTTGAGGTATATAATGGTGTTGGAGAAGCTGTGATGTGATGTAGTGCATTGAAGTGGGGGAGTGCTGTGAGGTAGGCATTGATGGGCGGGTAGGGGTGCTCTGCCCAGTCCTGGTTACAGACTCTCTCACCCTGTCACCCACAACATCTGCCCCACAGACACTCACCCCGTCCCCCACCAGACCAGTCCCCGCACACTCACCCCGTCCCCCACCACACCTGTCCCTGTCCCCCACCACACCTTTCCCTGTCCCCCACCACACCTGTCATTGCACACTCACCCTGTCACCCACCAGACCTGTACTCCATACCCCCAGCGTGATGAAACAAGGTTGTGGCTTATGAGTACGGAATTCCCTGTGAGGCCACACCCACCATCCCAGGAGTTCGCACAAAGACCAACACCCCCCCCCCCCCCATGCCCGCCCGCCTGCCTTTCCCTATCGTGGTGCCCCCCCTGTCATTTTGTTCTGGATCCGCCCCTGTTCCCCGTACTAAGCAAAATCAGCAGGCCCGGCAGTACCTTTTGAGGTAGTAAAGCATAACACAGTATACAGTATTTAGGGGGTAATTCTGAGTTGATCGCAGCAGGAATTTTGTTAGCAATTGGGCAAAACCATGTGCACTGCAGGGGAGGCAGATATATTATGTGCAGAGAGAGTTAGATTTGGGTGGGGTGTGTTCAATCTGCAATCTAAATTGCAT
Organism: Pseudophryne corroboree; assembly: GCF_028390025.1. NCBI lineage: Eukaryota > Metazoa > Chordata > Amphibia > Anura > Myobatrachidae > Pseudophryne > Pseudophryne corroboree. The sequence continues at coordinate 90,637,040 of NC_086453.1, read as the reverse complement.
CGTAAAAATAAAGCAGCCAGTATTTACCCTGCACAGAAACAAAATAACCCACCCAAATCTAACTCTCTCTGCACATGTTATATCTGCCAACCCTGCAGTGCACATGGTTTTGCCCAATTGCTAACAAAATTCCTGCTGCGATCAACTTAGAATTACCCCCTTAGTACCATACCCCCTACCTTTAACCCACCTTTTCTGCAGCCTAACCCCAAAAACTCCTCCACAGCTTAGCCCTAACCCTTCTTGCCATAGACTATCCTTAACCTCCACCAGCGATGCCTAAACTTAACCATCCCTGAAGGTGACTTAGCCAAAGCCCTCTTCCCTGCAGCCTATTAACTTAGCTTACTCATTGAGGGTTTAGCGATGTACGCTGGTCTGGTGGTGCTGGTGGTGGTGAAGGTGGGAGCCGGAAGGCGCGGTTGGCCCTGGTCCGCCTGGAGTCCTGTCAATGTGGAAAATTAATTAAACACATTGGCCCCTGTACAGTAGTTACTGTATCAAACACATTGGGGGTCATTCTGAGTTGTTCGCTCGCTAGCAGTTTTTATCAGCCATGCAACCGTTAAGCCGCCACCCATTGGGAGTGTATCGTATCTTAGCTTCGCAGAAGTACGAACGAATGCATCGCAGTGCGGCAGCAAAAAAAAATGGTGCAGTTTCAGAGTACAGTAGCTCCAGACCTACTCAGCGCTTGCGATCACTTCAGACCATTCAGTTCCGGATTTGACGTCACAAACACGCCCTGCGTTCTCCCAGCCACGCCGGCATTTTTCCGAACACTCCCTGAAAACGGTGATTTGACACCCAGAAACACCCCTTTCCTGTCAATCACTCTGCGGCCGCCATTGCGACTGAAAAGCTTTGCTAGAACCTGTGTGAAACTACATCGCCCGTTGTGAAAGTACTTCGCGTGCGCATTGCGCAGCATACGCATGCCCAGAAGTGCAGTTTTTTCACTTAATCGCTGCACAGCGAACATTTTTAGCTATCGATCAACTCAGAATGACCCCCATTGCCCACAGCATTAACACTGTCCCCAGCAGTGATCAAACAGAAACATTCACCCCCACAGGAAAAAAGCACATTGGCCCCCCCCACAGTAATCAAACACATTGTTCCCTGTACTTAGCAAAAATAGCAGGCCCGGCAGTAACTTTTGGGGTAGTAAAGCATAACACAGTATACAGTACTTACCATACCCCCTACCTTTAACCCACCTTTTCTGCAGCCTAACCCCAAAAACTCCTCCACAGCTTAGCCCTAACTCTCCCTGCCATAGATTATCCTTAACCTCCACCAGCGATGCCTAAACTTAACCATCCCTGGCGGTGACGTAGCCAAAGCCCTCTTCCCTGCAGCCTATTGACTTAGCTTACTTATTGAGGGTCCAGGAATGCTGGAATGTGTAGTGCTGGTGGTGGTGGAGGTGGAGGAGGTGGGAACGGAGGGCGCAGTGTTCCCAGGTACGCCTGGAGGCCTGTCACTGTGGAAAATTAATAAAAACCATTGTTCCCTGTACAGTAGTTACTGTATCAAACAAATTGCCTACAGCATTAACATTGTCCCCAGCAGTGATCAAACAAAAGCATTCACCCCCACAGGAATAAAGCACATTGGCCCCCCCACAGTAAGCAAACACATTGTTCCCTTTAGTTGGCAAAAACAGCAGGCCCGGCAGTAACTTTGGGGTAGTAAAGCATAACACAGTATACAGTACTTACCATACCCCCTACCTTTAAGCCAACTTTTCTGCAGCCTAACCCCAAAAACTCCTCCACAGCTTAGCCCTAACCCTCCCTGCCATAGATTATCCTTAACCTTCACCAGCGATGCCTAAACTTAACCATCCCTGGAGGTGACTTAGCCAAAGCCCTCTTCCCTGCAGCCTATTGACTTAGCTTACTTATTGAGGGTCCAGGAATGCTGGAATGTGTAGTGGTGGTGGTGGTGGAGGTGGAGGAGGTGGGAGCCGGAGGGCGCAGTGTTCCCAGGTACGCCTGGAGGCCTGTCACTGTGGAAAATTAATAAAAACCATTGTTCCCTGTACAGTAGATACTGTATCAAACACATTGCCTACAGCATTAACATTGTCCCCAGCAGTGATCAAACAAAAGCATTCACCCCCACAGGAATAAAGCACATTGGCCCCCCCGCAGTAAGCAAACACATTGTTCCCTTTACTTAGCAAAAACAGCAGGCCCGGCAGTAACTTTGGGGTAGTAAAGCATAACACAGTATACAGTACTTACCATACCCCCTACCTTTAAGCCAACTTTTCTGCAGCCTAACCCCAAAAACTCCTCCACAGCTTAGCCCTAACCCTCCCTGCCATAGATTATCCTTAACCTCCACCAGCGATGCCTAAACTTAACCATCCCTGGAGGTGACTTAGCCAAAGCCCTCTTCCCTGCAGCCTATTGACTTAGCTTACTTATTGAGGGTCCAGGAATGCTGGAATGTGTAGTGGTGGTGGTGGTGGTGGTGGTGGTGGTGGAGGTGGAGGAGGTGGGAGCAGGAGGGCGCAGTGTTCCCAGGTATGCCTGAAGGCCTGTCACTGTGGAAAATTTAATAAAAACCATTGGTCCCTGTACAGTAGTTACTGTATCAAACACATTGCCCACAGCATTAACATTGTCCCCAGCAGTGATCAAACAAAAGCATTCACCCCAGTAGAGAGAGCACCACTTTCCGTCAAACTCAAAAGTGACAGGTGGGCTACGCCTACAATTAGACAAACCATGCCCTAACCACACCTCTAATTATGCAAATTACGCCCTAACCACGCCCCTGCTTACTCCTCCGACACTCCCACTTTTCCTCCCCTTCTGATGTTGTTTTATAGGAAATAAGCTTACAAAAGGAGTTATAAGCGTAGTTTAATAATTGAAAAGCCTCCTGTTTATTAACTGTTAGATGATGCATTAATGTATATTATTTCCAGTTGATTTGTGTGTTGTTAACTCTTAGTTGCACCAGTAAATGTTATATCCAATTGATTTATAAAATAAGCATGCAAGCTATGAGCTTTGTGACAGATAGCTGACCTATTAATGGCAGGGCACACAGACGTATGTGTGCATTAAGTGTTCACTATATGTGTATTTTAAGCTATGGTGTTTGTGACAGATTAGTAAACTAATGACCGGTACAAATAGACGTGTCATTTGTTTTAATTAGTAGTTGACATAGATGTCTAGGTTGTCCTTACGTTGTTTACATTGTTACTGACAGATTAGTTAATACAATATTGTACAGTACACATAGACATGTAATTTGTTTTAATTAAGCGTAGACACAGCGGTCTAGGTGGTCCTTATGTTTGTTTATATTTACAGCTATTTGACTGAAACACGCAAGCAAACAAGAAAGTTGCAGGGGTAATTAAGTTCTGTTACTAGGGATATGATAATTTGAAAGGCTGGGGAATTTGCTAGTGACCGAAGTTTGAACTAATAGGGCAAACAGACATGACCAGACTTGTCTGGTCATTAATTAAGGTCTATCAAGAGTGCTATGAGAACACGAGTTTGTAATTGACTGGTTGTCCGATGTAAAATGGCATACACGCTTTGGATAATGATATATTATCAATTAGCAGCGGGTGGTGGTTAAGAGATATAGAGAGAGAACCATTTTAACTGCGCTGCAGTAACACGACTGGTAATAAGCATAATACTTAATTGCCGGTTTATAGATGCTAACCAGTATTGATAGAGCCTAATGGTTATAATATAATACATATAACAAGTAGTACAAATTGGTAAAAGCATTCTGCGTCATATAGGAACTAAACTGTTTTTATCATTTGACGAGCGAGATATTTTAAACATATTAATGCCGTTTCACATTTGAAATGCTGTGGCTACAATAACAATACTTGACAGACATGTCTATTAAACCTACATGCTGCTAAAATATAGAAGTGAGATAGCGCTAATTGTGTATATATATGTATATATATATATAACCTAATATCGCTTGTAAAAACATTGCGTGTTTATATTCAAAATGTTGGCAATGCTTTATGTAAGATAAAGCCTTATAAATTAATTGTATAACATAATCAGATGTAAAATTATGTGTTTATTAATAAATAAGCTGTTTTTTGAAACCCTATTTGTACATGACCCCTATAGCTCCACCCGTAGGGTCTGAGTTTTGCATGTGTCAACAACATTACAGCTTTATAAGGAGAGTCCTGTAACCATTCCATAACAGCGTTGAAATCTATCACACAGAAGATACTCATAGTCATTGCAACACAAAAAAGTGCACTTGTTCTGCATGCTGATTTAATAATCAGTTTTATACATTGGTAAATGCACCACACTGCATTTGTCAGGAGGTATTAACAGTTCCATGCCTCAGTTGTGGGTTTTGGTGTCCCCGTCCTCCTCTAGGCTGGAGAATAGGCAGCTGGTAGAACGCGAGCATTATTGATTGTCTCGATGCGTAGGAATGGCACGGTATTGGTAGCTTTGGATAACCAGTTACATCATACAGCGGGCTTAGTTATTATTCATGCATATTAGCATTTCCCTATGGCACGGTATTGGTAGCTTTGGATAACCAGTTTCATCATACAGCTGGTTTAGTTATTATTCATTCATATTAGCATTTCCCTATTTACTTTCAAAACACAATAAAAATAATAAACAATTAGGTGTAAAACATATTTGACTATCCCTTCCTCATTCTGCCAGAGACTACCTGAAATAGTAGCAATCTACATGATCCCCTGAATGGTTACTCAATCTACCTGACAAAAAAAAAAAAAATAAGAAATCAGCGATACATACATTCAAAAGGGATCAACTGCGACATTTCCCTGTATTGGAAAAAGGTAAAATGATCCCTAGGGCTACATGCATTTTAAATAAGGTTTTATCGTGCCCACTTACAGTATATGGAATATCATGTCATAAACAATACACAAAGAAATACTGCAAAATAGCAGTGTCTTTTCTTCAGCAAGTAGATCTTGCTAACTTTGGGTATTATTTACATTTGGATGTAAGTCATTTTCACGACACGACTCTCAGATGTAACAGTACGTGACCGCGCTGATATGTGTTAATTTTACAGTATCACTGAAATGCTTTTTCAAAAGTAGGAAAGTATGATGTAAAATTAAATATTTGTTGTCTACACATGGCAGTGGTATCTACAGCTCCCACACATCGCTGTGTTTAGCATTCTGGGATATTCCGTGTTGATAGACCCCATGTGAATTTGCTAACAGTATTAGCATTGGAAGCCCTGGATTTTTTTTTTTTTTTTAAATAACAGTTGTCGCAGTAACGGGTTTACCAATAATCTGGCGTTGGATAGGTATAGCTGGTGAAATGTAGTTCAAAGGGGGTTTGTATTCTAATCCTACCTTTTCAGATTTCATAAGGCATTAGTGGTTTATCTGAATGGGCATAAAATTAGTTCTTCTTGTTATACAAGGCAGTGTGACGGTATAATGATATAAACCCGCAATGATGTGGTTGCGGGGATAGGGGCAGAAGTTCAGCAGGAACAAGCATTGCAATTGACATCACGTGCATCCTGAATACAGAATGCCTCATGAAAACATTATAGTGGTTGCTGAAAGGTTCAGTTTTTACTTTCTAAACATTGTAAATGTTTTTTATTTCAGACGTTCAGTTATGCAGAGGTTTGCTGGGAATTTTTTTCTTTTTCTTTTTTCTTTTTTTCTTACCAAATGTTTTTAATAAAATAGTGTAATCTGTTGGCCTTGTCATCATGTCATTCAATTATTCTACAACGGGCCTTTCTGAGAATATAGATAAACATATAAAGATACTTAGACCACTTTTTAACACTACTATAACACGCAAGTCAAGTTAACCTATAAATTCCTGTGACTGACATCTGCATGTTATTCAGTGTAATTGTTGATGGCTTGTTGATATAGCGGCCATCATCATGAATAGTCATAGTTTCTGATCTGGACAATGCTTAAAATGTTTTTTTCTTAATTTATGAAATTATTTCACTGATCTCGGCCTGTATCCAGAAATAGTTATAAGAATTAATAATTACTCCAAGAAAAAAGATGCTCATACTACGTCCCATTGAGTACCAATAGAAGTAGACCATGGTAATTAGGACCTTCGCCATTCTCCGCTCTCGGCGCCACAGCTCATACTGTAACCCAATGAGTGCCATCAGAAACAACATAACTGTAACTATGCATATCATTTGCAATAGTGTTTAAATAGATTTTAATCTGTGTTTCCCCAAGGATATGCACATATATATGGCTAATATTATTTATAGCACATTGAAAGTTATTGATTTATGATTATTTGTATATCTACATTTACTGAAATTTATAGATGATAAATCAGGGTCGTAGCCAGAATTTTGTGGGACCCGATAGCAACATTTGAAGGGTTCCTGTCCTAATGCATCTAGAAACACCTATCCACAGCAATTGTTAATTTTAAACCCATAATAATATATTTATTATTTATTTATTAATTACCAGTTTATTTATATAGCGCACACATATTCCGCAGCGCTGTACAGAGATCATTTTCCCATTCATTTCAGTCCCAGTGGAGCTTACAATCTATATTACCTATCACATGTACACACAGACACATTCACGATAGGGTTAATTTTGTTGAGAGCCAATTAACCTACCAGTATATATTTGGATTCTGAGCCATACTGTTGCCATAGTAAATGTTATGCCCCATAGTAGTGTCCTAGTCTATTTTATGAACAACAGTAGTGCTCTAGTTCAAATTCATTGTAGGGCTAGCAGTACACATTATCCAACACTGTGACATCAATTCACATTATGACATGCAGTGTGCCCAGTTCATATTATGCCACACTATATTGCCGCCACTTCATATTGTGCCACATTACAGATGCCCAGTTCAGATTATGAAAAATTATAATGCACAACATTTCATTTTATATCACATTACAGTGAACAAGTGAAGGGGCATAAATACATATATTGAAGGCCTTATGGCAATGGTTTGTAAGGGACCCTGCATAACAAACAAAGTGTGCCCCTCTTAGCTCGGGCTCCATAGCAGCTGCACTAAAGGCATCTATGGTAGCGATGCCCTTGTGATAAATCCATGTTATACACCTGGAAATAGTAAACTTTTCTTACATTTGTTATCAAAGGATGTATAGTGTAAAGGGCCTATCAAAACTTTCCTTAATATTTGCATTTAGTAATAATACTGTGCTGTGCTTTGCTGCGATAGTATGATAATATATCACCCCTACACTATGAAAGTGATGTTGAAACGTTTTATAAATTAGATTGCTTACATTTAAAAAGAGAGAATTTGTGAATTAATCCTCTCATTCATGGGACGGTTGTGTTTAATTTTTGCATAATGTTATTTTACAGATTTTTCCAGTAAAACTTAATGTTAGCGTTGTAAACATCTGCTGTCCAATAGGCACACAGTCATCTGTCCTCAGGGTTTATCTTACAAGAGGTCCTCCACAGATGATTGTATGACTTTCATTCATTATACTGTGTGTGTATTGAGAACTTATAATGACTGTGCTTGTATAGACTGTTATTATATTAATGGTTGTGTTAACATCAGTTTTTACTTAATCACAGGAGCAGCATGGGCATAATTGATGATGTATTACCTTTCTGTTTTATAGAATGGTACTGAAGAGCCCGATGCAAACCATCATCACAAACATAGGGAATGCTTCAAGAATCCTTTTGTGATCAACAATGATTTAACAGGTAGGATTATCGAATTAGTCATACAGTCAATGGTGGGGGTGGAATCCTGGCAAGGTATTGGAAGTACCTCACACGCTTTGATTTTACTGTATAAACCGTTGACGCTTATTTACTGAGGATTATATACCACATCCTAACAATCAATAAACAGGCAAGAGTTACCTTTTAGAGCCACATTACAATGGGACATAAAAACAAATCCTCAAGTTGAATGGGAAAAGACACCTTGAATCTCGCAGAATGTATTTTTAAGCGATTATGAGACACATAAAGATACTTTAGTTCTGTAAGCAATCCTGCAAAGTATAAATAATATAATTGAAATAAATGATATTATTTTACTTAACAAAATATTTACAGCATGATGCTTGTCATCTCATGTAGAGAAACCAGACATTGCTTGTCAAGGTGCTATATCTCTGTATTGTATGGTATCGGGCAGATCCAATGCTATAGCATATTTAATTGAGTTGCAGTTTCCTAGGTAACAATAAATGTTTTGTACAGGCTGCACGTTGATAGATTCATGCGCAGATAAGACATGCAACAGTAATCATACATGTGTAATGCTTCATTTAAGCTTCTTCTACTATTGCAGCACCACTTTTGGAACTTTTTTAAATCGGGAGGAATGGCGGTCATTGTTTATAGTCGAGAGAGAGGGAAACCTCTACCACAGTAACACATAGGAAATCATTTTACTATGGGGCCTCTCCCTTAACCAGAGCATTTAGGACAGTATATAGCCGTATTTCCTGATGCTGAATCCACTTGTAGCCTTAGATGAAACCCATGGGGACTGTCAGCGGGAGGACCAACCAAAACGTAGTTTGTACTTGTTAGCACTGATCACTCATATCTTTTCCCTACGCTGACATATAAAGTTGGTAAAATAACTAGATTTGATGTAATTATAGAAATAATGCCATTCAAAATGTAAATCTGAATGTAGAAAGTTTTTGTTTACATTGCAAGTAACAGATATACCCCATCAAACTCTCTAATGGATTTGAAGGGCCTGCCCAGACCCTGACTGTTATATGAAAACATTATTTACAGTATATGGTACTGCCAATCACGTTAAAGGTTAACATCTTTCTGCATACGTTATGTTAACCGCTTCATTAAAGCAATCCTAGCAAGTGCCATTTTATTGCACAGTGCACTAGTTCCCAGCAAGGCAGAAAACTGTGGTATCACAATAGGTGCAAAAACAGCTGTAAGCCTGACACACTTAGTCTGCAAGTACTCAAGCCTGGCAACAGGTAGTACAGGCTTTTTAAGGATATACATATGGGGATTTCATTTATTTATTTTGTCATATATTGTGTCTGAGTAGGAGGGTAGCTATATGTTTCTGCAGGCAATGCCATAGTTTAATGTGTGGTATGGTTGTAATCCCAGCTTTTGTAGAACTACAATACCCAGCAAGCCCTTCCATTCATAGTGCTTTCAGTTTCACAAAAGTTGTAGAGCCACAAATCTACACTCTAGGGACTGGCTTTTTTATTATTATTGTTATCAGTTATATGGCGCCACAGGGGTTCCAAAGCGCCTAACAAAGAACATAAACAAATGAACACAGCAAGAAAATGACTTACAGTACATGCTATGAGAAACTTTTAGGTTTTTCAGTGTAAAAGCTGGTCAAACAGTCCTGGTATATGGTCTTAAGTTCTTTGGGTGTTTGTAAATGTAATATTTAAACAAAAAATGAAACATGAGAATTAAATCGAAATGTTGAAGGAGATTGCCAGGAACAAATATCTGTACGGAGTGCAGCACGCATAACATTCTTATATACACTATTCCACCTGTAACTATGACTGTAATAGGAAAAAGACTAAATAAATTGTTCCTGTTACTAACCAAACATTTGTTTTTTTATATATATATTTACCCACTGTGTAAGACACAACATGCATAAATCCATGTATAGAAAATGATTGCAAAAGCTATTTATTACATCTGAGATACAAATAATTTTCAGTGTCCTGTCCCCTGATTCAGCAATGTTTATATAACATGTATTTGTCCTACATTGTCTTGCTGTGTTCATTTGTTTATGTTCTTTGTTAGGCGCTTTGGAACCCCTGTGGCGCCATATAACTGATAACAATAATAATAAAAAAGCCAGTCCCTAGAGTGTAGATTTGTGGCTCTACAACTTTTGTGAAACTGAAAGCACTATGAATGGAAGGGCTTGCTGGGTATTGTAGTTCTACAAAAGCTGGGATAACAACCATACCACACATTAAACTATGGCATTGCCTGCAGAAACATATAGCTACCCTCCTACTCAGACACAATATATGACAAAATAAATAAATTAAATCCCCATATGTATATCCTTAAAAAGCCTGTACTGCCTGTTGCCAGGCTTGAGTACTTGCAGACTAAGTGTGTCAGGCTTACAGCTGTTTTTGCACCTATTGTGATACCACAGTTTTCTGCCTTGCTGGGAACTAGTGCACTGTGCAATAAAATGGCACTTGCTAGGATTGCTTTAATGAAGCGGTTAACATAACGTATGCAGAAAGATGTTAACCTTTAACGTGATTGGCAGTACCATATACTGTAAATAATGTTTTCATATAACAGTCAGGGTCTGGGCAGGCCCTTCAAAACCATTAGAGAGTTTGATGGGGTATATCTGTTACTTGCAATGTAAACAAAAACTTTCTACATTCAGATTTACATTTTGAATGGCATTATTTCTATAATTACATCAAATCTAGTTATTTTACCAACTTTATATGTCAGCGTAGGGAAAAGATATGAGTGATCAGTGCTAATAAGTACAAACTACGTTTTGGTTGGTCCTCCCGCTGACAGTCCCCATGGGTTTCATCTAAGGCTACAAGTGGATGCAGCATTAGGAAATACGGCTATATACTGTCCTAAATGCTCTGGTTAAGGGAGAGGCCCCATAGTAAAATGATTTCCTATGTGTTACTGTGGTAGAGGTTTCCCTCTCTCTCGACTATAAACAATGACCGCCATTCCTCCCGATTTAAAAAAGTACCAAAAGTGGTGCTGCAATAGTAGAAGAGGCTTAAATGAAGCATTACACATGTATGATTACTGTTGCATGTCTTATCTGCGTATGAATCTATCAACGTGCAGCCTGTACAAAACATTTATTGTTACCTAGGAAACTGCAACTCAATTAAATATGCTATAGCATTGGATCTGCCCGATACCATACAATACAGAGATATAGCACCTTGACAAGCAATGTCTGGTTTCTCTACATGAGATGACAAGCATCATGCTGTAAATATTTTGTTAAGTAAAATAATATCATTTATTTCAATTATATTATTTATACTTTGCAGGATTGCTTACAGAACTAAAGTATCTTTATGTGTCTCATAATCGCTTAAAAATACATTCTGCGAGATTCAAGGTGTCTTTTCCCATTCAACTTGAGGTTTTGTTTTTATGTCCCATTGTAATGTGGCTCTAAAAGGTAACTCTTGCCTGTTTATTGATTGTTAGGATGTGGTATATAATCCTCAGTAAATAAGCGTCAACGGTTTATACAGTAAAATCAAAGCGTGTGAGGTACTTCCAATACCTTGCCAGGATTCCACCCCCCCCCCCCCCCCACCACTGACTGTATGACTAATTCAATAATCCTACCTGTTAAATCATTGTTGATCACAAAAGGATTCTTGAAGCATTCCCTATGCTTGTGATGATGGTTTGCATCGGGCTCTTCAGTACCATTCTATAAAACAGAAAGGTAATACATCATCAATTATGCCCATGCTGCTCCTGTGATTAAGTAAACACTGATGTTAACACAACCATTAATATAATAACAGTCTATACAAGCACAGTCATTATAAGTTCTCAATACACACACAGTATAATGAATGAAAGTCATACAATCATCTGTGGAGGACCTCTTGTAAGATAAACCCTGAGGACAGATGACTGTGTGCCTATTGGACAGCAGATGTTTACAACGCTAACATTAAGTTTTACTGGAAAAATCTGTAAAATAACATTATGCAAAAATTAAACACAACCGTCCCATGAATGAGAGGATTAATTCACAAATTCTCTCTTTTTAAATGTAAGCAATCTAATTTATAAAACGTTTCAACATCACTTTCATAGTGTAGGGGTGATATATTATCATACTATCGCAGCAAAGCACAGCACAGTATTATTACTAAATGCAAATATTAAGGAAAGTTTTGATAGGCCCTTTACACTATACATCCTTTGATAACAAATGTAAGAAAAGTTTACTATTTCCAGGTGTATAACATGGATTTATCACAAGGGCATCGCTACCATAGATGCCTTTAGTGCAGCTGCTATGGAGCCAGAGCTAAGAGGGGCACACTTTGTTTGTTATGCAGGGTCCCTTACAAACCATTGCCATCAGGCCTTCAATATATGTATTTATGCCCCTTCACTTGTTCACTGTAATGTGATCTAAAATGAAATGTTGTGCATTATAATTTTTCATAATCTGAACTGGGCATCTGTAATGTGGCACAATATGAAGTGGCGGCAATATAGTGTGGCATAATATGAACTGGGCACACTGCATGTCATAATGTGAATTGATGTCACAGTGTTGGATAATGTGTACTGCTAGCCCTACAATGAATTTGAACTAGAGCACTACTGTTGTTCATAAAATAGACTAGGACACTACTATGGGGCATAACATTTACTATGGCAACAGTATGGCTCAGAATCCAAATATATACTGGTAGGTTAATTGGCTCTCAACAAAATTAACCCTATCGTGAATGTGTCTGTGTGTACATGTGATAGGTAATATAGATTGTAAGCTCCACTGGGACTGAAATGAATGGGAAAATGATCTCTGTACAGCGCTGCGGAATATGTGTGCGCTATATAAATAAACTGGTAATTAATAAATAAATAATAAATATATTATTATGGGTTTAAAATTAACAATTGCTGTGGATAGGTGTTTCTAGATGCATTAGGACAGGAACCCTTCAAATGTTGCTATCGGGTCCCACAAAATTCTGGCTACGACCCTGATTTATCATCTATAAATTTCAGTAAATGTAGATATACAAATAATCATAAATCAATAACTTTCAATGTGCTATAAATAATATTAGCCATATATATGTGCATATCCTTGGGGAAACACAGATTAAAATCTATTTAAACACTATTGCAAATGATATGCATAGTTACAGTTATGTTGTTTCTGATGGCACTCATTGGGTTACAGTATGAGCTGTGGCGCCGAGAGCGGAGAATGGCGAAGGTCCTAATTACCATGGTCTACTTCTGTTGGTACTCAATGGGACGTAGTATGAGCATCTTTTTTCTTGGAGTAATTATTAATTCTTATAACTATTTCTGGATACAGGCCGAGATCAGTGAAATAATTTCATAAATTAAGAAAAAAAAATTTTAAGCATTGTCCAGATCAGTAACTATGACTATTCATGATGATGGCCGCTATATCAACAATCCATCAACAATTACACTGAATAACGGGGGTAATTCTGAGTTGATCGCAGCTTCAAGTTTGTTAGCAATTGGGCAAAACCATGTGCACTGCAGGGGAGGCAGATATAACATGTGCAGAGAGAGATAGATTTGGGTGTGGTGTGTTCAATCTGCAATCTAAATTGCAGTGTAAAATTAAAGCAGCCAGTATTTACCCTGCATAGAAACAAAATAACCCACCCAAATCTAACTCTCTCTGCAAATGTTATATCTGCCCCCCCTGCAGTGCACATGGTTTTGCCCAACTGCTAAAAAATTTCCTGCTGCGATCAACTTGGAATTACCCCCAACATGCAGATGTCAGTCGCAGGAATTTATAGGTTAACTTGACTTGCGTGTTATAGTAGTGTTAAAAAGTGGTCTAAGTATCTTTATATGTTTATCTATATTCTCAGAAAGGCCCGTTGTAGAATAATTGAATGACATGATGACAAGGCCAACAGATTACACTATTTTATTAAAAACATTTGGTAATAAAAAAAAAAAAGAAAAAGAAAAAAATTCCCTGCAAACCTCTGCATAACTGAACGTCTGAAATAAAAAACATTTACAATGTTTAGAAAGTAAAAACTGAACCTTTCAGCAACCACTATAATGTTTTCATGAGGCATTCTGTATTCAGGATGCACGTGATGTCAATTGCAAAGCTTGTTCCTGCTGAACTTCTGCCCCTATCCCCGCAACCACATCATTGCGGGTTTATATCATTATACAGTCACACTGCCTTGTATAACAAGAAGAACTAATTTTATGCCCATTCAGATAAACCACTAATGCCTTATGAAATCTGAAAAGGTAGGATTAGAATACAAACCCCCTTTGAACTACATTTCACCAGCTATACCTATCCAACGCCAGATTATTGGTAAACCCGTTACTGCGACAACTGTTATTTAAAAAAAAAAAAATCCAGGGCTTCCAATGCTAATACTATTAGCAAATTCACATGGGGTCTATCAACACGGAATATCCCAGAATGCTAAACACAGCGATGTGTGGGAGCTGTAGATACCACTGCCATGTGTAGACAACAAATATTTAATTTTACATCATACTTTCCTACTTTTGAAAAAGCATTTCAGTGATACTGTAAAATTAACACATATCAGCGCGGTCACGTACTGTTACATCTGAGAGTCGTGTCGTGAAAATGACTTACATCCAAATGTAAATAATACCCAAAGTTAGCAAGATCTACTTGCTAAAGAAAAGACACTGCTATTTTGCAGTATTTCTTTGTGTATTGTTTATGACATGATATTCCATATACTGTAAGTGGGCACGATAAAACCTTATTTAAAATGCATGTAGCCCTAGGGATCATTTTACCTTTTTCCAATACAGGGAAATGTCGCAGTTGATCCCTTTTGAATGTATGTATCGCTGATTTTTTTTTTTTTTTTGTCAGGTAGATTGAGTAACCATTCAGGGGATCATGTAGATTGTAGAGATGTGCACTTGAAATTTTTCGGGTTTTGTGTTTTGGTTTTGGGTTCGGTTCCGCGGCCGTGTTTTGGGTTCGACCGCGTTTTGGCAAAACCTCACCGAATTTTTTTTGTCGGATTCGGGTGTGTTTTGGATTCGGGTGTTTTTTTCAAAAAACCCTAAAAAACAGCTTAAATCATAGAATTTGGGGGTCATTTTGATCCCAAAGTATTATTAACCTCAAAAACCATAATTTCCACTCATTTTCAGTCTATTCTGAACACCTCACACCTCACAATATTATTTTTAGTCCTAAAATTTGCACCGAGGTTGCTGGATGACTAAGCTAAGCGACCCTAGTGGCCGACACAAACACCTGGCCCATCTAGGAGTGGCACTGCAGTGTCACGCAGGATGGCCCTTCCAAAAAACACTCCCCAAACAGCACATGACGCAAAGAAAAAAAGAGGCGCAATGAGGTAGCTGTGTGAGTAAGCTAAGCGACCCTAGTGGCCGACACAAACACCTGGCCCATCTAGGAGTGGCACTGCAGTTCACGCAGGATGGCCCTTCCAAAAAACACTCCCCAAACAGCACATGACGCAAAGAAAAAAAGAGGCGCAATGAGGTAGCTGTGTGAGTAAGCTAAGCGACCCTAGTGGCCGACACAAACACCTGGCCCATCTAGGAGTGGCACTGCAGTGTCACGCAGGATGGCCCTTCCAAAAAACACTCCCCAAACAGCACATGACGCAAAGAAAAAAAGAGGCGCAATGAGGTAGCTGTGTGAGTAAGATAAGCGACCCTAGTGGCCGACACAAACACCTGGCCCATCTTGGAGTGGCACTGCAGTGTCACGCAGGATGGCCCTTCAAAAAAATACTCCCCAAACAGCACATGACGCAAAGAAAAATTAAAGAAAAAAGAGGTGCAAGATGGAATTGTCCTTGGGCCCTCCCACCCACCCTTATGTTGTATAAACAGGACATGCACACTTTAACCAACCCATCATTTCAGTGACAGGGTCTGCCACACGACTGTGACTGAAATGACGGGTTGGTTTGGACCCCCACCAAAAAAGAAGCAATTAATCTCTCCTTGCACAAACTGGCTCTACAGAGGCAAGATGTCCACCTCATCATCATCCTCCGATATATCACCGTGTACATCCCCCTCCTCACAGATTATCAATTCGTCCCCACTGGAATCCACCATCTCGCTCCCTGTGTACTTTGTGGCGGCAATTGCTGCTGGTCAATGTCTCCACGGAGGAATTGATTATAATTCATTTTAATCAACATCATCTTCTCCACATTTTCTGGAAGTAACCTCGTACGCCGATTGCTGACAAGGTGAGCGGCGGCACTAAACACTCTTTCGGAGTACACACTTGTGGGAGGGCAACTTAGGTAGAATAAAGCCAGTTTGTGCAAGGGCCTCCAAATTGTCTCTTTTTCCTGCCAGTATAAGTACGGACTGTCTGACGTGCCTACTTGGATGCGGTCACTCATATAATCCTCCACCATTCTTTCAATGGGGAGAGAATCATATGCAGTGCCAGTAGACGACATGTCCGTAATCGTTGGCAGTGCCTTCAGTCCGGACCAGATGTCAGCATCAGCAGTCGCTCCAGACTGCCCTGCATCACCGCCAGCGGGTGGGCTCGTAATTCTGAGCCTTTTCCTCGCACCCCCAGTTGCGGGAGAATGTGAAGGAGGAGATGTTGACAGGTCGCGTTCCGCTTGACTTGACAATTTTCTCACCAGCAGGTCTTTGAACCCCAGCAGACTTGTGTGTGCCGGAAAGAGAGATCCAAGGTAGGTTTTAAATCTAGGATCGAGCACGGTGGCCAAAATGTAGTGCTCTGATTTCAACAGATTGACCACCCGTGAATCCTTGTTAAGCGAATTAAGGGCTCCATCCACAAGTCCCACATGCCTAGCGGAATCGCTCTGTGTTAGCTCCTCCTTCAATGTCTCCAGCTTCTTCTGCAAAAGCCTGATGAGGGGAATGACCTGACTCAGGCTGGCAGTGTCTGAACTGACTTCACGTGTGGCAAGTTCAAAGGGCAGCAAAACCTTGCACAACGTTGAAATCATTCTCCACTACTGCACTTGAGACAGGTGCATTCCACCTCCTATATCGTGCTCAATTGTATAGGCTTGAATGGCCTTTTGCTGCTCCTCCAACCTCTGAAGCATATATAGGGTTGAATTCCACCTCGTTACCACTTCTTGCTTCAGATGATGGCAGGGCAGGTTCAGGCGTTTTTGGTGGTGCTCCAGTCTTCTGTACGTGGTGCCTGTACGCCGAAAGTGTCCCGCAATTCTTCTGGCCACCGACAGCATCTCTTGCATGCCCCTCTCGTTTTTTAAATAATTCTGCACCACCAAATTCAAGGTATGTGCAAAACATGGGACGTGCTGGAATTTGCCCATATTTAATGCACACACAATATTGCTGGCGTTGTCCGATGCCACAAATCCACAGGAGAGTCCAATTGGGGTATGCCATTCCGCGATGATCTTCCTCAGTTGCCGTAAGAGGTTTTCAGCTGTGTGCGTATTCTGGAAACCGGTGATACAAAGCGTAGCCTGCCTAGGAAAGAGTTGGCATTTGCGAGATGCTGCTACTGGTGCCGCCGCTGCTGTTCTTGCGGCGGGAGTCCATACATTTACCCAGTGGGCTGTCACAGTCATATAGTCCTGACCCTGCCCTGCTCCACTTGTCCACATGTCCGTGGTTAAGTGGACATTGGGTACAGCTGCATTTTTTAGGACACTGGTGAGTCTTTTTCTGAGGTCTGTGTACATTTTCGGTATCGCCTGCCTAGAGAAATGGAACCTAGATGGTATTTGGTACCGGGGACACAGTACCTCCAACAAGTCTCTACTTGGCTCTGCAGTAATGATGGATACCGGAACCACGTTTCTCACCACCCAGGATGCCAAGGCCTTAGTTATCCGCTTTGCAGCAGGATGACTGCTGTGATATTTCATCTTCCTCGCAAAGGACTGTTGGACAGTCAATTGCTTGGTGGAAGTAGTAAAAGTGGTCTTACGACTTCCCCTCTGGGATGACCATCGACTCCCAGCAGCAACAACAGCAGCGCCAGCAGCAGTAGGCGTTACACGCAAGGATGCATCGGAGGAATCCCAGGCAGGAGAGGACTCGTCAGAATTGCCAGTGACATGGCCTGCAGGATAATTGGCATTCCTGGGGAAGGAGGAAATTGACACTGAGGGAGTTGGTGGGGTGGTTTGCGTGAGCTTGGTTACAAGAGGAAGGGATTTACTGTTCAGTGGACTGCTTCCGCTGTCGCCCAAAGTTTTTGAACTTGTCACTGACTTATTATGAATGCGCAGCAGGTGACGTATAAGGGAGGATGTTCCGAGGTGGTTAACGTCCTTACCCCTACTTATTACAGCTTGACAAAGGCAACACACGGCTTGACAAATGTTGTCCGCATTTCTGTTGAAATACTTCCACACCGAAGAGCTGATTTTTTTGGTATTTTCACCAGGCATGTCAATGGACATATTCCTCCCACGGACAACAAGTGTCTCCCCGGGTGCCTGACTTAAACAAACCACCTCACCATCAGAATCCTCCTTGTCAATTTCCTCCCCAGCGCCAGCAACACCCATATCCTCCTCATCCTGGTGTACTTCAACACTGACATCTTCAATCTGACTATCAGGAACTGGACTGCGGGTGCTCCTTCCAGCACTTGCAGGGGGCGTGCAAATGGTGGAAGGCGCATGCTCTTCACGTCCAGTGTTGGGAAGGTCAGGCATCGCAACCAACACAATTGGACTCTCCTTGTGGATTTGGGATTTCGAAGAACGCACAGTTCTTTGCTGTGCTTTTGCCAGCTTGAGTATTTTCATTTTTCTAGCGAGAGGCTGAGTGCTTCCATCCTCATGTGAAGCTGAACCACTAGCCATGAACATAGGCCAGGGCCTCAGCCGTTCCTTGCCACTCCGTGTGGTAAATGGCATATTGGCAAGTTTACGCTTCTCCTCCGACAATTTTATTTTAGATTTTTGAGTCCTTTTTTTACTGATATTTGGTGTTTTGGATTTTACATGCTCTGTACTATGACATTGGGCATCGGCCTTGGCAGACGACGTTGCTGGCATTTCATCGTCTCGGCCATGACTAGTGGCAGCAGCTTCAGCACGAGGTGGAAGTCGATCTTGATCTTTCCCTATTTTTGGAACCTCAACATTTTTGTTCTCCATATTTTAATAGGCACAACTAAAAGGCACCTCAGATAAACAATGGAGATGGATGGATACTAGTATACTTATGGATGACGAGCGACTGCCGACACAGAGGTAGCTACAGCCGTGGACTACCGTACTGTGTCTGCTGCTAATATAGACTGGATGATAATGAGATAAAATTAAAATATATATATATATCACACTAGTACTGCAGCCGGACAGGTATATATTATGTAATGACGGACCTGCTGGACACTGTCTGTCAGCACTGCAGACTCCTAAAGTAAGCTACTAGTATCAAGAAGATAGAAAAAAAAAACCACGGGTAGGTGGTATACAATTATGGATGGACGAGCGACTGCCGACACAGAGGTAGCTACAGCCGTGGACTACCGTACTGTGTCTGCTGCTAATATAGACTGGATGATAATGAGATAAAATTAAAATATATATATATATCACACTAGTACTGCAGCCGGACAGGTATATATTATGTAATGACGGACCTGCTGGACACTGTCTGTCAGCACTGCAGACTCCTAAAGTAAGCTACTAGTATCAAGAAGATAGAAAAAAAAAAAACCACGGGTAGGTGGTATACAATTATGGATGGACGAGCGACTGCCGACACAGAGGTAGCTACAGCCGTGGACTACCGTACTGTGTCAGCTGCTAATATAGACTGGATGATAATGAGATAAAATTAAAATATATATATATCACACTAGTACTGCAGCCGGACAGGTATATATTATGTAATGACGGACCTGCTGGACACTGTCTGTCAGCACTGCAGACTCCTAAAGTAAGCTACTAGTATCAAGAAGATAGAAAAAAAAAACCCACGGGTAGGTGGTATACAATTATGGATGGACGAGCGACTGCCGACACAGAGGTAGCTACAGCCGTGGACTACCGTACTGTGTCTGCTGCTAATATAGACTGGATGATAATGAGATAAAATTAAAATATATATATATCACACTAGTACTGCAGCCGGACAGGTATATATTATGTAATGACGGACCTGCTGGACACTGTCTGTCAGCACTGCAGACTCCTAAAGTAAGCTACTAGTATCAAGAAGATAGAAAAAAAAAAAAAAAACACGGGTAGGTGGTATACAATTATGGATGGACGAGCGACTGCCGACACAGAGGTAGCTACAGCCGTGGACTACCGTACCGTGTCTGCTGCTAATATAGACTGGATGATAATGAGATAAAATTAAAATATATATATATCACACTAGTACTGCAGCCGGACAGGTATATATTATGTAATGACGGACCTGCTGGACACTGTCTGTCAGACTCAGCACTGCAGACTCCTAAAGTAAGCTACTAGTATCAAGAAGATAGAAGAAAAAAAAAACCACGGGTAGGTGGTATACAATTATGGATGGACGAGCGACTGCCGACACAGAGGTAGCTACAGCCGTGGACTACCGTACTGTGTCTGCTGCTAATATAGACTGGATGATAATGAGATAAAATTAAAATATATATATATATCACACTAGTACTGCAGCCGGACAGGTATATATTATGTAATGACGGACCTGCTGGACACTCTCTGCAGAATGCGTTTATAAAAACACCACACGACGAGTGTTTAACTTTTTCAGGCAGACAATCACAATATACTGGTGGTCAGCAGACAATCACAATACTGGTGGTCAGTGGTCACTGGTCAGTCACACTGGCAGTGGCACTCTGGCAGCAAAAGTGTGCACTGTACTTAAAATATGTACTCCTGCTATAACTGCTCCCCAGTCTCCCCCACAATTAAGCTGTGTGAGCAGTGAGCACTCAGCACAGTCAGATAATGATATACAGTATTACATATGATGCAGCACACTGGGCTGAGCACAGATATGGTATGTGACTGTGTCACACTGTGTATCGTTTTTTTTCAGGCAGAGAACGGATTAATTAAACTGGTGGTCACTGGTCACACTATCAGCAGCAAGTAGTACTCCTCCTAATAATATGCTCCCCAAAATTAGTGTCTCTCTCTAGTACTCTAGTCTAAACGGAGAGGACGCCAGCCACGTCCTCTCCCTATCAATCTCAATGCACGTGTGAAAATGGCGGCGACGCGCGGCTCCTTATATAGAATCCGAGTCTCGCGATAGAATCCGAGCCTCGCGAGAATCCGACAGCGGGATGATGACGTTCGGGCGCGCTCGGGTTAACCGAGCAAGGCGGGAAGATCCGAGTCGCTCGGCCCCGTGTAAAAAAACCTGAAGTTCGGGCGGGTTCGGATTCCGAGGAACCGAACCCGCTCATCACTAGTAGATTGCTACTATTTCAGGTAGTCTCCGGCAGAATGAGGAAGGGATAGTCAAATATGTTTTACACCTAATTGTTTATTATTTTTATTAAGTGTTTTGAAAGTAAATAGGGAAATGCTAATATGCATGAATAATAACTAAACCAGCTGTATGATGAAACTGGTTATCCAAAGCTACCAATACCGTGCCATAGGGAAATGCTAATATGCATGAATAATAACTAAGCCCGCTGTATGATGTAACTGGTTATCCAAAGCTACCAATACCGTGCCATTCCTACGCATCGAGACAATCAATAATGCTCGCGTTCTACCAGCTGCCTATTCTCCAGCCTAGAGGAGGACGGGGACACCAAAACCCACAACTGAGGCATGGAACTGTTAATACCTCCTGACAAATGCAGTGTGGTGCATTTACCAATGTATAAAACTGATTATTATTATTATTAGCATCAGCATGCAGAACAAGTGCACTTTTTTGAGTTGCAATGACTCAGTATCTTCTGTGTGATAGATTTCAACGCTGTTATGGAATGGTTACAGGACTCTCCTTATAAAGCTGAAATGTTGTTGACACATGCAAAACTCAGACCCTACGGGTGGAGCTATAGGGGTCATGTACAAATAGGGTTTCAAAAAACAGCTTATTTATTAATAAACACATAATTTTACACCTGATTATGTTATACAATTAATTTATAAGGCTTTATCTTACATAAACCATTGCCAACATTTTGAATATAAACACGCAATGTTTTTACAAGCGATATTAGGTTATATATATATATATATATATATATATACATATATATACACAATTAGCGCTATCTCGCTTCTATATTTTAGCAACATGTAGGTTTAATAGACATGTCTGTCAAGTATTGTTATTGTAGCCACAGCATTTTAAATGTGAAACGGCATTAATATGTTTAAAATATCTCGCTCGTCAAATGATAAAAACAGTTTAGTTCCTATATGACGCAGAATGCTTTTACCAATTTGTACTACTTGTTATATGTATTATATTATAACCATTAGGCTCTATCAATACTGGTTAGCATCTATAAACCGGCAATTAAGTATTATGCTTATTACCAGTCGTGTTACTGCAGCGCAGTTAAAATGGTTCTCTCTCTATATCTCTTAACCACCACCCGCTGCTAATTGATAATATATCATTATCCAAAGCGTGTATGCCATTTTACATCGGACAACCAGTCAATTACAAACTCGTGTTCTCATAGCACTCTTGATAGACCTTAATTAATGACCAGACAAGTCTGGTCATGTCTGTTTGCCCTATTAGTTCAAACTTCGGTCACTAGCAAATTCCCCAGCCTTTCAAATTATCATATCCCTAGTAACAGAACTTAATTACCCCTGCAACTTTCTTGTTTGCTTGCGTGTTTCAGTCAAATAGCTGTAAATATAAACAAACATAAGGACCACCTAGACCGCTGTGTCTACGCTTAATTAAAACAAATTACATGTCTATGTGTACTGTACAATATTGTATTAACTAATCTGTCAGTAACAATGTAAACAACGTAAGGACAACCTAGACATCTATGTCAACTACTAATTAAAACAAATGACACGTCTATTTGTACCGGTCATTAGTTTACTAATCTGTCACAAACACCATAGCTTAAAATACACATATAGTGAACTCTTAATGCACACATACGTCTGTGTGCCCTGCCATTAATAGGTCAGCTATCTGTCACAAAGCTCATAGCTTGCATGCTTATTTTATAAATCAATTGGATATAACATTTACTGGTGCAACTAAGAGTTAACAACACACAAATCAACTGGAAATAATATACATTAATGCATCATCTAACAGTTAATAAACAGGAGGCTTTTCAACGATTAAACTACGCTTATAACTCCTTTTGTAAGCTTATTTCCTATAAAACAACATCAGAAGGGGAGGAAAAGTGGGAGTGTCGGAGGAGTGATCAGGGGCGTGGTTAGGGCGTGATTTGCATAATTAGAGGTGTGGTTAGGGCGTGGTTTGCCTAATTGTAGGCGTAGCCCACCTGTCACTTTTGAGTTTGACGGAAAGTGGTGCTCTCTCTACTCACCCCCACAGGAATAAAGCACATTGCCCCCACCCCCCCCCCCCCCCGCAGTAAGCAAACACATTGTTCCCTTTACTTAGCAAAAACAGCAGGCCCGGCAGTAACTTTGGGGTAGTAAAGCATAACACAGTATACAGTACTAGCCATACCCACTACCTTTAAGCCAACTTTTCTGCAGCCTAACCCCAAAAACTCCTCCACAGCTTAGCCCTAACCCTCCCTGCCATAGATTATCCTTAACCTCCACCAGCGATGCCTAAACTTAACCATCCCTGGAGGTGACTTAGCCAAAGCCCTCTTCCCTGCAGCCTATTGACTTAGCTTACTTATTGAGGGTCCAGGAATGCTGGAATGTGTAGTAGTGGTGGTGGTGGTGGTGGTGGAGGTGGAGGAGGTGGGAGCCGGAGGGCGCAGTGTTCCCAGGTACGCCTGGAGGCCTGTCACTGTGGAAAATTAATAAAAACCATTGGTCCCTGTACAGTAGTTACTGTATCAAACACATTGCCCACAGCATTAACATTGTCCCCAGCAGTGATCAAACAAAAGCATTCACCCCCACAGGAATAAAGCACATTGGCCCCCCCGCAGTAAGCAAACACATTGTTCCCTTTACTTAGCAAAAACAGCAGGCCCGGCAGTAACTTTGGGGTAGTAAAGCATAACACAGTGGCCCTCATTCCGAGTTGTTCGCTCGGTATTTTTCATCGCATCGCAGTGAAAATCCTCTTAGTACGCATGCGCAATGTTCGCACTGCGACTGCGCCAAGTAACTTTACTATGAAGAAAGTATTTTTACTCACGGCTTTTTCTTCGCTCCGGCGATCGTAATGTGATTGACAGGAAATGGGTGTTACTGGGCGGATACACGGCGTTTCAGGGGCGTGTGGCTGAAAACGCTACCGTTTCCGGAAAAAACGCAGGAGTGGCCGGGGAAACGGTGGGAGTGCCTGGGCGAACGCTGGGTGTGTTTGTGACGTCAACCAGGAACGACAAGCACTGAAATGATCGCACAGGCAGAGTAAGTCTGGAGCTACTCTGAAACTGCTAACTCGTTTGTAATCGCAATATTGCGCGTACGTCGGTCGCAATTTTAAGAAGCTAAGATTCACTCCCAGTAGGCGGCGGCTTAGCGTGTGTAACTCTGCTACATTCGCCTTGCGAGCGAACAACTCGGAATGAGGGCCAGTATACAGTACTAGCCATACCCCCTACCTTTAAGCCAACTTTTCTGCAGCCTAACCCCAAAAACTCCTCCACAGCTTAGCCCTAACCCTCCCTGCCATAGATTATCCTTAACCTCCACCAGCGATGCCTAAACTTAACCATCCCTGGAGGTGACTTAGCCAAAGCCCTCTTCCCTGCAGCCTATTGACTTAGCTTACTTATTGAGGGTCCAGGAATGCTGGAATGTGTAGTAGTGGTGGTGGTGGTGGTGGTGGAGGTGGAGGAGGTGGGAGCCGGAGGGCGCAGTGTTCCCAGGTACGCCTGGAGGCCTGTCACTGTGGAAAATTAATAAAAACCATTGGTCCCTGTACAGTAGTTACTGTATCAAACACATTGCCCACAGCATTAACATTGTCCCCAGCAGTGATCAAACAAAAGCATTCACCCCCACAGGAATAAAGCACATTGGCCCCCCCGCAGTAAGCAAACACATTGTTCCCTTTACTTAGCAAAAACAGCAGGCCCGGCAGTCACTTTGGGGTAGAAAAGCATAACACAGTATACAGTACTTACCATACCCCCTACCTTTAAGCCAACTTTTCTGCATCCTAACCCCAAAAACTCCTCCACAGCTTAGCCCTAACCCTCTCTGCCATAGATTATCCTTAACCTCCACCAGCGATGCCTAAATGTAACCGTCCCTGGAGGTGACTTAGCCAAAGCCCTCTTCCCTGCAGCCTATTGACTTAGCTTACTTATTGAGGGTCCAGGAATGCTGGAATGTGTAGTGGTGGTGGTGGTGGTGGTGGTGGTGGAGGTGAAGGAGGTGGGAGCTGGAGGGCTTGGTGGGCCCTTGTCCGCCTGGAGGTCTGTCACTGTGGAAAAATAATAAAAACCATTGGTCCCTGTACAGTAGTTACTGTATCAAACACATTGCCCACAGCATTAACACTGTCCCCAGCAGTGATCAAACAGAAACATTCACCCCCACAGGAATAAAGCACATTGGCCCCCCCACAGTAATCAAAACATTGTTCCCTTTACTTAGTAAAAACAGCAGGCCCGGCAGTAACTTTTGGGGTAGTAAAGCATAACACAGTATACAGTACTTACCATACCCCCTACCTTTAACCCACCTTTTTTGCAGCCTAACCTCAAAAACTCCTCCACAGCTTAGCCCTAACCCTCCCTGCCATAGACTATCCTTAACCTCCACCAGCGATGCCTAAACTTAACCATCCCTGGCGGTGACTTAGCCAAAGCCCTCTTCCCTGCAGCCTATTGACTTAGCTTACTTATTGAGGGTCCGGGAATGCTGGAAGGTGGAGTGGTGGTGGTGGTGGTGGTGGTGGTGGTGGTGGTGGTGGTGGTGGTGGTGGAGGTGGAGGAGGTGGGAGCTGGAGGGCTTGGTGGGCCCTGGTCCACCTGGAGGTATGTCACTGTGGAAAAATAATAAAAACCATTGGTCCCTGTACAGTAGTTACTGTTTCAAACACATTGCCCACAGCATTAACACTGTCACCAGCAGTGATCAAACAGAAACATTCACCCCCACAGGAATAAAGCTCATTGGCCCCCCCACAGTAATCAAACACATTGTTCCCTGTACTTAGTAAAAACAGCAGGCCCGGCAGTAACTTTTGGGGTAGTAAAGCATAACACAGTATACAGTACTTACCATACCCCCTACCTTTAACCCACCTTTTCTGCAGCCTAACCCCAAAAACTCCTCCACAGCTTAGCCCTAACCCTCCCTGCCATAGACTATCCTTAACCTCCACCAGCGATGCCTAAACTTAACCATACCTGGCGGTGACTTAGCCAAAGCCCTCTTTCCTGCAGCCTATTGACTTAGCTTACTTATTGAGGGTCCGGGAATGCTGGCAGGTGGAGTGGTGGTGGTGGTGGTGGAGGTGGAGGAGGTGGGAGTCGGAGGGCTTGGTGGGCCCTGGTCCGCCTGGAGGTCTGTCACTGTGGAAAAATAATAAAAACCATTGTTACTGTATCAAACACATTGCCTACAGCATTAACACTGTCCCCAGCAGTGATCAAACAGAAGCATTCAACCCCACAGGAATAAAGCGCATTGGGCCCCCCACAGTAAGCAAACACATTGTTCCCCATACTAAGCAAAATCAGCAGGCCCGGCAGTATCTTTTGCGGTAGTAAAGCATAACACAGTATACAGTACTTACCATACCCCCCTACCTTTAACGTTTTACTTTAAATGGAAAAAAAAAGGACACAATAAAGAGAGTACATGACTTACTGCTTGCTGGGCTTGTGCCTGGTATGGCTGTAAAGCCATGTCGCCGGGCTCGGTCCTGTAGTATCCTCCAACGTTCTGGGTACAAAAAATAATTACAGTGTCCTTAGACACAGTCCTGCACATACAGTACTGAATACTGTAACAGTAATTTCATATTATCAAACTGTAAATATATTTTCACACCCCCTCTACGCACACAATTTGAAGCCTTACACATAACAGCCACAGTAGTGTTCCTTACAAACAATGCCTACAGTAGTGCAGTGCCAGACAGAAATGATATGACCCCCAACAGTGCCAGCTACACATGGTATGCCCCCACAGTGCCAGAGACAGTATGCCCCCACGGTGTTTATGCTAAGAAATGACACGTACTGCATCAGTACACACTGTAAAGACAAAATCCATATACAGTACTGTAGTGTGAATTGGGCCTATTAGTTATGCTTTGTGGCAGACCATGTGTACAGGTGGTGGCTAGTGATCATCATGCTGCCATGATGATGGGCCTATTTTGATGTGTAGGCCTGGAGCTGGAGCTCCATCCGCCCCATTGTTAATCTGGGCCTGTGTACTGTACTAAACAATAATAAAGCGCAGTACTGGACTGTACTTACTCAATATCAGAGACAGCCGCAGCAACTCCAGCTTCCTCGGCTGTCTGGAGACCAAGTCACTCCACCTCCGCTGGAGTGACCGTATAGACCGTGGTTTTTGGTATTTAAAGAGAATTTCACAGCGGGCTCGGTTATAAGCCCGCCGCTTCTCCCGATTATTGACCAAGGGCCGGTCCCGCCACCTCAATAGGATGAGGAGCTCCCTGCGCAGGTATGGGCTTCCGTGGGTCGCCATTTTTCCTACTGAAGTCCCTAGCATGACGCATGACGCTGGATGCACCTGACAGATAGTAGGATAAATAAGTAAATAAATAAGCTGTGTGCTCCAACCGGGGATCAAACCCAGGGAGCACGCAATGCACGTGCCTTACTCTAACCACTAGGCCGCCGATATCTCAGGTATCAGCAAGCACCTTTTTAAAATATAATATACTGAATAGGGAAACATGGACCCAGTGGCCCTCCGGGTGTATACTGTATGTGATGTGTTATATCTGACTGCTTTCAAAAAAATAAAAATAAAAGCTAGTCTGATATAGTATTGCTGCTTACGCTAATGTGATCCTGCAATTTGTATACACTGTAACGACAATATCCACAGCTAGCGTGATCGGGCGGCAGTGTGCTTGGAGACCATCTTGTAGTCATACTGTGCATTCATGAGATACTGTAGGTACCCAGTTGCACTTTGCATTCAATATTTCTGCCCATTTGAAACAACAGAGACACAAAGCTAGTCCGAAATAGGATTGCTGCTTATGCTAATGTTATCCATCATTTTGTACACAACGTAACGACTAGATGAATAGCGTGAACAGGGCTGCAGCGTGGCCTTGTATTTAGTAGAAGCGGACTTTTTTATATAATGAGAAGTAGAAACTTAAAACACCAAATAACTTTATTGTATTAAAAAAGAATAAATAAATTAAAATAAAATAATAAATGGGTGCCGAACTCCGTATCGAACCCGGGTCTTCAAGCAGTGCAGGCGGCCGCTGTTCTAGTTAGGCCACAGCCAACCATAGTAGAGGCAGGCCCTCCGGGTTTATATGTCATGTGTTGTATCTTGGTGCTTTAAAAAAAAAAACAGGTAGCTGCTTACGCTAATGTGATCCTGCAATTTGTACACACTGTAACGACAATATCCACAGCTAGAGTGATCGGGCGGGTGGCACCATTATTATTACCTCTGTGACAAAATGGCGCACAGGGCAAGAAGGTTCAGTAGTAAGGAGCTAAAGATTATTGTGCAGCATATTGACAGGCCCCTGCCCAATAATGCTGAGAAATTGGCAGCATATGAATGTGCCAGACAGGAGATCCTGTCTAGACTGCACAGGGAGAGAGGTATCCCGGCTCTCCAGAGGAGATGGAGTGACCTGGTTAGACGGGAACCGCAGAGGCTGCAACTATTGAGGGCCAAAGTTGCTAGAGGTACAGTAAAGTGATTTTTATTATTACTGTCATTACATTTTTTATGTACTACAGTACAGTATACTAAAAAATATTACTGTACAGTACTGCAGCCAAGTCAGTATATTATTATTATTATTATTATCATCACAAGTACAGTAAGTACAGGGCTTGCTCAAGGGGTCTGGTACTGTATGGAAGATCGACAGTATCTACTGTAGGATGACAGTGTCTAGGTCGACCACTATTGGTCGACACTAAGTAATGTAGGTTGACAGGGTTTCTAGGATGACAGGGTCTGCAGGTCGACACGATCTGTGTTGACAGGTGAGATGGTAGACATGAGTTTTTGATGTTTATTTGGTGTGGTTTCCTCCATATACAGTAGTGACCGAGAACCCCAAGTAGTGCACCGAGCCCCCTCGGATGGTTCGCTTTGCTCGCCATGGTTCCTCCCTCCACTACCGCTGCACTTGCCACAGGTTTCCGTTCCCAATTGTAGTCCACGTGGATCGTAAAGTACTGCATGAAAAGGTTTTCACAAAATTTAAAAAAAAAGTGAAAAACTAATGTTGACCTTCTGACCTGTCGACCTACAGTAGAACATGTCGTTCTACAGTTGTGATTCTGGCATCTGTTTACCATTTGCTGGAAATTCCTCAGCTGGCATACGGACAGTATCCTTTGATTTTTTTTTTTTAATGATTAATTACTGTATAATATGGGTGCATACTGTATTTATAGAATAATTTTTTTTGGGAGGGGGTGACGATTTGGTAGGGATTTTAAATAATGTTTCTTTTTCACAGAACGTAGGCCCCACCTCCACCCGTCTAGCCAGGGAGCTGATCCTCTGGAGGGCCCCAGTGGCACCCTCCCTCCCTTGCCAGGTAAGTACAGGGCAGAGGGTTTCACCTTGACAGTAGATGCTACGTTACTGCCGGGCCTGCTGCTTTTGCTTATTACGGGAACAATGTGTTTGCTTACTGTGGGGGGGGGGGGTTGATACAGTGACTACTGTACAGGGGCCAATGATTTTTATTATTTTTCCACAGTGACAGGCCTCCAGGCGGACTAGGGCCCACCGCACCTTCCGGCTCCCACCTCCTCCACCACCACCACCACCACCACCATCACCACGACCCAACCATCCGGCATTCCCGGACCCTCAATAAGTAAGCTAAGTCAATAGGCTGCAGGGAAGAGGGCTTTGGCTAAGTCACCGCCAGGGATAGTTAAGTTTAGGCTTTGCTGGTGGAGGTTAAGGATAGTCTATGGCAGGGAGGGTTAGGGCTAAGCTGTGGAGGAGTTTTTGGGGTTAGGTTGCAGAAAATGTGGGTTAAAGGTAGGGGGTATGGTAAGTACTGTATACTGTGTTATGCTTTACTACCCCAAAAGTTACTGCTGGGATTGCTGTTTTTGCTTAGTACGGGGAACAATGGGGGTATTTCCAAGTTGATCGCAGCAGGATTTTTGTTAGCAGTTGGGCAAAACCATGTGCACTGCAGGGGAGGCAGATATAACATGTGCAGAGAGAGATAGATTTGGGTGTGGTGTGTTCAATCTGCAATCTAAATTGCAGTGTTAAAATAAAGCAGCCAGTATTTACCTTACACAGAAACAAAATAACCCACGCAAATCTAACTCTCTCTGCAAATGTTATATCTGACACACCTGCAGTGCACATGGTTTTGCCCAACTGCTAAAAAATTTCCTGCTGCGATCAACTCGGAATTACCCCCAATGTGTTTGTTTACTGTGGGGGGGCCAATGTGCTTTATTCCTGTGGGGATGAATGCTTCTGTTTGATCACTGCTGGGGACAGTGTTAATGCTGTGGGCAATGTGTTTGATACAGTAACTACTGTACAGGGACCAATGTGTTTTATTATTTTTCCACAGTGACAGGCCTCCAGGCGGACCAGGGCCCACCGTGCCATCCAGGATCCGCCACCACCCGTCCACCCATCCTCCACTGGAGAGGCAAGCACAGCCCTCCCCATCAGGGCAGTTTCTTGGGGCAGGCGAGCAGTGCAACCGCACTGGGCGCCCGCAGCGGCACTAACTGTGGCTCCCCGCTTCCCCCTCCTATTTCTCCCCTAGTAACCCGCTCGGGGGGCGGAGTTTCACGGAATGACGCGGTTGCGTCGTTACATCACGACGCAACCCCGTCACTCCACGAAACTCACCCCACCCGCGCCCCCAAGAGCGGAGTACAGAGGGGGATCCAAGTTAGGAAGAGGGAAAGGCCGGCGCGAGGAGCGACTGGTGAGGCAGGCCGAAGAGCGGTAATCGCCTCTGTAAGTATTCTCTCTCTCTCTCTCTCTCTCTCTCTCTCAATGTGTAAAATGGGGACACCTGCCGTAATGTGTGAAATGGGGACTCTTGCCTACCGTAGTGTGGGATTTAATGTATCAAGGGCATTGCGGTGTGTGGCATAATATGGTGCAGGGGGCATTACTGTGTGGGGCTTAATATGGTAGAATTTTTTTTTCCTGTGGTGGTCGTGATCTGTTGGAGCAGGGTCAAAAACTGGATTGTGAGGTAGTCTTTTCAGACAAGGCCACACCCATTTAGATGAGGCCACGCCCCCTTGCCGGGTGCGCGCGCAAGTTTTTTTTTTATCTAGGTGTGTGTGTGGGGGGGGGGGGGGGGGCACATTTTTTTATGTCATGGGGGGGCGCATTTTTAAATCTCGCACTGGGAGCCAAATTGGATAGAAACAGCCCTGCTCCACATAGTAAGTACAGTACTTGTTTTTGTTACTTTGTGAGTTTTTTTAATAAGGGCTAACTGTATGCATACAGTATACTGTATTTCTAAATTGTTGAAAATGTGTGTGTGTGTCTCCCTCCTCTACACAAAAGACTTCATTATTCCCTATTATACAGTATACAGTATCACCAACCTCATCTCCTCCCACCCTCCCCGGTCTGTCTTACTGAAAATTGTGCTACCATTTTTTGATCCACAGTTCAGCAGGAGGAAGCAGGGCCAAGCAGCCCTTCAGACCCCAGCACGGACAGCTACGAGTGCTGGAGCAGCCCTGAGCCCCCGGAGCCAACCCTTTGCTGTGCATCCTGCTCCTCCGATGAGGTGGTGGCATCAGCACTGACTCCTGTATGGACCAGGCCTCTCCCAGGCTGTAAGTACTGAACTGTACTGTACATCATGTTCTGTTGTTAATGATGATTTACAGTATGATGACCCTATGGATTGCTGCCCTAAGCAAATTTGTATCTTCCCTGAAGCGGCTCAGTGTTGATAGTGTGATAGTATACTGTACGTAGGACTGTAGATACTGTACAACATACAGTAACACTGTAGTTGTCAAGCCATCTTACTGCTGGTCTTCCCCTGTTTTTCTGTATGGATACTGTACAGTACTGCACCTTTCTGCGCATGCTGTCCAAAGTAGAGTAGTATACAGTAGCTACAGTACAGTACAGTAGGTACTTTAGGAGAACACAGATTTGTCTTTTGTATTAGTGATTGATTTGTTCTTCGGGCACTCCATGGTACAGCACATTACATTACAGTACACAGAATGTTGGGCTCCAGCGTCAATAATCTTCTTACTGTACTTTATTGGTGTTCACATGTGCTGCCGTATGAGATTGTATAGTATTTCTGTATGCTGTACTGTATTACTATCATTTCAGAAAGTGAACGATAATTTCTTTATCCACAGTGCATTCCCCCATACTACCAGAGGAGGAATCTGAGGATCGGGAGTGGCCTGAGACTCCTCCACTACCATGTAAGAACTACTGTACTGTATAGTACATTACTGACTGTACTGTCTCTAACTTTTAGTAATACTGGTGGTCATTCCGAGTTTATCGCTAGCTGCATTTGTTCCCTGTGTAGCGATCATGCTAAAAATCTGCTTTTCTGCGCATGTGTATGCACTGCAATGCGCAGGCGCGTCGTACGATGATTCCATGCTGTTTGAATGGAATCTATCGACGATTCCATTCACACGGCAGAACGCAAGAAGACTGACATGAAGGGGGCATTTCTGGGTGTCAACTGACCGTTTTCAGGGAGTGTTTGGAAAAATGCAGGCATGTAGGAGAAAATGCAGGCGTGGTTGGCCGGACGCTGGGCGGGTGTATGACGTCCAATCCTGACACGAATAGGCTGTAGTGATCACAAGGGCTGAGTAAGTTCAGAGCTACTGTACTCTGAAACTGCACAAACTGTTTTTGCAGAGCTCGGCTGCACAAGCGTTCGCACTCCTGCAAAGCTAAAATACAGTCCCCAGTGGGCGGCAGCAAAGTGTTTGCGTGGCTGCTAAAAACAGCTAATTAGCGATCAACTCGGAATGACCTCCACTGTCTCTACACTACAGTACACAGTGGAGGATTTACCACAAGTTAACCAAAGCATCTGCTTAGGTCCTGTAGGTCTCACGGGTCTCTGCTTGCCATAAGAGGCCAACCACAAGGCTGTATACACTTTAGGACATTTCTGGAGTATTTTGTACAGTATAACATACAGGTGGTCATTCCGAGTTGTTCGCTCGTTGCCGATTTTCTCTATATTGCGATTAGTCGCTTACTGCGCATGCGCAAGGTTCGCAGAGCACATGTGCTTATTTATTTTACTCAAAAGTTAGGTATTTTACTCACGGCATTATCAAGGATTTTTCATCGTTCTGGTGATCGGAGTGTGATTGACAGGAAGTGGGTGTTTCTGGGCGGAAACTGGCCGTTTTATGGGAGTGTGCGAAAAAACGCTGGCATTTCTGGGAAAAACGCGGGAGTGTCTGAAGAAACGGGGGAGTGACTGTCTGGGCGAACGCTGGGTGTGTTTGTGACGTCAAACCAGGAACGAAACTGACTGAACTGATCGCAATGGCTGAGTAAGTCTGGAGCTACTCAGAAACTGCTAAGAATTTTCTATTCGCAAATCTGCTAATCTTTCGTTCGCAATTCTGCTCTGCTAAGATACACTCCCAGAGGGCGGCGGCTTAGCGTGTGCAATGCTGCTAAAAGCAGCTAGCGAGCGAACAACTCGGAATGAGGGCCACAGTACATTAATTTTGCATATAATTTTAAATTCCACAAAGCTGGGTGTGTAGTGGAGGGGGTTGGGTGGACAGTGTTATTTTAAGTACAGTATTGGGGATGCTGGATTGTTTGAGGGAGGGGTGCCCTAAATCTGCATTTTGATTAGGGCCCCGTGAGGTCTACGGTAGAGAACTAAACCTACAGTACCTTCTCTACTGTAATTTAAATAAAACACCACATGTGCAGTGTACATTATTGTAAAGTGTATCTCATGCCCCGCCTTTACCTTCTCTATCCATTCACTGTATTGTATTTGTTCTAGAGATGAGCGGGTTCGGTTTCTCTGAATCCGAACCCGCCAGAACTTCATGTTTTTTTTCACGGGTCCGAGCGACTCGGATCTTCCCGCCTTGCTCGGTTAACCCGAGCGCGCCCGAACGTCATCATGACGCTGTCGGATTCTCGCGAGGCTCGGATTCTATCGCGAGACTCGGATTCTATATAAGGAGCCGCGCGTCGCCGCCATTTTCACACGTGCATTGAGATTGATAGGGAGAGGACGTGGCTGGCGTCCTCTCCATTTAGATTATAAGAGACTGAGAGAGATTTACTGGAGCTGACTAGGAGGAGTACTGTTACTGTAGAAGTGTAGAGACTGAGTGGAGAGAGTTTACTAGTGAGGACAGTGCAGTTTACTTTATAATCCGTTCTCTGCCTGAAAAAAGCGATACACAGCACACAGTGACTCAGTCACATACCATATCTGTGTGCACTGCTCAGGCTCAGGCCAGTGTGCTGCATCATCTATTATCTATATATAATATTATATATATCTGTCTGACTGCTCAGCTCACACAGCTTATAATTGTGGGGGAGACTGGGGAGCACTACTGCAGTGCCAGTTATAGGTTATAGCAGGAGCCAGGAGTACATAATATATTATATAGTGAGTGACCACCAGACACACAGTGCAGTTTATTTAATATATCCGTTCTCTGCCTGAAAAAAGCGATACACACAGTGACTCAGTCAGTCACATACCATATCTGTGTGCACTGCTCAGGCTCAGGCCAGTGTGCTGCATCATCTATTATCTATATATAATATTATATATATCTGTCTGACTGCTCAGCTCACACAGCTTATAATTGTGGGGGAGACTGGGGAGCACTACTGCAGTGCCAGTTATAGGTTATAGCAGGAGCCAGGAGTACATAATATATTATATAGTGAGTGACCACCAGACACACAGTGCAGTTTATTTAATATATCCGTTCTCTGCCTGAAAAAAGCGATACACACAGTGACTCAGTCAGTAACATACTAGAGATGAGCGGGTTCGGTTTCTCTGAATCCGAACCCGCCAGAACTTCATGTTTTTTTTCACGGGTCCGAGCGACTCGGATCTTCCCGCCTTGCTCGGTTAACCCGAGCGCGCCCGAACGTCATCATGACGCTGTCGGATTCTCGCGAGGCTCGGATTCTATCGCGAGACTCGGATTCTATATAAGGAGCCGCGCGTCGCCGCCATTTTCACACGTGCATTGAGATTGATAGGGAGAGGACGTGGCTGGCGTCCTCTCCGTTTAGAATAGATTAGAGAGACACTTGATTTACTAATTTTGGGGAGCATTAGGAGTACTCAGTACAGTGCAGAGTTTTGCTGATAGTGACCAGTGACCACCAGTTTTATTTATAATCCGTTCTCTGCCTGAAAAAAGCGATACACAGCACACAGTGACTCAGTCACATACCATATCTGTGTGCACTGCTCAGGCTCAGGCCAGTGTGCTGCATCATCTATTATCTATATATAATATTATATATATCTGTCTGACTGCTCAGCTCACACAGCTTATAATTGTGGGGGAGACTGGGGAGCACTACTGCAGTGCCAGTTATAGGTTATAGCAGGAGCCAGGAGTACATAATATATTATATAGTGAGTGACCACCAGACACACAGTGCAGTTTATTTAATATATCCGTTCTCTGCCTGAAAAAAGCGATACACACAGTGACTCAGTCAGTCACATACCATATCTGTGTGCACTGCTCAGGCTCAGGCCAGTGTGCTGCATCATCTATATATATTATATATCTGTCTGACTGCTCAGCTCACACAGCTTATAATTGTGGGGGAGACTGGGGAGCACTACTGCAGTGCCAGTTATAGGTTATAGCAGGAGCCAGGAGTACATAATATTATATTAAAATTAAACAGTGCACACTTTTGCTGCAGGAGTGCCACTGCCAGTGTGACTAGTGACCAGTGACCTGACCACCAGTATATATAATATTAGTAGTATACTATCTCTTTATCAACCAGTCTATATTAGCAGCAGACACAGTACAGTGCGGTAGTTCACGGCTGTGGCTACCTCTGTGTCGGCACTCGGCAGCCCGTCCATAATTGTATATACCACCTAACCGTGGTTTTTTTTTCTTTCTTTATACATACATACTAGTTACGAGTATACTATCTCTTTATCAACCAGTCTATATATTAGCAGCAGACACAGTACAGTGCGGTAGTTCACGGCTGTGGCTACCTCTGTGTCGGCACTCGGCAGCCCGTCCATAATTGTATATACCACCTAACCGTGGTTTTTTTTTCTTTCTTTATACATACATACTAGTTACGAGTATACTATCTCTTTATCAACCAGTCTATATATTAGCAGCAGACACAGTACAGTGCGGTAGTTCACGGCTGTGGCTACCTCTGTGTCGGCACTCGGCAGCCCGTCCATAATTGTATATACCACCTAACCGTGGTTTTTTTTTCTTTCTTTATACATACATACTAGTTACGAGTATACTATCTCTTTATCAACCAGTCTATATATTAGCAGCAGACACAGTACAGTGCGGTAGTTCACGGCTGTGGCTACCTCTGTGTCGGCACTCGGCAGCCCGTCCATAATTGTATATACCACCTAACCGTGGTTTTTTTTTCTTTCTTTATACATACATACTAGTTACGAGTATACTATCTCTTTATCAACCAGTCTATATATTAGCAGCAGACACAGTACAGTGCGGTAGTTCACGGCTGTGGCTACCTCTGTGTCGGCACTCGGCAGCCCGTCCATAATTGTATATACCACCTAACCGTGGTTTTTTTTTCTTTCTTTATACATACATACTAGTTACGAGTATACTATCTCTTTATCAACCAGTCTATATATTAGCAGCAGACACAGTACAGTGCGGTAGTTCACGGCTGTGGCTACCTCTGTGTCGGCACTCGGCAGCCCGTCCATAATTGTATATACCACCTAACCGTGGTTTTTTTTTCTTTCTTTATACATACATACTAGTTACGAGTATACTATCTCTTTATCAACCAGTCTATATATTAGCAGCAGACACAGTACAGTGCGGTAGTTCACGGCTGTGGCTACCTCTGTGTCGGCACTCGGCAGCCCGTCCATAATTGTATATACCACCTAACCGTGTTTTTTTTTTCTTTCTTTATACATACATACTAGTTACGAGTATACTATCTCTTTATCAACCAGTCTATATATTAGCAGCAGACACAGTACAGTGCGGTAGTTCACGGCTGTGGCTACCTCTGTGTCGGCACTCGGCAGCCCGTCCATAATTGTATATACCACCTAACCGTGGTTTTTTTTTCTTTCTTTATACATACATACTAGTTACGAGTATACTATCTCTTTATCAACCAGTCTATATATTAGCAGCAGACACAGTACAGTGCGGTAGTTCACGGCTGTGGCTACCTCTGTGTCGGCACTCGGCAGCCCGTCCATAATTGTATATACCACCTAACCGTGGTTTTTTTTTCTTTCTTTATACATACATACTAGTTACGAGTATACTATCTCTTTATCAACCAGTCTATATATTAGCAGCAGACACAGTACAGTGCGGTAGTTCACAGCTGTGGCTACCTCTGTGTCGGCACTCGGCAGCCCGTCCATAATTGTATATACCACCTAACCGTGGTTTTTTTTTTTTTCTTTATACATACATACTAGTTACGAGTATACTATCTCTTTATCAACCAGTCTATATATTAGCAGCAGACACAGTACAGTGCGGTAGTTCACGGCTGTGGCTACCTCTGTGTCGGCACTCGGCAGCCCGTCCATAATTGTATATACCACCTAACCGTGGTTTTTTTTTCTTTCTTTATACATACATACTAGTTACGAGTATACTATCTCTTTATCAACCAGTCTATATATTAGCAGCAGACACAGTACAGTGCGGTAGTTCACGGCTGTGGCTACCTCTGTGTCGGCACTCGGCAGCCCGTCCATAATTGTATATACCACCTAACCGTGGTTTTTTTTTCTCTCTTTATACATACATACTAGTTACGAGTATACTATCTCTTTATCAACCAGTCTATATATTAGCAGCAGACACAGTACAGTGCGGTAGTTCACGGCTGTGGCTACCTCTGTGTCGGCACTCGGCAGCCCGTCCATAATTGTATATACCACCTAACCGTGGTTTTTTTTTCTTTCTTTATACATACATACTAGTTACGAGTATACTATCTCTTTATCAACCAGTCTATATATTAGCAGCAGACACAGTACAGTGCGGTAGTTCACGGCTGTGGCTACCTCTGTGTCGGCACTCGGCAGCCCGTCCATAATTGTATATACCACCTAACCGTGGTTTTTTTTTCTTTCTTTATACATACATACTAGTTACGAGTATACTATCTCTTTATCAACCAGTCTATATATTAGCAGCAGACACAGTACAGTGCGGTAGTTCACGGCTGTGGCTACCTCTGTGTCGGCACTCGGCAGCCCGTCCATAATTGTATACTAGTATCCAATCCATCCATCTCCATTGTTTACCTGAGGTGCCTTTTAGTTGTGCCTATTAAAATATGGAGAACAAAAATGTTGAGGTTCCAAAATTAGGGAAAGATCAAGATCCACTTCCACCTCGTGCTGAAGCTGCTGCCACTAGTCATGGCCGAGACGATGAAATGCCAGCAACGTCGTCTGCCAAGGCCGATGCCCAATGTCATAGTACAGAGCATGTCAAATCCAAAACACCAAATATCAGTAAAAAAAGGACTCCAAAACCTAAAATAAAATTGTCGGAGGAGAAGCGTAAACTTGCCAATATGCCATTTACCACACGGAGTGGCAAGGAACGGCTGAGGCCCTGGCCTATGTTCATGGCTAGTGGTTCAGCTTCACATGAGGATGGAAGCACTCAGCCTCTCGCTAGAAAAATGAAAAGACTCAAGCTGGCAAAAGCAGCACAGCAAAGAACTGTGCATTCTTCGAAATCCCAAATCCACAAGGAGAGTCCAATTGTGTCGGTTGCGATGCCTGACCTTCCCAACACTGGACGTGAAGAGCATGCGCCTTCCACCATTTGCACGCCCCCTGCAAGTGCTGGAAGGAGCACCCGCAGTCCAGTTCCTGATAGTCAGATTGAAGATGTCAGTGTTGAAGTACACCAGGATGAGGAGGATATGGGTTTTGCTGGCGCTGGGGAGGAAATTGACCAGGAGGATTCTGATGGTGAGGTGGTTTGTTTAAGTCAGGCACCCGGGGAGACACCTGTTGTCCGTGGGAGGAATATGGCCGTTGACATGCCAGGTGAAAATACCAAAAAAATCAGCTCTTCGGTGTGGAGGTATTTCACCAGAAATGCGGACAACAGGTGTCAAGCCGTGTGTTCCCTTTGTCAAGCTGTAATAAGTAGGGGTAAGGACGTTAACCACCTCGGAACATCCTCCCTTATACGTCACCTGCAGCGCATTCATAATAAGTCAGTGACAAGTTCAAAAACTTTGGGTGACAGCGGAAGCAGTCCACTGACCAGTAAATCCCTTCCTCTTGTAACCAAGCTCACGCAAACCACCCCACCAACTCCCTCAGTGTCAATTTCCTCCTTCCCCAGGAATGCCAATAGTCCTGCAGGCCATGTCACTGGCAATTCTGACGAGTCCTCTCCTGCCTGGGATTCCTCCGATGCATCCTTGCGTGTAACGCCTACTGCTGCTGGCGCTGCTGTTGTTGCCGCTGGGAGTCGATGGTCATCCCAGAGGGGAAGTCGTAAGCCCACTTGTACTACTTCCAGTAAGCAATTGACTGTTCAACAGTCCTTTGCGAGGAAGATGAAATATCACAGCAGTCATCCTACTGCAAAGCGGATAACTGAGTCCTTGACAACTATGTTGGTGTTAGACGTGCGTCCGGTATCCGCCGTTAGTTCACAGGGAACCAGAAAATTTATTGAGGCAGTGTGCCCCCGTTACCAAATACCATCTAGGTTCCACTTCTCTAGGCAGGCGATACCGAGAATGTACACGGACGTCAGAAAAAGACTCACCAGTGTCCTAAAAAATGCAGTTGTACCCAATGTCCACTTAACCACGGACATGTGGACAAGTGGAGCAGGGCAGGGTCAGGACTATATGACTGTGACAGCCCACTGGGTAGATGTATGGACTCCCGCCGCAAGAACAGCAGCGGCGGCACCAGTAGCAGCATCTCACAAACGCCAACTCTTTCCTAGGCAGGCTACGCTTTGTATCACCGCTTTCCAGAATACGCACACAGCTGAAAACCTCTTACGGCAACTGAGGAAGATCATCGCGGAATGGCTTACCCCAATTGGACTCTCCTGTGGATTTGTGGCATCGGACAACGCCAGCAATATTGTGTGTGCATTAAATATGGGCAAATTCCAGCACGTCCCATGTTTTGCACATACCTTGAATTTGGTGGTGCAGAATTTTTAAAAAACGACAGGGGCGTGCAAGAGATGCTGTCGGTGGCCAGAAAAATTGCGGGACACTTTCGGCGTACAGGCACCACGTACAGAAGACTGGAGCACCACCAAAAACTACTGAACCTGCCCTGCCATCAACTGAAGCAAGAAGTGGTAACGAGGTGGAATTCAACCATCTATATGCTTCAGAGGTTGGAGGAGCAGCAAAAGGCCATTCAAGCCTATACAATTGAGCACGATATAGTAGGTGGAATGCACCTGTCTCAAGTGCAGTGGAGAATGATTTCAACGTTGTGCAAGGTTCTGATGCCCTTTGAACTTGCCACACGTGAAGTCAGTTCAGACACTGCCAGCCTGAGTCAGGTCATTCCCCTCATCAGGCTTTTGCAGAAGAAGCTGGAGGCATTGAAGAAGGAGCTAAAAGGGAGCGATTCCGCTAGGCATGTGGGACTTGTGGATGCAGCCCTTAATTCGCTTAACAAGGATTCACGGGTGGTCAATCTGTTGAAATCAGAGCACTACATTTTGGCCACCGTGCTCGATCCTAGATTTAAAGCCTACCTTGGATCTCTCTTTCCGGCAGACACAGGTCTGCTGGGGTTGAAAGACCTGCTGGTGACAAAATTGTCAAGTCAAGCGGAACGCGACCTGTCAACATCTCCTCCTTCACATTCTCCCGCAACTGGGGGTGCGAGGAAAAGGCTCAGAATTCCGAGCCCACCCGCTGGCGGTGATGCAGGGCAGTCTGGAGCGACTGCTGATGCTGACATCTGGTCCGGACTGAAGGACCTGACAACGATTACGGACATGTCGTCTACTGTCACTGCATATGATTCTCTCAACATTGATAGAATGGTGGAGGATTATATGAGTGACC
Organism: Pseudophryne corroboree; assembly: GCF_028390025.1. Lineage (NCBI taxonomy): Eukaryota > Metazoa > Chordata > Amphibia > Anura > Myobatrachidae > Pseudophryne > Pseudophryne corroboree. Next base: position 90,595,637 of record NC_086453.1, on the reverse strand, counting down.
GCATCCAAGTAGGCACGTCACACAGTCCGTACTTATACTGGCAGGAAAAAGAGGCAATTTGGAGGCCCTTGCACAAACTGGCTTTATTCTACCTAAGTTGCCCTCCCACAAGTGTGTACTCCGAAAGAGTGTTTAGTGCCGCCGCTCACCTTTTCAGCAATCGGCGTACGAGGTTACATCCAGAAAATGTGGAGAAGATGATGTTCATTAAAATGAATTATAATCAATTCCTCCGCGGAGACATTGACCAGCAGCAATTGCCTCCACAAAGTACACAGGGAGCTGAGATGGTGGATTCCAGTGGGGACGAATTGATAATCTGTGAGGAGGGGGATGTACACGGTGATATATCGGAGGGTGAAGATGAGGTGGACATCTTGCCTCTGTAGAGCCAGTTTGTGCAAGGAGAGATTAATTGCTTCTTTTTTGGGGGGGGTCCAAACCAACCCGTCATATCAGTCACAGTCGTGTGGCAGACCCTGTCACTGAAATGATGGGTTGGTTAAAGTGTGCATGTCCTGTTTTGTTTATACAACATAAGGGTGGGTGGGAGGGCCCAAGGACAATTCCATCTTGCACCTCTTTTTTCTTTTCTTTTTCTTTGCATCATGTGCTGATTGGGGAGGGTTTTTTGGAAGGGACATCCTGCGTGACACTGCAGTGCCACTCCTAGATGGGCCCGGTGTTTGTGTCGGCCACTAGGGTCGCTAATCTTACTCACACAGTCAGCTACCTCATTGCGCCTCTTTTTTTCTTTGCGTCATGTGCTGTTTGGGGAGGGTTTTTTGGAAGGGACATCCTGCGTGACACTGCAGTGCCACTCCTAGATGGGCCCGGTGTTTGTGTCGGCCACTAGGGTCGCTAATCTTACTCACACAGCTACCTCATTGCACCTCTTTTTTTCTTTGCGTCATGTGCTGTTTGGGGAGGGTTTTTTGGAAGGGCCATCCTGCGTGACACTGCAGTGCCACTCCTAGATGGGCCCGGTGTTTGTGTCGGCCACTAGGGTCGCTAATCTTACTCACACAGCTACCTCATTGCGCCTCTTTTTTTCTTTGCGTCATGTGCTGTTTGGGGAGGGTTTTTTGGAAGGGACATCCTGCGTGACACTGCAGTGCCACTCCTAGATGGGCCCGGTGTTTGTGTCGGCCACTAGGGTCGCTAATCTTACTCACACAGCTACCTCATTGCGCCTCTTTTTTTCTTTGCGTCATGTGCTGTTTGGGGAGGGTTTTTTGGAAGGGACATCCTGCGTGACACTGCAGTGCCACTCCTAGATGGGCCCGGTGTTTGTGTCGGCCACTAGGGTCGCTTATCTTACTCACACAGCGACCTCGGTGCAAATTTTAGGACTAAAAATAATATTGTGAGGTGTGAGGTATTCAGAATAGACTGAAAATGAGTGTAAATTATGGTTTTTGAGGTTAATAATACTTTGGGATCAAAATGACCCCCAAATTCTATGATTTAAGCTGTTTTTTAGTGTTTTTTGAAAAAAACACCCGAATCCAAAACACACCCGAATCCGACAAAAAAAATTCGGTGAGGTTTTGCCAAAACGCGTTCGAACCCAAAACACGGCCGCGGAACCGAACCCAAAACCAAAACACAAAACCCGAAAAATTTCAGGCGCTCATCTCTATCACATACCATATCTGTGTGCACTGCTCAGGCTCAGGCCAGTGTGCTGCATCATCTATTATCTATATATAATATTATATATATCTGTCTGACTGCTCAGCTCACACAGCTTATAATTGTGGGGGAGACTGGGGAGCACTACTGCAGTGCCAGTTATAGGTTATAGCAGGAGCCAGGAGTACATAATATATTATATAGTGAGTGACCACCAGACACACAGTGCAGTTTATTTAATATATCCGTTCTCTGCCTGAAAAAAGCGATACACACAGTGACTCAGTCAGTCACATACCATATCTGTGTGCACTGCTCAGGCTCAGGCCAGTGTGCTGCATCATCTATTATCTATATATAATATTATATATATCTGTCTGACTGCTCAGCTCACACAGCTTATAATTGTGGGGGAGACTGGGGAGCACTACTGCAGTGCCAGTTATAGGTTATAGCAGGAGCCAGGAGTACATAATATATTATATAGTGAGTGACCACCAGACACACAGTGCAGTTTATTTAATATATCCGTTCTCTGCCTGAAAAAAGCGATACACACAGTGACTCAGTCAGTCACATACCATATCTGTGTGCACTGCTCAGGCTCAGGCCAGTGTGCTGCATCATCTATTATCTATATATAATATTATATATATCTGTCTGACTGCTCAGCTCACACAGCTTATAATTGTGGGGGAGACTGGGGAGCACTACTGCAGTGCCAGTTATAGGTTATAGCAGGAGCCAGGAGTACATATTATATTAAAATTAAACAGTGCACACTTTTGCTGCAGGAGTGCCACTGCCAGTGTGACTGACCAGTGACCTGACCACACTGACCACCAGTATAGTTAGTAGTATACTTATATTGTGATTGCCTGAAAAAGTTAAACACTCGTCGTGTGACTTCACTTGTGTGTTTTTTTTTTTTTTTATTCTATAAAAATAAAACTCATTCTGCTGACAGACAGTGTCCAGCAGGTCCGTCATTATATAATATATAATATATACCTGTCCGGCTGCAGTAGTGATATATATATATTTTTTATATCATTTATCATCCAGTCGCAGCAGACACAGTACGGTAGTTCACGGCTGTGGCTACCTCTGTGTCTCTGCACTCGGCAGGCAGTCCGTCCATAATTGTAATACCACCTAACCGTGGATTTTTTTCATTCTTCTTTATACATACATAGTTACATAGACATCTTCTCTTTATCAACCAGTCTATATTAGCTGCAGACACAGTACAGTACGGTAGTTCACGGCTGTGGCTACCTCTGTGTCTGCACTCGGCAGGCAGTCCGTCCATAATTGTATACCACCTAACCGTGGTTTTTTTTCATTCTTCTTTATACATACATAGTTACATAGACATCTTCTCTTTATCAACCAGTCTATATTAGCTGCAGACACAGTACAGTACGGTAGTTCACGGCTGTGGCTACCTCTGTGTCTGCACTCGGCAGGCAGTCCGTCCATAATTGTATACCACCTAACCGTGGATTTTTTTCAGTCTTCTTTATACATACATAGTTACATAGACATCTTCTCTTTATCAACCAGTCTATATTAGCTGCAGACACAGTACAGTACGGTAGTTCACGGCTGTGGCTACCTCTGTGTCTGCAGTCGGCAGGCAGTCCATAATTGTATACTAGTATCCATCTCCATTGTTTACCTGAGGTGCCTTTTAGTTGTGCCTATTAAAATATGGAGAACAAAAATGTTGAGGTTCCAAAATTAGGGAAAGATCAAGATCCACTTCCACCTCGTGCTGAAGCTGCTGCCACTAGTCATGGCCGAGACGATGAAATGCCAGCAACGTCGTCTGCCAAGGCCGATGCCCAATGTCATAGTACAGAGCATGTCAAATCCAAAACACCAAATATCAGAAAAAAAAGGACTCCAAAACCTAAAATAAAATTGTCGGAGGAGAAGCGTAAACTTGCCAATATGCCATTTACCACACGGAGTGGCAAGGAACGGCTGAGGCCCTGGCCTATGTTCATGGCTAGTGGTTCAGCTTCACATGAGGATGGAAGCACTCAGCCTCTCGCTAGAAAAATGAAAAGACTCAAGCTGGCAAAAGCAGCACAGCAAAGAACTGTGCATTCTTCGAAATCCCAAATCCACAAGGAGAGTCCAATTGTGTCGGTTGCGATGCCTGACCTTCCCAACACTGGACGTGAAGAGCATGCGCCTTCCACCATTTGCACGCCCCCTGCAAGTGCTGGAAGGAGCACCCGCAGTCCAGTTCCTGATAGTCAGATTGAAGATGTCAGTGTTGAAGTACACCAGGATGAGGAGGATATGGGTGTTGCTGGCGCTGGGGAGGAAATTGACCAGGAGGATTCTGATGGTGAGGTGGTTTGTTTAAGTCAGGCACCCGGGGAGACACCTGTTGTCCGTGGGAGGAATATGGCCGTTGACATGCCAGGTGAAAATACCAAAAAAATCAGCTCTTCGGTGTGGAGGTATTTCACCAGAAATGCGGACAACAGGTGTCAAGCCGTGTGTTCCCTTTGTCAAGCTGTAATAAGTAGGGGTAAGGACGTTAACCACCTCGGAACATCCTCCCTTATACGTCACCTGCAGCGCATTCATAATAAGTCAGTGACAAGTTCAAAAACTTTGGGTGACAGCGGAAGCAGTCCACTGACCAGTAAATCCCTTCCTCTTGTAACCAAGCTCACGCAAACCACCCCACCAACTCCCTCAGTGTCAATTTCCTCCTTCCCCAGGAATGCCAATAATCCTGCAGGCCATGTCACTGGCAATTCTGACGAGTCCTCTCCTGCCTGGGATTCCTCCGATGCATCCTTGCGTGTAACGCCTACTGCTGCTGGCGCTGCTGTTGTTGCCGCTGGGAGTCGATGGTCATCCCAGAGGGGAAGTCGTAAGCCCACTTGTACTACTTCCAGTAAGCAATTGACTGTTCAACAGTCCTTTGCGAGGAAGATGAAATATCACAGCAGTCATCCTACTGCAAAGCGGATAACTGAGGCCTTGGCATCCTGGGTGGTGAGAAACGTGGTTCCGGTATCCATCATTACTGCAGAGCCAACTAGAGACTTGTTGGAGGTACTGTGTCCCCGGTACCAAATACCATCTAGGTTCCATTTCTCTAGGCAGGCGATACCGAAAATGTACACAGACCTCAGAAAAAGAGTCACCAGTGTCCTAAAAAATGCAGCTGTACCCAATGTCCACTTAACCACGGACATGTGGACAAGTGGAGCAGGGCAGGGTCAGGACTATATGACTGTGACAGCCCACTGGGTAGATGTATGGACTCCCGCCGCAAGAACAGCAGCGGCGGCACCAGTAGCAGCATCTCGCAAACGCCAACTCTTTCCTAGGCAGGCTACGCTTTGTATCACCGGTTTCCAGAATACGCACACAGCTGAAAACCTCTTACGGCAACTGAGGAAGATCATCGCGGAATGGCTTACCCCAATTGGACTCTCCTGTGGATTTGTGGCATCGGACAACGCCAGCAATATTGTGTGTGCATTAAATATGGGCAAATTCCAGCACGTCCCATGTTTTGCACATACCTTGAATTTGGTGGTGCAGAATTTTTTAAAAAACGACAGGGGCGTGCAAGAGATGCTGTCGGTGGCCAGAAAAATTGCGGGACACTTTCGGCGTACAGGCACCACGTACAGAAGACTGGAGCACCACCAAAAACTACTGAACCTGCCCTGCCATCATCTGAAGCAAGAAGTGGTAACGAGGTGGAATTCAACCCTCTATATGCTTCAGAGGTTGGAGGAGCAGCAAAAGGCCATTCAAGCCTATACAATTGAGCACGATATAGGAGGTGGAATGCACCTGTCTCAAGTGCAGTGGAGAATGATTTCAACGTTGTGCAAGGTTCTGATGCCCTTTGAACTTGCCACACGTGAAGTCAGTTCAGACACTGCCAGCCTGAGTCAGGTCATTCCCCTCATCAGGCTTTTGCAGAAGAAGCTGGAGACATTGAAGGAGGAGCTAACACGGAGCGATTCCGCTAGGCATGTGGGACTTGTGGATGCAGCCCTTAATTCGCTTAACAAGGATTCACGGGTGGTCAATCTGTTGAAATCAGAGCACTACATTTTGGCCACCGTGCTCGATCCTAGATTTAAAGCCTACCTTGGATCTCTCTTTCCGGCAGACACAAGTCTGCTGGGGTTGAAAGACCTGCTGGTGACAAAATTGTCAAGTCAAGCGGAACGCGACCTGTCAACATCTCCTCCTTCACATTCTCCCGCAACTGGGGGTGCGAGGAAAAGGCTCAGAATTCCGAGCCCACCCGCTGGCGGTGATGCAGGGCAGTCTGGAGCGACTGCTGATGCTGACATCTGGTCCGGACTGAAGGACCTGACAACGATTACGGACATGTCGTCTACTGTCACTGCATATGATTCTCTCAACATTGATAGAATGGTGGAGGATTATATGAGTGACCGCATCCAAGTAGGCACGTCACACAGTCCGTACTTATACTGGCAGGAAAAAGAGGCAATTTGGAGGCCCTTGCACAAACTGGCTTTATTCTACCTAAGTTGCCCTCCCACAAGTGTGTACTCCGAAAGAGTGTTTAGTGCCGCCGCTCACCTTGTCAGCAATCGGCGTACGAGGTTACATCCAGAAAATGTGGAGAAGATGATGTTCATTAAAATGAATTATAATCAATTCCTCCGCGGAGACATTGACCAGCAGCAATTGCCTCCACAAAGTACACAGGGAGCTGAGATGGTGGATTCCAGTGGGGACGAATTGATAATCTGTGAGGAGGGGGATGTACACGGTGATATATCGGAGGGTGAAGATGAGGTGGACATCTTGCCTCTGTAGAGCCAGTTTGTGCAAGGAGAGATTAATTGCTTCTTTTTTGGGGGGGGTCCAAACCAACCCGTCATATCAGTCACAGTCGTGTGGCAGACCCTGTCACTGAAATGATGGGTTGGTTAAAGTGTGCATGTCCTGTTTTGTTTATACAACATAAGGGTGGGTGGGAGGGCCCAAGGACAATTCCATCTTGCACCTCTTTTTTTCTTTTCTTTTTCTTTGCATCATGTGCTGATTGGGGAGGGTTTTTTGGAAGGGACATTCTGCGTGACACTGCAGTGCCACTCCTAGATGGGCCCGGTGTTTGTGTCGGCCACTAGGGTCGCTAATCTTACTCACACAGTCAGCTACCTCATTGCGCCTCTTTTTTTCTTTGCGTCATGTGCTGTTTGGGGAGGGTTTTTTGGAAGGGACATCCTGCGTGACACTGCAGTGCCACTCCTAGATGGGCCCGGTGTTTGTGTCGGCCACTAGGGTCGCTAATCTTACTCACACAGCTACCTCATTGCGCCTCTTTTTTTCTTTGCGTCATGTGCTGTTTGGGGAGGGTTTTTTGGAAGGGACATCCTGCGTGACACTGCAGTGCCACTCCTAGATGGGCCCGGTGATTGTGTCGGCCACTAGGGTCGCTTATCTTACTCACACAGCGACCTCGGTGCAAATTTTAGGACTAAAAATAATATTGTGAGGTGTGAGGTATTCAGAATAGACTGAAAATGAGTGTAAATTATGGTTTTTGAGGTTAATAATACTTTGGGATCAAAATGACCCCCAAATTCTATGATTTAAGCTGTTTTTTAGTGTTTTTTGAAAAAAACACCCGAATCCAAAACACACCCGAATCCGACAAAAAAAATTCGGTGAGGTTTTGCCAAAACGCGTTCGAACCCAAAACACGGCCGCGGAACCGAACCCAAAACCAAAACACAAAACCCGAAAAATTTCAGGCGCTCATCTCTAGTTTGTTCACATGGGTTCGAGGTACAGTACTGCACAGTAAACTGACAGTGCACTATTTTTTTACAGCAACGCCTGTAGAAGAGGTAGACCTCCAAGGTACAGTACTGTAATTATTAATAACTTTCAGTATTAAGATCCCTCATGGCTGTTTACAGTATCAAGTAGGAATAATCTTCAGACTTCTGCAATGCTTGCTGAATCCAGTACAGTACAGTACAGTACTGTATGTTAAAATCTACTGCACTAAAGTACAGTATTTTAATGTATTCGCCATTCACCAGATCAAAATCCAGTAAACACTGTAAGGTTGCCATTCATGTATAACTACAGTACCTACAACATTGCCTAGGATTTTGGCTTCCAAAATACTGTAGCCCTAGTAATGTACAGTACTGTGTATTTTTTCCAGTGGGGAGTGGTATGGCATTATGGGGATTTCCTTGTTGCATTTCATGTGTACTGTTTGTTTATTCATGGCAGGGTTTGGGGAGGAACAGTAAGAGGAGGGTGGGACAAGCTGCCTCAGTAGCCCTCTCCTATCTGTAATTACAGTACAAAGTATTAATGTGCTGTATACTGTATTATGCTTTACTACCCCAATATTTGCAGCCATGCAATGCTTTTGTACCTACTGTATGTTGGGGTGTAGGGCCAGACATGCTGGGCGTCCTCCCGCATGTCTGTGAAACTGATTGTAGAACTGATCGTAGATGTGCTAAATGTAGCACATCTACAGTACATCTACGATGTGATCTGAAATAGGCCACAGGTGCGATGTGCACCTTGTGAAATTTAAACCATGTGGGGGTGAATGCTTCTGTTTGATCACTCCTGGGGACAATGTGAATGCTGTGGCCAATGTGTTCGATACAGTAACTACTGTACAGGGGCCAATGTGTTTTATTATTTTTCACCATTGACAGGCCTCCAGGAGGGCGAGGGCCAAACATGGTCTCCAGGATCCCCCAGCACTCCCGCTGCTACCACCACCCGACCACCCACCCACCCACTTCATGATGCCGGCACATCTGTACCGTCAATAAGTAAGCATTCCTGCACTGTACATTGCTGTACATGTACTGTACACGGAAAAATACTGTAAAGTATAGGAAAAGTCTACATTACTGTGTATGGACACCTCTGTCCAGTACGAACTTTACTGTCCTGAAAGAATCCAGCAGGACCATTGCTAGGTGTGGGTGAGCCGTTGATAAACTTGTGGAGAAAGCCAGAGGAAACAGTAGTCATTTTAGGGGAGACTAACTTAAAAGAGGCAGGTGCGATCAGGTTAGGGTTAGGCGGCAGGGGTGGGGGGGTTTAACATTGACAGTAGATGCTACGATAACTGGTGAGGGTTAGTATTACAGTGTAAGGAGAAGAGGGAGTTTAGGGATAGGCTGCAGGGAAGAGGGGTTTGGGTTAGTCACCGCCAGGGATGGATAAGTGTAGGCATCGCTGGTGGAGGTTAAGGTTAGTCTATGGCGTGGAGGGTTTTTAGGGTTAGGCTGCAGAAAAGGTGGGTTAGAAGGTAGGGGGGATGGTAAGTACTGTATACTGTACTTACTGTACCTACTGTAACTACTTTCAGGATTGTCACCATTGAGTTGCCTAGTATTGTACAGTACTGTATTCTACTGGACTGTATACTGTATTATGAATGATTTACTACTACCCCAAAATTCCCTCTGAGTGACACTAACAATCATGTAGAAATGTACTGTACATCCCGAAATGACAAAAAATGTTTTGTTTGTTTTTTGCAGTCCCACCACAGCCAGAATCCGGCAATCCACCTCCTCCCGGTAAGACATTTTTTGTTAAGTTAAGGTTCATTTCACCACTGTTCCTCAACCTTATCTGTATCTAGATCTTATCTGTATCTTATCTGTATCTGTACAGTACTCAACCTGTATTACTGTTCTAATACAGTACATTGTTTTTTTATTTTCACAGAACTCCGAAGACTAATGTCATTGGCAAACACCCTGTATGACTACATTTATCGTTCTTTGTAAAAAATATTTATTATTACTGTACAGTATTTGTTGTTGTTCATTTAGTGTATTACAGTACATCTTTATCCCAGCCAAAAGTGTTTATTTTTTGGTTTCACATCACACCTGATGAACCTCTTCAACTGTGCCCAGACCAATTCAATAGGATTCCTGCCCAGTGACCTACAGTACACTAATATACAGTATATTAGCATACTGTACAGTACAGTAATTCAATCAATACAAAGTCAACTACAGTATATACTGTAAATACTGTACATACCGTACTGTATTGTACAATAATTAGTGAATACAGTAGATTAGAATGATACTTACTCTGGCGGTGTACATTGCCAAATGTACTGTATTTGGCGGTGTGTGGTGCCAATTTATTCCTCTCTTTCATGAATTTTGCATTTCTTACACCCAACAAACTGCATTTGGCTCCGTGTACAGTAGTTCAGTGCATGGTGGGAAGAAGATAATAGAAATACAGTATCGTTAGTACTAGTGATGAGCGGGTTCGGTTCCTCGGAAACCGAACCCCCCCGAACTTCACCCATTTTACACGGGTCCGAGGCATACTCGGATTCTCCCGTATGGCTCGGTTAACCCGAGCGCGCCCGAACGTCATCATCCCGCTGTCGGATTCTCGCGAGATTCGGATTCTATATAAGCAGCCGCGTGTCGCCGCCATTTTCACTCGTGCATTGGAAATGTTAGGGAGAGGACGTGGCTGGCGTCCTCTCCGTTTATTAATGTGGATGCAAATATTTGTGCTTATTGCTTAATTGTGGGGACTGGGGAGCAGCTGTATTATATAGGAGGAGTACAGTGCAGAGTTTTGCTGACAGTGACCACCAGTATACGTTGTCTGCCTGAAAAACACTCCATATCTGTGCTCAGTGTGCTGCATATATCTGTGCTCACACTGCTTTATTGTGGGGACTGGGGACCACCAGTATATTATATAGGAGGAGTACAGTGCAGAGTTTTGCTGACCAGTGACCACCAGTACGTTGTCTGCCTGAAAAACACTCCATATCTGTGCTCAGTGTGCTGCATATATCTGTGCTCACACTGCTTTATTGTGGGGACTGGGGACCAGCAGTATTATATAGGAGGAGTACAGTGCAGAGTTTTGCTGACAGTGACCACCAGTATATATAGCAGTACGGTACGGAAGGCCACTGCTCTACCTACCTCTGTGTCGTCAAGTATACTATCCATCTAGATTCTATACCTGTGGTGCATTTTAGTTTTGCAGTTTGCTGACAGTGACCACCAGTATATATAGCAGTACGGTACGGAAGGCCACTGCTCTACCTACCTCTGTGTCGTCAGGTATACTATCCATCCATACCTGTGGTGCATTTCAGTTGTGCGCAGTATATATAGTAGTAGGCCATTGCTATTGATACTGGCATATAATTCCACACATTAAAAAATGGAGAACAAAAATGTGGAGGTTAAAATAGGGAAAGATCAAGATCAACTTCCACCTCGTGCTGAAGCTGCTGCCACTAGTCATGGCCGAGATGATGAAATGCCATCAACGTCGTCTGCCAAGGCCGATGCCCAATGTCATAGTAGAGAGCATGTAAAATCCAAAAAACAAAAGTTCAGTAAAATGACCCAAAAATCAAAATTGAAAGCGTCTGATGAGAAGCGTAAACTTGCCAATATGCCATTTACGACACGGAGTGGCAAGGGCTGAGGCCCTGGCCTATGTTCATGGCTTGTGGTTCAGATTCACATGAGGATGGAAGCACTCATCCTTTCGCTTGAAAACTGCAGTGCCACTCCTAGATGGGCCAGGTGTTTGTGTCGGCCACTTGTGTCGCTTAGCTTAGTCACACGGCGACCTTGGTGCGCCTCTTTTTTTCTTTGCATCATGTGCTGTTTGGGGACAATTTTTTTGAAGTGTCATCCTGCCTGACACTGCAGTGCCACTCCTAGATGGGCCAGGTGTTTGTGTCAGCCACTTGTGTCGCTTAGCTTAGTCACACAGCGACCTTGGTGTGCCTCTTTTTTTCTTTGCATCATGTGCTGTTTGGGGACAATTTTTTTGAAGTGCCATCCTGCCTGACACTGCAGTGCCACTCCTAGATGGGCCAGGTGTTTGTGTCGGCCACTTGTGTCGCTTAGCTTAGTCACACAGCGACCTTGGTGCGCCTCTTTTTTTCTTTGCATCATGTGCTGTTTGGGGACAATTTTTTTGAAGTGCCATCCTGCCTGACACTGCAGTGCCACTCCTAGATGGGTACCTGCTGCCTAGCGCCTAAGCGATGCCTGCGGCCTGATCAATCTACAGCCCCCTAACCACTATGAGGTGGAATATCGCAGAACGCTATGCGCACAGGAAATACTGTACAATGCAGAAACATACAGTGACATATGTACAATACTGTACCTACAGTCTATAAGAATACAGTGACACACAATACCTACTCTAGGAGAATACATTGAAACACAATACCTACACCGAGAGGGAGCCTCACTGAGGGCTTACCTGGACCACTGGACAACAGGGACAGAAGTAGTGTCCATCTAGGAGTGGCACTGCAGTGTCAGACAGGATGGCACTTCAAAAAAATAGTCCCCAAACAGCACATGATGCAAAGAAAAAAAGAGGCGCACCAAGGTCGCTGTGTGACTAAGCTAAGCGACACAAGTGGCCGACACAAACACCTGGCCTATCTAGGAGTGGCACTGCAGTGTCAGGCAGGATGGCACTTCAAAAAAATTGTCCCCAAACAGCACATGATGCAAAGAAAAAAAGAGGCGCAATGAGGTAGATGTGTGACTAAGCTAAGCGACCCAAGTGGCCGACACAAACACCTGGCCCATCTAGGAGTGGCACTGTAGTGTCAGGCAGGATGGCACTTCAAAAAAATTGTCCCCAAACAGCACATGATGCAAGGAAAAAAAGAGGCGCACCAAGGTCGCTGTGTGACTAAGCTAAGCGACCCAAGTGGCCGACACAAACACCTGGCCCATCTAGGAGTGGCACTGCAGTGTCAGACAGGATGGCAGATTAAAAAAATTGTCCCCAAACAGCACATGATGCAAAGAAAAAAAGAGGCGCACCAAGGTCGCTGTGTGACTAAGCTAAGCGACACAAGTGGCCGACACAAACACCTGGCCCATCTAGGAGTGGCACTGCAGTGTCAGGCAGGATGGCACTTCAAAAAAATTGTCCCCAAACAGCACATGATGCAAAGAAAAATGAAAGAAAAAAGAGGTGCAAGATGGAATTGTCCTTGGGCCCTCCCACCCACCCTTATGTTGTATAAACAGGACATGCGCACTTTAACGAACCCATCATTTCAGCGACAGGGTCTGCCACATGACTGTGACTGAAATGACTGGTTGGTTTGGGCCCCCACCAAAAAAAGAAGCAATCAATCTCTCCTTGCACAAACTGGCTCTACAGAGGCAAGATATCCACCTCATCATCATCCTCCGATTCCTTACCCCTTTCACTGTGTACATCCCCCTCCTCACAGATTATTAATTCGTCCCCACTGGAATCCACCATCTCAGATCCCTGTGTACTTTCTGGAGGCAATTGCTGCTGGTGAATGTCTCCACGGAGGAATTGATTATAATTCATTTTGATGAACATCATCTTCTCCACATTTTCTGGAAGTAACCTCGTACGCCGATTGCTGACAAGGTGAGCGGCTGCACTAAACACTCTTTCGGAGTACACACTGGAGGGAGAGCAACTTAGGTAGAATAAAGCCAGTTTGTGCAAGGGCCTCCAAATTGCCTCTTTTTCCTGCCAGTATACGTACGGACTGTCTGACGTGCCTACTTGGATGCGGTCACTCATATAATCCTCCACCATTCTTTCAATGGTGAGAGAATCATATGCAGTGACAGTAGACGACATGTCAGTAATCGTTGGCAGGTCCTTCAGTCCGGACCAGATGTCAGCACTCGCTCCAGACTGCCCTGCATCACCGCCAGCGGGTGGGCTTGGAATTCTTAGCCTTTTCTTCGCACCCGCAGTTGCGGGAGAATGTGAAGGAGGAGATGTTGATGGGTCACGTTCCGCTTGACTTGACAATTTTCTTACCAGCAGGTTTTGAACCTCTGCAGACTTGTGTCTGCCGGAAAGAGAGATACAACGTAGGTTTTAAATCTAAGATCGAGCACGGTGGCCAAAATGTAGTGCTCTGATTTCAACAGATTGACCACCCGTGAATCCTGGTTAAGCGAATTAAGGGCTCCATCCACAAGTCCCACATGCCTAGCGGAATTGCTCTGTTTTAGCTCCTCCTTCAATGTCTCCAGCTTCTTCTGCAAAAGCCTGATGAGGGGAATGACCTGACTCAGGCTGGCAGTGTCTGAACTGACTTCACGTGTGGCAAGTTCAAAGGGTTGCAGAACCTTACACAACGTTGAAATCATTCTCCACTGCGCTTGAGTAAGGTGCATTCCCCCTCCTTTGCCTATATCGTGGGCAGATGTATAGGCTTGAATGGCCTTTTGCTGCTCCTCCATCCTCTGAAGCATATAGAGGGTTGAATTCCACATCGTTACCACCTCTTGCTTCAGATGATGGCGGGGCAGGTTCAGGAATGTTTGATGGTGCTCCAGTCTTCGGTACGCGGTGGCTGAATACCGAAAGTGGCCCGCAATTCTTCGGGCCACCGACAGCATCTCTTGCACGCCCCTGTCGTTTTTTAAATAATTCTGCACCACCAAATTCAATGTATGTGCAAAACATGGGACGTGCTGGAATTTGCCCAGATGTAATGCACGCACAATATTGCTGTCGTTGTCCGATGTCACAAATCCCCAGGAGAGTCCAATTGGGGTAAGCCATTCTGCGATGATGTTCCTCAGTTTCCGTAAGAGGTTGTCAGCTGTGTGCCTCTTCTGGAAAGCGGTGATACAAAGCGTAGCCTGCCTAGGAACGAGTTGGCGTTTGCGAGATGCTGCTACTGGTGCCGCCGCTGCTGTTCTTGCAGCGGGAGGCAATACATCTACCCAGTGGGCTGTTACAGTCATATAGTCCTGAGTCTGCCCTGCTCCACTTGTCCACATGTCCGTGGTTAAGTGGACATTGGGTACAACTGCATTTTTTAGGACACTGGTGACTCTTTTTCTGACGTCTGTGTACATTTTCGGTATCGCCTGCCTAGAGAAATGGAACCTATATGGTATTTGGTACCGGGGACACAGTACCTCAATCAAGTCTCTAGTTGCCTCTGAATTAATGGTGGATACCGGAACCACGTTTCTCACCGCCCAGGCTGCCAAGGCCTGAGTTATCCGCTTTGCAGCAGGATGACTGCTGTGATATTTCATCTTCCTCGCAAAGGACTGTTGGACAGTCAATTGCTTACTGGAAGTAGTGCAAGTGGTCTTCCGACTTCCCCTCTGGGATGACGATCGACTCCCAGCAGCAACAACAGCAGCGCCAGCAGCAGTAGTAGGCGTTACACTCAAGGATGCATCAGAGGAATCCCAGGCAGGAGAGGACTCGTCATACTTGCCAGTGACATGGCCTGCAGGACTATTGGCTTTCTAGTGTAAGGTGGAAATTGACACTGAGGGAGTTGGTGGTGTGGCTTGCAGGAGCTTGTTTACAAGAGGAAGGGATTTAGTGGTCAGTGGACTGCTTCCGCTGTCATCCAAAGTTTTTGAACTTGTCACTGACTTCTGATGAATGCGGTCCAGGTGACGTATAAGGGAGGATGTTCCGAGGTGGTTAACGTCCTTACCCCTACTTATTACAGCTTGACAAAGGCAACACACGGCTTGACACCTGTTGTCCGCATTTGTGTTGAAATACCTCCACACCGAAGAGGTGATTTTTTTTGTATTTTGACCAGGCATGTCAATGGCCATATTCGTCCAACGGACAACAGGTGTCTCCCCGGGTGCCTGACTTAAACAAACCACCTCACCATCAGAATCCTCCTTGTCAATTTCCTCCCCAGCGCCAGCAACACCCATATCCTCATCCTGGTGTACTTCAACAGTGACATCTTTAATTTGACTATCAGGAACTGGACTGCGGGTGCTCCTTCCAGCACTTGCAGGGGGCGTGCAAATGGTGGAAGGCGCAAGCTCTTCCCGTCCAGTGTTGGGAAGGTCAGGCATCGCAACCGACACAATTGGACTCTCCTTGGGGATTTGTGATTTAGAAGAACGCACAGTTCTTTGCTGTGCTTTTGCCAGCTTAAGTCTTTTCATTTTTCTAGCGAGAGGATGAGTGCTTCCATCCTCATGTGAATCTGAACCAATAGCCATGAACATAGGCCAGGGCCTCAGCCGTTCCTTGCCTCTCCGTGTCATAAATGGCATATTGGCAAGTTTACGCTTCTCATCAGACGCTTTCAATTTTGATTTTTGGGTCATTTTACTGAACTTTTGTTTTTTGAAATTTACATGCTCTCTACTATGACATTGGGCATCGGCCTTGGCAGACGACGTTGATGGCATTTCATCGTCTCGGCCATGACTAGTGGCAGCAGCTTCAGCATGAGGTGGAAGTGGATCTTGATCTTTCCCTATTTTAACCTCCACATTTTTGTTCTCCATTTTTTAATGTGTGGAATTATATGCCAGTATCAATAGCAATGGCCTACTACTATATTTACGGCGCACAACTGAAATGCACCACAGGTATGGATGGATAGTATACTTGACGACACAGAGGTAGGTACAGCAGTGGCCTACTGTACCGTACTGCTATATATTATATACTGGTGGTCAGCAAACTGTGCAATACTGAAATGCACCACAGGTATGGATGGATAGTATACTTGACGACACAGAGGTAGGTACAGCAGTGGCCTACTGTACCGTACTGCTATATATTATATACTGGTGGTCAGCAAACTGTGCAAAACTGAAATGCACCACAGGTATGGATGGATAGTATACTTGACGACACAGCGGTAGGTACAGCAGTGGCCTACTGTACCGTACTGCTATATATATTATATACTGGTGGTCAGCAAACTGTGCAAAACTGAAATGCACCACAGGTATGGATGGATAGTGTACTTGACGACACAGAGGTAGGTACAGCAGTGGCCTACTGTACCGTACTGCTATATATTATATACTGGTGGTCAACAAACTGTGCAAAACTGAAATGCACCACAGGTATGGATGGATAGTATACTTGACGACACAGAGGTAGGTACAGCAGTGGCCTACTGTACAGTACTGCTATATATATTATATACTGGTGGTCAGCAAACTGTGCAAAACTGAAATGCACCACAGGTATGGATGGATAGTATACTTGACGACACAGAGGTAGTTACAGCAGTGGCCTACTGTACCGTACTGCTATATATTATATACTGGTGGTCAGCAAACTGTGCAAAAATTAAATGCACCACAGGTATGGATGGATAGTATACTTGACGACACAGAGGTAGGTACAGCAGTGGCCTTCTGTACCGTACTCCTATATATTATATACTGGTGGTCAGCAAAATTATGCACTGTACTCCTACTATATACTGTCTACAATGCAGCACAGATATGGAGTGTTTTTCAGGCAGACAACGTATACTGGTGGTCACTGGTCAGCAAAACTCTGCACTGTACTCCTCCTATATAATATTATACTGGTGGTCCCCAGTCCCCACAATAAAGCAGCACACTGAGCACAGATATGGAGTGTTTTTCAGGCAGACAATGTATACTGGTGGTCACTGTCAGCAAAACTCTGCACTGTACTCCTGCTTTATAATACAGCTGCTCCCCAGTCCCCACAATTAAGCAGTGTGAGCACAGATATATGCAGCACACTGAGCACAGATAAGGAGCGTTTTTTTCAGGCAGAGAACGGATAAAACTGGTGGTCACTGATCAGCAAAACTCTGCACTGTACTCCTCCTATAATATACAGCTGCTCCCCAGTCCTCCCCACAATTAAGCAATAAAGCACAATCAAGTTCAACAATAAAAGGAGAGGACGCCAGCCACGTCCTCTCCCTAACATTTCCAATGCACGAGTGAAAATGGCGGCGAAAACTCTGCACTGTACTCCTCCTATATAATACTGCTGGTCCCCAGTCCCCACAATAAAGCAGTGTGGGCACAGATATATGCAGCACACTGAGCACAGATATGGAGTGTTTTTCAGGCAGACAACGTATACTGGTGGTCACTGTCAGCAAAACTCTGCACTGTACTCCTCCTATATAATATACTGGTGGTCCCCAGTCCCCACAATAAAGCAGTGTGAGCACAGATATATGCAGCACACTGAGCACAGATATGGAGTGTTTTTCAGGCAGACAACGTATACTGGTGGTCACTGTCAGCAAAACTCTGCACTGTACTCCTCCTATATAATACAGCTGCTCCCCAGTCCCCACAATTAAGCAATAAGCACAAATATTTGCATCAACATTAATAAACGGAGAGGACGCCAGCCACGTCCTCTCCCTAACATTTCCAATGCACGAGTGAAAATGGCGGCGACACGCGGCTGCTTATATAGAATCCGAATCTCGCGAGAATCCGACAGCGGGATGATGACGTTCGGGCGCGCTCGGGTTAACCGAGCCATACGGGAGAATCCGAGTATGCCTCGGACCCGTGTAAAATGGGTGAAGTTCGGGGGGGTTCGGTTTCCGAGGAACCGAACCCTCTCATCTCTAATAATTAGTGGATACTGTTACTGTACATTAGGATAATACTCACTCTGGCGGTGTGCGTTGCCAATTTATTCCTCTCTCTTCCATGAATTTTGCAGAAGCAGAATGTTTAGGGTCGTTATCTTGGAAAACTCTGTGTCTAGATGGATAGTATTGTCTGATAAATGGCATCAAACACTTATCAACTATGTTTTCTTGGAAGAAGATCTTATCCATAATCCCTACAGAGATCAGAAATGTTTGTCACTAACAAGAACACATTGCAGTATTATACTGTATACAGTCATTTACAATACAGGAATGAAAAAATATTATTTGTTCTGCATTGTTTAGAACTAACACTGTACAGTACCTTCAAAAATGCACATAGGTCCAGCACCCATGCGAGATATACCTCCCCATACGTGGACCTATAATGGAAACTTTGCACGTGGTTTCAATGAGATAAAGTTATGTTTGCGGAAGGACATTCTTGAGAACCTCTCCATAGAAACAGAAGTTTCATCTGTGAAAATTACATCATTAAATTTTTCACCACTGTCAATCCACCATTGAGCTTGTTCAACTCGCTTTTCTATATTAACATCTCTGATCATGGTATTTATCCTGTGCAAATAAAAATGTGGACAATGCAGTTGCTCAGTGTATTGTTAAAGACTTACAGTATTACTAAATAAATACCAGCCCTGCACGTACAGTATGCTCCCACAGTGCCAGATAAACGTACTGTATGCCCCGACAGTGCCAGATACACATACTGTATGCCCCCACAGTGCCAGATATACATACTGTACAGTATGCCCCCAAAGTGCCAGACACACATACTGTACAGTATTCCCCCATGTTTATTTTACAATTAAAGGCAGCATTTTTAGGTACAGTAGATTCACAATTAGAGGTGGCAGCTACTGTATCCCCTACAGTATACTGTACAGAATGCTGTGTTCCTGGACTTCCCTCTTAATGCTAGCCATCACCTTTGGTGAAACACCTTCATATTCAAATAACTACAGTACACTGTAGTTCCCCACAGGTAATTTAATTATTCCAGGAATAAAGCATTTTGTCCCTCCAGTGCAGAGGGTCATGTTGGGAGGTACTGTATGATACAGTGCAGTAGCAGCAGGGGGCTTAGGGGTCTATTTACTAAGCCTTGGATGGAGATAAAGTGGTAGGAGATAAAGGGTAACGTACTAAGCAGTGATAAAAGTGGAGAAGTGAGCCGGTGGAGAAGTTGCCCATGTTAACGTAACATTAATAAGTTGCATACTATAAAAGTATACTGAGCAGCTGATTGGTTGCCATAGGCACCTTCTCCACTGGCTTTCTTCTCCACTTTTATCACTGCTTAGTAGATGTTCCCCAAAGTACCAGCCAATCAGATCCTACAGTAACTGCCATGTAACTGGACGTAGCATTAGTGTATACTGTAAATGCAGAAATCAGTGGCATACTGCATAATGTACAAATGACCTGTACTTACTGTGCTTACTATACCAGCGAGATGATTCTTCAGTAGAAAAAGTTTGTGGTAGAAACAACTTGACTTTGAAGTCAGCAGAAGCGGCAGAATGTATCTCAAGGGCTTGTATGGGTGATATGGCCGAAGAGACGAATCCAGTAGCAAGTCTACACTGTAAGATGCAGAATCACAGAATGGATAGCTTCTTGTGTCTACAAAGTGGCTTTATACAGTATGAGGTGTCTGTAAAGTGTGCGGCCACTCTGTCTGCGGTGCCACCAAGTCTGTAATACCAATTATCAAAAAGGAAGACTCATTTGTGTGAGCTCTTAGCGGCTGACACCTTAGACAATGCTGCTAATTGCCATTGTGTGCTTTGCCGGTGGGTCTGCCCTGCTATTGGTCGAACACAATGCAAATGCACCTGTATCAGAATTTGGAAAATAATGTCATCCTTTGTCATACAGTATTTGATAGCAAGTTAACATGGAGTGTTTATGTTAATGCTACCCGGCAATTTGTACAGAACATAACGACAATATCCATAGCTAGCGTGATCGGGCGGCAGTGTGCCTGGAGACCACCTGGTAGTCATACTGTGCATTCATGAGATACTGTAGGTACCCAGTTGCACTTTGCATTCAATATTTCTGCCCATTTGAAACAAATAGACCAGAAAGGATGTCTGAAATAGAAATTCTGTTTATGCTAATCTGATTCTGCAATATGTACACACTGTAACGACAATATCCACAGCTAGCGTGATCGAGCGGCAGTGTGTCTGGAGAACATCTGGTAGTCATACTGTGCATTCATGAGATACTGTAGGTACCCAGTTGCACTTTGCATTCAATATTTCTGCCCATTTGAAACAAATAGACCAGAAAGGATGTCTGAAATAGAAATTCTGTTTATGCTAATCTGATTCTGCAATATGTACACACTGTAACGACAATATCCACAGCTAGCGTGATCGGGCGGCAGTGTGCCTGGAGACCATCTGGTAGTCCTACTGTGCATTCATGAGATACTGTAGGTACCCAGTTGCACTTTGCATTCAATATTTCTGCCCATTTGAAACAACAGAGACACAAAGCTAGTCCGAAATAGGATTACTGCTTATGCTAATATTATCCATCATTTTGTACAGAACGTAACGACTAGATGAATAGCATGAACAGGGCTGCAGCGTGGCCTTGTATTTAGTAGAAGCAGACTTTTTTATATAACGAGAAGTAGAAACTTAAAACACCAAATAACTTTATTGTATTAAAAAAAATAAAAAATTAAAATAAAATAATGAATGGGTGCCGAACTCTGTATCGAACCCGGGTCTTCAAGCATTGCAAGCGGCCGCTGTTCTAGTTAGGCCACAGCCGATCATGGTAGAGGTGGGCCCTCCGGGTTTATATGTCTTATGTTGTATCTTGGTGCTTTAAAAAAAAAAAAAGGTAGCTGCTTACGCTAATGTGATCCTGCAATTTGTACACACTGTAATGAAAATATCCATAGCTAGCGTGATCGGGCGGCAGTGTGCCTGGAGAACATCTGGTAGTCATACTGTGCATTCATGAGATACTGTAGGTACGCAGTTGCACTGGGTTAAAACAAAAGAAACACAAAGCTACAGTAGTCCGAAATACAGTAGGATTGCTGCTTATGCTAATGTCACCATCATTTTCTACACAACGTAACGACTAGATGAATTGAGTGAACAGGGCAGCAGCGTGGCCTTGTATTTAGTAGAATCAGACTTTTTTTATATAACGAGAAGAAGCAATACCCCAAAATACTTTATTGTATTAAAAAAGAATATCTAAATACAAAAAAAAAATGGTGAACGAATTGGCCACAACATTAACACTGTCCCTAACAGTGATCAAGCACAAATGGGTATCGAACCCACGAGTGAAAGTATTGCAGGCGGACGCCTTTCTCGTTACAGCCGACCACATTACAGGCAGGCCCTTCGGGTGTATATGTGATGTGTTATAACGAAGTGCTTAAAAAAAAAAGTCCGAAATAAGCTACCCGGCAATTTGTACACACTGTAACGACAATATCCATAGCTAGCGTGATCGAGCGGCAGTGTGGCTGGAGACCATCTGGTAGTGACTGAAACACAAAGCAAGTCCGAAATAATTCCCATATAAAGGGAAGTGATTAATGGTTCATCATTGTCACAATAAATGTCAGCCAATCAGCAGGCGGCGCTATGAAGGGTCCGTTGGCTATTTGAGGCATGCGCTGTAGAGTTTAGGAAAAGCAACATCTGGTGGACAGAAAGTAGAATGAACATTACAATTATAACGTGACGTCACATTTACAACGCAACTTATAACGGGAGTTATAGCGCAAGGAGCTGGCGCGAGCTGCATGGCGCCCGCTATGCGGTACGCAGCAACGATATATCAGGACACATCTGTATATATATATATATATATATATTTATGAACTAGCAGATGTATAGGGGGCGCTCAAATAACAGTCTCAAACTTTCTTCGGATTGAATATCCACAGTCGACAAAGGTTTCTAGAATAAACCCTCTCACCAGAATACACCCAGACAACAAATTCACTGATTAGTCCATTTCCTTTAAAACGGCAGAATTTATTAAAAATTTATATATTAACAGCTCTTACATTTGTCTTGACATTCGTGGGATAAGATCTTAATTGGACTTGCTGCCTACCCCAGCCGGGGGGAGCTCCTAAATGCAGCTTGTCCACCCACTATGTCTAAGACCTTCACCCAACGCGTTTCGTCTATACAGACTTCCTCAGGGGTGTCTTTAACAGAAAATAAAACCTTATTAACAGCATAACTTACAGAAATCCTTATAATACATAGAAAAATATAATAACGTTTTTATAATAACATAATCTGGGTGTTGGTGTGTACTTATATAGGAAAGACATTTATTGACTTATATGGCTTTTTATAGGTATCCTGAATATCTCACTTCAACCATAGTCTCTAATCTTATCCAAAAAACTCCACATTAGAAATATTAGTAGTATTAGATGAATCAGAGAAGAGACATTTTCTTCTCTCTACAAATTAAGCAATTTAAACCAGAAATTAAGCAATTTAAACCAGAAAGCTTTCATACTGGATTTCATATATAGTCACATGGCCACAATACCATCCTATAGCAGGAGGTCTTAACAATCATATTTTCAACAAATATATTTTCAACACTAATCAGCTGTATCATCTATAGAGGATTTAATTTAAGCAAATTTGAAACACTTACTTTCTACAGGTAAGAGCAATATGTCCTAGCAGATAATTTGTATAAAATGGGGGACTCCCATGATGACACAATTCTGTGGGCATAAGATATTATATCAATTTCCCAGTCCCAATCATGAAATCAATTAAGGAATTGTTAATATCAAATAATACTTACATTAAAATTAATATATATCCTAATATGGACAGGTGATCCCAGAATCTTAAATAGCCAACGTTTTAGGAACCTCCAAATGTCTCTATAACATTCGTTATTCTAAAGGTAGAGGGAAATTAATTTACTAAATAAACTATTTGAACCATACGCAGGCCCACCGGTATTTAAACCAACACTTACTATTGCTTGTAATCTGGAGCTTGTGTCCTTTGTGCTGGCTTGGCTCTGAATGAACTACAGAGACTCTATTTGGGCTTTTATTTTCTCCAGTTATTACCTCACTTCCTTAATTTTCCTCTACCTTTAGAATAACGAATGTTATAGAGATATTTTTTGACTATATATGAAATCCAGTATGAAAGCTTTCTGGTATTTCTGGTTTTCTGGTTTTCCTATATAAGTACACACCAACACCCAGATTATGTTATTATAAAAACGTTATTATATTTTTCTATGTATTATAAGGAATTCTGTAAGTTATGCTGTTAATAAGGTTTTATTTTCTGTTAAAGACACCCCTGAGGAAGTCTGTATAGACGAAACGCGTTGGGTGAAGGTCTTAGACATAGTGGGTGGACAAGCTGACTTTAGGAGCTCCCCCCGGCTGGGGTAGGCAGCAAGTCCAATTAAGATCTTATCCCACGAATGTCAAGACAAATGTAAGAGCTGTTAATATATAAATTTTTAATAAATTCTGCCGTTTTAAAGGAAATGGACTAATCAGTGAATTTGTTGTCTGGGTGTATTCTGGTGAGAGGGTTTATTCTAGAAACCTTTGTCGACTGTGGATATTCAATCCGAAGAAAGTTTGAGACTGTTATTTGAGCGCCCCCTATACATCTGCTAGTTCATCTTTAAATTTCTGGTTCTCGACTGGCAAGAGGACCTGCTATTGGGGATTGGCTGCCAACATTTCTTTAAGGACTTTTAGTCTAAAAGGCTACACATTTAGTGCAACTGGTTATTGTTTTGTTATATATATATATATATATATATATATATATATATAGTCTGGTATAAATCCGGCACTCAAATGGTAAAAAAGTCAACTGCCTGTGTACCTTTGCTGAATTATTCATACATGCAATTGTTCGGAACAGTTTCCCTTCAGAACAGGCACGGCACTCCAGGACTTAGTGAAAAAATATCTTTATGTCAACACATATATGCAATGTGTATACATCACCGAGCACTAGTAATTACTACAATGCTGCATTTCGGGCCCCGCAGGGTCCCTTCGTCAGGTACATGCAAGTGCTATCAGGGGACATCACCAGCTGTACACAATGTAGCTGGCTGCACAGTGCCACCATAGGCCTCCCAGCATACACACACTATAGTGTCACTGTGCAGCCAGCTACATTGTGTACAGCTGGTGATGTCCCCTGATAACACTTGCATGTACCTGACGAAGGTACGAAATGCAGCATTGTAGTAATTACTAGTGCTCGGTGATGTATACACATTGCATATATGTGTTGACATAAAGATATTTTTTCACTAAGTCCTGGAGTGCCGTGCCTGTTCTGAAGGGAAACTGTTCCGAACAATTGCATACATATATATATATATATATATATATATATATATATAGAAGAAATAAACTGTCGGCACTCCAGGCGGATGAAAAAATAGGCTGACACGCAGTGTACTAGTCAACGTTTCAGAGGCCTTACCCTCTTTTATCAACACATAATGGGTTATGTCTTGATAAAAGAGGGTAAGGCCTCTGAAACGTTGTCAGCCTATTTTTTCATCCGCCTGGAGTGCCGACAGTTTATTTCTTCTACATATCACACTTACCAGTGTTAGTAGGGCACCCGGCAATGCTGCAAAGCCTAATGATTGAGTGCCGGTCATTTGTTCTGGACTATATATATATATATATATATATATATATATATATATATTTGCATGGTTGTTTTACCGTTTAGTTCTGCTAACTCCTCCTCAGC
The DNA here is from genome assembly GCF_028390025.1 of Pseudophryne corroboree. Taxonomy (NCBI): domain Eukaryota; kingdom Metazoa; phylum Chordata; class Amphibia; order Anura; family Myobatrachidae; genus Pseudophryne; species Pseudophryne corroboree. The sequence goes on along the minus strand of NC_086453.1, from coordinate 90,570,737 downwards.
TTTCTGTTTGTTTTGAGAAGGGGATCATGGCCTATAGTGGGGTAGTGACTTTCCAGAGACCTGGAAATCCCCCTTGAGTGTGCCTCTGCTGTGTGACTGCAAACCAATGTGTTCTGCAGAACCAGTAATCAAAATTTACAAATTGTGAAGAGGCAACATAATATACAGTACTGTACAGTGGATATAAAAAGTAATCACCACTATGAGTGGTATTTTTTTTACATTTTATTTTTTTTATATCTTGAAATCTAAATAGATTTATTTGGGATTTCTTCCCACTTATCACCATAAAATGTAAAATTATTTCCTATTTATAAAGAAAAGCACCGCCCACCTGTGTTTGTACTTACTGGACTGCCAAGTGCCTTTTGCCCCTAACACATTTGCTGCCACCAGCTCTCCTCCTCATCTTTCCTCCGGATCCTTCTCCACTCCACCAGCACTCCTGCACCTCTACAAGCCTCAGTTACCAGACCAATGCCACCTTACTGCAGCAGATAGCTTCCTCCTCCTTACAGAAGCAACTGATGACTGACACCAGATCCACAGTTAGTGTTCTTGCCCACCACACCACCCCTGTGTACAGGGCCGGTGCAAGGTTTCTCAGCACCCTAGGCAAATTGTCAGCTGCCCCCCTCCCCCCACATATATATACATACACAGTGGTCGAAGTGGAAATTTTGAAGTGGGGGTATGCAAAAGTCAAGGAAAAGGGGGCATGGTCACCCAAAAGGGGGCATGTCCCGTGTTGTAGAACCCCTTATACTATCTAGTACTGGTGCCCCTTTCACATTATAGCACACGGTACGAGCCGAAATTCACATTGAAGCACACGGTACGAGCCGAAATTCACATTATAGCACACTGAATGAGCCGAAATTCACATTATACCACACTGAATGAGCCGAAATTCACATTGTAGCACACTGAATGAGCCGAAATTCACATTATAGCACACTGAATGAGCCAAAATTCACACTGTAACACACTGAATGAGCTGAAATTCATCTTGTAGCACACTGAATTAATCGAAATTCACCTTGTAGCACACTGAATGAGACGAAATTCACACTGTAGCACACTGAATGAGCTGAAATTCATATTGTAGCACACTGAATGAGCTGAAATTCACATTGTAGCACACTGAATGAGCCGAAATTCACCTTGTAGCACACTGAATGAGCCGAAATTCACCTTGTAGCACACTGAATGAGCCGAAATTCACCTTGTAGCACACTGAATTAGCCGAAATACACCTTGTAGCACACTGAATGAGCTGAAATTCACATTGTAGCACACTGAATGAGCCGAAATTCACATTATAGCACACTGAGGGGTAAATTTACTAAGGTCCCGATTTTGACCGAGATGCCGTTTTTTCTTCAAAGTGTCATCTCGGTAATTTACTAAGCAATAATCACGGCAGTGATGAGGGCATTCGTAATTTTTTGGAAGTCCAACAAAAAAATTACGAATGAATACACCATCGGTCAAAACGCGGCTGTTTAACTATGAATCTCGGTAATTTACTAAGAAGTGCAAAGCAAAAAACAAACAAACACTGCCGTGAAAAATTACAACTCGTAAAAAAGTGCTAAAAAAAACAGACCTGCTTTTTTTTTCCGTGATTGGATAGGCATGCACGGATCCATGAGATCCGTGCATGTATATCAGTGGGAAGGGGTGGGAAAGTGGTTATTTTCCCAAAAAAAATTGCGTGGGGTCCCCCCTCCTAAGCATAACTAGCCTCGGGCTCTTTGAGCCGATCCTGGTTGCAGAAATATGGGTAAAAAATTGACAGGGGTTCCCCCATATTTAAGCAACCAGCATCGGGCTCTGCGCCTGGTCCTGGTTCCAAAAATACGGGGGACAAAAAGAGTAGGGGTCCCCCGTATTTTTAAAACCAGCACCGGGCTCCACTAGCTGGACAGATAATGCCACAGCCGGGGGTCACTTTGATATAGTGCCCTGCGGCCGTGGCATCAAAAATCCAACTAGTCACCCCTGGCCGGGGTACCCTGGGGGAGTGGGGACCCCTTCAATCAAGGGGTCCCCCCCCCCAGCCACCCAAGGGCCAGGGGTGAAGCCCGAGGCTGTCCCCCCCCCCATCCAATGGGCAGCGGATGGGGAGGCTGATAGCCTTTTGTGATAATGTAAAGATATTGTTTTTAGTAGCAGTACTACAAGGCCCAGCAAGCCTCCCCCGCATGCTGGTACTTGGAGAACCACAAGTACCAGCATGCGACGGAAAAACGGGCCCGCTGGTACCTGTAGTACTACTACTAAAAAAATACCCCAAAAAAGACAAGACACACACACCTTGAAAGTAAAGATTTATTACATACATGCACACAAACATACATACATACTTACCTTATGTTCACACGAGGGTCTGTCCTCTTCTCCAGTAGAATCCAAGGGGTACCTGTTGAATAAATTCTACTCACCAGATCCCGGGTCCCAGGGTCCTCGGGGCATCCATTTGTAATCCACGTACTTGCATAAAATAAGAAAACGGAAAGCCGAGCCACGAACTGAAAGGGGCCCCATGTTTTCACATGGGACTCCTTTCCCCGAATGCCAGAAACCCACTCTGACTTCTGTCTAAGTGGGTTTCTTCAGCCAATCAGGGAGCGCTACGTTGTAGCACCCTCCTGATCGGCTGTGTGCTCCTGTACTGAGTGACAGGCGGCACACGGCAGTGTTACAATGTAGCGCCTATGCGCTCCATTGTAACCAATGGTGGGAACTTTCTGCTCAGCGGTGACGTCACTTTAGTCAACCGCTGAGGCAGAAAGTTCCCACCATTGGTTACAATGGAGCGCATAGGCGCTACATTGTAACACTGCCGTGTGCCGCCTGTCACTCAGTACAGGAGCACACAGCCGATCAGGAGGGTGCTACAACGTAGCGCTCCCTGATTGGCTGAAGAAACCCACTTAGACATAAGTCAGAGTGGGTTTCTGGCATTCGGGGAAAGGAGTCCCATGTGAAAACATGGGGCCCCTTTCAGTTCGTGGCTCGGCTTTCCGTTTTCTTATTTTATGCAAGTACGTGGATTACAAATGGATGCTCCGAGGACCCTGGGACCCGGGATCTGGTGAGTAGAATTTATTCAACAGGTACCCCTTGGATTCTACTGGAGAAGAGGACAGACCCTCGTGTGAACATAAGGTAAGTATGTATGTATGTTTGTGTGCATGTATGTAATAAATCTTTACTTTCACGGTGTGTGTGTCTTGTCTTTTTTTGGGTATTTTTTTAGTAATAGTACTACAGGTACCAGCGGGCCCGTTTTTCCACCGCATGCTGGTACTTGTGGTTCTCCAAGTACCAGCATGCGGGGGAGGCTTGCTGGGCCTTGTAGTACTGCTACTAAAAACAATATCTTTTCATTATCACAAAAGGCTATCAGCCTCCCCATCCGCAGCCTATTGGATGGGGGGGGACAGCCTCGGGCTTCACCCCTGGCCCTTGGTGGCTGGGGGGGGGACCCCTTGATTGAAGGGGTCCCCACTCCCCCAGGGTACCCCGGCCAGGGGTGACTAGTTGGATTTTTGATGCCACGGCCGCAGGGCACTATATCAAAGTGACCCCCGGCTGTGGCATTATCTGTCCAGCTAGTGGAGCCCGGTGCTGGTTTTAGAAATACGGGGGACCCCTAGTCTTTTTGTCCCCCGTATTTTTGGAACCAGGACCAGGCGCAGAGCCCGATGCTGGTTGCTTAAATATGGGGAACCCCTGTCATTTTTTTCCCCATATTTTTGCAACCAGGATCGGCTCAATGAGCCCGAGGCTGGTTATGCTTAGGAGAGGGGACCCCACGCAATTTTTTTTGGGGATTTTACAGTGTTTAATTTAAAAAAAAAATATATATATGAACCCCAGCACGGATCACACAGATCCGGCCGAGATTCATTGTAAAAAAGTCGGCATGTTTTGCTAATCACTGCCGTAAAAATAAAAAAAAAAACACGAATGACATCGACATCGGAACAAAAGAAAAACCCGAATACGACAGCTTAGTAAATCCGTCGTAACAAATTCAAAAAGTTGCAGTTTTACACTTTCGATGTCATTCGTGATTATTCTCCCACCAAATCGGGAGAATTACGAATGTTAGTAAATATACCCCTGAATGAGCCGAAACTCACATTGTAGCACACTGAATGAGCCGAAATTCACATTGCAGCACACTGAATGAGCCGAAATTCACATTATACCACACTGAATGAGCCGAAATTCACATTGTAGCACACTGAATGAGCCGAAATTCACATTATATCACACTGAATGAGCCGAAATTCACATTATACCACACTGAATGAGCCGAAATTCACCTTGTAGCACACTGAATGAGCCGAAATTCACATTGTAGCACACTGAATGAGCCGAAATTCACATTGTAGCACACTGAATGAGCCGAAATTCACATTATAGCACACCGAATGAGCCAAAATTCACCTTGTAGCACACTGAATGAGCCAAATTCACATTATAGCACACTGAATGAGCCGAAATTCACATTGTAGCACACTGAATGAGCCGAAATTCACATTATAGCACACCGGGAGGGAGACAGTGCAAGCCACAGCCACTGGATAGAAGGGGGACGGTGCCACAGGCCGCGTGATCACTGCCAGCGACAGTGATCAATTCGGAGGAAGAAATAAAAAACTCATACCTCTGCATAATTTGAGTTATATATATATATATATATATATATATATATATGAAGCCAGTAGAAACATGCAGCGGCACTCGGAGACTCCTCCCAACACGTTAAAATGTAAACGGTAATTTATTGCATCCTGAAAGTGACCAACGTTTTGGGGCCGTGGCGCCCCTTTGTCAAGGTGATCACCAAAGGGGCGCCACGGCCCCGAAACGTTGGTCACTTTCAGGATGCAATAAATCACTGTTTACATTTTAACGTGTTGGGAGGAGTCTCTGAGTGCCGCTGCATGTTTCTACTGGTTTCATGTCAATTCCCTCCAGAGGGCACCGGAGCTTAAAGTAAATAGGGAGAGTGCTGGGTCTAATACCCTGTATATATATATATATATATATATATATATATACACACACACACACAATGTATATCGCTCTAGTAAAATAATACATTGAAAATATACATTACCATGATGCATAATCAATTGTTTTATACAACAGAGACTTGACTCACCAAGCCCTGAGCACAGTAGAGATCCCGTGCAGTAGCATGTAGAGGGAGAAACGAGAGTGCAGGGAGAGAGACACTTTCCGTTTCACATTAGCAGAAGTCCATGCCTTAGGAGGAATTTTTATGGCTGTTGGTGTATTAGCGTGGATTTCCATGACCCCATGCCCCCTGCATGCACCTGTGAATACTGTGGCCGAGAAAGAGATCCACAGTGCGGCAGGGACATCACAGCTGTGCAGGGGACACTACAAAACAAACTGCCACCATCACTTTCCCTGCAGCCTGCTCACTTCTGACAAGCAGCAGCATGACAACGTCACCTGCTGTGTTACTGCCAGGAGGAGCAGAGTACAGGTGCTGCATCTCCCGAACAGTCAAGTAGACGGGCAGATAACAGCTTACGGGACGGCCCAGTGGAACGCAAATCCGGAAGCGCTACAGGTGGCTGAATCGACTTGTGGTGAATGTGTGTGTTCGGGCCGGCCAGCAGCATGGCGAGCCGGCCAGACAAGAGAGCTGACTGGGGCCGGTGATCTCTCCCGATGTCCCTGTGGCAGATACTGTGAAGGGGGGGGGGAGCTAGTAACAAGATGCAAGGAGGGGGGGAGGCAGCAGGTAACACTCGGGAGCGAGAGCCCAATTGCGCAGTGGGGGCGATCGTGCGCGGGGGGCGGAGAGGGTAACGAGATGCGACAGCGGAGTGCTGCTATCGCGGAGGTGGGGGGACGGCAGGATGATATAGAAAGCGTTCTCTCATTCACTGACTGTGCGGTGCCGCCCTCCAGTGGTCGCCGCCCATAGGCAGCTGCCTAAAGCTGCCTAGTGATAGTGCCGTCCCTGCCTGTGTACCCTACCATCCCTGTGTGTCTCACCACCCCTGTCTGCCTCACCACCCCAGTTTGCCTCACCGGCTCTGTCATCTTAAAGACACCCCCCTTTTGAGTGGCCACACCCCCTTTCCTGGTGTGCAACAGTACCCCCTGGAGACAACACTGAATCCATTTAAAATTTCCTGCCCTGACCCCTGCATTACTGTGATACCTAACTGCTTCAGGGACTTAATAAATTGTCAAAATAGAGAGCATAATGGATTGACAAAGTTAGACAGATACTGGAGAAAATATGTTGCGTTCCTCAAAAAACTTGGTTAAGATTTATATTTCACAGGACCATAACTAGGGGTGGACAAATGGTGCCACAACCCAGAGTGCAAGGCTGAGGGGTGGCACCATCACTGACTCGTGGTAGCGGGGGGCACAGCAGCAGCGGATCTTGCCCTGGTGCGGCACCCTCCGGATGGCGCCGGCGCCCTCCGGATGGCGCCGGCGCCCTCCGGAAGGCGGCGCCCAGGGCAAAAGTCCTGCTTGCCCGTGGCAAGATCCGCTACTGATAGAACGACACTCTGCAGATATTCCAGAGAGCCACCTTTCATGTCTTTAGGATATGTCGGGAGCTGAGCTTCCTGGTCACCTTTCTATGTCTCTGGTATTTCAAAAGGACAATAACCCCAAGCAATCAATAAAAGTCACATTGGATATGCTTAAATATAATTCAAAGCTCAAACTGCAATCCTGTGAAAGTATTTGGAAAGTGCCGTCTTTGGATCCTCTGCCTGTTAAGTGATGCAGTGTGCCACAGACCAGGGGTGGTGGTGACTCACTAGTGAGCTTCACTTCTCGGCCTCCAGGATGAGGGCAGTGGTAACCACTGATAGTGGAGGACGGTAGCTAGAGTACTGCATGCAGTTGAGCTTCCTCCTGCAGTTTCTGTGAGTGTTGCTGCAGTCTTAGGAACTGCTGGCTCAACAGCTGTAGGAATAGTACTCAACCATGAAAGTTTTATGCAGTCAAATTTCTCTATATCTTCTATACCTGCATCCAGAAGATCACTAAAGCAAACCTTTGTGTAGGATAAGATTCCTCAGTGTCATGTGAAAAGTTCCTCAATGCCTAGTCTCGAACACTTTTATAATAGTAATGCAGAATAGTAACTGCTTGTCAGATTTCTATATTTGGATGTTCTCGGAGAAGGTTCTAGGGCATCTTTGGTAGAAGTGCTTGTATGCGGGAACCGGGGTGGTAAAATGTAGTTCTTACACTTTTATACCCCTTTCACATCTCCAACGCCGGATCCCACCCGGGAATTTGAAACAGGTCCTTCCCGGGTAGGATTCGGCATTGGAGACTCTCCTACCTCTTTCTGCTGGCTTCCAGACCTGGCATATTGCAGGGTCGGTTGCCATAGCAGTGGGGAGCGGAGCCGGCAGCAGGTGTGAAAGCGGCACTGGGAGATGAGCTCATCTCAGTGCCATCTCTACCTATCTTGTAAACGGGTCCCAGATCGTCTCGACCCAGGAGCCCGTTTATAGAGCCACTGACCCGGTATTCAACCCGGGGATAACACCGCTTATAAACCGGGTTGAATTACCGGGTTAGGCGATCCAGTTAATCCGACATGGCGCTTTCACACCGCACACTGACCCGTGTCGATCCGGCAATAAGACTAATGCTGTAGCTTGGTAATATAGAACTATGCTGAACAGGATTAAAAGAACTATGTTGCCTGACTGACTGAGATCAACTGCAGGATACTGATTCCAGATTGTGATCAGTTGGACTTCTGATGACAGGCTGAGACTGGCTTCTTGATGCTGATACTGGGCTGGAACCTGCTACTAGATACAGATATTGGGCTGGAACTGGTTAAGCTTCTGATGCCAGGCTGGGACCGACTACTGAATACAGATACCGGACTGGAATCGGTTAAACCTCTGGTGCAGGGCTAGAACAGACTACTAGATACTGATACCGGGCTGGAACTAGATAAGCTTCTGGTGCTGGGCTAGAACCAGCTACTGGATACAGATACCAGGCTGAGGGCGGGATGTACTATAAGACATCGCCGCCCCTCGCCAACTACTGCAGCGATACTAATCGCATATGTACTAACATATGCGATTAGTATCGCAATGCGGTATAGGAGGCCTCCCGCGATGATGTCTGCGATGTTCTGCGGGGGTCAGCAGAGGTCTCCGTCACCTCCCAGACCCGGGAGGTGACATGCGCAGGGAGTCCCCGGGCTCCTCCTCCTCCCCCCTGCAGCCGGAAGGAGACAAGGCTGTGCTACGGGGGAGAAGGAGGAGGGGTGCCGCACCAGCAGCCTCTCAGGTATGCCGGGGGGAAGGGGGGGTCATCATGAGCGGCGGGATCCGGCGGCGGCGGTAAGAGTCCCATAGGCTTCAATAGGGTATCGTGATAAAAAGATGGCGGTCGGGGGTTAGTACTAGTGATGTGCACTGGACATTTTTCAGGTTTTGTGTTTTGGTTTTGGATTCGGTTCCGCGGCCGTGTTTTGTATTCGGACGCGTTTTGGCAAAACCTCCCTGAACATTTTTTGTCGGATTCGGGTGTGTTTTGGATTCGGGTGTTTTTTTACAAAAAACCCTCAAAAAAAGCTTAAATCATAGAATGTGGGGGTAATTTTGATCCCATAGTATTATTAACCTCAATAACCATAATTTCCACTCATTTCCAGTCTATTCTGAACACCTCACACCTCACAATATTATTTTTAGTCCTAAAATTTGCACCGAGGTTGCTGAATGACTAAGCTAAGTGACCCAAGTGGCCGACACAAACACCAGGCCCATCTAGGAGTGGCACTGCAGTGTCAGACAGGATGGCACTTCAAAAAATAGTCCCCAAACAGCACATGATGCAAAGGAAAAAAGAGGTGCACCAAGGTCGCTGTGTGACTAAGCTAAGCGACCCAAGTGGCCGACACAAACACCTGGCCCATCTAGGAGTGGCACTGCAGCGTCAGACAGGATGGCAGATTTAAAAAATAGTCCCCAAACAGCACATGGTGCAAAGAAAAAAAGAGGTGCAATGAGGTAGCTGTGTGGCTAAGCTAAGCGACCCAAGTGGCCGACACAAACACCTGGCCCATCTAGGAGTGGCACTGCAGTGTCAACCAGGATGGCAGATTTAAAAAATAGTCCCCAAACAGCACATGATGCAAAGAAAAAAAGAGGTGCAATGAGGAAGCTGTGTGGCTAAGCTAAGCGACCCAAGTGGCCGACACAAACACCTGGCCTGTCTAGGAGTGGCACTGCAGTGTCAGACAGGATTAGGGAGGCCAATCCCGGGATCGGCGGGATCCCGGGATTTAGGCCCAAAAATGCCGGGATTTGAATCCCGGGATTGGAGCCTCCAATCCCGGGATTCATGGGATTGCATTGCGCATGTGCAACGCAGCAGCGAGGGAGGGTTGGTGTAACTAACACTTACTATTAGGCGGGCGGCAGTATTAGGCGGGCGGCAGCCATTAACACAGACCGAGGCGGCATTTCAAATGTAGCACCGGCCGCCAGCCAATCACAGCTGGTGGACCGGCGGCCAATCAGGGAAGCGGCCGCAGCGGCTCCTGATTGGCTGCCAGACTGCCCGTTCTGACTGGCTGACGGCTAGCACTACAATTTGAAAGTCCTCCGGCGGGCTCAGCGCGTCTTGTCCATGGCTGCCGCCTGCCACCTGCCGCCCGTCTAATAGTAAGTGTAGTTTTTCTGACACCAACCCTCCCTCACTGTGGTGCTCGCTTCAGCCTCCCTCCCGCTCCGCTTCCTACACCCTCCAGCACTGCTCCCTAGTCCCTACACTACACCCACCCTCCAGCGCTGCTCCCTAGTCCCTACACTACACCCACCCTCCAGCGCTGATCCCTAGTCCCTACACTACACCCAGCAGCGCTGCTCCCTAGTCCCTACACTACACCCACCAGCGCTGCTCCCTAGTCCCTACACTACACCCACCCTCCAGCGCTGCTTCCTACAGCCTCCGTGCTCCCTACACTCTTTTCCACTGCCCTCCACTCCCACTCTCCCTGCTCCCTACTGCAATCCCGGGATCCCGGGAATCCCGGGATTGAGCGTTTTTCAATCCCAAATCCCGGGATTGAAAAAACGGCCTGGGATTGGCCTCCCTAGACAGGATGGCAGATTTAAAAAATAGTCCCCAAACAGCACATGATGCAAAGAAAAAAAGAGGCGCAATGAGGTAGCTGTGTGGCTAAGCTAAGCGACCCAAGTGGCCGACACAAACACCTGGCCCATCTAGGAGTGGCACTGCAGTGTCAGACAGGATGGCAGAGTTAAAAATAGTCCCCAAACAGCACATGATGCAAAGAAAAAAAGAGGTGCAATGAGGTAGCTGTGTGACTAAGCTAAGCGACCCAAGTGGCCGACACAAACACCTGGCCCATCTAGGAGTGGCACTGCAGTGTCAGACAGGATGGCAGATTTAAAAAATAGTCCCCAAACAGCACATGATGCAAAGAAAAAAAGAGGTGCAATGAGGTAGCTGTGTGACTAAGCTAAGCGAACCAAGTGGCTGACACAAACCCCTTGCCCATCTAGGAGTGGCACTGCAGTGTCAGACAGGATGGCAGATTTAAAAAATAGTCCCCAAACAGCACATGATGCAAAGAAAAAAAGAGGTGCAATGAGGTAGCTGTGTGGCTAAGCTAAGCGACCCAAGTGGCCGACACAAACACCTGGCCCATCTAGGAGTGGCACTGCAGTGTCAACCAGGATGGCAGATTTAAAAAATAGTCCCCAAACAGCACATGATGCAAAGAAAAAAAGAGGTGCAATGAGGTAGCTGTGTGACTAAGCTAAGCGACCCAAGTTGCCGACACAAACACCTTGCCCATCTAGGAGTGGCACTGCCGTGTCAGACAGGATGGCAGATTTAAAAAATAGTCCCCAAACAGCACATGATGCAAAGAAAAAAAGAGGTGCAATGAGGTAGCTGTGTGACTAAGCTAAACGACCCAAGTGGCCGACACAAACACCTGGCCCATCTAGGAGTGGCACTGCAGTGTCAGACAGGATGGCAGATTTAAAAAATAGTCCCCAAACAGCACATGATGCAAAGAAAAAAAGAGGTGCAATGAGGTAGCTGTGTGACTAAGCTAAGCGAACCAAGTGGCTGACACAAACCCCTTGCCCATCTAGGAGTGGCACTGCAGTGTCAGACAGGATGGCAGATTTAAAAAAATATTCCCCATACAGCACATGATGCAAAGAAAAAAAGAGGTGCAATGAGGTAGCTGTGTGGCTAAGCTAAGCGACCCTAGTGGCCGACACAAACACCTGGCATGTCTAGGAGTGGCACTGCAGTGTCAGACAGGATTAGGGAGGCCAATCCCGGGATCGGCGGGATCCCGGGATTTAGGCCCAAAAATGCCGGGATTTGAATCCCGGGATTGGAGCCTCCAATCCCGGGATTCACGGGATTGCATTGCGCATGTGCAACGCAGCAGCAAGGGAGGGTTGGTGTAACTAACACTTACTATTAGGCGGGCGGCAGTATTAGGCGGGCGGCAGCCATTAACACAGACCGCGGCGGCATTTCAAATGTAGCGCCGGCCGCCAGCCGATCACAGCTGGTGGACCGGCGGTCAATCAGGAAAGCGGCCGCAGCGGCTCCTGATTGGCTGCCGGACTGCCCGTTCTGACTGGCTGATGGCTAGCACTACAATTTGAAAGTCCTCCGGCGCACTCAGCGCGTCTTGTCCATGGCTGCCGCCTGCCACCCGCCGCCCGTCTAATAGTAAGTGTAGTTTTTCTGACACCAACCCTCCCTCACTGTGGTGCTCGCTTCAGCCTCCCTCCCGCTCCGCTTCCTACACCCTCCAGCGCTGCTCCCTAGTCCCTACACTACACGCACCCTCCAGCGCTGCTCCCTAGTCCCTACACTACACCCACCCTCCAGTGCTGCTCCCTAGTCCCTACACTACACCCACCAGCGCTGCTCCCTAGTCCCTACACTACACCCACCAGCGCTGCACCCTAGTCCCTACACTACACCCACCCTCCAGCGCTGCTCCCTACAGCCTCCGAACTCCCTACACTCTTTTCCACTGCCCTCCACTCCCACTCTCCCTGCTCCCTACTGCAATCCCGGGATCCCGGGAATCCCGGGATTGAGCGTTTTTCAATCCCAAATCCCGGGATTGAAAAAACGGCCTGGGATTGGCCTCCCTAGACAGGATGGCAGATTTAAAAAATAGTCCTCAAACAGCACATGATGCAAAGAAAAAAAGAGGTGCAATGAGGTAGCTGTGTGGCTAAGCTAAGCGACCCAAGTGGCCGACACAAACACCTGGCCCATCTAGGAGTGGCACTGCAGTGTCAACCAGGATGGCAGATTTAAAAAATAGTCCCCAAACAGCACATGATGCAAAGAAAAAAAGAGGTGCAATGAGGTAGCTGTGTGACTAAGCTATACGACCCAAGTTGCCGACACAAACACCTGGCCCATTTAGGAGTGGCACTGCCGTGTCAGACAGGATGACAGATTTAAAAAATAGTCCCTAAACAGCACATGATGCAAAGAAAAAAAGAGGTGCAATGAGGTAGCTGTGTGACTAAGCTAAGCGACCCAAGTGGCCGACACAAACACCTGGCCCATCTAGGAGTGGCACTGCAGTGTCAGACAGGATGGCAGATTTAAAAAATAGTCCCCAAACAGCACATGATGCAAAGAAAAAAAGAGGTGCAATGAGGTAGCTGTGTGACTAAGCTAAGCGACCCAAGTGGCCGACACAAACAACTGGCCCATCTAGGAGTGGCACTGCAGTGTCAGACAGGATGGCAGATTTAAAAAATAGTCCCCAAACAGCACATGATGCAAAGAAAAAAAGAGGTGCAATGAGGTAGCTGTGTGACTAAGCTAAGCGACCCAAGTTGCCGACACAAACACCTGGCCCATCTAGGAGTGGCACTGCCGTGTCAGACAGGATGACAGATTTAAAAAATAGTCCCCAAACAGCACATGATGCAAAGAAAAAAAGAGGTGCAATGAGGTAGCTGTGTGACTAAGCTAAGCGACCCAAGTGGCCGACACAAACACCTGGCCCAACTAGGAGTGGCACTGCAGTGTCAACCAGGATGGCAGATTTAAAAAATAGTCCCCAAACAGCACATGATGCAAAGAAAAAAAGAGGTGCAATGAGGTAGCTGTGTGACTAAGCTATACGACCCAAGTTGCCGACACAAACACCTGGCCCATTTAGGAGTGGCACTGCCGTGTCAGACAGGATGACAGATTTAAAAAATAGTCCCTAAACAGCACATGATGCAAAGAAAAAAAGAGGTGCAATGAGGTAGCTGTGTGACTAAGCTAAGCGACCCAAGTGGCCGACACAAACACCTGGCCCATCTAGGAGTGGCACTGCAGTGTCAGACAGGATGGCAGATTTAAAAAATAGTCCCCAAACAGCACATGATGCAAAGAAAAAAAGAGGTGCAATGAGGTAGCTGTGTGACTAAGCTAAGCGACCCAAGTGGCCGACACAAACACCTGGCCCATCTAGGAGTGGCACTGCAGTGTCAGACAGGATGGCAGATTTAAAAAATAGTCCCCAAACAGCACATGATGCAAAGAAAAAAAGAGGTGCAATGAGGTAGCTGTGTGACTAAGCTAAGCGACCCAAGTTGCCGACACAAACACCTGGCCCATCTAGGAGTGGCACTGCCGTGTCAGACAGGATGACAGATTTAAAAAATAGTCCCCAAACAGCACATGATGCAAAGAAAAAATGAGGTGCAATGAGGTAGCTGTGTGACTAAGCTAAGCGACCCAAGTGGCCGACACAAACACCTGGCCCATCTAGGAGTGGCACTGCAGTGTCAGACAGGATGGCAGATTTAAAAAATAGTCCCCAAACAGCACATGATGCAAAGAAAAAAAGAGGTGCAATGAGGTAGCTGTGTGACTAAGCTAAGCGAACCAAGTGGCTGACACAAACCCCTTGCCCATCTAGGAGTGGCACTGCAGTGTCAGACAGGATGGCAGATTTAAAAAATAGTCCCCATACAGCACATGATGCAAAGAAAAAAAGAGGTGCAATGAGGTAGCTGTGTGGCTAAGCTAAGCGACCCAAGTGGCCGACACAAACACCTGGCCTATCTAGGAGTGGCACTGCAGTGTCAACCAGGATGGCAGATTTAAAAAATAGTCCCCAAACAGCACATGATGCAAAGAAAAAATGAGGTGCAATGAGGTAGCTGTGTGACTAAGCTAAGCGACCCAAGTGGCCGACACAAACACCTGGCCCATCTAGGAGTGGCACTGCCGTGTCAGACAGGATGGCAGATTTAAAAAATAGTCCCCAAACAGCACATAATGCAAAGAAAAAAAGAGGTGCAATGAGGTAGCTGTGTGGCTAAGCTAAGCGACCCAAGTGGCCGACACAAACACCTGGCCCTTCTAGGAGTGGCACTGCAGTGTCAGACATGATGGCAGATTTAAAAAATAGTCCCAAACAGCACATGATGCAAAGAAAAAAAGAGGTGCAATGAGGTAGCTGTGTGACTAAGCTAAGCGACCCAAGTGGCCGACACAAACACCTGGCCCATCTAGGAGTGGCACTGCAGTGTCAACCAGGATGGCAGATTTAAAAAATAGTCCCCAAACAGCACATGATGCAAAGAAAAAAAGAGGTGCAATGAGGTAGCTGTGTGACTAAGCTAAGCGACCCAAGTTGCCGACACAAACACCTGGCCCATCTAGGAGTGGCACTGCCGTGTCAGACAGGATGACAGATTTAAAAAATAGTCCCTAAACAGCACATGATGCAAAGAAAAAAAGAGGTGCAATGAGGTAGCTGTGTGACTAAGCTAAGCGACCCAAGTGGCCGACACAAACACCTGGCCCATCTAGGAGTGGCACTGCAGTGTCAGACAGGATGGCAGATTTAAAAAATAGTCCCCAAACAGCACATGATGCAAAGAAAAAAAGAGGTGCAATGAGGTAGCTGTGTGACTAAGTTAAGCGAACCAAGTGGCTGACACAAACCCCTTGCCCATCTAGGAGTGGCACTGCAGTGTCAGACAGGATGGCAGATTTAAAAAATAGTCCCCATACAGCACATGATGCAAAGAAAAAAAGAGGTGCAATGAGGTAGCTGTGTGGCTAAGCTAAGCGACCCAAGTGGCCGACACAAACACCTGGCCCATCTAGGAGTGGCACTGCAGTGTCAACCAGGATGGCAGATTTAAAAAATAGTCCCCAAACAGCACATGATGCAAAGAAAAAATGAGGTGCAATGAGGTAGCTGTGTGACTAAGCTAAGCGACCCAAGTGGCCGACACAAACACCTGGCCCATCTAGGAGTGGCACTGCCGTGTCAGACAGGATGGCAGATTTAAAAAATAGTCCCCAAACAGCACATAATGCAAAGAAAAAAAGAGGTGCAATGAGGTAGCTGTGTGGCTAAGCTAAGCGACCCAAGTGGCCGACACAAACACCTGGCCCTTCTAGGAGTGGCACTGCAGTGTCAGACATGATGGCAGATTTAAAAAATAGTCCCAAACAGCACATGATGCAAAGAAAAAAAGAGGTGCAATGAGGTAGCTGTGTGACTAAGCTAAGCGACCCAAGTGGCCGACACAAACACCTGGCCCATCTAGAGTGGCACTGCAGTTTTCTAACGAGAGGATGAGTGCTTCCATCCTCATGTGAATCTGAACCACAAGCCATGAACATAGGCCAGGGCCTTAGCCATTCCTTGCCACTCCGTGTCGTAAATGGCATATTGGCAAGTTTACGCTTCTCATCAGACGCTTTTAATTTTGATTTTTGGGTCATTTTACTGAACTTTTGTTTTTTGGATTTTACATGCTCTCTACTATGACATTGGGCATCAGCCAGTTGGCAGACGACGTTGATGGCATTTCAACGTCTCGGCCATGACTAGTGGCAGCAGCTTCAGCACGAGGTTGAAGTGGATCTTGATCTTTCCCTATATTACCCTCCACATTTTTGTACTCCATTTTTTAATATGTGGAATTATATGCCAGTAATATATCAATAGCAATGGCCTACTGTACCGTACTGCTATATATTATATACTGGTGGTCAGCAAAATTATGCACTGTCCTCCTACTACTGCGCACAACAACTAAAATGCACCACAGGTATGGATGGATAGTATACTTGACGACACAGAGGTAGGTAGAGCAGTGGACTACTGTACCGTACTGCTATATATTATATACTGGTGGTCAGCAAAATGATGCACTGCCCTCCTACTACTGCGCACAACAACTAAAATGCACCACAGGTATGGATGGATAGTATACTTGACGACACAGAGGTAGGTTGAGCAGTGGACTACTGTACTGTACTGCTATATATTATAAAATGGTGGTCAGCAAAATTATGCACTGTCCTCCTACTATATATATACTGCGCAAAACTTAAATGCACCACAGGTATGGATGGATAGTATACTTGACTACACAGAGGTAGGTTGAGCAGTGGACTAATGTACCGTACTGCTATATATTATATACTGGTGGTCAGCAAAATTATGCACTGTCCTCCTACTATATATATACTGCACAAAACTTAAATGCACAACAGGTATGGATGGATAGTATACTTGACGACACAGAGGTAGGTAGAGCAGTGGACTACTGTACCGTACTGATATAATACTGGTGGTCACTGGTCAGCAAAATTCTGGAGCGTTTTTCAGGCAGAGAACGTAGATATTTTCACTTCAGCACACTAAGCACAGATATTTGCAAGCACACTGAGCACAGATATTTGCAGCACACAGATATTTTCAGCACACTGAACACAACTAAGAGAATGCTGCACACGTCCTCTCCCTATCTCTCCAATGCACGAGTGAAAATGGCGGCGACGCGGGGCTCCTTATATAGAATACGAATCTCGCGAGAATACGACAGCGGGATGATGACGTTCGGGCGCGCTCGGGTTAACCGAGCAAGGCGGGAAGATCCGAGTCTGCCTCGGACCCGTGTAAAACGGGTGAAGTTCAGGGGGGTTCGGATTCCGAGGAACCGAACCCGCTCATCACTACTTTTAAGTAGTGATGTGCACCGGAAATTTTTCGGGTTTTGTGTTTTGGTTTTGGATTCGGTTCCGTGGCCGTGTTTTGGATTCGGATGCGTTTTGGCAAAACCTCCCTGAAAATTTTTGGTCGGATTCGGGTGTGTTTTGTATTCGTTTTTTTTTTTTACAAAAAACCCTCAAAAACAGCTTAAATCATAGAATTTGGGGGTCATTTTGATCCCATAGCATTATTAACCTCAATAACCATAATTTCCACTAATTTCCAGTCTATTCTGAACACCTCACACCTCACAATATTATTTTTAGTCCTAAAATTTGCACCGAGGTCGCTGGATGACTAAGCTAAGCGACCAAAGTGGCCAACACAAACACCTGGCCCATCTAGGAGTGGCACTGCAGTGTCAGACAGGATGGCCGATTTAGAAAATAGTCCTCAAACAGTACATGATGCAAAGAAAAAAAGAGGTGCACCAAGGTCGCTGGATGGCTAAACTAAGCGACCCAAGTGGCCGACACAAACACCTGGCCCACCTAGGAGTGGCACTGCAGTTTTCTAGCGAGAGGATGAGTGCTTCCATCCTCATGTGAATCTGAACCACTAGCCATGAACATAGGCCAGGGCCTTAGCCGTTCCTTGCCACTCCGTGTCGTAAATGGCATATTGGCAAGTTTACGCTTCTCATCAGATGCTTTTAATTTTGATTTTTGGGTAATTTTACTGAACTTTTGTAGTATACTTGACGACACAGAGGTAGAGCAATGGACTACTGTACCGTACTGCTACATATATACTGGTGGTCAGCAAAATTCTGCACTGTCCTCCTACTATATACTGCGCACAACTAAAATGCACCACAGTTATGGATGGATAGTATACTTGATGACACAGAGGTAGGTAGAGCAGTGGACTACTGTACCGTACTGCTATATATTATATACTGGTGGTCAGCAAAATTCTGCACTGTCCTCCTACTATATATACTGCGCACAACTAAAATGCACCACAGGTATGGATGGATAGTATACTTGACGACACAGAGGTAGGTAGAGCAGTGGACTACTGTACCGTACTGCTAAATAATACTGGTGGTCACTGGTCAGCAAAATTCTGCACTGTCCTCCTACTATATACTACAATGCAGCACAGATATGGAGCGTTTTTCAGGCAGAGAACGTAGATATTTTCAGCACACTGAGCACAGATATTTGCAAGCACACTGAGCACAGATATTTGCAGCACACTGAGCACAGATATTTGCAGCACACTGAACACAGAAACTGAGAGAACGCTGCACGTCCTCTCCCTATCATCTCCAATGCACGAGTGAAAATGGCGGCGATGTGCGGCTCCTTATATAGAATACGAATCTCGCGAGAATCCGACAGCGGGATGATGGCGTTCGGGCGCGCTCGGGTTAACCGAGCAAGGCGGGAAGATCCGAGTCTGCCTCGGAACCGTGTAAAATGGGTGAAGTTCGGGGGGGTTCGGATTCCAAGGAACCGAACCCGCTCATCACTACTTTTAAGGTGATATCACACTTATATTGAATATTTTATGAATAAATGACATATTTGTAAAACCAGCAGCTGTTTTTATACCTGTATCTACTGAGCGCCCGCATTGTTTTAACCTATTTACCATACTTGCATACCCTTCGGTCCAGCTGCCCGAAAGAGTGGGCAAGTCTCCCGGAGTTAGCCACTACCCGCCATCTAACTTTGTAAAGGGAAGTGGATGGTCTGGGGAGCTGATGACATGACTCACGTCGCATCATTGTAGCCATGCCCCTCACCGTACAATGCCGGTAATCATAATTATGCGATCGTAGACATCGCGCCCCAGTACCGACCCCTATGACACACCACTCCCCCACCCCCTATGCTGCTTTATTTCCCCTGTACCGCCCTCCACTTTTCCAACCTGGCTGACCAGAAAGTCAGCAACTATAACATAACTCAAAGTTAATGCACATCTACGATGGTTCGAGACCTGCGCATGTGCATATCTCGTTCGGTGACATCGCTCGTAGTTCTCTGATTGATAGCCTACATCCATTTAGGGGCAGGGCGGTAGATGGGAAGCATTTGACAAAATGTTGGCATGTCAGTTCCATTTTGTAGGCATGCTATGGCCGGGGTCTATGTCTTTTGGTGCCGCTGACGTTAGAAATAGGCTGCCAGCAAATGCCAATAACTGAAAGTCAATATATATATTATATACAGAGTGAAACAGACTGGTGGCCACGGTACAGGCCAACGAGATGCAAAGAGAACCGTAAATCTTTGACACTGCACTTGGGAAGCTTTGGCAGCCTGTCAAGCCAGAATGGAGCCTGTGTTACCTTACAGGTAGAAGGGAGGACTTAAGACTGTGTGACTCTATGAGAGACTTTTCATTTGCAGACTAGCTGCCTGAGGATAGTCAGGGGCAACTCAGTGAGATACAGTAGTACACTGCACAGGCTAGGCTTTTTGTTATTTTCTGTTGATATATGCTGACAATAAAGCACCACTTCATGCATTCTCCGGAAAAGCTGTGTTTGGTGATTTAAGCACCTAGACACTGCACCAATACACCCCTCTACCATGCTAATTACCCCATATATATTTAAAATATGTGTTCTCATAACAAAAAGTTACAATGGAAACAAATAGCTTTCTTATGTTTTAAGTTGATAATTTATAAAACATATTCACCAATGACTAAACAAATTACTCATACGTCCTTCTTTCTCAGTGTTCATAAGCATGAGCGGGGAAAATAACTACCAATAGGAAACCTTGAGGCTCTATGGATGGTGGGTAGAGGCAGCTGAGAAAAGAATCCATCGGAGAGCATAAGTTGGATGTACTACAGAAATGAAATGAAGCATTTCATGGAAATAATTAGCTGTGCTCTCTTCCAACTTTAGTCTTCAAAGTTCCATTAAGTATATAACTGCTCTCCATGCAGCTGGTGGGCCTCATGTTGCTACAGTAACACAGATGTCTGTGCGTGTTATAGGAGCAGCGGTTTGTTGCTGAGTTTGATGTCTTGTCTATGCTGCACTTTTCCTATCAATAAGGAGTGCTCTTGAGACAAGCACCCAGCTGCTACTAAACGCTGCAGCAATAGAACAGACACTGAATAGTTAGAAACAAAAAAGGTTGATGTATATTTATTAGCAGATGCTGTTAATGATAAAACATACACCTTTATTATACCTAATGCGGGGGTTGAGTATTTTATCCCGGCGGTAGGGATGATGCGAACGCTTCCCCTAATGCGGGGTAATATAAGGCACCTGATCTGTATTTAAGGTAAGTTATTCCTAAGGTTCTTTTCATTTTACAATTCTCTTTTTGGAAGGGGAGCTTAATACTGTAGGTGGTAAAAAATACGAACATGCAGTACAATATATTTTTGCACCAATAAGCTTACTTTCTAATATGCACAATATCAGAGCTCATAAATGGGAATAGAATGCTTCCCCTTGTGCAAATGTGTTATTGTGGAAGGTGCTGGATGTGACAGGGGCAGTGACATGATGGGAGAAGGGAATGGATGCAACAGAAAGCCACAGACTAATGATTATAGGGTCCCCACTAGGGCATAGTAGGGGCCTAATCCAGGCTTGATCACTGTGCTGCGAATTTGCAGAGGTTTACGTTACGATCGGATAGTCGCCGCCCAGACAGAGTGAAAATTCGCCCCATGCAAGTCTGTGTACTCCATGCGAAAAGCTTTGCAAACGCTGGCCAGCTTCGCAACTCACCATCAAATTTATTTCCAGTCTGTGCATAGCCCAGGACTTACTCCTACAGTGCGATACAAACAGGCTGCTCGGGCCGGAGCTGACGTCACACACCCTCCCTGAAAACGCTTGGGCATGCCTGTGTTTCTCCTGACACTCCCAGAAAACTACCAGTTACCACCCCCAAACACCCGCTTCTTTCAATCAACCTGCGTTCACTTAGCGATCAAAAATACTGCAGGATTTTTTTGCAGTTTAGCCTTGCGCAGCGCATTATGATCCGTACGCAAGCGCAGTCATTCAATAATCATCCGCCGTGCGATTTCGCACAACAGCGATCAGGTCTGAATTAGGCCCTATATCAGGAGATGAGTAATGTGTCAGTGAGGATAGTGCTGTATGTGACAGAGGCAGTGACATAATGTGAGGAGAATGAAGGCAGCAGAAATCCACAGACTGAGAGTTATTTAGTGGAAGGTACAGAGTACCACAGCAGCACAGAGTATATTAGGAGATGAGTGTTGTAATTACTGTTTGTTCTATGGTTCAACTTGGTATATTTTGATGTAATTAAATAGATAAGACAAGTATATTGAGGCTCACACCATGAAACCTGCCACTTGGAAGGGAAAGGCAGTATTTTTTTATACAGATGGAGCCTCCGTTATCTTGGCTGTTTCTCCACCTAAACGGAGGTTTAGTCGCACCTAGGCAATAGCTTAGGTTGCTGAGTTTAATCACGGACGGGCGCGTTGAGGCACGACTACATACTTAGCATGCAATACACATCTCCACCACTGGGTGGCTAATGCTCCACTAATCCAGTACTTTAGAGCGAATAGCGGTGGAATGATCTACAGTACAAGCTCTGGTAAATGGTCAGTGCCGACTGTAATGTTAATGTATACACAGACCAATGGTCAGACGGAGAGAGTCAATAAAAAAAAAAGGTTTTATAGATGCAAACGAATGTGTTAAAACACTTGTCAATTGGCGTGTTACTGCATGTGATCATCCAAGTCCCATAGACAAAGCAATGGATTAAATATTAATATAGTGTATGCAGATGCAACTAATGTGTGAAAGCAATAATTTACTTAATTGACGTTAAAGTATGTACAGTATACTGTATGTTTTGTACAATATCAGCGTCCAAGTCTCTTAAAAGCATAAACAAACACCAAATGGGAAGGAATCGCTGCTTACAGTACTTTTACACATGAGCTTGTGTACCTTCCATGAAGCCGCGTGGGCAAGCTGTGAAGTCTTCCACCTCCCATGCTTAGAGTCCCGGGTTCAATTCCCAAAGTACAAGTGTATTTTTATTTTTCTGACACTCACTTTATTCATTTAAAAAAAAAATTTTACTGTAATATACCTTCACATTCAATAGAAGTGTGTACACAGGTTTTACATCATTCAGGTTAAATCTGCAGGAGTGTCTCATTCTGCTATCTAAAATACACAGCGGCAATGAGGACCCGTAGACATACCAATAAATATAAATTAGTGTATCGTGATGCAACTAACTATTCCAGCAACACAGTACTATAGATCATCAGTGTTAGAGAATCTGTGTTGTACTTTATGAGAAGGGATCACTGCTACTATACCATTTAGACATCTATCAAAGCGACTACAGTTCTCTATCTGATTTTCATTTACTGTACTGTACATCTGGACAGTATTGTGTTGTACATTTACTGTAATCTGACCTCCCTCCCTGTCTATGAACCATGCAGGCTCCCAGGGAGGGAAGGGGGAAGTGGGATCGGGGTAGGTGGAGGTGGTGGCTAAATACCGTGTTCTGAAATTTGAGCATCCAAGTCCCTTAAAGGCATAATCAAAACCAACGGGAACTGACGTACTGGGCGCAAGATGAACAACCTGGGATGCACACCGTCTGGAACACACGCTGTCTGGGACGCATGCCATCTGGAATGCACACCATCTGGGGCACACGCCATCTGGGACGCAGCACGTCATTCTCTGGAATCATGTCTGCCAGAGATCATCCCTACACCATAGGGGAACTGCAACTCCTCGTTTAACTTCTCCTAGGTTTGCTTCTCCTATAGTAAAGTACTGTACTGTATCACACCTTTACAGTAAGACTGTACAGTATCTTGATAGGACTTATGTACAGTAGCTTTACTGTACATTATTTACTGAGTTGTATTCTTTATTTTGGGGAAAAACACTAACAACAATAATTCGGCCATCCTGACAATGGGTAATTGCCTTATAGGGCCTCATTGTATGCAAATTCAGCTTTCCTTGCGTCTTTGCTGCCGCTGTGTCTGAGGGGCATAGTGGGAAATAAAAGTGGCTCTGTACTATTGTCTAGAAGTGTCCCGACATGGGCAGCACAAGAGGCACAGTACAACGTAAAGTGAAGCCATGAATCGGGACAATGCAGTGTACTGAGTGTGGTGGGTGGGCCGCCTGTCATGTGTGGGCTGAGGCCACATGGCAAAACCTAAAACAGGCCATACAGACACATCAGCCTACATGGATTCTTCCTGGTGAGGCCTATGGCCTATCTACCCCTGACTGTAACAATGGGGGTCATTCCAAGTTGATCGCTAGCTGCCGTTGTTCGCAACGGAGCGATCAGTCTAAAAATCTGCATTTCTGAGCATGAGTATGCAGCGCAATGCACAGGCACGTTGTACAGGTACAATGAGCATCGTGGGTTTGCACAGAGTCTAACGAACATTCCTGTCGCACGGCTGAACGCAGGAAGATTGACATGAAGTGGGCGTTTCTGGGTGTCAACTGACCATTTTCAGGGAGTGCTTAGAAAAACGCAGGCGTGGCAGAAAAAACACAGGCGTGGCTGGGCGTACGCTGGGCAGGTGTGTGACGTCAAAAGCCATCCCTCCGTCGTTAGAATCAACGCACACGAAGAGTAACTACAGGGCTGGTCTGGTTTTGCACAAAAAGATTTTGCAGGCGCTCTGCTACACAAGCGTTCGCACTTCTGCAAAGCGAAAATACACTCCCCAGTGGGCGGCGACAATGCGTTTACAATACTGCTTAAAAATGCTAGCGAGCGATCAACTCGGAATGACCCCCAATGTGTCATGCATGATGTCACGACTGGGCGGACATGTATTGTGATGTCAGTCACTGGTGGACACAGCAGCCAGGTCTGGCAACAGCATGGGCAAAGGAATCTACTTGTACGAGGCTCCCAAACTCAGAGGGGCTATGCACCCTCAAGAACCTTGGACATTAGTTTCTCATACAGCACCAGGCTTGGAGTGGCCCACAGGGGTACAGGGGAAACCACCGGTGGGCCCCACTACCTGGGGGCCCACCTCCTGCACTAAGGATCAGGTTCCAGACTGTGCACTTGAATTATACATTCTACATATGTTACCTTATACTGGACTATAGTGTATTTTCTACAGTGCATTGCTGTAATTAATCTGGTACATTATCATGCATGCAGCAGCTGAATTTACTGTATATATTTATGAAGGGGCACGAACATTGCACTCTCTAAAGGCTAGTCAAAACAATGAGGTGGCAGGCCACACCCCCTCTGCAGACTGGCCACACCCCTAAACATGGGCCCCTACCACTGCATTCCCCCGGTGGGCCCTACATGCCCCAGTCCGACACTGTACAGCACTGGTACTGTACACAGTACTTTTGCTGTTTTAGAGTAACATGAATTCTAATAAGCTCCATTATGAAGAAATGTGATTTGTCTAAGCAGCATATTGTAGTGTATGGTATTTTTTTAGGTGCTGTACATTACTGTATTAATATTTAAGTCACAATTGTGCTTACATTTTTCAGTATAATACTGTATGTTACACGGTTATAAATTATGTGTGTATTTGTTTTTAATTATTTTATGCAATAAAAAAGCATTTGAGAACTTTTCACAATTGTACTGAGTGCTTCCTTTATGCAGTGGAGGGTAATTCCTCGCCACACACAGATATTGCAGGAGTCTCCAAATTGCAATTCTTATCTCCTAATCGCCTTCATCATACAGTACATTAAATTAAATCTCCCAGAATGTTAACCGCAGCCTGGGTTACAACAAGGAATTTGTAAGGACAGTGATTTGCGCCAGTCAATACAGGTACAGTATGACTGCTACTGTACAGCAGTGCCGTAACTAGGTGTGTGCTGATGGTGCCTTGCCCACAGCGCACATGCACTAAAGGCGCACCATCGGCAGCACACACACCCCCCCCCGCACGGCCGCAGTCACTGTCCACTTGTTCAGTGCTGCCGTCTGCCTCCCACCAGCCGCCGGAGCTACCCCCCCACTGCCGCGATCTGAGCAGGGCCAAAGCCGCAGCCACTGCTCTCTGTCCAGCGCTGCTGCGCTGTCTGCCTCCCACCAGCTCCCGGATCTCTGCCGTTGATGCCGGATCGCAGGTGAGGGTGAGTATAACTTTATATCTCTCTCTCTCTCTCTATCCCTCCCTCTCCCTCTCCCTCCCATAAAAGGGGGACTGCCTATCACAATGTGTAAAAAAAGAAAAGAAAGGGGGACTGCCTGCCATGATATGTAAAGAAGGGGGACAGCCTGCCATAATGTGTCAAAAAAAGGGGGACTGTCTGCCATGATGTGTAAAAAAGGGGGACTGCCTGCCATGATGTGTAAAAAATGGGGACTGCCTGCCATAATGTGTAAAAAATGGGGACTGCCTGCCATAATGTGTAAAAAATGGGGACTGTCTCCCATGATGTGTAAAAAAGGGGGACTGCCTGTCATAATGTGTAAAAAAGGAGGACTGCCTGCCATAATGTGTAAAAAGGGGACGCTGTCTGCCGTAATGTGTAAAAAGGGGGACGATGTCTGCCGTAATGTGTAAAAAGGGGACTCTGTCTGCCGTAATGTGTAAAAAGGGGGACCACACACATGGAGACCACACACATGCGCAATAGTGATTTTAAAAAGCGACATCTGGTGTATGATCGCAGGTATTACACTTAAAGGTAACGCCAAACACTCTGTGCGCCTCCCTACGACTAGGCAAGCCTCCTTGCGCCCCGGCACGCTGAGTATGCCCGATCGCGACTAATGTTCAGCCAGCCAAGATATAGGAGGCTCCATCTGTATAACTAAGCCTGTCTTCCTTCAATTAAAAAAATAAATAGATAAATCACAAACTACAGACATAAAAAATGTATATAAAAGTCTAAGGGCCACATGCATCATTGCTTGGAAAGTGATAAAATGAAAAGTGAAAAAGTATCAGCCAATGAGCTCCTAACTGCCACTTTTCAAACACAGCCTGTGACATGGCAGTTAGTATCTGATTGGCTGGTACTTTTTCTTTCTCCATTTTACCACTCTTCAAGCGATGATGCATCTGGCCCAGAATGCCCAGGGCACACTGGCATGTGTTTCTTGTACCAGACATACAACTGACATACACTGAGGGGGTGTAGTATGGTTTGCCGGCGGCCAGGCTCCCGGCGACCAGCATACCAGCGCCGGGAGCCCGACCCAGGGGGGTCGTGGACCCCCACGAGGGAGAATACCTGTCGGTATGCCGGGTGTCGGGATTCCGGCGCCGGTATACTGTGCGCCGGGATCCCGACATTCGGCATACTGAAGACCACCCCACTGAGGCATTGGTCCACCGGTAAAATCCCCAACTGATCTAATTGCTATTTTAAACATGGGCACAACAACATCGAACACAATTACCTTATATAGTTGATGGTAGTCTCCGGATACTTCCATGTGCGTTTGTATAGACATGCTCAACTAGATTCTCGTGACCAGTTGTCATATGGGAGTTCGGATTTCAGAGCAGGAACAGCAAAGACTATCCAGAAAAGGCACACCAGGACTTACTAATATCCTTTTCAGACATACTGTAAACTCACAGGTTTTTGAGCGTGAACACGCATCAACCTGGGATATCTGTATGTCTGAAAGCTACCAACCTAGGAACACGTTCCCTGGTCGGCACCCCTGTTATTGACCATGATTTTCCCAGGACCTTTGTCCCGGGTAAACAACCAGGGTTAAGTGTGAATGGTGCGACTCTGGATTTTACTCCTGGGTGGCACTTAGAAGCCTCTGATAGGCTGTTCAGGACTGCTTGGGGGGGCGGGACTGCTGGGAAGGGGCTGCGCCCCGTGCTGCCTAGGGGCAATGCTCCGTGTTTCCAGGAGAAGCAGCTGGTTTTAGAAGGGGTGTGTGATTGCTTGAGTGTGACATATATGTCTGTGTTTGCAATGCATGTGACATGTATGTGTGTGTATGAGTGTGACATGTATGTGTGTGTATGAGTGTGACATGTACAGTATTTGTGTGTATGAGGGTTACATGTATGTGTGTGTGTGGGTGTGACATGTATGTGGGTGTGTATGAGTGTGATGTGTACGTGTGTGTGTGTGTGTGTATGAGTGTGACATGTATGTGTGTGTTTGAGTATGAAATGTATGTGTGTGTATGAGTGTGACATGTGTGTGTATGACATGTATGTGTACGTATAATGCTTGTAGAATGCCAGAGCAGACCAGGCTTATTTCAGAAAGGGGACGACCCGGAATTTCTAGGTCACAAGTGGAGTGTGATAGGTGAAAAACCAGGGTATGAGCATGGAATTTTGTCTGAAAGTAGTATAAATCACAGACCCAGGATCTTTCCCAGGGTAAGCTAGGGCCCACACAGTGGCGTAACTAGAAATTTTTCTCTCCCAAGCCAAAAAATCTTCGGCGCCCCCCCCCCCCCCCCCCATAATTGGCACTAGTAAAGGGACAAACATGCGCTCGCTGAAGGTGCGCGCCGCCAAAAAGGGTGTGTGGCTTCATTGAAATGGGCGTGGCTTCACATAAAGGGGCGTGGCATTGCAGGAAAAGACTACCTTATACCCCAGTTTTGCAACCTGCACGCCCAGACGTTAGCCACCACAGGAAAGAAAAATAATCCTGATTCATGCCGCTTACATTATTTGTCGTTTTTCCTCCTTATAGTAATGCCCAGTATACATTATGCCACATACTGCAATGGCCCTTAGACATTATGCCACACACAATAATGCACATGACACAATATGCACACACTGTAATGCCCCCGACACATTATGCCACACACCGTAATGCCTGTGACACATTATGGCAGGAATCGCAATGCCCGTTATACATTATGCTACACACTGCAATGCCCCTGATACATTATAGCACATACAATGTCTGTGACACAGTATGACACACACCGCAATAATCCTGAGACATTATACCACATACCACAATGCCCGTGATATAGTATACAACACACCGTAATGCCTGACACATTATGACACACACCGCAATGTCCATGATACATTATGCCACACATCGTAATGCCCATTACACATTAAGTTCTACAGTAAGGCTTCTAATTACTTCTAAATTACCTGCTCGTTGCCAGGGGTTTCATGCTCTTTGTTCCATGCACGGTGCCAGGGATTTTCATGCTTAGGGTGTCATGCTCGTTGCCAGGGGTTTCATGCACTGGGTGTCATGCTCGTTGCTAGGGGGTAGTGCTTGTTGCTAGGGCCGTGCTCCCAGTGCCACATATGCCCCCAGTGCCAGATATTCCCCCACAGTGCCAGGTATATGCCCCCAGTGCCAAATATACCCCCCCAGTGCCACATATGCCCCCAGTGCCAGATATTCCCCCAAAGTGCCAGGTACATGCCCCCAGTGCCAAATATACCCCCTCAGTGCCACATATGCCCCCAGTGCCAGATATTCCCCCACAGTGCCAGGTATATGCCACCAGTGCCAGATATTCCTCCACAGTGCCAGGTACATGACCCCAGTGCCAAATATACCCCCCCAGTGCCACATATGCCCCCAGTGCCAGATATTCCCCCACAGTGCCAGGTACATGCCCCCAGTGCCAAATATACCCCCCCAGTGCCACATATGCCCCCTCAGTGCCTGCTCCCCCCAGTGCCAGATATTCCCCCACAGTGCCAGTTATATGCCCCCAGTGCCAGATATTCCCCCACAGTGCCACATATGCCCCCTCAGTGCCTGCTCCCCCCAGTGCCAGGTATATGCCCCCAGTGCCAGATATTCCCCCAGAGTGCCTGCTCCCCCCAGTGCCAGGTATATGCCCCCAGTGCCAGATATTCCCCCACAGTGCCACATATGCCCCCTCAGTGCCTGCTCCCCCCAATGCCAGATATTCCCCCACAGTGCCAGGTATATGCCCCCAGTGCCAGATATTCCCCCACAGTGCCTGCTCCCCCCAGTGCCAGGTATATGCCCCCAGTGCCAGATATTCCCCCACAGTGCCACATATGCCCCCTCAGTGCCTGCTCCCCCCAGTGCCAGATATTCCCCCACAGTGCCAGGTATATGCCCCCAGTGCCAGATATTCCCCCACAGTGCCTGCTCCCCCCCAGTGCCAGGTATATGCCCCCAGTGCCAGATATTCCCCCACAGTGCCTGCTCCCCCCAGTGCCAGATATTCCCCCACAGTGCCAGATATTCCCCCACAGTGCCAAGTATATGCCCCCAGTGCCAGATATAACCCCACAGTGCCTCCCCTCCCCCGCTCCTTTGTGTTGGAGGGACACTGAGGGCACAGCGCGCGCCTCTCCCGTGTCCCTCCTGGGTCTCCGGCCGTTCTAATAAAGGAAGTGCCAGTTCGTGAGCCAATCAGAGCTCACGAACGGCACTTCCTTTATTAGACCGGCCGGAGACCCAGGAGAGACACAGGAGAGGCGCGCGCTGTGCGCTCCGTGTCCCTCCAACACAGCAGCGGAGGGAGGAGACCGCAGATTGACATGCGGACGCTCGTCCGCATGTCAATCTTTGCTAAATCAGTGGCGCCCCCGCAGCCCCTCGCCCCCAAGCCACCGCGAGGACTGCGGGGGCAGCAGTTACGCCACTGGGCCCACAGGACACAAATTAGGAAGCTGAAACTGAGTATACACATACCCTCCAACTGTACCTTTTTACCAGGTACAGTACCTTTTTTTATGGTCTGTACCGATTTTTGGCTCTCCAAACTTCCATTGAAAGTATAGGAAAAGGTACCAGTTGCCTTGCCACGCCCCCTTTTTGAATTTGTACTGATGTTTGTGTGTAAAATCATGTTGGAGGGTCTGAGTGTATACACATTAAAGACACGCAGGCTGGCACATGGATTACACCAGGGTAAGAACACAGAAAACAGAAAAGAACATTAAATAAGACAGAATGCTAGCCGAAGTGTAGTACAGTAACACTAGATTACCTAAACAAGAGCTAGAAGTAAAGAGCATGTCAAAATAAATCTACCCTGTGTACCTGGAGTGACAAAAACTGATGGTGCCTGTTGCATTTATTATATTGCACTATCTACTTGCAGGAGGACTCTGGGCGGTAATTCCTATGAGGAAACTTACTTGGTCCATTTACTAAGCCTTGGATAGAGATAAAGTGGACGGAGATAAAGTACCAGCCAATCAGTTCCTAACTGTCATGTCACAGGCTGGGTTTGAAAAATGACAGTTAGGAGCTGACTGCCTGGTGCTTTATCACCGTCCACATTATCTCCATCCAAGGCTTAGTTAATAGACCACGTCTGGAGACTTCTCCTGGTGTCCACGAGGTTTCAGATTCACTTATTGTAGGAAATTGTAATCAGCCTTATAGGTTGTAAAGTATATGATACAAATCTAGTAATAAACCTGGAGACACAGAATGCAGTTTATGAGGCTATTTTATTAAAGCATTGTTAAAAAAACAAAACAAAAAAAACCATAAAACAAACTTATTACATGTTATACCCCCCAGACACAACTTAATATCTACAATATTTAAAAAAGACAGATGGCAAGACCTGGATTATGCAAGTTTTAGAAAGATCCATGAAAAGTATTAAACTCAAGCTAGCAGTAACAATAGAAAAACAAGCGGGTTCATACTAGAGATGAGCGCCTGAAATTTTTCGGGTTTTGTGTTTTGGTTTTGGGTTCGGTTCCGCGGCCGTGTTTTGAGTTCGAACGCGTTTTGGCAAAACCTCACCGAATTTTTTTTGTCGGATTCGGGTGTGTTTTGGATTCGGGTGTTTTTTTCAAAAAACACTAAAAAACAGCTTAAATCATAGAATTTGGGAGTCATTTTGATCCCAAAGTATTATTAACCTCAAAAACCATAATTTACACTCATTTTCAGTCTATTCTGAATACCTCACAATATTATTTTTAGTCCTAAAATTTGCACCGAGGTCGCTGTGTGAGTAAGATAAGCGACCCTAGTGGCCGACACAAACACCGGGCCCATCTAGGAGTGGCACTGCAGTGTCACGCAGGATGTCCCTTCCAAAAAACCCTCCCCAAACAGCACATGACGCAAAGAAAAAAAGAGGCGCAATGAGGTAGCTGTGTGAGTAAGATTAGCGACCCTAGTGGCCGACACAAACACCGGGCCCATCTAGGAGTGGCACTGCAGTGTCACGCAGGATGGCCCTTCCAAAAAACCCTCCCCAAACAGCACATGACGCAAAGAAAAAAAGAGGCGCAATGAGGTAGCTGTGTGAGTAAGATTAGCGACCCTAGTGGCCGACACAAACACCGGGCCCATCTAGGAGTGGCACTGCAGTGTCACGCAGGATGTCCCTTCCAAAAAACCCTCCCCAAACAGCACATGACGCAAAGAAAAAAAGAGGCGCAATGAGGTAGCTGTGTGAGTAAGATTAGCGACCCTAGTGGCCGACACAAACACCGGGCCCATCTAGGAGTGGCACTGCAGTGTCACGCAGGATGTCCCTTCCAAAAAACCCTCCCCAAACAGCACATGACGCAAAGAAAAAAAGAGGCGCAATGAGGTAGCTGTGTGAGTAAGATTAGCGACCCTAGTGGCCGACACAAACACCGGGCCCATCTAGGAGTGGCACTGCAGTGTCACGCAGGATGTCCCTTCCAAAAAAACCTCCCCAATCAGCACATGATGCAAAGAAAAAGAAAAGAAAAAAGAGGTGCAAGATGGAATTGTCCTTGGGCCCTCCCACCCACCCTTATGTTGTATAAACAAAACAGGACATGCACACTTTAACCAACCCATCATTTCAGTGACAGGGTCTGCCACACGACTGTGACTGATATGACGGGTTGGTTTGGACCCCCCCAAAAAAGAAGCAATTAATCTCTCCTTGCACAAACTGGCTCTACAGAGGCAAGATGTCCACCTCATCATCACCCTCCGATATATCACCGTGTACATCCCCCTCCTCACAGATTATCAATTCGTCCCCACTGGAATCCACCATCTCAGCTCCCTGTGTACTTTGTGGAGGCAATTGCTGCTGGTCAATGTCTCCGCGGAGGAATTGATTATAATTCATTTTAATGAACATCATCTTCTCCACATTTTCTGGATGTAACCTCGTACGCCGATTGCTGACAAGGTGAGCGGCGGCACTAAACACTCTTTCGGAGTACACACTTGTGGGAGGGCAACTTAGGTAGAATAAAGCCAGTTTGTGCAAGGGCCTCCAAATTGCCTCTTTTTCCTGCCAGTATAAGTACGGACTGTGTGACGTGCCTACTTGGATGCGGTCACTCATATAATCCTCCACCATTCTATCAATGTTGAGAGAATCATATGCAGTGACAGTAGACGACATGTCCGTAATCGTTGTCAGGTCCTTCAGTCCGGACCAGATGTCAGCATCAGCAGTCGCTCCAGACTGCCCTGCATCACCGCCAGCGGGTGGGCTCGGAATTCTGAGCCTTTTCCTCGCACCCCCAGTTGCGGGAGAATGTGAAGGAGGAGATGTTGACAGGTCGCGTTCCGCTTGACTTGACAATTTTGTCACCAGCAGGTCTTTCAACCCCAGCAGACTTGTGTCTGCCGGAAAGAGAGATCCAAGGTAGGCTTTAAATCTAGGATCGAGCACGGTGGCCAAAATGTAGTGCTCTGATTTCAACAGATTGACCACCCGTGAATCCTTGTTAAGCGAATTAAGGGCTCCATCCACAAGTCCCACATGCCTAGCGGAATCGCTCCGTGTTAGCTCCTCCTTCAATGTCTCCAGCTTCTTCTGCAAAAGCCTGATGAGGGGAATGACCTGACTCAGGCTGGCAGTGTCTGAACTGACTTCACGTGTGGCAAGTTCAAAGGGCATCAGAACCTTGCACAACGTTGAAATCATTCTCCACTGCGCTTGAGACAGGTGCATTCCACCTACTATATCGTGCTCAATTGTATAGGCTTGAATGGCCTTTTGCTGCTCCTCCAACCTCTGAAGCATATAGAGGGTTGAATTCCACCTCGTTACCACTTCTTGCTTCAGATGATGGCAGGGCAGGTTCAGTAGTTTTTGGTGGTGCTCCAGTCTTCTGTACGTGGTGCCTGTACGCCGAAAGTGTCCCGCAATTCTTCTGGCCACCGACAGCATCTCTTGCACGCCCCTGTCGTTTTTTAAAAAATTCTGCACCACCAAATTCAAGGTATGTGCAAAACATGGGACGTGCTGGAATTTGCCCATATTTAATGCACACACAATATTGCTGGCGTTGTCCGATGCCACAAATCCACAGGAGAGTCCAATTGGGGTAAGCCATTCCGCGATGATCTTCCTCAGTTGCCGTAAGAGGTTTTCAGCTGTGTGCGTATTCTGGAAAGCGGTGATACAAAGCGTAGCCTGCCTAGGAAAGAGTTGGCGTTTGCGAGATGCTGCTACTGGTGCCGCCGCTGCTGTTCTTGCGGCGGGAGTCCATACATCTACCCAGTGGGCTGTCACAGTCATATAGTCCAGACCCTGCCCTGCTCCACTTGTCCACATGTCCGTGGTTAAGTGGACATTGGGTACAACTGCATTTTTTAGGACACTGGTGAGTCTTTTTTCTGACGTCCGTGTACATTCTCGGTATCGCCTGCCTAGAGAAGTGGAACCTAGATGGTATTTGGTAACGGGGGCACACTGCCTCAATAAATTGTCTAGTTCCCTGTGAACTAACGGCGGATACCGGACGCACGTCTAACACCAACATAGTTGTCAAGGCCTCAGTTATCCGCTTTGCAGTAGGATGACTGCTGTGATATTTCATCTTCCTCGCAAAGGACTGTTGAACAGTCAATTGCTTACTGGAAGTAGTACAAGTAGGCTTACGACTTCCCCTCTGGGATGACCATCGACTCCCAGCGGCAACAACAGCAGCGCCAGCAGCAGTAGGCGTTACACGCAAGGATGCATCGGAGGAATCCCAGGCAGGAGAGGACTCGTCAGAATTGCCAGTGACATGGCCTGCAGGACTATTGGCATTCCTGGGGAAGGAGGAAATTGACACTGAGGGAGTTGGTGGGGTGGTTTGCGTGAGCTTGGTTACAAGAGGAAGGGATTTACTGGTCAGTGGACTGCTTCCGCTGTCACCCAAAGTTTTTGAACTTGTCACTGACTTATTATGAATGCGCTGCAGGTGACGTATATGGGAGGATGTTCCAAGGTGGTTAACGTCCTTACCCCTACTTATTACAGCTTGACAAAGGGAAGACACGGCTTGACACCTGTTGTCCGCATTTCTGGTGAAATACCTCCACACCGAAGAGCTGATTTTTTTGGTATTTTCACCTGGCATGTCAACGGCCATATTCCTCCCACGGACAACAGGTGTCTCCCCGGGTGCCTGACTTAAACAAACCACCTCACCATCAGAATCCTCCTGGTCAATTTCCTCCCCAGCGCCAGCAACACCCATATCCTCCTCATCCTGGTGTACTTCAACACTGACATCTTCAATCTGACTATCAGGAACGGGACTGCGGGTGCTCCTTCCAGCACTTGCAGGGGGCGTGCAAATGGTGGAAGGCGCATGCTCTTCACGTCCAGTGTTGGGAAGGTCAGGCATCGCAACCGACACAATTGGACTCTCCTTGTGGATTTGGGATTTCGAAGAATGCACAGTTCTTTGCTGTGCTGCTTTTGCCAGCTTGAGTCTTTTCATTTTTCTAGCGAGAGGCTGAGTGCTTCCATCCTCATGTGAAGCTGAACCACTAGCCATGAACATAGGCCAGGGCCTCAGCCATTCCTTGCCACTCCGTGTCGTAAATGGCATATTGGCAAGTTTACGCTTCTCCTCCGACAATTTTATTTTAGGTTTTGGAGTCCTTTTTTTTCTGATATTTGGTGTTTTGGATTTGACATGCTCTGTACTATGACATTGGGCATCGGCCTTGGCAGACGACGTTGCTGGCATTTCATCGTCTCGGCCATGACTAGTGGCAGCAGCTTCAGCACGAGGTGGAAGTGGATCTTGATCTTTCCCTAATTTTGGAACCTCAACATTTTTGTTCTCCATATTTTAATAGGCACAACTAAAAGGCACCTCAGGTAAACAATGGAAATGGATACTAGTATACAATTATGGACTGCCTGCCGAGTGCAGACACAGAGGTAGCCACAGCCGTGAACTACCGTACTGTACTGTGTCTGCTGCTAATATAGACTGGTTGATAAAGAGATAGTATACTCGTAACTAGTATGTATGTATAAAGAAAGAAAGAAAAACCACGGTTAGGTGGTATATACAATTATGGACGGGCTGCCGAGTGCCGACACAGAGGTAGCCACAGCCGTGAACTACCGCACTGTACTGTGTCTGCTGCTAATATATAGACTGGTTGATAAAGAGATAGTATACTCGTAACTAGTATGTATGTATAAAGAAAGAAAAAAAAACCACGGTTAGGTGGTATATACAATTATGGACGGGCTGCCGAGTGCCGACACAGAGGTAGCCACAGCCGTGAACTACCGCACTGTACTGTGTCTGCTGCTAATATATAGACTGGTTGATAAAGAGATAGTATACTCGTAACTAGTATGTATGTATAAAGAAAGAAAAAAAAACCACGGTTAGGTGGTATATACAATTATGGACGGGCTGCCGAGTGCCGACACAGAGGTAGCCACAGCCGTGAACTACCGCACTGTACTGTGTCTGCTGCTAATATATAGACTGGTTGATAAAGAGATAGTATACTCGTAACTAGTATGTATGTATAAAGAAAGAAAGAAAAACCACGGTTAGGTGGTATATACAATTATGGACGGGCTGCCGAGTGCCGACACAGAGGTAGCCACAGCCGTGAACTACCGCACTGTACTGTGTCTGCTGCTAATATATAGACTGGTTGATAAAGAGATAGTATACTCGTAACTAGTATGTATGTATAAAGAAAGAAAAAAAAACCACGGTTAGGTGGTATATACAATTATGGACGGGCTGCCGAGTGCCGACACAGAGGTAGCCACAGCCGTGAACTACCGCACTGTACTGTGTCTGCTGCTAATATAGACTGGTTGATAAAGAGATAGTATACTCGTAACTAGTATGTATGTATAAAGAAAGAAAAAAAAACCACGGTTAGGTGGTATATACAATTATGGACGGGCTGCCGAGTGCCGACACAGAGGTAGCCACAGCCGTGAACTACCGCACTGTACTGTGTCTGCTGCTAATATATAGACTGGTTGATAAAGAGATAGTATACTCGTAACTAGTATGTATGTATAAAGAAAGAAAAAAAAACCACGGTTAGGTGGTATATACAATTATGGACGGGCTGCCGAGTGCCGACACAGAGGTAGCCACAGCCGTGAACTACCGTACTGTACTGTGTCTGCTGCTAATATAGACTGGTTGATAAAGAGATAGTATACTCGTAACTAGTATGTATGTATAAAGAAAGAAAAAAAAACCACGGTTAGGTGGTATATACAATTATGGACGGGCTGCCGAGTGCCGACACAGAGGTAGCCACAGCCGTGAACTACCGCACTGTACTGTGTCTGCTGCTAATATATAGACTGGTTGATAAAGAGATAGTATACTCGTAACTAGTATGTATGTATAAAGAAAGAAAAAAAAACCACGGTTAGGTGGTATATACAATTATGGACGGGCTGCCGAGTGCCGACACAGAGGTAGCCACAGCCTTGAACTACCGCACTGTACTGTGTCTGCTGCTAATATATAGACTGGTTGATAAAGAGATAGTATACTCGTAACTAGTATGTATGTATAAAGAAAGAAAGAAAAACCACGGTTAGGTGGTATATACAATTATGGACGGGCTGCCGAGTGCCGACACAGAGGTAGCCACAGCCGTGAACTACCGCACTGTACTGTGTCTGCTGCTAATATAGACTGGTTGATAAAGAGATAGTATACTCGTAACTAGTATGTATGTATAAAGAAAGAAAAAAAAACCACGGTTAGGTGGTATATACAATTATGGACGGGCTGCCGAGTGCCGACACAGAGGTAGCCACAGCCGTGAACTACCGCACTGTACTGTGTCTGCTGCTAATATAGACTGGTTGATAAAGAGATAGTATACTCGTAACTAGTATGTATGTATAAAGAAAGAAAAAAAAACCACGGTTAGGTGGTATATTCAATTATGGACGGGCTGCCGAGTGCCGACACAGAGGTAGCCACAGCCGTGAACTACCGCACTGTACTGTGTCTGCTGCTAATATAGACTGGTTGATAAAGAGATAGTATACTCGTAACTAGTATGACTATAAAGAAAGAAAAAAAAAACACGGT
The DNA here is from genome assembly GCF_028390025.1 of Pseudophryne corroboree. Taxonomy (NCBI): domain Eukaryota; kingdom Metazoa; phylum Chordata; class Amphibia; order Anura; family Myobatrachidae; genus Pseudophryne; species Pseudophryne corroboree. The sequence goes on along the minus strand of NC_086453.1, from coordinate 90,533,410 downwards.
TAGGTGGTATATACAATTATGGACGGGCTGCCGAGTGCAGACACAGAGGTAGCCACAGCCGTGAACTACCGCACTGTACTGTGTCTGCTGCTAATATAGACTGGTTGATAAAGAGATAGTATACTACTAATATTATATATACTGGTGGTCAGGTCACTGGTCACTAGTCACACTGGCAGTGGCACTCCTGCAGCAAAAGTGTGCACTGTTTAATTTTAATATAATATTATGTACTCCTGGCTCCTGCTATAACCTATAACTGGCACTGCAGTGCTCCCCAGTCTCCCCCACAATTATAAGCTGTGTGAGCTGAGCACAGTCAGATATATATATATACATTGATGCAGCACACTGGGCTGAGCAGTGCACACAGATATGGTATGTGACTGAGTCACTGTGTGTATCGTTTTTTTCAGGCAGAGAACGGATATATTAAATAAAACAAACAACTGCACTGTCTAGTGGTCACTGTGGTCGTCAGTCACTAAACTCTGCACTCTCTTCTACAGTATCACAGCCTCAGGTCAATCTCTCTCTCTCTCTCTCTCTCAACCCTAATCTAAATGGAGAGGACGCCAGCCACGTCCTCTCCCTATCAATCTCAATGCACGTGTGAAAATGGCGGCGACGCGCGGCTCCTTATATAGAATCCGAGTCTCGCGAGAATCCGACAGCGTCATGATGACGTTCGGGCGCGCTCGGGTTAACCGAGCAAGGCGGGAGGATCCGAGTCTGCTCGGACCCGTGAAAAAAACATGAAGTTCGTGCGGGTTCGGATTCAGAGAAACCGAACCCGCTCATCTCTAGTTCATACACAGTAGTGCAGAAATCCTCAAGGTCTATCAAATTAAAGAGTACTACTCACCCAGTTACCATGGCACTCCCAGCAAGTTCAGGTATCCTCCAGGTCACAAGCACCAACATTGTAATTATGGAAATAAAAACGAGCTTTATGGTAAGAACTTACCTTTGTGAAAACTCTTTCTGCGAGGTACACTGGGCTCCACAAGGAATGGACAATGAGGGGTGTAGAGTAGGATCTTGGTCCGAGGCACCAACAGGCTCAAAGCTTTGACTGTTCCCAGAATGCATAGCGCCGCCTCCTATATCACCCCGCCTCCCTGCACAGGAGCTCAGTTTTTAGTTAACCAGCCCAATGCAGTAGCAAGAAAAGAGACAACAACAGTTAGTAGCCACATACACCACACTCTCACGACAGGAGAAGTGTCAGCGGCTAATGCCATATCAACCCAAAGAAGCTAAGTGCGTCAGGGTGGGCACCTTGTGGAGCCCAGTGTACCTCGCAGAAAGAGTTTTAACAAAGGTAAGTTCTTACCATAAAACTCGTTTTCTGCTGCGGGGTACACTGGGCTCCACAAGGAATGGACAATGGGGATGTCCGAAAGCAGTTCCTTATGGGAGGGGACGCACTGTAGCGGGCACAAGAACCCGGCGTCCAAAGGAAGCATCCTGGAAAGCGTCAGTATCGAAGGCATAGAACCTTATGAACGTGTTCACAGAGGACCACGTAGCTACCTTGCACAATTGTTCAAGGGTCGCACCACGTTGGGCCGCCCAAGAAGGTCCAACAGACCGAGTAGAATGGGCCTTAATGTGATCAGGAGCAGAGAGGTCAGCCTTCACGTGCAATCACCATTCTAATCCATCTGGACAGAGTTTGCTTGTGAGCAGGCCAGCCCCATTTGTGAAACCCAAACACAACAAAAAGAGAATCAGATTTCCTAATAGGAGCAGTTCTCTTCACATAGATACGGAGAGCCCGTACCACATCCAAAGACCGCTCTTTGGGAGACAGATCAGGAGAAACAAGTGGCGAAACTACAATCTCCTGATTAAGGTGGAACAAAAAAAACACCTTAGGTAGATAGCCGGGACGGTTCTTAAGAACCGCCCGCCCTGATCCGGTGAGGCAGGCCATCCCATTTGGCTAGAATCAGCCTCTGGAGAGGGCGAGAGTGAAATTGAGCGTACTCCACCATGTCGAATGCTGACACCATGAGGCCCAGCACCTGCATCGCCGAATGTATAGACACTTGCTTACGAGATAGGAAGCAACGAATCCTGTCCTGAAGTTTCAGGACTTTCTCCTGAGACAGGAACAACCGCTGGTTGTGAGTGTCCAATAGTGCTCCCAGATGCACTATGCTCTGAGCAGGGATCAGGGATGACTTCTTCCAGTTGATGAGCCACCCGTGGGCTTGCAGAAACCGGACCGTCACATCTAGATGACGCAGGAGAAGTTCTGGGGAATTTGCCAGGATTAACAAGTCGTCTAAATACGGCAGTATCCTGACCCCTTGACGGCAGAGTACCACCGTCATCACCGCAATGACTTTTGTAAAGACTCGTGGAGCCGTTGTTAAACCAAAAGGTAACGCCCAAAACTGGTAATGGCAGTTGCCAATCGCAAATCTTAGGTATTGCTGATGAGCCAATCGCAAATCTCAGGTATTGCTGATAGGAATATGCAGGTAAGCATCTAAGGCCAGAACTATAGAGCGAAGGGTTTCCATCCGGAACTTGGAAACCTTCTCAAACCTGTTCAGTGCCTTGAGGTTGAGAATGGGCCGGGAGGACCCATTCGGTTTCGGGACTAGAAACAGCGGAGAATAGTACCCCCGGCCCCTCTGCGCAAGAGGCACCTGTACTACGACTCCTGTATCCAGGATGGTCTGTACCACCGAATGTAGAGTGCTTGCCTTTGTCTTGTCCAACGGGACATCTGTCTGGCAAAATCGATGAGGGGGTCGGTTTTGAAGGCTATGGCGTAACCTCGAGTGACGACTTCCCGTACCCAGGCATCTGAAGTGGTCTTCAACCATTCCTGGGTATACCCTAGAAGCCGGCCCCCCACCCTGGGATCCCCCAGAGGGAGGCCCGCCCCGTCATGCGGCAGGCTTATCTGTCTTGGAAGCTGGCTGGCGGGCCGCCCAGGCTCTTTTGGGCTTAGTCTTAGCAGGTTTGGAAGTGCGGGCCTGCTTGTTGTACGCCTGACCTTTTGCTTTACCTGAAGGACGAAAGGGGCGAAAGGAAGTACCTTTAGCCTTCGACACAGAAGGAGCAGTACTTGGCAGACAGGCAGTGTTGGCAGTGCAGCACTTCTTGAGCACTTTCAAACCCCCCTCCCCTCTCCTCCCGAATGCCCAGCTCGGGGGCGGGGTTTCGCGAAATGACGCATTTGCGTCATGATGTCACGACGCAATCGCGTCATTCTGCGAAACCCCGCCCCCCAAGCTGGGCACTCGGGAGGAGGGCGAAGAGGGAGCCAAGCCGGACGGCGCCGCGCAGACGAGGGAGAGGCGGCTAAAGAGCGGGAAGAACCGCTTCAAATGTAAGTCAGCCCCTCTCCCTCTCTCTCTCTCCCTCCCTCCCTCCCCCCCACCACCACCTGCCGTACTGTGTAAAATGGGGACACCTGTCTGCCGGAATGTGTAAAATGGGGACAATTGCCTGCCGGAATGTGTAAAATGGGGACACCTGTCTGTCTTAATATGTAAAATGGGGACTCTTGCCTGCCGTAATATGTAAAATGGGGACTCTTGCCTGCCGGAATGTGTAAAATGGGGACACAGTCTGCCGGAATGTGTAAAATGGGGACTCTTGCCTGCCTTAATGTGTAAAATGGGGACGCTGTCTGCCGTAATGTGTAAAATGGGGACACGTGCCTGCCGTAATGTGTAAAATGGGGACACTTGCCTGCCTTAATGTGTAAAATGGGGACACTTGCCTGCCGTAATGTGTAAAATGGGGACACTTGCCTGCCGTAATGTGTAAAATGGGGACTCTTGCCTGCCGTAATGTGTAAAATGGGGACGCTGTCTGCCGTAATGTGTAAAATGGGGACACGTGCCTGCCGTAATGTGTAAAATGGGGACACTTGCCTGCCTTAATGTGTAAAATGGGGACACTTGCCTTCCGTAATGTGTAAAATGGGGACACTTGCCTGCTGTAATGTGTAAAATGGGGACACTTGCCTGCCGTAATGTGTAAAATGGGGACACTTGCCTGCCGTAATGTGTAAAATGGGGACACTTGCCTGCCGCAATGTGTAAAATGGGGACACTTTCCTGCCGCAATGTGTAAAATGGGGACACTTGCCTGCCGTACTGTGTAAAATGGGGGCACGTGCCTGCCGCAATGTGTAAAATGGGGACACTTTCCTGCTGCAATGTGTAAAATGGGGGCGCGTGCCTGCCGCAATGTGTAAAATGGGGACACTTGCCTACCGTGCTGTGTAAAATGGGGACACTTGCCTGCTGTAATGTGTAAAATTAGGACTTTTTTTTTTTTTTTTTATCCTGTGGTGGCCGTGATAGTGAGATCAGATGAGACCCCGCCCATCCTAACAAAGCCACGCCCATTTTAATGAGGTCACGCCCCCATGCCGGGAGCGCGCACACCTTGGGCGCGCGCATGCTTTTCATCTTTATATCTATGTGGGGGGGGGGGCATTTTTTCTTATGTGAATGGGGGGGGGGGGCGCATTTTTAAATCTCGCACTGGGAGCCAAATTGGCTAGAAACGGCCCTGAGTGTTGGCAGTAGCCAAGTCAGCCACAATCTTATTTAAGTCCTCCCCAAACAGAATATCCCCCTTGAAAGGGAGTACCTCCAGGGTTTTTCTAGAGTCCAGATCCACACACCAGGATCTCAGCCACAATATCCGGCGAGCCAGGACTGACGTAGTAGAGGCCTTGGCTGCCAGGATACCGGCATCAGAAGTTGCCTTTTTAATATAACGAGAAGCTGTGACAATATAAGACAAGCATTGTCTAGCATGGTCAGAGGAGATTTCAGCATCTAACTCCAAGGCCCATGCTTCAATGGCCTCTGCCGCCCATGTAGCTGCAATAGTGGGCCTTTGTGCAGCACCCGTGAGTGTGTAAATCGCTTTCAGACAACCCTCCACACGTTTATCCGTAGGCTCTTTTAGAGACGTGACGGTGGTGACCGATAGAGCTGAGGAAACCACCATCCTAGCCACATGTGAGTCCACTGGAGGAGGCGTTTCCCAATTTTTAGACAGCTCCGGCACGAGGGGATAGCGAACCAGCATCTTCTTTTGAGGCACAAACTTCGTACCCGGGTTTTCCCAGGGTTCCTGACGTATATCAATTAGCTGGTCAGAGTGAGGTAAAACTTGTTTAATCACCTTCTGACGCTTGAACCTATCTGGTTCTTAGGAGGAACGGACGGCTCGGGATCATCCATAATCTGTAAAATTAACTTAATAGCCTCCAAAAGATCAGGAACATCCACATGTGAACCACCCTCCCCATCAGCCGTATCTAAATCAGAACCTGTGGGGTCAGTGTAAGTACCGTCTTCATCCGACGAGGTGTCAGTGACAGCAGTGGATTGTAAGGAGATAAGCGCTCGCTTAGAGGACCGCTTGGATGTAGGCGAACGACGGTCAGACTTTTTAGTAGTCAGGGACTGGTTCAACTTCTTTATTTGAGCAGATAAATCGTCTGCCCACGGCAGGTTAGCTGCAGGGACCACAAACGGTTGCACCGGCATTGGGGGTCCCATAGGGAGTGTTAGTTTATGAACTAGCGTATGCAGAAGCGTGGAAAAAGCGTCCCACGGCAGGTCTTTATTTGACCCCGTTGCCACTGTCCCACTGGGGGGCAAAGAGCCCAGAACCAGAGCCCAAAGCTTCTATATTCTCCTCATAGGTATCTGCGGCTTCAGCAACACCGGCAGTGTGTTCAGCCCCAGAACCGTTACCCTCAGAAGCAGACATGATATAACTTGCAATATCAGGTAACACAGTACAATTTGTCAGCAGCGCAATACCTCTAGCCCAAACCCCTGCGCAGTGTAGTCAGCACCAGCAGAGATAAAGGAGAGATATGGTGACTAAATCACAGAGAAAAATACGTAATACAGTATATCTTTGTGAAAATCCTATATTAGATAAAACCTGACGCACCAAGCCCCCTCAGGTTATAGAATATAGGGATAGCAGGTTGAGTGAAAGACACGAAATTGACACCACTCAGCTATCAAATGCACACACAAATAGTCACAGTCTGTACAATGCAGAGGTTATTACTAACAATAATACTGCACTGGACTAGCTTACACAGCTATATAACAATAGATATAACAGTACACAGTAAGAACTGGATGTATATCACAGGGTAATTGTACTAGGAAACCCTGACTAAGTGCACTCTTTCTTAACTAACACTGGCTAAAAAAAGGCAGGTAGAATACTTAAGTGTCTTGTAAAGTCACAGCACTGACAACCAGGCGGCTTTACATAGGAGGATTTGCCTCCCAGGAACAGTGAGCTGAGGCATAATGGCACCGCAGACACTGCCAGGGAGTGAGGGAGAGACAGATATGCAGCTCCAGGGCGGGAACATTTGCAGAAAATGGCGCCCTGGGGCTGGGGGAGGGGCTTCAGGTCCAAGCTCTATACAGAGCCGTCTTAACAGCAGTGTAGGCCCCTGGGCACACCAATGCACTGGGGCCCCTACCCAACCATCAGCAGTAGGAGTGGGGGGTGCTATCAGTGGCAGCTTTGATGTCCCGTGAGGGGTAGGGGTGTTCTATCTTTCGCTCAGCATTTAGGACCTGGAGCAATAATTTCTGATAATTGCTCATTTACTGCACACTAAACTGTAAAAGGGGATATTGTGCTGAATGAAGGGGCCCTGGTACATGACTTCCAGGGTGGTAGGGGGTGTTTATTACACAGGGGAGGGGTGGATAGTGGAGTGGGCTTAATATTCATCATTTTCCAGGGGTCAGGGCAGCTTGCTTGACTGCAGTTATCTCCAGTTCGTGGAAATAGATTTCTTAGCTTTAATGAGATTTAAAAAAAAAACGAGGGTTCCGCCTTTCAGCAGGTACTGGGGACTTGGGGCTCATAGTTCAGGAGCCAGAGCAATCCACCAACAAAAATTTAAAACTGCACATTAGGCGTGTGGAGCTAGAGCAGAGACCAGTTGCTTGAAGGCTGATATCTCTGGTTATGGGCATAGTAGAGGCAAGCTGCCAGTGTCCACTGAAAGGGGAGAGTCCCAGCTTTTGGAGTATACCCTCAGAAAAACTCTAAGTCAGACAAAACCCAAGATATCCTGCTGGGAAGAACAATTAACAGGCTTGGATGGGGACCACTGCTTTGAAGTCGGATATCTCTGGTTCCCTAGGGCCGATTTTCAAAAATCTGGTACCCCTGGAAATAGGGGACCCTCAGCTATCAGCCTAGGGTCCTTTTACTCCTGGGGCCCTTGGGCAAGAGCCCATTGAGCCCATACGAAAAGACGGCCCTGCGGATAGTGAACTAGTATTGAAAACAAGAAGTCTGGATCATGAGCACTGATTCAGTGCCATTCAAGAGCTTGAAATGTATATATCCTGGCACTGCCTGCTACATACAGTAGTGTCATCCAGCATACAGCGACGATACAGTTAGATAGGTGGAGTTCATAGGGTAATATACTGTAAAAGATGAACAGATTAAAGGCAAAGAGTTAAAACAGTGACTAATACTGTAGATAACCACTGCATTCATGCCCATCTGGCTGGCACATACAGATGGAGCCACATTTATCTTGACTTCTTTGCTGCGGCTAGACACACCATGGTTTATTAACATAAGCCTTTCATCTATTGTTCTCAGCTGCAATACAATACAGAGAACAATACATCAGGGAATTAAGTCATTACAGCAGGGGATTAAGTCTGACTGACCTGGCTCAGTTAATCCTATTAAAGGCCAAGATAAACATGGCTCCATCTGTAGAGGAGGAATGGGCATATAGAGGACACAACAGGGAAGTAAGATATTGCAGTGGGCGCATTCATCATATTGTTTTTGTTGTGATCTTTGCCATTTTATTGTACATTTTTTATCAGAAAGGAACGGATACTGAATGCTGACCAGTCAGGTCACACCAAAAACTAGCATAGGCTCCAAAGTGCAATAGAAAATGTTTAATAGATCCCATAAAGATACTGTATGTAAAAGCAGAAATTTGAATGCTAATAAGGGACTAAATGCTAAAGGACACTGAAATACATACGACAATTTTAAAGAGACTGTTAGATTATGCATGGCCTCCTACTCCAATATCCCAAAACCTTCACCCCCTGCACATTGCATAGCCATAGGTTGTCTCACTGTACAGTTCTTTGGTTTCTGCTGCTAGCTGTGCTGTGGCCTTACCCTGGTCCCTCCATCCAGGCTTAAACTGGTCCACAGGGGTACATGGGAAACCACCGGTGGGCCCCACTGCCTGGGTGCCCACCTCCTGCTCTAAGGATCAGGTTCTAGACTGTGCACTTGAATTATACATTATACATATGTTGCCTTATACTGGACTATGGTGTATTTTCTACAGTGCATTGCTATTATTAATCTGTTATTAATCTGGTACATTATCATGCATGCAGCAGCTGAATTTACTGTATATATTTATGAAGGGGACCAGATGTTGCACTCTCTAATGGTTAGTCAAACCAATGAGGTGGCAGGTCACTCCCCCTCTGCAGACTGGCCACACCCCTAAACATGGGTCCCTACCACGGCATTCCCCCAGTGGGCCCTACATGCCCCAGTCCGACACTGCCTCCATCTGACTACTTGGAAGTACTTTGACAGTGTCTCTCTTCTTTGTACTTGCATACAGAGAGTTGCCTGTAATAGCGGCTATCCATGGACCTCTCATGAAATCAGCACAGATGTGCAAGTTACAGATGCTGTCAGTAGACACGGACATACTTAGGGCTCTTCTTCTCTGGTCTTCCTTTACTCTGATAGCCATATCACTTACACACTAAATCAGACCATGCAGCGGTAATATCTGCCATTGATGGTACCAAGTACTAGTCATCATTAGTAGCCTCTTTTATCACTACTCACCTGCATTTGATCAGTAAATCACAGGATCATCAATGGTTTCCTCACGATTGTAAATAGTTTTAACATTGAAGCTAGATCTGATGGTAACATCCCCAGGCTTTTAAATACTGAGCATGCAAGGCTGCAGTCCCTGTTCTTTTCTGCATGCACAGGGCCATGCAGGAGATGGTTTAACAATCGATAAGTTTCCCCGTCATTTGTTAACCCATTGAAGGCAATCCCTACACAGGAGGTTACATTACGGCTGCAATAACCCGTGCACCAAGTTGCTAATTGTCTTTAGTAAATAAAATGCAACTTCTCATTTTTTTTACTTTTGATGTCAGTTGGCAAATGTTCACGCAGCGTATATTCAGCAAAGGTGAAAATTGTAGGAATGATGTAAGTCCTTAAAAGGACTTGCATCGGGGTCACTTGCAAGCCAACAGCAAATTATCATGCCACATCATGTTTCACTGGTTTTGCACATAGCACATAGAGCCTGATTCAGAGGTGGATGTTTGCAGTGTTGGCCATTGGTTTTTATACTGCGCAGGCATCAGAGCCACACTGCGCATGCATCACAATGGTCTTGCAGAGAGATTGACAGAGAGATTGATGCTTAAATTAAATAGGAGTATGAAATACAAAACATACTTAAGGGACACAAAGAACACCACTGGTGCTGATATAAGTGTAGAGACCACCATTGAAAATAAAGAATGACAAAAATCATGATATGGAAGAGAAAACCAAGACTCAGATATGGAGAAAAAACACTCATTTGAATTTAATAACATCAAGTCTCAATGGAAGAGCTAATCGCCCCTCAAATAATAACAATTGGCAGACCACTAATCAAAGGTGGAATAGGAACCCCAAATAGGAGGAACTATCAATCAGGGAATAAATAAAGGTATTTCACCCTAGGTTGGAGAAAACAGAAAGAGGACATCAGGGAAAACTATAGACCTACCTATAATAGATTTGGAAGGGAAAGGAACCCCATAAAGACCTTTAATAAATTTGCTCAACTACAGTAAATAATGAGGAAATGTTGAGAGGAAAAGGATAAATGAAACACAAAAACTGAGAGAGGTAAGAGAGGTGGTAAAAAGAGGATCAAAAGAATAAGAAACAAATAACTAAGATTCACGATGAAACAATGAAAATTGGTGTAAAGGATACACAGAAGAGATTTATAATTTAAGCAAACTTTTTATGGCATATTGAAAAGATCAAGAAATATAGAACCCCGTGGGATGTCAGAGGGCAAGGCTGGTATCCTGGCAGCATTTTATTGATGATATTTTATTCATTTGGAGAGGCAATTTGGAGGATATTAAAGTTTTCAGTACCACCCTAAATACCAGTGATTTTAATATTGTTTTACTCTTTACGTAAACTAAAACAGAGGTAGTTTTTTTAGAGTTAGTTATTTATATAGAGATGAATGGGATAAGAACTAAAACACATCGTGAAGCTATAGATTTGAATAGCTACATAAACAGGATCAACCAGCATCACACTAACTAGCTGGCAGGAATTACTTTTGGACAATTTACTAGAATTAAATGTAAATTCGGATAAAAAAAGTGTGTGAGGAACAAATCAATGATACTAATATGAGATTCCGGAATAAAGGTTATTCTGAAGATTCCTTGAACAAAGCTAAAATAAATTTAGTACAATGGAAGGATTTACTACGGGAAAAAAGTAACAATGATGTAAATACGAATACTTTTGAATGGGCTTTCCTGAGTCAGTTTAGTAAGTATGGTAAAAAAAATTGAGCAGGTTTTTAAAAATAACTAGAAGCTATTAAAACCAGAACCAAAAACAGGGAAAATAATTCCAGATATACCCTGTTTTAAATGGAGTGACATATCAAATAAAGGATTTTATAACGTGCCACTCCAAAAATGTAGTATACCTTTTACAATGTGCCTGTGGGCTTTTTTTATGTTGGAAAGATGAGTAGGAATTTAAAGGTACATTTATCGGAGCACATTTATAGCATACGAAAGAGTCTCCAAACATAGACAGTGTCAGCACATTGTGATGTGTTTGTCATGGTTGTGAGGAGTGTTTTATTAATGCCTTTTATGGAATACAACTTATATCACCAAAATGGAGAACCAGCGATGCACAGTAAGAAATGAAGTGCATAGATCAATTAAAACTTTATCACCAAATGGGTTATATAGTGACTTTGAACTCCAGTGGTTTTTAAAATAGTTAATTGTAGCACTAATATTTTTATCATATTTTATCATTTTTAATCCTGATTATTCATGTCACTGTTTTTACGGAGGTAATATTTACTGTATATGGAAGTTACATATGGACAATAATTAGAGATGTGCGGGTTCGGTTCGTTGAGATCCGAACTCCCCCGAACTACACCTGTTTTACACGGGTCCGAGACAGCCTTGGATCTTCCCGCCTTGTTAGGTTAACCCGAACGAGGCCGAACGTCATCATCCCGCTGTCGGATTCTTGCGAGATTCGTATTCCATATAAAGAGCCGCGCATCGCCGCCATTTTCACTCATGCATTAGAGATCGAACGGAGAGGACGTGGCTATGTTCTCTCCCTGAAAAGCTCCATATCTGTGCTCAGTGTGCTGCAAATATCTGTGCTCAGTGTGCTGCAAATATCTACGTTCTCTGCCTGAAAACGCTTCATATCTGTGCTCAGTGTGCTGCAAATATCTACGTTCTCTGCCTAAAAAGCTCCATATCTGTGCTCAGTGTGCTGTAAATATCTGATCAGTGTGCTGCATTGTGGGGACCACCAGTATATAATTATAGTACAGTACAGTAGGCCATTGCTGTATCTTACAGCTCCGTATCAGACTCAGTTCTAGACAGTATCCTGATCATCAGTGCTCAATATCTGCTGCATTGTTGTGTGACCAGTATATATATATTATATATAGTAGTACAGTGCAGCATTTTGGTGACCACCAGTACAGTAGTACAGTACAGTAGTCCATTGCTGTATCTTGCAGCTCCGTGTCACTGCAAGTATCCATCCATATCTGTGCTGCATTGTTGTGAGCAGTATATATAGTAGTACAGTGCAGCATTTTGGTGACCAACAGTAAATAGTTGTACAGTACAGTAGTCCATTGCTGTATCTTGCAGCTCCATGTCACTGCAAGTATCCATCCATATCTGTGCTGCATTGTTGTGAGCAGTATATATAGTAGTACTGTTGAATTCTCCTTATAAGGTTAAATAAATTAACCATCTTGTTGCTGTTTGGGTTGTTAGATAAAATTAATGAGTTGAAAATGGATTTATAAAAATCAATTATTATTTATTCAAAGGGCCACGCCCGTATACAGGGAAGAGGGACATCCTCTCGTCCTGTGTCAAATCATTTAACAACAACATACACGTATCAACAATGAGTTTTATATAATACAAAGTAACGCCCCTTTTGTATATCCCTCCCATATGATTTCATTCTTCTGGAATACAATGTTAGGCAATATTGGGACAATTGTCAAGAATACTAACAAGATACTCGTGATATATTGAACTGTGTCCATATTAGGAATTACATCTGGTTTCTATGAGCTTTTAGAAAGTGCGTAGTTGGAAACAATACTCAGCCAACAAAGTTGTTTTTCTCTCAGGGTGTGTATAAAGTTCAAGATGAATTTGCTATATCATCTAGCTAGAAACAAGATGGATTCTGTTATGCTTTCATATTATACTAGTGAATATGAGAACCCTTTGCTTATTGGATGTATACATAATATACGTACTATCCCGTAGTGCACACACATAAATGTTAGGCCTTCAGCAGGTTGCCTCAGTCACAGTATTCGACAGCTCCACCCTTTGATCAGGGACATTATCCATGTGCCCTGTCATCTCAGGAGAATTTCTGGGAATGTATAGTTCGCTAATAATCATTTCATGTAGTATTGCTATTCTGCATTTGACAGTAGCCTTCTAAATACAACATAGGCCGCACCTGTATGCGGTGAACATCAAATGACTGTCTATAATCACATCGGGGTTACCAAAGAATAAACCTCATCACAGAATACATCATCACATACAATCACATACAATATACTTAAAAAACATTTTCCTAATCCTGAAAATTGAATACTAGGATTTAAACATTTATCTTTTCCAGTCCATATCATAATGCCTTGGTTAAAGTTCTTTTATATCATGGACCTCCTTTATATATTTGGCAATACACGTATCAGGATCCGTAATGTCTTTGGTCAAATAAGCACAGCAGTGAGCTCAAAGTGCTGTTTCCTGAAATCAACAATATCCTCCAATTTGTGGTATTAAAGAATGTAGAACAATATGGTATCGTAATAGTTCATGTCCAATGTCCTGGAATCATCACAAATGTCCACAGTTCTGGAATATCCTATCATAAAGTTCAATCATGTTATCAATAATATACTTGAAATAAAACGTCAACTTCCAGTTGATTAATCATACGACTTCATTAGCCATAAGAGAACTTATTAGCCACCTTTACCACTTCGAGGTTTTATTGATACTCTGGTGGTAGGAACATGTTTCCTGATTACTGAGTCAATTACTCTTCTTAGGAATAGTTCATCCTGCAAGAAAACTTTTCTCAAGTTAATATATGTTTTTGTATAAAATTGCTAAATCAATCTTCTTAAATAACAAACATTTTTAGAATTAATAGGTAACCAATTATATATATCATATCCTAAAGACATGGTGACAACTACCATTCCCCGTTATGTATGATATCTTCTTTTAACCTTTGAATCTACTACTGGTAAAATACATTTATTAAATCATAAACTTTAATGAACATCATATGTAACCATTACTATATATATACCTAACTCATTATATCTAGCACATCTAGAAACCTTAGGTTAGTATATTGTAACAATTCTTTCACATTCCCTTAAATCAACCTTTTCTATCTACATAAGATAATTTTTTTTTCTGTATTCTTGACCTATTTTATTTCCACTAAATGAAATACACCCGATATGTGTAGCTAATATTATCACCAGTGGTGGTTCTTTCTTGAGATACTATTGTATCTATACACATGTACCGTGTTTCACTATTATCACGACTCTATAAAGTTTTGGTAATCACATCAAATGTAAATTGCATAGAGAACTTTGGCCTGCTATTATAGTCTTAAATAATGATTAGCAATACAATTTATATAGCTGCAGTACTTAAAATCTTTCCAACAATTAATGGTATTGCTGGACTGGATACTCCTCAGAATAATATCCTAAATTATTTAAATTATCCATGCATTAATCTATACATCTGTCTTCAAGTGGAGTATAATACTCACAACCACGTTTTTCAAAGTGTGTGTTCGTTACACCAGTCATAAATCCCTCTGGATTTCCTGCTTAGAAAAGAAAAGAGGAAGGAAGGGTCTTATTGAAATAATTCCCATCCACAATAATGGATGAGTACTCATACCTACACCACACGTTTGCTCGCTCTCTCTTCAAAGAAAAATAAATAAATAAAGTCCTAATGCTGTTATAAATAACGTCGCTCCCGTATACTTTCAAAAAAGTTAAAAGTTCTGTAGGATATTAGCTTATAAGCACATAGTCTATTATCAATGATCATAATCATCTCTATATTGATTGAAGTGTTCATTCAAATACAACTCTGTGGTAGTAACAGTAGTAACAGTCTCTGTATTGTATCTCCATACAATTGTTTTTAGTGTTAGGTTCCTTTAAGCTCTGGTCTCTGACCTTTTAATTTCATTGCAAGCTCATGGATCTAGGTGTCCTTCTTCTGCAGCCTTTGCAACGGCTGTATCAGTAGTCAGCGGTACTTGCCAAGGACCATCCTATGCGATCTGTAATGGAACCAAAACATAAGCAACTTCTCACCATAACACCGTCTTCACTCTCTTAGTGATTGTCCTGTGCCGGACTGTGTGTTTTCGTGTTGGTTAAATATGTTTCCAAGGTTCTTGCAGCTTTTGATATTCTTGTAACTGTTTAAATAATTTGTGTGACACATTTGAATCGTCAAATCATTTAGTAGTTTTGAATCAGTCTCTGGATAATATATCTTTGCTGGATAACATATCTTTGCTGGATTCCAAAAAGAATAACAAAAAATGATATAGAAGAGAGACAAAGCAGAGGCTTAGGTGTAATTCTACCACTATTGAACCAACGATTGGACCATGCCATGATTCAAATTCTGCCTTTCCTGTCTCTTTTGTAGATTAATAATGCTTAATTCTTTAAACTTTCCTTGTCACATTATGACTTTTTATTCTCAACATTACACATATTAAACACAAAATATTTTTCAAACTCCTATAAACTCTTTCTATCAGTAAAGAAACTTTACTGTCTTTTGAAACAATAGCTCACACCTCAGGCCTTATTATTCATTTCTCAAAAACCCCCTTAACATAACACCTGTTACACATACTATAGTTCCTTTTTTTTTTTGCATTAAACTATGTTGTATTAAAACAATGTTGTTTTTAATCAACCCAACCATCTGCAGTAAACATGCTATAGCTTTCTTTATCACCATCACGATCCCTCTTATTATCACATAAATTATTTTGGTCCCATGCCAAAACACAATGTACACTTCTCCATTAAACTTCATCCCACTATAGAAAGCTTGTGAATCTATTTCAACAACACTTTATTATTACTAATACTAATTCACTAATTCACCATCCCATTATCCCCTATGGATGCTCAAGAAATTATTCTCCTGTTAATCAGTTTGTTTGTTTTTTTTTTTTCAATTCCTTTAAATGCAATGTGAAATGCGATGTAATCATTATAATTGTCTTACTCATCCACATTATATTCCTTATACTCCCCACTTTTGGGGGTGAGGAAGACAAGTATGCAGCTGTATCTAAGTTGTCCTGTGAATCATCAGCAGGAAACACTCTGAGCTGGGCATCACTGTGCCACCAGAGGAAACCCTACCAGGATAGGTTCTTGGACAGGGGAATCGGGTGACGAGGGTCAGTGAAGCAAGTAAAAGGACTGATACGCTGAATAAACCATCTGCGGTGGTGCCTAGGCTATTTTCAGCCTCGGACCCATGTTGCTTCTTTAAGCTAGCACACCGCAATCCCATTATATGTTGAGAGATTTACATCTATCACACGGTCACTTTAACTGGTCCAGATTCACCCATGCACTTTATGTATGTAGTATGTCAGTGAGTTTATGTGTCCTAATAAACACATTTTTCATGGAACAAATCATGTGTTACAATTTCCCTGTTAGTTCATATATCCCCTATTGAGTGAAGGGATATATCTTCAAATCTGAAATCCTTCTGTAAGCTACACTATTGCATTTTATATCTAAGTTGTATACTGTCAGAGGTAAAATGTACACATCATATAAAATCTACTGCTTAACCTCTGTATTAAACCTATATACTCAGTATTAAACATATATGTTCTTGCTTATGCATAAGTGGATGGTTTGGCTCTGACTGTGTATCCATAATGTTTTATTTATGATAAAGTGTAATATTGTATTACCTTCTATAATTTCTTTGGTTATGAACTTAAATGTATGCATATAGCATTTCCCAAAAGAAAATTACTGTATCTAGAGATTTATCATCTGGTCATACATATCTATCTATCAATAAATGTATACCAAGGCTCCACCCTC
This sequence comes from Pseudophryne corroboree, assembly GCF_028390025.1. Lineage (NCBI taxonomy): Eukaryota > Metazoa > Chordata > Amphibia > Anura > Myobatrachidae > Pseudophryne > Pseudophryne corroboree. The sequence continues at coordinate 90,516,849 of NC_086453.1, read as the reverse complement.
TAAGGGTTTTAACTATCTTTGGCCTAGCGCCAAATAATGATCTAGGTAGTTAACTATGTCAGCACACCGTTGACTTTTGTCTTGCGACACCTTGTGGTCTTTTCTGTAAAAAAACACAACTGTTTAGTATCTGACACCAATACTTCAAATAATTTATAGCACAAAGGTATATCATCCACATACTGGTTACATTTCTTTACTTATCTCAACATATCATTCAGACTGGCCAGTCCACACAAACTGTACGTTTCTCATGCACACCCATCACTTCCTGTGCTTCCAAGCAAACTTTTCTTGGACTGTGTCCATCCCATGGATGCCTTGGCACATATACATATTCACTGAAAAATCACTTACAAACTTAACAACGCTCCTGCTTTTATCTGTGCTTTTGTATACGATTATATCCCCACACTTCCTGGCTACGGAACCTGGTTCATCACTGCATATTGTGCAGTCCACTAAGAACTTTTGCAATGTATTATATCGATGACTATACAATAAGATGGATTTTAGCAAGCATATTTTTTTTACCTCACGAACCCAGGGTAAGTGATATATAGATATGCTATGCATCCAACTTAATCTGTTCCTACTTTATTCTTCCTGGAATCTTTAGAAATACCCAGGGTAACTTTTACATTAGGATTCTTCCAAATAACTTTGAAGAATTGTCTAAAAGTATGTTAATACTGGAATCGTAGTGATTAATTGCTTGTCGCAATGTTTGATTTACAGCATATACATTAAAGAATACGTATTCCTTTATCTTTCCCTATGATTTTAGCTGCTGCTTCTGCTGCCTTGAAAACTTTAGCTCACCAGAGATAGGGCGTTGTCTTCTTGACTGCCTGCCAGATGCAGATCTGTTAGCGTTAACGCTGTTAGTGTATCTCCAGCAATCTGTTGCTGGGATTTTTTTGTTCTTATATTTTCTGATTACAGTTATGCTGTAGAAAGAAATTGGCAGCATTTTCTACAGGTTATCTAGTAAAGATATTAGCTTTTTATATTAAAACTAGAGTAGATAGTTTGTATAACAAACATTTCTAGAGTATTGCTTATGCAGAGGTTCCCAAACTGTGTGCCGTAGCTACCTGGGGTGCCTAGGACACTTTCAGGGGTGCCCTGGGTTGATGGTCTAGTACCAATTCAAATTATCCAGTGCTGGTGGCTGCCAGTCATAAAATATGTGGCCAAACAGAAGCAAATATCCCTCACCACACAACTGACTCTAAGGATGGCATATAAACGCCATTTACTTAATGTAATATCTATTTTTACATTTCTCAATAATACATTTTTTTTTTCTAGGGGTGTTGTGAAAAGAATTCTGATATTCTAGGGCCACATGATTAAAAAAAATTGGGAACCACTGACTTATGCTTATTATGATCTATCTTGTTAGATGAAAAAAATTAAAGCTCACTGAACACTTTTTTTTTTCTTTACTGCGTCATGGCTTACACTGCTGCTGGAAAGGAGGGGGCACGTTTCTGCGCTAGCCCCCTAGCTCTCTGTGCTTTTACACAGCATTGGAAACTGAAGGGGTTTTCTTTTCTTTTTTTTTTCTTTTCTGCTGGCAGACCTTCTCACAATATATTGCATTAAAGAATATTTGCGTATTAAACAATACCATATGGAAACTTCACTTCATAGTTAGATAGTAACATTAGATAAACACATATTTTTAACTACAGATCTACCAAAAGCCATTTGAACACGGACATCAACTTTTGTTTCCTCCGTTCACAAATATATATATATATATATCCCTTGTTTCAAAACTTGTAACCATGCCAATCACAGACAGAAGGTTTCTATTAAACACAGATCTGAGAATATACTTAACTGAACATTATGTTCCACACCCAAAATCATAACACAAAAAAAATTTAAATACAGTTTGCAAACTTCAATTTCTTGCAGATTTCAACAGTTTTGCCGATTTCAAAATACGCTTAGTATTGGTTGATCAGGCCAATATTATACAGCATGATTGAAATGCAAAACATATACTGTACCCTTTGTCACAGTACTATACAAAATTTGTGCTTCTATGGAATATTTCTTACATACATGATATGCACACTTAGGGTTAATCCTCCCTGCCCTTCCCATACGCTGGAAAAATTTGCAATCCCTGCAATTTTTCACACACGCGACACGTCTGTCAACTGGGAAGCTGCAGTAGATCCTCTTATCACAACTACAATCATAAAGCAACATGCCATGTTATGCTTAAAACAACCAGCAGCTCTTAGCAGCTCAGTATTGCAATATATTATTACACTCAATTACATATAATCCCTATAACCTCGGGTTGTTCACTCTATTTCATGTAAACTTCTTACACACGTGTAGCTGATTAACAAGGGGAGGTGATCTATGTGCTTTTTACTTTATTTGGCTCTTGGTCCAAAGCACTTATTCACGCAATCATTCATAGAGTGAAAAACACAGGTCACTGTTTCTTTGCTCAAATCTTTGAATTAATTTTGGTATTCTTATTTACATGCAACAGCATCTGTCAATCATCATTTCCGAGTTACTTGGTCCTTCAACCGATTTGGACATAATTTTGGTATTAATTTTACAAACAAGCAACAACAAACAGGTCCCTGAGTTATTTTACTAGTTTTTTGTCAATCTCTCCACTTCTCATTCTCATATTATAAAAAATACAATCACACAGACAGCTGGCAGGTATAGAAACAGCATGTACTGGAATACAGCACATACCATGGTATTCTATACTTACCAGTGCTGTAATGACTTGGAATGTTCCTTCCATCATCAGCTGCTGGCTGGCTGGCACACCCCTTTGAGAATTTGATGAAGAGATCGAGATCTATAGTTCCAACGATTACGAGCCCCCATCTGTTGAATTCTCCTTATAAGGTTAACTAAATCAACCATCTTGTTGCTGTTTGGGTTGTTAGATAAAATTAATGAGTTGAAAATGGATTTATAAAAATCAATTATTATTTATTCAAAGGGCCACGCCCGTATACAGGGAAGAGGGACATCCTCTCGTCCTGTGTCAAATCATTTAACAACAACATACACGTATCAACAATGAGTTTTATATAATACAAAGTAACGCCCCTTTTGTATATCCCTCCCATATGATTTCATTCTTCTGGAATACAATGTTAGGCAATATTGGGACAATTGTCAAGAATACTAACAAGATACTCGTGATATATTGAACTGTGTCCATATTAGGAATTACATCTGGTTTCTATGAGCTTTTAGAAAGTGCGTAGTTGGAAACAATACTCAGCCAACAAAGTTGTTTTTCTCTCAGGGTGTGTATAAAGTTCAAGATGAATTTGCTATATCATCTAGCTAGAAACAAGATGGATTCTGTTATGCTTTCATATTATACTAGTGAATATGAGAACCCTTTGCTTATTGGATGTATACATAATATACGTACTATCCCGTAGTGCACACACATAAATGTTAGGCCTTCAGCAGGTTGCCTCAGTCACAGTATTCGACAGTACAGTGCAGCATTTTGGTGACCAACGGTATATAGTTGTACAGTACAGTAGTCCATTGCTGTATCTTGCAGCTCCGTGTCACTGCAAGTATCCATCCATATCTGTGCTGCATTGTTGTGAGCAGTATATATAGTAGTACAGTGCAGCATTTTGGTGACCAACAGTATATAGTTGTACAGTAAAGTAGTCCATTGCTGTATCTTGCAGCTCTGTGTCACTGCACGTATCCATCCATATCTGTGCTGCATTGTTGTGAGCAGTATATATAGTAGTACAGTGCAGCATTTTGGTGACCAACAGTATATAGTTGTACAGTACAGTAGTCCATTGCTGTATCTTGCAGCTCCGTGTCACTGCAAGTATCCATCCATATCTGTGCTGCATTGTTGTGAGCAGTATATATAGTAGTACAGTGCAGCATTTTGGTGACTAACAGTATATAGTTGTACAGTACAGTAGTACAGTGCTCAGTGTCAGGGCTGCATTGGGGTCACCAGTATACTACAGTACAATAGTCCAGTGCTGTTCTCGCTGCTCAGTGTCAGTTCTCTGTAGTATCATCAGTGCTCAGTAAAATCAGTGCTCAATATAATCAGTGATTGATCAGTATAATCAGTTCTCAGTATAATCAGCGCGCTGTTAGACGTGCGCCCGTTTTCTGCCATTAGTGCATTGGGATTTAGACAATTGATGAAGTTATTGTGTCCCCGGTACAAAATCCCATCTAGATTCCACTAGGCAGGCGATAGCAAGATTTTACCAATTAATATCAGTGATTTATAATTAATTATTAATTACAGTGATCTTGCCAAATGATTCCAGTGATTTTGTCATTTTCTTCCAGTGATTTGGACCAATAATACCATTGATTAAAACGAATAATTCCAGTGATTTTGTCATTTTCTTCCAGTGATTTGGACCAATAATACCATTGATTAGAACGAATAATTCCTGTTATATTGAGGTGTTTGTGTCGCTTAGCTTAGCCATCCAGCGACCACAGTGCACCTCTTTTTCTATTTTTTTTGCATCATGTGCTGTTTGGGGACTATTTTTTTAAGTGCCATCCTGTCTGACACTTCCGTATATGTCCAGTGGTACTGCCATTTGATATAATTCCCGACATTACTGCCATTTAATTCCAGTGATTTTGTCATTTTCTTCCAGTGATTTGGACCAATAATACCATTGATTAGAACGAATAATTCCTGTGATTTGGTCATTTTCTTCCAGTGATTTGGACCAATAATACCATTGATTAGAACAAATAATTCCTGTGATATTGAGGTGTTTGTGTCGCTTAGCTTAGCCATCCAGCGACCACAGTGCACCTCTTTTTCTCTTTTCTTTGCATCATGTGCTGCTGTTTGGGGACTATTTTTTTTAAGTGCCATCCTGTCTGAGACTGCAGTGCCACTCCTAGATGGGCCAGGTGTTTGTGCCACCCTCTTGGGTCGCTTAGCTTAGTCATCCAGCGACCTCGGTGCAAATTTTAGGACTAAAAATAATATTGTGAGGTGTGAGGTGTTCAGAATAGACTGGAAATTAGTGATGAGCACCGGAAATTTTTCGAGTTTTGTGTTTTGGTTTTGGGTTCGGTTCCGCGGCCGTGTTTTGGGTTCGAACGCGTTTTGGCAAAACCTCACCGAATTTTTTTTGTCGGATTCGGGTGTGTTTTGGATTCGGGTGTTTTTTTCAAAAAACCCTAAAAAACAGCTTAAATCATAGAATTTGCGGGTCATTTTGATCCCAAAGTATTATTAACCTCAATAACCATAATTTCCACTCATTTTCAGTCTATTCTGAACACCTCACACCTCACAATATTATTTTTAGTCCTAAAATTTGCACCGAGGTCGCTGGATGGCTAAGCTAAGCGACCCAAGTGGCCGACACAAACACCTGGCCCATCTAGGAGTGGCACTGCAGTGTCACGCAGGATGGCCCTTCCAAAAAACACTCCCCAAACAGCACATGACGCAAAGAAAAAAAGAGGCGCAATGAGGTAGCTGTGTGAGTAAGCTAAGCGACCCTAGTGGCCGACACAAACACCTGGCCCATCTAGGAGTGGCACTGCAGTGTCACGCAGGATGGCCCTTCCAAAAAACACTCCCCAAACAGCACATGACGCAAAGAAGAAAAAAAGAGGCGCAATGAGGTAGCTGTGTGAGTAAGCTAAGCGACCCTAGTGGCCGACACAAACACCTGGCCCATCTAGGAGTGGCACTGCAGTGTCACGCAGGATGGCCCTTCCAAAAAACACTCCCCAAACAGCACATGACGCAAAGAAAAAAAGAGGCGCAATGAGGTAGCTGTGTGAGTAAGCTAAGCGACCCTAGTTGCCGACACAAACACCTGGCCCATCTAGGAGTGGCACTGCAGTGTCACGCAGGATGGCCCTTCCAAAAAAACACTCCCCAAACAGCACATGACGCAAAGAAAAAAAGAGGCGCAATGAGGTAGCTGTGTGAGTAAGCTAAGCGACCCTAGTGGCCGACACAAACACCTGGCCCATCTAGGAGTGGCACTGCAGTGTCACGCAGGATGGCCCTTCCAAAAAACACCCCCCAAACAGCACATGACGCAAAGAAAAATGAAAGAAAAAAGAGGTGCAAGATGGAATTGTCCTTGGGCCCTCCCACCCACCCTTATGTTGTATAAACAGGACATGCACACTTTAACCAACCCATCATTTCAGTGACAGGGTCTGCCACACGACTGTGACTGAAATGACGGGTTGGTTTGGACCCCCACCAAAAAAGAAGCAATTAATCTCTCCTTGCACAAACTGGCTCTACAGAGGCAAGATGTCCACCTCATCATCATCCTCCAATATATCACCGTGTACATCCCCCTCCTCACAGATTATCAATTTGTCCCCACTGGAATCCACCATCTCAGCTCCCTGTGTACTTTGTGGAGGCAATTGCTGCTGGTGAATGTCTCCACGGAGGAATTGATTATAATTAATTTTAATGAACATCATCTTCTCCACATTTTCTGGATGTAACCTCGTACGCCGATTGCTGACAAGGTGAGCGGCGGCACCAAACACTCTTTCGGAGTACACACTTGTGGGAGGGCAACTTAGGTAGAATAAAGCCAGTTTGTGCAAGGGCCTCCAAATTGCCTCTTTTTCCTGCCAGTATAAGTACGGACTGTCTGACGTGCCTACTTGGATGCGGTCACTCATATAATCCTCCACCATTCTTTCAATGGGGAGAGAATCATATGCAGTGACAGTAGACGACATGTTCGTAATCGTTGTCAGGTCCTTCAGTCTGGACCAGATGTCAGCATCAGCAGTCGCTCCAGACTGCCCTGCATCACCGCCAGCGGGTGGGCTCGGAATTCTGAGCCTTTTCCTCGCACCCCCAGTTGCGGGAGAATGTGAAGGAGGAAATGTTGACAGGTCGCGTTCCGCTTGACTTGACAATTTTGTCACCAGCAGTTCTTTGAACCCCAGCAGACTTGTGTCTGCCGGAAAGAGAGATCCAAGGTAGGTTTTAAATCTAGGATCGAGCACGGTGGCCAAAATGTAGTGCTCTGATTTCAACAGATTGACCACCCGTGAATCCTTGTTAAGCGAATTAAGGGCTCCATCCACAAGTCCCACATGCCTAGCGGAATCGCTCTGTGTTAGCTCCTCCTTCAATGTCTCCAGCTTCTTCTGCAAAAGCCTGATGAGGGGAATGACCTGACTCAGGCTGGCAGTGTCTGAACTGACTTCACGTGTGGCAAGTTCAAAAGGTTGCAGAACCTTGCACAACGTTGAAATCATTCTCCACTGCGCTTGAGACAGGTGCATTCCCCCTCCTATATCGTGCTCAGTTGTATAGGCTTGAATGGCCTTTTGCTGCTCCTCCAACCTCTGAAGCATATAGAGGGTTGAATTCCACCTCGTTACCACTTCTTGCTTCAGATGATGGCAGGGCAGGTTCAGGCGTTTTTGGTGGTGCTCCAGTCTTCTGTACGTGGTGCCTGTACGCTGAAAGTGTCCCGCAATTCTTCTGGCCACCGACAGCATCTCTTGCACGCCCCTCTCGTTTTTTAAATAATTCTGCACCACCAAATTCAAGGTATGTGCAAAACATGGGACGTGCTGGAATTTGCCCAGATTTAATGCACACACAATATTGCTGGCGTTGTCCGATGCCACAAATCCACAGGAGAGTCCAATTGGGGTAAGCCATTCTGCGATGATCTTCCTCAGTTGCCGTAAGAGGTTTTTAGCTGTGTGCGTATTCTGGAAAGCGGTGATACAAAGCGTAGCCTGCCTAGGAAAGAGTTGGCGTTTGCGAGATGCTGCTACTGGTGCCGCCGCTGCTGTGCTTGCGGCGGGAGTCCATACATCTACCCAGTGGGCTGTCACAGTCATATAGTCCTGAGCCTGCCCTGCTCCACTTGTCCACATGTCCGTGGTTAAGTGGATATTGGGTACAACTGCATTTTTTTGGACACTGGTGAGTCTTTTTCTGAGGTCTGTGTACATTTTCGGTATCGCCTGCCTAGAGAAATGGAACCTAGATGGTATTTGGTACCGGGGACACAGTACCTCCAACAAGTCTCTAGTTGCCTCTGCAGTAATGATGGATACCGGAACCACGTTTCTCACCGCCCAGGATGCCAAGGCCTCAGTTATCCGCTTTGCAGCAGGATGACTGCTGTGATATTTCATCTTCCTCGCAAAGGACTGTTGGACAGTCAATTGCTTGGTGGAAGTAGTAAAAGTGGTCTTACGAGTACGACTTCCCCTCTGGGATGACCATCGACTCCCAGCCGCAACAACAGCAGCGCCAGCAGCAGTAGGCGTTACACGCAAGGATGCATCGGAGGAATCCCAGGCAGGAGAGGACTCGTCATAATTGCCAGTGACATGGCCTGCAGGACTATTGGCATTCCTGGGGAAGGAGGAAATTGACACTGAGGGAGTTGGTGGGGTGGTTTGCGTGAGCTTGGTTACAAGAGGAAGGGATTTACTGGTCAGTGGACTGCTTCCGCTGTCGCCCAAAGTTTTTGAACTTGTCACTGACTTATGATGAATGCGCTGCAGGTGACGTATAAGGGAGGATGTTCCGAGGTGGTTAACGTCCTTACCCCTACTTATTACAGCTTGACAAAGGCAACACACGGCTTGACAAATGTTGTCCGCATTTCTGTTTAAATACTTCCACACCGAAGAGCTGATTTTTTTGGTATTTTCACCAGGCATGTCAATGGCCCTATTCCTCCCACGGACAACAGGTGTCTCCCCGGGTGCCTGACTTAAACAAACCACCTCACCATCAGAATCCTCCTGGTCAATTTCCTCCCCAGCGCCAGCAACACCCATATCCTCCTCATCCTGGTGTACTTCAACACTGACATCTTCAATCTGACTATCAGGAACTGGACTGCGGGTGCTCCTTCCAGCACTTGCAGGGGGCGTGCAAATGGTGGAAGGCGCATGCTCTTCACGTCCAGTGTTGGGAAGGTCAGGCATCGCAAACGACACAATTGGACTCTCCTTGTGGATTTGTGATTTCGAAGAACGCACAGTTCTTTGCTGTGCTTTTGCCAGCTTGAGTCTTTTCATTTTTCTAGCGAGAGGCTGAGTGCTTCCATCCTCATGTGAAGCTGAACCACTAGCCATGAACATAGGCCAGGGCCTCAGCTGTTCCTTGCCACTCCGTGTGGTAAATGGCATATTGGCAAGTTTACGCTTCTCCTCCGACAATTTTATTTTAGATTTTTGAGTCCTTTTTTTACTGATATTTGGTGTTTTGGATTTTACATGCTCTGTACTATGACATTGGGCATCGGCCTTGGCAGACGACGTTGCTGGCATTTCATCGTCTCGGCCATGACTAGTGGCAGCAGCTTCAGCACGAGGTGGAAGTCGATCTTGATCTTTCCCTATTTTTGGAACCTCAACATTTTTGTTCTCCATATTTTAATAGGCACAACTAAAAGGCACCTCAGGTAAACAATGGAGATTGATGGATACTAGTATACTTATGGATGGACGAGCGACTGCCAACACAGTGGTAGCTACAGCCGTGGACTACCGTACTGCGTCTGCTGCTAATATAGACTGGATGATAATGATATTAAAAAAAATATATATATATATATATATCACTACTGCAGCTGGACAGGTATATATTATATAATGACGGACCTGCTGGACACTGTCAGCTCAGCACTGCAGACTCCTAAATTAAGCTACTAGTAGTATCAAGAAGATAGAAAAAAAAAAAACACCACAGGTAGGTGGTATACAATTATGGATGGATGAGCGACTGCCGACACAGAGGTAGCTACAGCCGTGGACTACCGTACTGCGTCTGCTGCTAATATAGACTGGATGATAATGAGATATAAAATATATATATATCACTACTGCAGCCGGACAGGTATATATTATATAATGACGGACCTGCTGGACACTGTCAGCTCAGCACTGCAGACTCCTAAAGTAAGCTACTAGTATCAAGAAGATAGAAAAAAAAAAAAACACCACAGGTAGGTGGTATACAATTATGGATGGACGAGCGACTGCCGACACAGAGGTAGCTACAGCCGTGGACTACCGTACTGCGTCTGCTGCTAATATAGACTGGATGATAATGAGATATAAAATATATATATATCACTACTGCAGCCGGACAGGTATATATTATATAATGACGGACCTGCTGGACACTGTCAGCTCAGCACTGCAGACTCCTAAAGTAAGCTACTAGTATCAAGAAGATAGAAGAAGAAAAAAAACACCACGGGTAGGTGGTATACAATTATGGATGGACGAGCGACTGCCGACACAGAGGTAGCTACAGCCGTGGACTACCGTACTGCGTCTGCTGCTAATATAGACTGGATGATAATGAGATATAAAATATATATATATATATATCACTACTGCAGCCGGACAGGTATATATTATATAATGACGGACCTGCTGGACACTGTCAGCTCAGCACTGCAGACTCCTAAAGTAAGCTACTAGTATCAAGAAGATAGAAAAAAAAACACACCACGGGTAGGTGGTATACAATTATGGATGGACGAGCGACTGCCGACACAGAGGTAGCTACAGCCGTGGACTACCGTACTGCGTCTGCTGCAGTGCTAATATAGACTGGATGATAATGATATAAAAAATATATATATATCACTACTGCAGCCGGACAGGTATATATTATATAATGACGGACCTGCTGGACACTGTCAGCAGAATGCGTTTATAGAATAAAAACACCACACGACGAGTGTTTAACTTTTTCAGGCAGACAATCACAATATACTGGTGGTCAGTGGTCACTGGTCAGTCACACTGGCAGTGGCACTCTGGCAGCAAAAGTGTGCACTGTTAAAATATGTACTCCTGCTATAACTGCTCCCCAGTCTCCCCCACAATTAAGCTGTGTGAGCAGTGAGCACTCAGCACAGTCAGATATACAGTATTACATAGATGATGCAGCACACTGAGGGCACACTGAGGCTGAGCACAGATATGGTATGTGACTGTGTCACACTGTGTATCGTTTTTTTTCAGGCAGAGAACGGATTAATTAAACTGGTGGTCACTGGTCACACTATCAGCAAGTAGTACTCCTAATATGCTCCCCAAAATTAGTAAATCAAGTGTCTCTACTACTCTCTAGTCTACTCTAAACGGAGAGGACGCCAGCCACGTCCTCTCCCTATCAATCTCAATGCACGTGTGAAAATGGCGGCGACGCGCGGCTCCTTATATAGAATCCGAGTCTCACGATAGAATCCGAGCCTCGCGAGAATCCGACAGCGGGATGATGACGTTCGGGCGCTGCTCGGGTTAACCGAGCAAGGCGGGAAGATCCGAGTCTGCCTCGGACCCGTGTAAAAAGCGTGAAGTTCGGGGGGGTTCGGTTTCCGAGAAACCGAACCCGCTCATCACTACTGGAAATGAATGGAAATTGTGGTTATTGAGGTTAATAATACTATAGGATCAAAATTACCCCCAAATTCTATGATTTAAGCTATTTTTGAGGGGTTTTTGGAAAAAAAAAACAGAATCCAAAACACACCCGAATCCGACAAAATTTTTTAGGGAGGTTTTGCCAAAACGCGTCCGAATCCAAAACACGGCCGCGGACCCGAATCCAAAACCAAAACACAAAACCCGAAAAATTTCCGGTGCACATCTCTAACAATAATGGACCTTTTTGTGATGAGCTTTATACCAAAGATCCCTCTGGATAATGGATATCATATTGGGAACGTTGTTGACATAATGGAATAACCTAATTGGATAGCGTGGAATGCAAACAAATGGCGGCCACATTACCTCCGATGGGAATTACCCTATTTCCGGATATGCCCAGGAAATAGAACGCATAAGTGGAATGTAAACCAGAACAGTTATATCGTCCATCTTAAGGAAAACCGGGGAAGCGGACTGATGACTTTCTATGGAATGCATGATGCTTCCAGCTATGCGTGATGCTTCTGGTTATATGCAGCACACTAGAACGCTCCATGCAGGGCTGCCATCAGAAATTGTGGGCCCCGGACTGACAAAATAGACAGGACCCCTCCCTCCCCCCAAAAAAGATTCTGCCGCACTGCTCCACCCCTATGTGATGTCATACATTGTAACTTTACATTTAGGTGGTGTCTTGGGTACCTACAGGAACAGTTTACAGAGAGCTGATGCGCAGATAAGGCTTGCTTTAAGAAGTCCTCCCTGTGCATCATCCTGCTGTTGATTCAGAGACTGGAGTAGCTCTACTGGTATTGGTGGTAGGAGCCAGAGGTGGGCCCCCTCTCTGTAAGGGCACAGGACACCAGTCCCCGGATGCCCTGGCTCCATGGAACGCACGGTGCTTCCGGCAGCAAACATGATACTTTTGATTGAGCGGTATATAAACCAGGACTGTGGGGAACATTTACTAAGCAGTGATAAGAGCAGAGAAGTGAGCCAGTGGAGTAGTTGCCCATGGCAACCAATCAGCACTGAAGTAACATCTATAATTTGCATACTACAAAATGATACAGAGCTGCTGATTGGTTGATGGAGCAACTTCTCCACTGGCTCTCTTCTCCGCTCTTATCACTGCTTAGTAAATATACCCCTGTGTTCGCTATTGCCATACATGTTTCTGAGGAAGGACAGTTATGTTTGATACGCTTTAAGCTTTTATGTGGCTGTAATTGCGTGGATAGTTTTTACATTGTAAGTGTAATTTTTTTATTAAACCTATCCTTTGGAAAAGGAAAGTAAAGGACAAGCGCCTGATGGTGCAGTAATTTTAAACTTAGTTTTGTATCACGACAACACTCATATAGGTATTCTGCGTACCAGATAAGGGGTTTTCTATCATGCACATCAAATACTACTATTTTCGATCTTCCATCTGTTGCTCACAACATAGAGGGTCGGAAGGCTGTAGTATAACAGCAAATTGCAGGGGGTCTTTATCATCCAATGTTCAAAATGCAATGGAATCTAGAGTCAGCAAACACAAAATACACTCCTCATAGTGCAATACAGACTAGTATACTGTGGTTAGGTATTTATATAAATCAGTTGGTAATGCGCGTACCACATAAAGATAGTATTCAGGCGTATCAAAAGAAATCTTTCCAGGCAAGATACTATACTTCGCCACTAGTCACCACTCCCATTTTGTAGACCAGAGTAGCTTGATGAAATTTTTTTTTACATTTTTCGTAAAACAAAGATAAACAAAACACTAATAGTGAAAAATAAATAAATAAATTAAAGGCTTATCTGGAGTCACTCCTGAGGAAGCCTTTGAAGGTGAAACGCGTTGAGGACTTTCCTGGTTACCTCCTGATCAAGGCACTCACTGTGGACAGACTCCTGGACTGCCTTAATACGCTGCCTGTTTTTTTTGTTCAGATAAGCCTTTAATTTATTGATTTATTTTTCACTATTAGTTTTTTGTGTATCTTTGTTTTACGAAAAATGTAAAAAAAAAATCATCAAGCTAGTACTACTCTGAGTGTTGTCGTGATACAAAACTAAGTTTAAAATTACTGCACCATCAGGCGCTTGTCCTTTACTTTCCTTTTCCAGATTTTATTCCACTAAAACCTAGTGGCCTTCTGAAGGACTGAGCTGCCATCCATAGGTCCCCCTGTGGAATCCGTGTGCTAAAGCCGACAGATTACAAGAAAGACTTATTTTTATATTAAACCTCCTAATGATAATGTGTGGACCCCTTATTCAAAAGTAAAGCATTCAGTACCTTTAATACCAAGAAATAATGACACGGAGACTTGAATTTGGCAGACAATTGATAGCTATTTATTGTACCCTAACCATTAGAAAACCTGTAAATTGAAAATTTTAGTTAACATGCCAATTCAGCCGGCATATGGTGGCAGAAAAAAAGAACGGCTATATTCAACTGACGATAACCTTAAAACATTAAATTTCCCAACTATCCTAATTTAAACACAAACTATAAAATAGGTAATAGGTGCCCGACTCAGACCCCCACGGTGACTACCTACCCTGATGGGTGATGCCGCTGCCCCCGGACGGGTGGTCAAGCGGCCTTAAAAGTCAATGGAGGTGAGTGCACCTAAACCACACCAAACTGTAAATCACTGCAACTAACAAGACAAACTACAACCTGCCGCTCTTTTCCGCCAACAGCGAAAGACTCCTCCCCAGAGTCTTCGCACCGCCACCATACCCTCAACCTAACTCCTGCAACACGAGAAACAGATCCTCCAGGAAAAGCATCATCCCCTCATTGGACAGATGCACACCATCAGGCCGAAAAAGGTGATGGTCTCGAAACCGAATCCTAGGGTGGCGAACCACTTTGCCTCCGTGGGACAACACCCACTTCGCCACCGCCCCATTCACCTTCTGCCTGGCCTCATCAATCAGGCGACCGTCCGCCACACCTCGCCAGCTCAACCTTGGCACCAACCAAGCCAACGAACGCCATGAGCCCTAGGAAACATCTGTGCCCCCTCCGAGGCCAAAAACCTGGCTGCCCAGTACACATAAGAGTGGCCAACCACCCAGACTGCCAAATCATCTTCTACCCAACCTGAAGAGAAGGAAAGGGGTAAAAATTCGGTTAATAAGAATCTAAAGCAGAGTTTATTAAACGCATTAACCTGAAGGATCTGCCAAAAGAAAAAATGGGTTTTCGTGTCTTGCAGAATTAACGGCCAAGCCGATCTGCACAAGCTTCCAGCCAATTGAAGCAGAACATAAACATACAATGGGAAAAATCAAAATAAAATAAGGAAAATAAACGGGGGGGGGGGATGGGAAGGGGGGTATAAAATGGGAAAAACATGTAAGAACTCAGCTGGAGGTGAAAGCGTAAAAACCTGCTGAGGGACTTTGATTAGAACTGATCAGCCGAATTGTAGATTAGAATTCAGTCCGTCAAGTCAGGCAAAAAATCGCAAAGGTACTCCAGACCCCCGCTGCCAGCAGCGGCGAGTGGCTAATCCCTGAGTAGGATAAACAGGGGAGACAAACCCCGGGGATGCTGTTCCCACTATCTGACCCCCCGCGCGCGCCCTCCCCCAGCAGGCCGGAGCTCCCTCCGCCCGCAGGGAGGGCGCCGCGGCGGGACTCCATGCTGCCCTGCTCGCCCCTGTTACGCCCCCCCCCCCTGCCGCCGCTCCCCGCCGGACTCCGGCTGCAAGGGAGGCAGCAAGGGAGACGAGGACACCAGCAGCGCCGCTGCGCGCACACGTGCGCGAACGGCACCACCTGTGAAGAGCGCGGGCGTGCGCGCACCCTGCGCGCGCGGCCCGCCGCTTCTCGCCACTAACACGTCGCTATTGTGCCCTGCAGGGAGAACTGTCGGACGAGACCCCGCGACAGGCCTCGTCCGACTCGCCACCGCCGCCCGCCCGCTCTGCCCCCCTCGCCTGGCACCGCCTCGCGGCGGCGACAAGGGGGAAGAGATGGGGGACGAAACGGCAGCCTCCGTCGGCTGCCCAACTTGGCGCGCATGCGTGCGCCCGCGGGCGCCCGACCGCAGCACTGGAGCCGCCAACACTGCACCCGGAGGTGACGGCCGATGCCCGGCCACCTCCGGGCGTCCTGCTTTTGCCCCCAGCCCTCCCCGCCGCCCGCGCCCAGGCCGGCAGGACCGGACCAGAACCCAGCGGCAATGAGGACCGAGTCCGCCGTGCCCCGTCCGCACCAGCGCCCGCGTAGGCCCCAGAAGACGGGTAGCCGTCAGTAGTGCCAGCCAGCCCATCCTCGGACCCAGACCCACCGCCTGATGAGCGGTAACGGGCTGGGGTCCCGGCGGCACGGCGAGGGCGAGAGGCGGCCATCTCAAGCAGAGTGTAATTTGAAGGGAAGTGGCAAGAAACCAAGCTAGAGCAAAAACAAGCTAAAATGTGGAGACTCTACTATGCAGCACTCACCCAAGGCAATTCAGCAGCAAGAGAGACCAAGCTGGCCTAGCAGTCCCTATATATACTGACCCTCCCCTCTCACCATGGGCTGTACTTTTCCTCACAGCTAGGTCCACCCCTCACAGGAGGTTTAACGCTCTCTATTCCTATGCAGTCATTTCGCTCTCCATCTGACTGTAGACAGAGGGGAAGCAGCGCATTGACCATTTTCGATTTTTCAATTTCCAAACCTATCCTTTGCTTAAAGGTTTTGTACCAGCACTTTGTTTTGCGGTATTTCCCTATTAGCTTACCGTGAGGTTTGGAAACAAGGGGTGCTTGCATTTCTTTCAGATTGGAATACAGAGTGGAATTCTTCTCACTTCAATCAAAGTGTGTAATATTGGGGGTCATTCTGAGTTGTTCGCTCGTTGACGATTTTCGCTATACTGAGATTAGTCGCTTACTACGCATGCGCAAGGTTCGCAGAGCGCATGCGCTTAGTTATTTTACACAAAAGTTAGGTATTTTACTCACGGCATAACAAAGCTTTTTCATCGTTCTGGTGATCGTAGTGTGATTGACAGGACGTGGGTGTTTCTGGGCGGAAACTGGCCGTTTTATGGGAGTGTGCGGAAAAACGCAGGCGTTCGAGTTGCAAAACGCAAGAGTGGCTGGGCGAACGCTGGGTGTGTTTGTGACGTCAAACCAGGAACGAAAAGGACTGAGCTGGTCGCAATGGCTGAGTAAGTCTGGAGCTACTCAGAAACTGCTAAGAAATTTCTATTCGCAATTCTGCTAATCTTTCGTTCGCACTTCTGCTAAGCTAAGATACACTCCCAGAGGGCGGCGGTTTAGCATGTGCAATGCTGCTAAAAGCAGCTAGTGAGCGAACAACTCGGAATTACCCCCATTATTCACCAGATACATTGGAATTCTGGGACTTTAATAGGACATGTTTTAAAGGATGATTATCATCAGTTTTGTTCATGTGGTATTGTATGTATTTCACATGTGTATGGCAATAGCACCAGGTGTACATTTGTGTTTTATTGATTGTGATTTAAGGATACTGTATATGAAAAGTCCTTTTACAGTGCGCACTAGGCAGCTGTCACTGTAAAGTGCAGTAATAAGCCACGCTTATCTGGTAATATCTAGTGGTAATCCTCCAATTATTCACTCTCATCTGAAAATAACAATCTCAACATTAACTTCAGATGTACTGTATCTTCAAAGAGGAAAGGGACAAAAATAGTGTAATATTTCAAAATCTGATTTTATTAATATACAAAATAGTAATAAATAACAATAAAATACAATATCTGTCTCCTAGGAAACTAGATATTTCCAGGAGATAGATAGATAGATAGATAGATAGATAGATAGATAGATAGATAGATAGATAGATAGATAACACCTTGACAGAGATCCCCAGAGGATCAAAACGCGTAGGTTGGGGTGAGGACGCTATCTGGTGAGGAGAGAATTCCGGGATTGAAATAAACAGGGCCCCGTTTGTTTTAAAGTCACCATCTTATCCTTGGGCTATCTCCAATCCGGGTATGCTCCTTAAAGTTTTTTAAGAAGTTGTCTTTTAATAAAGTGTTTTTATGAGTGAAAAGATTGGTTCACTTATATACTTTTTCCTGAGGACTTATGTCTGGGAGATGAATGTGGATTAAAAAGGAAAAGGAAAAAGACCCACCTACCATGCATCTATACAAGTTTTAGTCTGTGAGTGTTTTGGTGACAGGGGCATCCCCTGGTTTCTATATCTGGTGTTGGATCCACGTGATTGAGCATTATATGAGCCTGAACACAAGTTTTTTATTTGTGAGTCTTCACTGAAGGGGGCATCCCCTGAATCTATATGGTGACGGTTCTCTGTTAATGCATATAAGAAGCTCAATTTTTTATTAATGATTGTGAGTGATTTGATATAGGGGTATGAGACCCCGAAATATATCACTATTATTGAAGTGTTATTTCATTACTTTGTAAAAGTGCAATTCTGCCCAACAGTATTACACAAGGATTCTTTTGTGTTTTTCTGTTTCCTTTATGCTCTACACCATCTTAAGAAACAAGTGGAACACCTCCAGAATCACACGAATCAGGGGAGTACATTCATTTCTCTCATTTGTTATTTTATTTGTTTGGGCGCACAAATTAGCCAGAGATAACTTGTGTTTGTGTACATAGATAGATAGATAGATAGATAGATAGATAGATAGATAGATAGATAGATAGATAGATAGATAGATAGATAGATAGATCATCATCACAACCACTGTGCTAATGTGGCTTTAGCCCTGTAGAATTTCTAGTGAAATTAATTAATGGAGATTGGAAGACTAGTAGTAATGAATATACTGTACTTACAGAAGATTTCCAAAGCATTCATAATCAGTACTTCTTCTATTATTGGTGATTAGTGGCTGTATAGGAAATTAGGCATCTTCAGTTCTTTGTTATATACATACATTTAGTATAGTAATGGATGTAAATAATCCATATCTGACTGAATGCCACAGTAAGACTAAACAGTTACAATAATTCTCAGATCTGTGGTACAATGTTCACAGTACAAGAGAAGAGTAGGGTATGCTCCAACATTTCCCATACAGCAGGGTATTACATGTGGTTCATAGGAGATCATGAGGTCTATTCATGAAGCAGTGAAAAGTGTGGAGAAGTGAGCACAGTGGAGAAGTTGCCCATGGCAACCAATCAGCATTGAAGTAATGGGCCCTACACATTTAACGAGGTGCCGCCGAGGTGCCCGACGGCCGATACGGCTGACGGGCGACCCGGCGGCGGGGGGGCAGTGACGGGGGGAGTGAAGTTTCTTCACTCCCCCCGTCACCCGGCTCCGTAGACTTGCAGGCAAATATGGACGATCTCGTCCATATTGGCCTGCATGCACAGCCGACATGTCCCCAGCGATGAACGAGCGCGGGGCCGCGCATCGTTCATCGCTGGTGACTCCACACTGCACGATATGAACGTTATCTCGTTCATTAATGAACGAGATCGTTCATATCGTGCAGAAAGATTGGCATGTGTGTAGGGCCTATAACATTTAGAATTTACATACCATACAATTGTACGGAGCAGCTGATTGGATGCCATGGGCAACTTCTCCACAGGTTCACTTCTCCACTCTTTTCACTGCTTCATGAATAGACCCCCATGCCTGGGAAGATAGACAAGTGAAAAGAAGTAAATGTAAATGTTATATGTTATCTGCTGTAGTGCACTTTCTTATAACCTTTTCCTTCCCGGTCACTGAGATAATCTCCGGCATTTCCTCCTATGAAACATTAATAATGCAGGTGGTGGCTCCACACCTAGACACATCCCAAGCTCACCCATTTTCAGTGGATCCTCCCTCACAAAACTCATAATTGGGAAGGCTTGTGACAGGACCCTTCACCATATTCCTGAGACACTGTATTATACCTCAGGTGGCTCACTCTACACCTAAGGTAGAGCTCCTCTATATAATCAAATTAATGACAATGCTTGGCCCAGTATACCCTCATAGTGAGCATAATCCAAGCAGAAACACCCACTTTGAGCTCAGTCTACCAATCATCTGTTGGATACCAGTGGTACAGTAAAAGGTTTAGCTGGTTTTCCACCTCGGTTCCAGTGACAGAGCTGTATTTAGGGGTTGGCCAGGATTGCCTTCCCTAGGAGCGCTGTTCAAGGTGGGGAAGTGGGATGATGACATCAAAATAGATCAGCCTAAAAAACCCCAGTGGTCAGTCTGCTAGCCAGATGACCCATTTTAAACCTTTATTATTTTTCATTACATTGAGCTTTATTTGCTCAGCAGTCTCTAAATTCGTGACAATCAGAGGAAGGGAACGGAGCATCTCATGTCTAGTTCCGGGCTGCAGCCTCTGTACCTTAGTAGGCAGGTCCATCAGCTGCACTCAGGGCTTAATTCATGTGTGTATGCAATGCGCATGTGCCAAGGTGACACTGCGCTCCCGCTCGCATTGAGGATTTCATTGCAAAGTGACTGACAGGAGGTGACTGTTTGGAGGTGTTAACAGGAAGTGCTTGAAAAACATAGTTGTGCCATAGCCATTTTCGGGGCGTGTATCTGCCATCAGCTGCGAGCTGTATGTGATAAAATATGGTGCCTGCGTCTGTACTGCTGGGTCCAGTCTGCGTAGCCGTAGGCTTACCCCTAACCTCAATGTTCCCCGTATTTGTGTATAGGCTGCAAATGTGTGCACAATTGCGAATGAGTTTGTGATGGCTCCTCTGGGTGACCCTTTTAATTTCTGGGCGGCAAAAGCACTTGCTAACATTAGCAGCTCCGTAGCCTAGAAAATAGCAATTGCAATGGGTACAAACATAAATTATACCCTCAGACAGCACAGAGAGGCCAGGCTTTGTCAGTGATGATGGAAGTGACATTGAAACTGAAGTTTTAAAATTGTGGAGCCCGCAGCTTACTGTCTGGAACTTTGTCACCGCTAGAACTGGACAGTGGACACTAGGAGCTGCACCAAGTCACCCCTGTAGAACATGCGTAATAAAGAGAGACAACCGCACATGTTTACTTTGATATTTTCTGAAATTCTTAAGTATCTGAAAATATTGAGGCGAGGTGCTGGTGCTGCCTACAGTACTGCAAACCTGCAGGTAGTCCATAAAAAGGAATCCATTTTTTATTATATACAGTACACTGTAGAGCATCGTTCAGGGGGAGTATAAATTGTATAATATCCTCTGTTTTCCTAGGTGTAGAGGACATGACCAGGTCATAAGTGGATGTGACTAGTGCATCAGAAGATCTCATGTCTCTCCAAAGCAATACTGTGCAAAGGACTAATTGATGCGGCACTGCCCATGTTGCTTGGAACTGAGGTAATATCCCATGTATTTTGATTCTGCTTCAGGTCATGCCCCCTCTCTACACTCTAACTCAGGTCATGCCCTCCTAGCATTCTCTATAATTTGACACATGTCTGCATATATCCTGCAAGGTCTCACATGTTGCCCCTCAGTCCTCCCCCTCTTCTTCCCCTATATTACTATACCTATCCTGTTCCCCCTCCTTTCTACCCAACACCCCCCCCCTTCCTCTCTTACTGCATCTTATCTTCCTCAGACTACTTAGTCAATTGTCCTACCTCCCCCCTAATGTATATTACCCCTCATTCTACATTTTAAGTTATTATAGGCAGGGTCCTCAATAATATGCACTATACAGTACAGATGGCCAAGTTATACCAATTATTATATGGAGAGGAAGTCATCAAGTCTTTAATTTTACCAGGGGCACCCTGAACCCAAGGTACAGCCATGTCTTAGGAGGCCTTCTAATATTCCACCTGAACCCAACCAAAGGCTGGTAAATTTCACCTTGAAATGGATGTTTCCCCAGGGTTTCAGGTACAGTGATAGTTTTTGGGGCCAGAGACTTTATTTTAGAGTGATGGGACATTCCATCCTTTTACTGTATCCACTTAATTCAGAAGACAGCCATTCTCACTCTCCATATCCCGCTATATCCATGCAGAAATCTTTAATTTAGTGATGCATATTTCCCTTTTACATACTGCTTATGTACCTGCCTGGATTATCATATTCAGAAAATATAGGGCCTAATTCAGAGATGTGTACACTAGAGATGAGCGCCGGAAATTTTTCGGGTTTTGTGTTTTGGTTTTGGGTTCGGTTCCGCGGCCGTGTTTTGGGTTCGACCGCGTTTTGGCAAAACCTCACCGAATTTTATTTGTCGGATTCGGGTGTGTTTTGGATTCGGGTGTTTTTTTTAAAAAACACTAAAAAACAGCTTAAATCATAGAATTTGGGGGTCATTTTGATCCCAAAGTATTATTAACCTCAAAAACCATAATTTCCACTCATTTTCAGTCTATTCTGAATACCTCACACCTCACAATATTATTTTTAGTCCTAAAATTTGCACCTAGGTCGCTGGATGACTAAGCTAAGCGACCCTAGTGGCCGACACAAACACCGGGCCCATCTAGGAGTGGCACTGCAGTGTCACGCAGGATGTCCCTTCCAAAAAACCCTCCCCAAACAGCACATGACGCAAAGAAAAAAAGAGGCGCAATGAGGTAGCTGTGTGAGTAAGATAAGCGACCCTAGTGGCCGACACAAACACCGGGCCCATCTAGGAGTGTCACTGCAGTGTCACGCAGGATGTCCCTTCCAAAAAACCCTCCCCAAACAGCACATGACGCAAAGAAAAAAAGAGGCGCAATGAGGTAGCTGTGTGAGTAAGATAAGCGACCCTAGTGGCCGACACAAACACCGGGCCCATCTAGGAGTGTCACTGCAGTGTCACGCAGGATGTCCCTTCCAAAAAACCCTCCCCAAACAGCACATGACGCAAAGAAAAAAAGAGGCGCAATGAGGTAGCTGTGTGAGTAAGATAAGCGACCCTAGTGGCCGACACAAACACCAGGCCCATCTAGGAGTGGCACTGCAGTGTCACGCAGGATGTCCCTTCCAAAAAACCCTCCCCAAACAGCACATGACGCAAAGAAAAAAAGAGGCGCAATGAGGTAGCTGTGTGAGTAAGATAAGCGACCCTAGTGGCCGACACAAACACCGGGCCCATCTAGGAGTGGCACTGCAGTGTCACGCAGGATGTGCCTTCCAAAAAACCCTCCCCAAACAGCACATGACGCAAAGAAAAATTAAAGAAAAAAGAGGTGCAAGATGGAATTGTCCTTGGGCCCTCCCACCCACCCTTATGTTGTATAAACAGGACATGCACACTTTAACCAACCCATCATTTCAGTGACAGGGTCTGCCACACGACTGTGACTGAAATGACGGGTTGGTTTGGACCCCCACCAAAAAAGAAGCAATTAATCTCTCCTTGCACAAACTGGCTCTACAGAGGCAAGATGTCCACCTCATCATCATCCTCCGATATATCACCGTGTACATCCCCCTCCTCACAGATTATCAATTCGTCCCCACTGGAATCCACCATCTCAGCTCCCTGTGTACTTTGTGGAGGCAATTGCTGCTGGTCAATGTCTCCACGGAGGAATTGATTATAATTCATTTTAATGAACATCATCTTCTCCACATTTTCTGGATGTAACCTCGTACGCCGATTGCTGACAAGGTGAGCGGCGGCACTAAACACTCTTTCGGAGTACACACTTGTGGGAGGGCAACTTAGGTAGAATAAAGCCAGTTTGTGCAAGGGCCTCCAAATTGCCTCTTTTTCCTGCCAGTATAAGTACGGACTGTGTGACGTGCCTACTTGGATGCGGTCACTCATATAATCCTCCACCATTCTTTCAATGGTGAGAGAATCATATGCAGTGACAGTAGACGACATGTCCGTAATCGTTGTCAGGTCCTTCAGTCCGGACCAGATGTCAGCATCAGCAGTCGCTCCAGACTGCCCTGCATCACCGCCAGCGGGTGGGCTCGGAATTCTGAGCCTTTTCCTCGCACCCCCAGTTGCGGGAGAATGTGAAGGAGGAGATGTTGACAGGTCGCGTTCCGCTTGACTTGACAATTTTCTCACCAGCAGGTCTTTCAACCCCAGCAGACTTGTGTCTGCCGGAAAGAGAGATCCAAGGTAGGCTTTAAATCTAGGATCGAGCACGGTGGCCAAAATGTAGTGCTCTGATTTCAACAGATTGACCACCCGTGAATCCTTGTTAAGCGAATTAAGGGCTCCATCCACAAGTCCCACATGCCTAGCGGAATCGCTCCGTGTTAGCTCCTCCTTCAATGTCTCCAGCTTCTTCTGCAAAAGCCTGATGAGGGGAATGACCTGACTCAGGCTGGCAGTGTCTGAACTGACTTCACGTGTGGCAAGTTCAAAGGGCATCAGAACCTTGCACAACGTTGAAATCATTCTCCACTGCACTTGAGACAGGTGCATTCCACCTCCTATATCGTGCTCAATTGTATAGGCTTGAATGGCCTTTTGCTGCTCCTCCAACCTCTGAAGCATATAGAGGGTTGAATTCCACCTCGTTACCACTTCTTGCTTCAGATGATGGCAGGGCAGGTTCAGTAGTTTTTGGTGGTGCTCCAGTCTTCTGTACGTGGTGCCTGTACGCCGAAAGTGTCCCGCAATTCTTCTGGCCACCGACAGCATCTCTTGCACGCCCCTGTCGTTTTTTAAAAAATTCTGCACCACCAAATTCAAGGTATGTGCAAAACATGGGACGTGCTGGAATTTGCCCATATTTAATGCACACACAATATTGCTGGCGTTGTCCGATGCCACAAATCCACAGGAGAGTCCAATTGGGGTAAGCCATTCTGCGATGATCTTCCTCAGTTGCCGTAAGAGGTTTTTAGCTGTGTGCGTATTCTGGAAAGCGGTGATACAAAGCGTAGCCTGCCTAGGAAAGAGTTGGCATTTGCGAGATGCTGCTACTGGTGCCGCCGCTGCTGTTCTTGCGGCGGGAGTCCATACATCTACCCAGTGGGCTCTCACAGTCATATAGTCCTGACCCTGCCCTGCTCCACTTGTCCACATGTCCGTGGTTAAGTGGACATTGGGTACAACTGCATTTTTTAGGACACTGGTGAGTCTTTTTCTGACGTCCGTGTACATTCTCGGTATCGCCTGCCTAGAGAAGTGGAACCTAGATGGTATTTGGTAACGGGGGCACACTGCCTTAATAAATTGTCTAGTTCCCTGTGAACTAACGGCGGATACCGGACGCACGTCTAACACCAACATAGTTGTCAAGGCCTCAGTTATCCGCTTTGCAGCAGGATGACTGCTGTGATATTTCATCTTCCTCGCAAAGGACTGTTGGACAGTCAATTGCTTACTGGAAGTAGTACAAGTGGCCTTACGACTTCCCCTCTGGGATGACCATCGACTCCCAGCAGCAACAACAGCAGCGCCAGCAGCAGTAGGCGTTACACGCAAGGATGCATCGGAGGAATCCCAGGCAGGAGAGGACTCGTCAGAATTGCCAGTGACATGGCCTGCAGGACTATTGGCATTCCAGGGGAAGGAGGAAATTGACACTGAGGGAGTTGGTGGGGTGGTTTGCGTGAGCTTGGTTACAAGAGGAAGGGATTTACTGGTCAGTGGACTGCTTCCGCTGTCGCCCAAAGTTTTTGAACTTGTCACTGACTTATTATGAATGCGCTGCAGGTGACGTATAAGGGAGGATGTTCCGAGGTGGTTAACGTCCTTACCCCTACTTATTACAGCTTGACAAAGGCAACACACGGCTTGACACCTGTTGTCCGCTTTTCTGTTGAAATACCTCCACACTGAAGAGCTGATTTTTTTGGTATTTTCACTAGGCATGTGAACGGCCATATTCCTCCCACGGACAACAGGTGTCTCCCCGGGTGCCTGACTTAAACAAACCACCTCACCATCAGAATCCTCCTGGTCAATTTCCTCCCCAGCGCCAGCAACACCCATATCCTCCTCATCCTGGTGTACTTCAACACTGACATCTTCAATCTGACTATCAGGAACTGGACTGCGGGTGCTCCTTCCAGCACTTGCAGGGGGCGTGCAAATGGTGGAAGGCGCATGCTCTTCACGTCCAGTGTTGGGAAGGTCAGGCATCGCAACCGACACAATTGGACTCTCCTTGTGGATTTGGGATTTCGAAGAACGCACAGTTCTTTGCGGTGCTTTTGCCAGCTTGAGTCTTTTCAGTTTTCTAGCGAGAGGCTGAGTGCTTCCATCCTCATGTGAAGCTGAACCACTAGCCATGAACATAGGCCAGGGCCTCAGCCGTTCCTTGCCACTCCGTGTGGTAAATGGCATATTGGCATGTTTACGCTTCTCCTCCGACAATTTTATTTTAGGTTTTGGAGTCCTTTTTTTACTGATATTTGGTGTTTTGGATTTGACATGCTCTGTACTATGACATTGGGCATCGGCCTTGGCAGACGACGTTGCTGGCATTTCATCGTCTCGGCCATGACTAGTGGCAGCAGCTTCAGCACGAGGTGGAAGTGGATCTTGATCTTTCCCTAATTTTGGAACCTCAACATTTTTGTTCTCCATATTTTAATAGGCACAACTAAAAGGCACCTCAGGTAAACAATGGAGATGGATGGATACTAGTATACTTATGGATGGACTGCCGAGTGCCGACACAGAGGTAGCTACAGCCGTGGACTACCGTACTGTACTGTGTCTGCTGCTAATATAGACTGGATGATAATGAGATGTAGTATGTATAAAGAAGAAAGAAAAAAAAAAACACGGGTAGGTGGTATACAATTATGGATGGACTGCCGAGTGCCGACACAGAGGTAGCTACAGCCGTGGACTACCGTACTGTACTGTGTCTGCTGCTAATATAGACTGGATGATAATGAGATGTAGTATGTATGTATAAAGAAGAAAAAAAAAAAAACCACGGGTAGGTGGTATACAATTATGGATGGACTGCCGAGTGCCGACACAGAGGTAGCTACAGCCGTGAACTACCGTACTGTGTCTGCTGCTAATATAGACTGGTTGATAATGAGATGTAGTATGTATAAAGTAGAAAGAAAAAAAAAACACGGGTAGGTGGTATACAATTATGGATGGACTGCCGAGTGCCGACACAGAGGTAGCTACAGCCGTGGACTACCGTACTGTACTGTGTCTGCTGCTAATATAGACTGGATGATAATGAGATGTAGTATGTATAAAGAAGAAAGAAAAAAAAAACCACGGGTAGGTGGTATACAATTATGGATGGACTGCCGAGTGCCGACACAGAGGTAGCTACAGCCGTGAACTACCGTACTGTGTCTGCTGCTAGTAGACTGGATGATAAATAATGATATAAAATATATATATATATCACTACTGCAGCCGGACAGGTATATATTATATAATGACGGACCTGCTGGAGTGGACACTGTCTGTCAGCAGAATGAGTTTTTTTATTTTTATAGAATAAAAAAACACCACACAAGTCACACGACGAGTGTACTTTTTCAGGCAGACATTCAATCACAATATACTATACTGGTGGTCAGTGTGGTCAGGTCACTGGTCACAGTGGTCAGTGGTCAGTCACACTGGCAGTGGCACTCTGGCAGCAAAAGTGTGCACTGTTTAATATGTACTCCTGGCTCCTGCTATAACCTATAACTGCTCCCCAGTCTCCCCCACAATTAAGCTGTGTGAGCACAGTCAGATATTATACATAGATGATGCAGCACACTGGGCTGAGCACAGATATGGTATGTGAGTGTGACTGAGTCACTGTGTATCGTTTTTTTCAGGCAGAGAACAAGAACAGAACGGATTATTAAATAATAATAAATTATAAAACTGCACTGGTGGTCAGGTCACTGGTCATCAGTCACTAGTATAACTCCTCCTAAGCTCCAGTAAGTAAATGAAGTGTCTCACTCTCACTCTCCTATCTATTTTAATTTCTAAACGGAGAGGACGCCAGCCACGTCCTCTCCCTATCAATCTCAATGCACATGTGAAAATGGCCGCGACGCGCGGCTCCTTATATAGAATCCGAGTCTCGCGATAGAATCCGAGCCTCGCGAGAATCCGACAGCGTGATGATGACGTTCGGGCGCGCTCGGGTTAACCGAGCAAGGCGGGAAGATCCGAGTCGCTCGGACCCGTGTAAAAAAACATGAAGTTCGGGCGGGTTCGGATTCAGAGAAACCGAACCTGCTCATCTCTAGTGTACACACCTGATGGTTTATGTACACCTCAGATGGTTGATTAACTGCGCCTGTGGATCACCCGTACTGCTGAGAGAACACCTCCCAACCTGTGGATCACTCACACGTCTGATGATTATGCAGGTGATCTGATGCTGCATCTTCAGACTTAGCAGAGGATCAGAGAAGCCGATAAAAGACGCCTATTTACATAAGATGCGTCCTGCAGTATTAGCATATGTCCGTAGTAATTGTACTGATCTTAAAAAAACAATGTGCAACATAAGAAAATGCTTTAGGTCTGATTCTGAGTCACACGGTGCTGCACGCGCCTTAGCGTCTTTTGCTGTAGTCGCATCTGCGAATATAAAAGTTTTCCCTTGTGTACAGGCAAGGACTGAAATGCCCTCTATGCCTGTCTTTGGAAGCAACAATTATGCTTCATGCATCAAACCTTGCACCATCTTCATACCAGGTACAGATACTCTGTCAGAGTATGGCCTCCAATGTAAATGATTGGGTCTATTTACTAAGCCTTGGAGAGAGATAAAGTGCCAGCCAATCAGCTTCTAACTGTCACAGTCTGTGTTTTGAAAATAACACTTACGGGTTGATTGACTGGTACTTTGGGTGTGGATCAATGGATCGACAATGTTACAGTTGACAGTCATTAGGTCGACACCAAATGGTCGACATGCATTAGACCGACAGGTACAAAAGGCTGATAGGAACAAAAGGTTGACAGATGATAAGTGGACTGCAGTTAAGGTATAAAAGGTCGACAGGTACAGAAAGTCAACATGTTAATGGTTGATACGCTTTCTGGGGCCAAATCTTGTATATTTCATTTTTTGTGACCACCATCAGTACAAACGTGTAACCTTGTGGGCTTGCTTCGCTCACTGCGCTTCTCACAATGCAACATGTGAAACACCAAAACATTCGCTGACCATTTATGTGTCGACATTTGTCATACTGACCTTTTCTACCTGTTAACCTAATGCATGTTGACCTATTGACTGTTGAGCAATACATTGTTAATAATACTCTCCACTTTATCTCTCTCTGAGACTTAGTAAATAGACCCCTAAGCACCTGACACGCCCATGAGATGTATATCTCTTTTCATGTATATGGCCACCTCCCAGGCACCGCACAATACATTTCCAGTACATTTCTGAGACCACGCGTCTCAATCACCACTGCTCCTCTGTGTATGCACACTGCATAGATTGGCCATATTATCCCCAGGGTCGGACTGGCCCACAGTGGTACTAGGGAAACCACCGGTAGGCCCCACTGCTTCCTCTCGGAATCAGGTTCCAGACTGTGCACTTGTATTATACAGGTTGAGTATCCCATATCCAAATATCCGAAATACGGAATATTCCGAAATACGGACTTTTTTGAGCGAGACTGAGATAGTGAAACTTTTGTTTTCTGATGGCTCAATGTACACAAACTTTGTTTAATACACAAAGTTATTAAAAATATTGTATTAAATGACCTTCAGACTGTGTATATAAGGTGTATATGAAACATAAATGAATTGTGTGAATGTAGACACACTTTGTTTAATGCACAAAGTTATAAAAAATATTGGCTAAAATGACCTTCAGGCTGTGTGTATAAGGTGCATATAAAACATAAATGCATTCTGTGCTTAAATTTAGGTCCCATTGCCATGATATCTCATTATGGTATGCAATTATTCCAAAATACGGAAAAATCCGATATCCAAAATACCTCTGGTCCCAAGCATTTTGGATAAGGGATACTCAACCTGTACATGGTAGATATGTTGCATTACACTGCATTACACTATTGTGTATTTCAAGCCTCTGTGGAGGCTGGCCACACCCCCTTTGTAGGCTGGTCACACCCCTAAGTATGGGCCCCTATAACTGCATTACCCCGGTGGGCCCTTCATGCCCCAGTCCGACACTGATTATCCCTCATGGATTACACAGGTTCTGTGACTGGCTGACTTCAAGCCTATATTTCAGCTGGTTTTAATCAGCCACAGAATTTGTGTAATCCATGAGCGTCCCAGGTAAAAGAGATAATATGGGAGTAACTCTGAGTTGATCGCAGCAGGATTTTTGTTAGCAGTTGGGCAAAACCATGGGGGGTCATTCCGAGTTGTTCGCTCGGTAAATTTCTTCGCATCGCAGCGATTTTCCGCTTAGTGCGCATGCGCAATGTTCGCACTGCGACTGCGCCAAGTAAATTTGCTATGCAGTTAGGAATTTTACTCACGGCTTTTTCTTCGTTCTGGTGATCGTAATGTGATTGACAGGAAGTGGGTGTTTCTGGGCGGAAACAGGCAGTTTTATGGGCGTGTGGGGAAAAACGCTACCGTTTCTGGGAAAAACGCGGGAGTGGCTGGAGAAACGGAGGAGTGTCTGGACGAACGCTGGGTGTGTTTGTGACGTCAAACCAGGAACGACAAGCACTGAACTGATCGCACTGGCAGAGTAAAGGGCCTACTCACTGGCCGACCCGCCGCCGAGCTGCCCGACGGCGGATACGGCCGACGAGCGACCCGGCGGCGGGGGGGCAGTGACGGGGGGAGTGAAGTTTCTTCACTCCCCCCGTCACGCGGCTGCATTGAAGTGCAGGCAAATATGGACGAGATCGTCCATATTGGCCAGCATGCACAGCCGACAGGAGACCAGCGATGAACGAGCGCGGGGAGGCGCATCGTTCATCGCTGGAGTCTCCACACTGAAAGATATGAACGAGTTCTCGTTCATTTATGAACGAGATCGTTCATATCTTTCAAAAATTCGGCCAGTGTGTAGGGCCCATAAGTCTCGATCTACTCAGAAACTGCACAGAGATGTCTTTTCGCAATATTGCGAATCTTTCGTTCGCAATTTTAAGAAGCTAAGATTCACTCCCAGTAGGCGGCGGCTTAGCGTGTGTTAAGCTGCTAAAAGCAGCTTGCGAGCGAACAACTCGGAATGAGGGCCCATGTGCACTGCAGGGGAGGCAGATATAACATGTTCAGAGAGAGTTAGATTTGGGTGTGGTGTGTTCAATCTGCAATCTAAATTGCAGTGTAAAAATAAAGCAGCCAGTATTTACCCTGCACAGAAACAAAATAACCCACCCAAATCTAACTCTCTCTGCACATGTTATATCTGCCTCCCCTGCAGTGCACATGGTTTTTCCCAACTGCTAACAAAAATCCTGCTGCGATCAACTTGGAATTACCCCCAATATGGTCACTCTAACACTGCAGAACGCATGCAATGTGTGACTTAGGGGGACATTTACTAAGCAGTGATAAGAGCAGTGAAGTGAGCAAGTGTAGAAGTTGCCCCATCAACCAATCAGCAGCTCTGTATCATTTTATAGTATGCAAATTATAGATGCTACTTCAGTTCTGATTGGTTGCCATGGGCAACTTCTCCACTGGCTCACTTCTCTGCTCTTATCACTGTTTAGTAAATGTCCCCCTTGGATGCATACTCAGTAGAACAGCATTGACCATGTGCACAAATATCGGGATCAGCCCCTATGAGTGACGGCCGAGCTTGCTAATAAACTTCAGGCAGAAATGTGAGAGTACAAGTCAGATTAGTAGTAACGGGGGTTAAGTGCAGACATTTGTAGCATTAACAGATTAGTTTATCATAACTCTCCACAGCCAGTGGCCGTCCTGTCAGCCGTGGTCTCCTCCATCTGAGTGCTGACAAGCGTAAAAATTTACGGTACCACCTGGGGACACCTCCTGGCATATCAACAAAAGAGCAATTACCCATACAATGGACTGTTACTGTAACCAGGGCACCCTGGGGATCTCCCATTCACTGATTGACGGACTGAAAGAGGAATTAGATAAAATCAGCAGCTTGTGCACACAGCTTGTACATAGCGAAAGTTCTCCCTCATTAACAGGGGCCCTCATTCCGGGTTGATCGGTCGCAATGCGAATGTAGCAGAGTTACACACGCTAAGCCGCCGCCTACTGGGAGTGTATCTTAGCTTCTTAAAAGTGCGACCGAAGTAATCGCAATATTGCGATCACAAACCTCGTAGCAGTTTTGGAGTAGCTTCAGACTTACTCTGCCTGTGCGATCAGTTCAGTGCTTGTCGTTCCTGGTTGACGTCACAAACACACCCAGCGTTCGCCCAGGCACTCCCACCGTTTCTCCGGCCACTCCTGCGTTTTTTCCGGAAACGGTAGCGTTTTCAGCCACACGCCCCTGAAACGCCGTGTTTCCGCCCAGTAACACCCATTTCCTGTCAATCACATTACGATCGCCGGAGCGATGAAAAAGCCGTGAGTAAAATTACTTTCTACATAGCAAAGTTACTTGGCGCAGTCGCAGTGCGAACATTGCGCATGCGTACTAAGCGGATTTTCATTGCGATGCGATGAAAAATACCGAGCGAACAACTCGGAATGAGGGCCAGGGTACGGTCAGGTAACGATTCCTTTTTCCCTGATTTATAACTGTAATGTGCAGGGGGGGGAAACAAGTGAAAGATGACCTGCAATATCCCGCATTGTACTGGATGTCAGTCCACACATATGGGTTAATGGGTGTTAGTGACACAGTGTTTCTCATTTGAACAGGTAGGGAAACAGCAGTTACAGTTAACAAATGAAGATAATAAAATGTATTGATTGCCTGGCACTCCCCATGTATTGTGATCACACCTTCGGCTGGTATGAAGGAGCACATTTAATAACTGATTCCAGACATTTGGCTGAACCTGTTTCTGAGTTAGTGTATTAGGGAAAAGCAACAAGTCCTTTCCAATTTAAAAATGTAGTAAGCAATTCTCATTATTAACAGTGTCAACAATAACTTCATTAATGTATCATTCATCATTAATGTATTGTAAGCACAATACAGCCATTCAGACTTGGCCCTACCACATATCCTATTTCATCTGAAACACAAAGGGGGTTATTCAGAGATGAACGTAGATCGCTGCGTACGCAGCTGGATCTGTGTTCATCTCTACACATGCCGAGGGCCGCTCAGCACAGGGCAAGGCAGCCCGGCACGTGTGGGGCCATCTCCTGATGCGTCCACAATCTATGTACACTTTCATTTTTAAGGGGCCGACCACCCATTTTCACATAGGGCGTGATGTATTAAGATACATCGCCGCCCCTCGCCGCTTATCGCAGCGATGTTAATCGCATATGTACTAACATATGCGATCAATATCGCAATGCGGTGACGGAGGCCCCCCGCGATACCTGTGAGGTGGTGTGCGGGGTGTCTCTGTCACCTCCCAGGGGCCTCCACACTGCCTACACGCCGGGAAGCAGCAGCAGGCTGCCCCCGGCGCCTCCTCCTCCCCCCTGAAACCGGAAGGACCTCCGGCTGCGTTGCTAGGGGGAGGAGGAGATTACCTTCCAGTACCAGGGCTGCCTGGAGGAAGGTATGCCGGGGGGAGGGGGTTCGGCATCTGCGGCGGGTTGCGGTGGTCGGCGATAAGAAGCCCATAGGCTTCTATAGGGTATTGCCATCCAGAGATGGCGATACCCTGGACGGCGAAAAACCGGCGGTAGGGTCTTAGTAAATATGAAAATGCGGTAAAACACCTGTTTTCGGGGGTTTTACCACATTTTTCCTTTAGTACATACCGCACAGAATCTGTACACCCTATGCTATGTCTGGGAGGCTCTGTCATTCGCTGCTCTGCTTAGCAGAGTAGTGGTGAATAGACGCTGTGCGCATGCGCACAGAGTCTAATCACGGAGACATGAGGGACTGGGGGCATGCCAGCAGCTCACAGAGCGCTGGCCATGCCCCCATAGTGAAATGGGGGCGTGGTTCACGATCGCGGCTTTCCCACGAGGCCACGACCCCTTTTACGGAGCCATGACCCCTTTTTTCCCGACATTCCCTCTTTCTACCTCCCAAAAGTTGGCAGGTATGCATTGATTATATAGGTGTGTATCCCCCTTTCATCTACCCCCCCCCTTCTCCCCACGCCGCAGCCTAACCCTAACCCCACTACATACCGACACGATCTGTCAAGATTCTGATCGTTGGGATCCTGCTGTTGGATTACTAAATGTTGGGATGCCGACTGCTGGGATCCTGACTGCATCCCTATGCTGTACAATCACATGCATTTGCTTTTCATTGGTAGTACTGTTCATTACACAACCTTAAAAAATTGTAGTGACCATCCCTCCTACCTGGATAGAGTGGTTCATTCTCTGGTACAAGGGGTCTCCCCAAATTAGACTCTGGTGTACAGTGAAAATGTTATCAGGCCCATAAATCATAGGATTACACTCAGAGCCGGCCCTAACCAATATGATGCCCTAGGCAAGATTTTGGCTGGTGCCCCCTAGCACCACCGCTGGTTCCGCCTCTGACCTTGCACCTCTTTCCCAGCACCATCACCCCTCACCCATAGCAGTCCTTATTTTGGTGTTTGTACCCCCTATATTTTAAATAGGAACAGTTCGCACATTTGGCACACAGCCCAAAAAGGGGTGTGTTTTTGCTGACAAGGGGCATTGCCACACAATAGTAACCCCAATTCCAATTACGCCACACAGTACTGCAACTATATTCACATTTGATCATGTGATAGTGTCCATAATTCATATTACATCCCACAGTAGTATCACTTTACCTTATAAACGTTACTCCTCACAGTAGAGCCCCTTATTCACATTACATCACACTGAATTGCTCCTTATTCACATTACACCACACCCTATTGCTCTTTATTCACATTAGACGACACAGTAGTGCCCTTTCTATACGCAAGGCCACATAGTAGAGCACCTTATACATATAATGCCACACATTAGTAATGCATTTATACACATAATTCCACACAGTAATGCCCCTTACACATATGAGACACATTATTAATGTCCTTATAAACATAATGCACCTTACACATTATGACAGCCTTTATTAATGCCCTTTTACACATAATGTCCCTTACACATATGCCGCACATTATTAATGCCCTTATACACATAATGACACACATAGTGCCCCCTACACATTTGCTGCACATTATTAGTGCCCCTATACACATGACACACATACAGTAGTACCCTGTTACACATATGCCGCACATTATTAACGCCCTTATATACATAATGACACACATATGTTGCACATTATTAATGCATTTTTACATGACACACATAATGCTCCTTACACATATTCCGAACACTACTGCACAACCAACCCACTCACATGCACACAGTCATGCCACTAACACTGTGACCTCTGCCTCTGCTTGGATACAGATGTGTCCTCATAAAGCTTGCCTCAATGCTAACGTTGGGCACCTTTTTTCTATTAAAATGAAACTTATTTGCATTGCTATGTGGCTAGGATGCACAAGCAGCTTCTGCTGATTAAAATGATATGCAGCATGCCTATATACTGTGTGAGACTGTGGCTGTATCTGCATATGAAATGCTACACACAGAATATAGGCATGCCGCATATCATTTTAATAAGCAGAAGCTGCTGATGCCCCTAGGCATATCAAATGCCCTAAGCAATTGCCTAGTTTGCCTATACCTATGGCCGGCTCTGATTACACTCAGAGGGAGTAGCCATGACTGCAAGCTTTTTGTGCAAGTTCTCATGTTTTTGTAAATGTGTCATGTGACTGATATCGTGTTCTCTGTGTATTATTTACTGTGTACAGCATTGCAGGAGATGTTGGCAGTTTATAAATAAGTAATAATAAGACACTCTCAAGTAAGGAAAAAGTTATACTTCTTATAATGCAATATCATTCTTTTATGTCAACAAATAAAACAATCCCTGTACTCCTGTTTTCACTGGAGATCACTACTAAAGTTTCCACAACAGAAAAAAAAAATATCTGGAAGGTGGGGTGGAAGGGGTTTAAAGACATATGTCTCCATGGCAACCGTTTCCCAGGCAACTGGCCAATTCAGCGGTCGCCCCTATTCAGTAAAGCATACGGAGCTGGACGATCTGACAGGCATGATAAAGAGAGAAGTCCTGCGGAGCACTGAGAAAAAAATCTCATTGTTGCTCCATTTCTCTTTTTCCTTTCTTTCATTACTTTTACATTATTTATTCCCTAAGACCCTTTGAGCAGAAGCAAAAGATTCATAATTAAAACATTGTCAGTGACAAGTCGGGTATGAAATAAGTGTGCGGTGCCTAAGACTTCCAGGAAGTGCCACAGTAAATACAAATTAACTTTGGGGTGTAATGAGAGAGACATGAGTGGGCAATGGTGTAAGTGCAGAGATTAGAGCTGCTATGGGGCCCAGAGCTGAGAGGGGCCCACCTTCCCTGTCAGTTACATGTGTTATATACAAGGCCGTAGCTACCACAGGGGCAGGGAGTGCAGCTGCTATGGGGCCCAGAGCTGAGAGGGGCCCACCTTCCCTGTCACAGTTACATGTGTTATATACAAGGCCGTTGCTACCACAGGGGCAGGGAGTGCAGCTGCTATGGAGCCCAGAGCTGAGAGGGGCCCACCTTTCCTGTCACACTTACCAGTGTTATATACATTTTTTTTACCATTGGTGGATCCATAGGGGCCCTTACAAACTTTTGCCTTGTGGTCTATAATATATGTAGTTATGCCCCTGAACCTGCGCATTGTAATGTGGTATAAAATGAAGTGCAGAACATTATAATGTTACATAACATGAAATGGGACTTTGTAATGTGGTATAATACTAACTGAAGACACTGTGGGGTCTATTCATGAAGCAGTGAAAAGAGTGGAGAAGTGAGCCAGTGGAGAAGTTGCCCATGGCAACCAATCAGATGCTCTGTATCATTTTATAGTATGCAAATTCTAAATGTTACTTCAGTGCTGATTGGTTGCCATGAGCAACTTCTCCACTGGCTCACTTATCCACACTTTTCACTGCTTCATGAATAATGTGAATTGGGGATACTGTGTTACATGTGTACTGGCAGTCCTACAGTGTGACATAATGTGAACTAGGGCACTACTATGGTTCATCAAATAACCTTGGGCAATACTATGGGGCATACAATTAACAGGGGCCCATTCAAAATGTTGCTATGTGGCTCACAAAGTTCTGGCTATGCCCCTGTGAGTGGGGATACAAAATGCATTAAAATGGAACTGTCACGTAATGGAATAACACATAGTTGCCTACTACGAGAGCCCCAAAGTTTGGTTGGTCTGGTGGCATGATGGCGCTAATCGCAACATTGAGCAGAGCGGAACAGTGACCGTGACATGATTCACTGCCTCCAGTCACTTGAACCTTACACATGTCAGTTAAATGTCAGTAAGTAGGAGTTCAGTGTAACCTGCACTTGTCAACCACCATACCTAGTGATAAAGCCTAATATTTTATCCTATATAACACACTATAAAGAGGTTAAGAGACACAGTACGCAATTGGCGCACAGGTACCGTAAGGGTACGCCCTTAGCGTAGCGGACGCTGTATCGGGAGCGAGCCGCTCGAGCGACACAAACGCTCGCGAGAATACGCTGTTGGTATCGGGCACACTATCGGTGAGCGACTACCGTAATGCTACGCTATCAGCGTAGCGGACGCTCGAGACCACGAGGAGATCGCGAGCGGCGCAGACGCTCACGAGATAACAATCAGTAGACCTTGAATGTAACACACAAAAAGGATATTCTTATACTGTAGACCTTGTACTGAAACACTGTAGCGATATAACGCTGCTTAACCTTGTTTACACTAAAGCTGTTTGAGCGATAGAGACGCTCCTATTACCCTCTGCAATATAATGAACACACAATACCGGTCTAAGGGTCTAACGCCTTTTAAGGAAATGAATGAACGTTCAATTGCAAAAGAATAATACAATACAAGTTATACACTACCAAGATAACATAAAATACCTAACCAAATCACTACACATAAAATACAATAAAGATACAATTACATTTAAAGGGGGAAGGAGAGAGAGAATGGCTTATAACATTAAATAAGAGACAATATGATTGCAGAGAAACTTACGCACAAAGGGAAACAATCGCATGCGCCTTCTGGATGTCCAGCTCCCGATTATCAGTGATGAGAACCGTTGAAGAGAGTAGAGAGCTGGCCCAGATCGGCTTGTCCTTTTATACACTACACACAATACAGTACAATGGCCCCTACATTCTTATTGTTCATTGGACACAGGAATTCGTCTTCGCATTATAACAAAAGGTCATAGGTTGATTCATACAGGTGGGCTGTGACTATTCCTAACTGCTCAGGTGGGTGGGAAACTGGGTTTCCCGCCGCATGGGTAATAAAGTGCAAATACAGTAAATGTTCATAAACTTCTTATGTCCATAACTATTCGCACGAGCGATTAATCCGCTTCAAACCAACACCGGAATATTGCTAATTAAATACTCTTCCGATGGATACTAAACACCACTGTATAACCCCTGTCTGACCCTTCGTATCAAACAAAGAGGGATCTCTTTGTCTATGAACATGCTACATTAACTAAACTTTCAGATTCTATCAAAGGGACCATAATCTACAAAATACATTATATGGTTAAAATATGTTACGATTGAGTCGCACGCTAGACGTATACAAACTCTACCGTAAATGCGCATACCGTGCGCCCGCGGGTGCACGCAACAGCGAGTGTGCGCACGCACGGGAGAGCTCATGCACGCGCAGCGGGGACACGCATGAGGTGCAAATATGGCAGTGTGTAGCGTGATATTTTTCTGACTTTGACACTAGAGAGTGGCTGATCCGTGCAAGTGGGCGGGGCATGCATGTGACATCAAGATTCGCTGTCAAGTGCATCATCACGATTTATTGCTGTAAAATCCAGCTTTACGATGCAGGGGCTGGGCTGCAATGATGCAATTCATGGTGACACGATCTATGTACTTCCCTCCCAGACCTCCCCTTCCCAGAATTCCCCAGAGGTAGTCTTAAAAAAGCTGGTAAAAATACTGTATGTGTAGCATGCACGCTGGAGATGCTGCCTGTTTACAGTCTCCAGATACGCCTCTGAGGAGCTGTATATTCTCTGGAAGTGCTGCTGTAAAGATACAGTATGTGCAGCTGCTGCTGATCACCAGCACTGTATGTACTTTTACTATGCAAATAATAAGAAAGGCTCCCTAGTATAAGGAAGATTTACCAACGCCAGTGCTATGGCCTGATTATCGCTAGCATTTGCAGACAAGTGAGGAGCCACCATCAAAAATGGCAAGCAGCACAAGGCTAAGCCAGACAGAGCCGGTTATGTTAAAATAGTGAGAGCCACAGCATAAAGTCCTCTAGGCATTGGCAGAGACAGATTAAGGGGAGGCCCTGGGGGTAAGTACCCCGGGCCCCCCTTTCTAAAAGGGCACCGCGCCAGCAGTCACAGATCGGATGCTGACCGATGTGCCTGTTGCTCTCTCCTGGGGTCCAGCCTTCAATACACCCCCAGGAGAGAGGCCCCACACCGTCCCCCACGGCCCGCACCCGGCTGCATGGATTGGGGCTATCACTCTACACCCGGCAGCACCCAGGAGAGAGGGCCCCGCACCGCACCGACTGCCGCTCCCTGCACCTTGCAGCACCACGGCTACAACCTGGCAAGGCCCCGCACTGTCCTTCATAGCTTTCACCTCTGTTCCTCCGGCTTCTGACTACCCGCAGCGGCAGCCCCGGCATCAGGGTGAGCAGGTACAGTAGAAGCTGCACTGGTGCTGGCCGAGGTTGGGGGGCATCCCTGTGTTAAGTGCCCAGGGTCCCCCGAAGGCAATTTCCAGCCCTGGGCATTGGGAGTAGCTCAGAGGAAGATACTATTACAGTAGCGGCTGCGGCTTTTGTTGCAGCTGCTACTGTGTCTTTATGCAATTGGCTGCGGCTGATAGGCATCTTACTGAGACGCCCACTGGCTCTGGGGTCTTTGTACTTTTGGCCGCATCATCGGACACTGCACCCTATGGCAGGTGCAGAATATTCGACTGACTGTGGCTGCTGTAGTTAGTGCAACTTAACATGAACTGGGGCTCTGTAATGTGGCATAGTATGAAGTGGAGGCACTATAGTGTGGCATAATATGAACTGGGGACACTGTAACGTGGCACAATATGGACTGGGGGCACTTGTGTCATTATGTGAATTGGGGGTACTGTGTTGCATAATGAGTACTGGCAGCCCTACAATGTAATGTAAACTAAGGCAGTGCTAAGGTTCGTCGAAGTCAAAAATATTACATAGAAAGAACATACAAACTCTACACACATATAAGTCGCTATACTTGCAAATACGCGCAGCGAGCACAGCAATATATGGTAACACACGCATTTACACGGACATGCCACAGAGATGGATTCGACACTTATTTCATACAGTATATAATTATAATATTATCAAGCGCCAGACATCATGATGATTTAAAATTATATAATGAAGTAATGTCATGTATGTGTATTATTTGAACGAAGCAAGATACACCTGTCATATTTGGTATTTAAGCAACAAGATTAATGTGTAGATTCATTTGATACTTGTTATTAAGTTGTAGGACATTGCAACAAATAGTTATGATTAAATGTATGAAAGCTAAAATCACTCTTATTAGTACAATGGACAGGAAACTCAGGCCAGCCCCCTCAGACGTCCCCAAGGCTGAACCTGTTCAGCGCACGAACAAACCAGTGACTCATCATGAATGAGAAAGTCCCCTCCCCCAAAAACTATATAACACATTGCTGATCACACAGGAGGTAGTTGCTGATCTGTCCCAGACGATGATGGAGATGCTGTCTGCCCAGTTCCTGCATGATTTTACAGAGAGAGAGAGAGAGAGAGTGTGATATGGAGAGACGAATTTATATGAGAAAGATAATGGTATTGTATGCTGGCCTGTAACTGTAACTGTATGTATTAACTGCTTACTGTATAAATTGTAATCATGTAATTATGTGTATACTGTACATTGTGATATATTGAATACATATCCTTTTAATAACAAATATATACATCAATGAGCTTTGGAACTCAGATAATGTGTGGGTGTATTGTTTTCTCTTATGGGATGCAGTGTTTTGCTATGTATAGCGCACATTCATGGCACATGGTAATAAGAGATGCAGGCGTTTACAATATATATTAGAGCAGGCATTTTAAATATTTGTAAGGAAACAATTTGGTATTTACAGATGGGGGCTCGTCCGGGATATCATGGTCTTAATGATGCACTGTACATTATAAACGCGACGCTGTGGTCGATCAGCTTGTGGTGGACGCATCCTGATGCTGAGAAAATCATATCCGTGTGTATTGTTGTGTTATCAGTAAGCCAATGATATGAAATTTCAAGGGACAATGTGTTTCTCATAATATTTAAGATGCTAAAGTGTATTTTTATTGTTGCAAAACAAAGTTCAAATAAGTTATATTGTGTTTGATTCAGATTGGATTGTTTATCTGTTAAGTAGATTTAAAAGTACATTTAAAAGTTGCTGCATAGCCTTGATATAGTTTTTTTTTTAAACTTAGGCCTAAAATAACTTCTGGTGCTTGTATAATGTGTGATTTATTTGTGACAAAGGAAGCCGCATGGTCTGTCCTCCATTTTGGACTAACCACATGGCCTGTCCACCATCTTGTGTAAACCTCATGGATGTGGAAGAGGGACGAGCAGTGGCCATTTTAGGAAGGTCACTTTCTAAATAGCTGATTTTCAGTCTGCTCAGAACAATCAGTTTCCTTTGTAACATGAAGCACCATTTATGAGTTACCAATGCATTTATTTAACTATGCCATAGTCAATTACAAATAGTTTCAATTGGGCCTAGTGACAGTAAATGGAGTGATAAGTTTTTTTTCTCTTTCCTTCTTGTCTGTGCGTAATTTCTTTACATCAAGTGGGGGGTTGCACACAGATAGAAAAAGGAAAGAAAGAGTTGGTTTTGTTTTTTTTTCCTTCCAAGACTTGTAGAATCTGCTTACTAGGGAGGATAGCCATTGAAATGCAAATCAACCTGTGTAACTGCTTTTTTTTTAGCAGTGAAAAGCAAATAGCTTTGATATGCAAATAAGAGGTAAGGTGTCTCATAGGAGACCAGTGAATGGTACATATATATATATAATATTATTATAATTATGTGTATATTTATATCAGTGTATGTTCTGCAAAAAAGCTATCCAATCTGAATCATATCATTTAAATTATAGATTATTGCAGTCATTATAGATCTGTGTGAAATCGGATACATTTGTTGCTATATAGGTAAATTTGAAATAACAGTATTTTAAGGAAGTAAGTGTAAAGACACAAACGCAGGTCTGCATAAAAATTTATACAGAACAAGTTGTGTCTAGTGGGCAATAGTAATTAGTATTGTTCACATTTATAGAGTTGTGTGATTTGTTTTATTGCGTACGCACATTGGTACACGTGTTACAGTACGTGAGGACAGCGTACAAAAATGTGCACGTGGCGCAAGGCCGCAGACGTGGCATAGGGGTACGCACGGTTGTGTAATTACGCAAGCTTGCGCAGGGTTGTGTGCGCATAATAAAAGCACATGATATTTGTTCAATTAAGGTGGGATAGTAGACATTTAATACAATAGCACATAACTATCCGATTTCAAAAGCAGGTTACTCTAAATTTAGTTTAAAAACTGTATTGCCTCTGGGGGTAAAGCTGCCAATCAGAACGAGTGAAAATTTTCTGTACAGAAAAACAAAGTGTATTTGAGTGAGCGAATGTAGGAGTGAGTGGATTTGAACCCCAGAATTCGGGATCCCGTCGTGTGGTACACCAAGTAAGTGGAGGCTTGGCGGCGTGAGGCAGCTGACTCACGTTAGTATAGATTGAAATATGCAAATCGTGAAGAGATTTGCAGAGGAGCGTAATAGGGAATTGTGCATTGTGTAGTATTGAAGTAAAAA
Source organism: Pseudophryne corroboree (assembly GCF_028390025.1). Lineage (NCBI taxonomy): Eukaryota > Metazoa > Chordata > Amphibia > Anura > Myobatrachidae > Pseudophryne > Pseudophryne corroboree. Next base: position 90,474,448 of record NC_086453.1, on the reverse strand, counting down.
GGTTTTTTGTTACGCTCTGGCTGAAGGGTCGCAGTTTGTACATCGACCCGTGGTCGTACAGCAGATAGGTAACAAGTACCTATATACTGTGCGATTGGAACGCGCGTTTGTGCGTGCGGTACATAGCGCAACTTGATACCCTTTTACGAGCTTTTGCGTAAAATCGCGGTATCATTAGCGCTGTGTAGCGCATACGCAAGCGTGATTTGTGTATAAAAAGTGTATAGGGAGTTTTCGCTGGTCTCTCTCAGGAAAATCTCCAGCGGTGGATATTTGCTAGAAAAGGTATGTCACTCCTAACACTTCTAGTAAATAGAAACCAATAGGGCCTCACTGGGTACGCGGTGGTCACTACTGGAGTGAGTCGTGGTACTCAGCGGAGAAGGAGTGGGTGAAAGCGCTCTAAGAACTTTCACCTTCTATCCGTGTCGTGCATTGGGGATTGCGTAAAAGGAAAAAGTCCGCGATGGGATCCAATTGCACAAGCGGTGGGCGTATGGTAGTCAGGGTTTAGGTTGAAGAGCCGTGGCCCAAGGGGTCAGCGAGGTTTGTTATGTGTGGAAAATATGGTCCACACACTGAAGACTTTTTGCAATGAATGGTTACGTATGACTGACAAAGATAGGGTACCATTCCCTAGGGTGGGCAGCCTTTGAACCAGAGGTATTGCAGAACCTAAGGATAAGGATATGTCTGATAAAATCCTGAAAACAAAGGGTCAGACATACAAATTGTTTAAACCTGTGGCAGCAAGAGGGGTTGGTGAGTTTGATCCTAAGGTATTGCAGGTGGTATGTCTAACCAAAGTCATATAAGACAAGAATGGAAATATAAGAACTGTTTGAACTTGTAGCAACAATAAACAAGTAGGAAAAAAAAAAAGAGAATGCAAGTACACCGCCATATGTAGATGTGGAAGCAGTTACGGCCAGCATACAAACTATAGAAAATAATAAAAATATGAAAAATATGACTGTAACCTATATATGTACTAATGAATGTTGAAGTTTTATTTAGGAGGAGAAGGTGACCTGATTGTTTTCAGCCATTTCTCATGTACCCAGAGGAGTATCCAACCGGTAAAAGAAGAGCAGTAGCCTGTGGGGGAAGTGGCTGAGACCAGTGGAACAGGTAAGTATGGTATCATTCGTGTACATATATAGTAAAACCCAAAAATAAAACAACAACAAAATCAAGAAAGTAACATCAGAAATGGAGGAAAAAACCTGTCCGCACATTAGTATTTGCCAGTAGGAAAGCAGACAGAGACAAGGTAACACCCGGGTATTTCTTTCAGTTACCATATAAGAAGTATTCATTCCTAATAATGCCTCTAGTCAAGATGAGCTCGGAAATGTTTGTTGGAACATGTACAGACCCTTAATACAGGATGAGAAGGATTGAATGAATTCTTTGCATGACCTAGAAGCTTGTTAAACTTTTTTTTTGTTTTGTCTTTTGCAGTAATAGAAAACTCTCCATCTGGATAAGATCACTGGTAAACACTAATTCGGCAAATGGGAGGTGGCTGTCTCTGTGCAAATGGACGGGCTCAATAAGGCATTGAGGGTCAGGGTGCAGACTTCTTTGCAAAATTGGAAAGGGGTCACAGTAGCTAATCTTAGAAAGTGTGCTATTGAACATCACAAGAATAGTGCTAGGCGCAGAGAACAACAGGTGGAGAGGTTGAGGACGGTAAGTATACTGGCACATACAGGAAAGACCCATCAGTCCAAACCCCAGATCCCTAATGGTCAATAATATGTTACACTTGTAGGAAGGAAGGGCATTTTGCCAGAGATTGTAGGAGTAGTAGGACACAGTCAATATAGACCCCCTAGACAGAAAACACAAGACACATTATTAAACACTAGAGATGAGCGGGTTCGGTTCCTCGGAATCCGAACCCGCCCGAACTTCATGTTTTTTTTCACGGGTCCGAGCGACTCGGATTTCCCGCCTTGCTCGGTTAACCCGAGCGCGCCCGAACATCATCATGACGCTGTCGGATTCTCGCGAGACTCGGATTCTATATAAGGAGCCGCGCGTCGCCGCCATTTTCACACGTGCATTGAGATTGATAGGGAGAGGACGTGGCTGGCGTCCTCTCCATTTAGATTAGAAGAGAGAGAGTGAGATTGATTTGAGACAGAGACACTTGATTTACTGGAGCTTAGGAGTACTGTAGAGAGTGCAGAGTTTAGTAGTGACTGACCACAGTGACCACCAGACAGTGCAGTTTTATTTAATATAATCCGTTCTCTGCCTGAAAAAAACGATACACAGTGACTCAGTCACATACCATATCTGTGTGCACTGCTCAGCCCAGTGTGCTGCATCATCTATATGTATATATCTGACTGTGCTCACACAGCTTATAATTGTGGGGGAGACTGGGGAGCAGTGCCAGTTATAGGTTATAGCAGGAGCCAGGAGTACATATTATTAAAATTAAACAGTGCACACTTTTGCTGCAGGAGTGCCACTGCCAGTGTGACTGACCAGTGACCTGACCACACTGACCACCAGTATAGTTAGTAGTATACTATATTGTGATTGCCTGAAAAAGTTAAACACTCGTCGTGTGACTTGTGTGGTGTTTTTTTTTTTATTCTATAAAAAACTCATTCTGCTGACAGACAGTGTCCAGCAGGTCCGTCATTATATAATATATACCTGTCCGGCTGCAGTAGTGATATATATATATTTTTTATATCATTATTTATCATCCAGTCGCAGCAGACACAGTACGGTAGTTCACGGCTGTAGCTACCTCTGTGTCGGCACTCGGCAGTCCATCCATAATTGTATACCACCTACCCGTGGTTTTTTTTTCTTTCTTCTTTATACATACATACTACATCTCTTTATCAACCAGTCTATATTAGCAGCAGACACAGTACAGTAGTCCACGGCTGTAGCTACCTCTGTGTCGGCACTCGGCAGTCCATCCATAATTGTATACCACCTACCCGTGGTTTTTTTTTCTTTCTTCTTTATACATACATACTACATCTCTTTATCAACCAGTCTATATTAGCAGCAGACACAGTACAGTACGGTAGTCCACGGCTGTAGCTACCTCTGTGTCGGCACTCGGCAGTCCGTCCATAATTGTATACCACCTACCCGTGGTTTTTTTTTCTTCTTTATACATACATACTACATCTCTTTATCAACCAGTCTATATTAGCAGCAGACACAGTACATTAGTCCACGGCTGTAGCTACCTCTGTGTCGGCACTCGGCAGTCCATCCATAATTGTATACCACCTACCCGTGGTTTTTTTTTTCTTTCTTCTTTATACATACATACTACATCTCTTTATCAACCAGTCTATATTAGCAGCAGACACAGTACAGTACGGTAGTCCACAGCTGTAGCTACCTCTGTGTCGGCACTCGGCAGTCCGTCCATAATTGTATACCACCTACCCGTGTTTTTTTTTTCTTTCTTCTTTATACATACATACTACATCTCTTTATCAACCAGTCTATATTAGCAGCAGACACAGTACAGTAGTCCACGGCTGTAGCTACCTCTGTGTCGGCACTCGGCAGTCCATCCATAATTGTATACCACCTACCCGTGTTTTTTTCTTTCTTTCTTCTTTATACATACATACTACATCTCTTTATCAACCAGTCTATATTAGCAGCAGACACAGTACAGTACGGTAGTCCACGGCTGTAGCTACCTCTGTGTCGGCACTCGGCAGTACGTCCATAATTGTATACCACCTACCCGTGGTTTTTTTTTTCTTTCTTCTTTATACATACTACATCTCATTATCATCCAGTCTATATTAGCAGCAGACACAGTACAGTACGGTAGTCCACGGCTGTAGCTACCTCTGTGTCGGCACTCGGCAGTCCGTCCATAATTGTATACCACCTACCCGTGGTTTTTTTTTTCTTTCTTCTTTATACATACTACATCTCATTATCAACCAGTCTATATTAGCAGCAGACACAGTACGGTAGTCCACGGCTGTAGCTACCTCTGTGTCGGCACTCGGCAGTCCGTCCATAATTGTATACCACCTACCCGTGGTTTTTTTTTCTTTCTTCTTTATACATACTACATCTCATTATCAACCAGTCTATATTAGCAGCAGACACAGTACGGTAGTCCACGGCTGTAGCTACCTCTGTGTCGGCACTCGGCAGTCCATCCATAATTGTATACCACCTACCCGTGGTTTTTTTTTCTTTCTTCTTTATACATACTACATCTCATTATCATCCAGTCTATATTAGCAGCAGACACAGTACAGTACGGTAGTCCACGGCTGTAGCTACCTCTGTGTCGGCACTCGGCAGTCCGTCCATAATTGTATACCACCTACCCGTGGTTTTTTTTTTCTTTCTTCTTTATACATACTACATCTCATTATCAACCAGTCTATATTAGCAGCAGACACAGTACGGTAGTCCACGGCTGTAGCTACCTCTGTGTCGGCACTCGGCAGTCCATCCATAATTGTATACCACCTACCCGTGGTTTTTTTTTCTTTCTTCTTTATACATACATACTACATCTCATTATCATCCAGTCTATATTAGCAGCAGACACAGTACAGTACAATAGTCCACGGCTGTAGCTACCTCTGTGTCGGCACTCGGCAGTCCATCCATAATTGTATACTAGTATCCATCCATCTCCATTGTTTACCTGAGGTGCCTTTTAGTCGTGCCTATTAAAATATGGAGAACAAAAATGTTCAGGTTCCAAAATTAGGGAATGATCAAGATCCACTTCCACCTCGTGCTGAAGCTGCTGCCACTAGTCATGGCCGAGACGATGAAATGCCAGCAACGTCGTCTGCCAAGGCCGATGCCCAATGTCATAGTACAGAGCATGTCAAATCCAAAACACCAAATATCAGTAAAAAAAGGACTCCAAAACCTAAAATAAAATTGTCGGAGGAGAAGCGTAAACTTGCCAATATGCCATTTACCACACGGAGTGGCAAGGAACGGCTGAGGCCCTGGCCTATGTTCATGGCTAGTGGTTCAGCTTCACATGAGGATGGAAGCACTCAGCCTCTCGCTAGAAAAATGAAAAGACTCAAGCTGGCAAAAGCACCGCAAAGAACTGTGCGTTCTTCGAAATCCCAAATCCACAAGGAGAGTCCAATTGTGTCGGTTGCGATGCCTGACCTTCCCAACACTGGACGTGAAGAGCATGCGCCTTCCACCATTTGCACGCCCCCTGCAAGTGCTGGAAGGAGCACCCGCAGTCCAGTTCCTGATAGTCAGATTGAAGATGTCAGTGTTGAAGTACACCAGGATGAGGAGGATATGGGTGTTGCTGGCGCTGGGGAGGAAATTGACCAGGAGGATTCTGATGGTGAGGTGGTTTGTTTAAGTCAGGCACCCGGGGAGACACCTGTTGTCCGTGGGAGGAATATGGCCGTTGACATGCCTGGTGAAAATACCAAAAAAATCAGCTCTTCGGTGTGGAAGTATTTCACCAGAAATGCGGACAACATTTGTCAAGCCGTGTGTTCCCTTTGTCAAGCTGTAATAAGTAGGGGTAAGGACGTTAACCACCTCGGAACATCCTCCCTTATACGTCACCTGCAGCGCATTCATAATAAGTCAGTGACAAGTTCAAAAACTTTGGGCGACAGCGGAAGCAGTCCACTGACCAGTAAATCCCTTCCTCTTGTAACCAAGCTCACGCAAACCACCCCACCAACTCCCTCAGTGTCAATTCCCTCCTTCCCCAGGAATGCCAATAGTCCTGCAGGCCATGTCACTGGCAATTCTGACGAGTCCTCTCCTGCCTGGGATTCCTCCGATGCATCCTTGCGTGTAACGCCTACTGCTGCTGTTGTTGCTGCTGGGAGTCGATGGTCATCCCAGAGGGGAAGTCGTAAGCCCACTTGTACTACTTCCAGTAAGCAATTGACTGTCCAACAGTCCTTTGCGAGGAAGATGAAATATCACAGCAGTCATCCTGCTGCAAAGCGGATAACTGAGGCCTTGACAACTATGTTGGTGTTAGACGTGCGTCCGGTATCCGCCGTTAGTTCACAGGGAACTAGACAATTTATTGAGGCAGTGTGCCCCCGTTACCAAATACCATCTAGGTTCCACTTCTGTAGGCAGGCGATACCGAGAATGTACACGGACGCCAGAAAAAGACTCACCAGTGTCCTAAAAAATGCAGTTGTACCCAATGTCCACTTAACCACGGACATGTGGACAAGTGGAGCAGGGCAGGGTCAGGACTATATGACTGTGACAGCCCACTGGGTAGATGTATGGACTCCCGCCGCAAGAACAGCAGCGGCGGCACCAGTAGCAGCATCTCGCAAACGCCAACTCTTTCCTAGGCAGGCTACGCTTTGTATCACCGCTTTCCAGAATACGCACACAGCTAAAACCTCTTACGGCAACTGAGGAAGATCATCGCAGAATGGCTTACCCCAATTGGACTCTCCTGTGGATTTGTGGCATCGGACAACGCCAGCAATATTGTGTGTGCATTAAATATGGGCAAATTCCAGCACGTCCCATGTTTTGCACATACCTTGAATTTGGTGGTGCAGAATTTTTTAAAAAACGACAGGGGCGTGCAAGAGATGCTGTCGGTGGCCAGAAGAATTGCGGGACACTTTCGGCGTACAGGCACCACGTACAGAAGACTGGAGCACCACCAAAAACTACTGAACCTGCCCTGCCATCATCTGAAGCAAGAAGTGGTAACGAGGTGGAATTCAACCCTCTATATGCTTCAGAGGTTGGAGGAGCAGCAAAAGGCCATTCAAGCCTATACAATTGAGCACGATATAGGAGGTGGAATGCACCTGTCTCAAGTGCAGTGGAGAATGATTTCAACGTTGTGCAAGGTTCTGATGCCCTTTGAACTTGCCACACGTGAAGTCAGTTCAGACACTGCCAGCCTGAGTCAGGTCATTCCCCTCATCAGGCTTTTGCAGAAGAAGCTGGAGACATTGAAGGAGGAGCTAACACGGAGCGATTCCGCTAGGCATGTGGGACTTGTGGATGGAGCCCTTAATTCGCTTAACAAGGATTCACGGGTGGTCAATCTGTTGAAATCAGAGCACTACATTTTGGCCACCGTGCTCGATCCTAGATTTAAAACCTACCTTGGATCTCTCTTTCCGGCAGACACAAGTCTGCTGGGGTTGAAAGGCCTGCTGGTGAGAAAATTGTCAAGTCAAGCGGAACGCGACCTGTCAACATCTCCTCCTTCACATTCTCCCGCAACTGGGGGTGCGAGGAAAAGGCTCAGAATTCCGAGCCCACCCGCTGGCGGTGATGCAGGGCAGTCTGGAGCGACTGCTGATGCTGACATCTGGTCCGGACTGAAGGACCTGACAACGATTACGGACATGTCGTCTACTGTCACTGCATATGATTCTCTCAACATTGAAAGAATGGTGGAGGATTATATGAGTGACCGCATCCAAGTAGGCACGTCACACAGTCCGTACTTATACTGGCAGGTAAAAGAGGCAATTTGGAGGCCCTTGCACAAACTGGCTTTATTCTACCTAAGTTGCCCTCCCACAAGTGTGTACTCCGAAAGAGTGTTTAGTGCCGCCGCTCACCTTGTCAGCAATCGGCGTACGAGGTTACATCCAGAAAATGTGGAGAAGATGATGTTCATTAAAATGAATTATAATCAATTCCTCCGCGGAGACATTGACCATCAGCAATTGCCTCCACAAAGTACACAGGGAGCTGAGATGGTGGATTCCAGTGGGGACGAATTGATAATCTGTGAGGAGGGGGATGTACACGGTGATATATCGGAGGATGATGATGAGGTGGACATCTTGCCTCTGTAGAGCTAGTTTGTGCAAGGAGAGATTAATTGCTTCTTTTTTGGGGGGGGTCCATACCAACCCGTCATATCAGTCACAGTCGTGTGGCAGACCCTGTCACTGAAATGATGGGTTGGTTAAAGTGTGCATGTCCTGTTTATACAACATAAGGGTGGGTGGGAGGGCCCAAGGACAATTCCATCTTGCACCTCTTTTTTCTTTTTTTTTTCTTTGCGTCATGTGCTGTTTGGGGAGGGTTTTTTGGAAGGGCCATCCTGCGTGACACTGCAGTGCCACTCCTAGATGGGCCCGGTGTTTGTGTCGGCCACTAGGGTCGCTTATCTTACTCACACAGTCAGCTACCTCATTGCGCCTCTTTTTTTCTTTGCGTCATGTGCTGTTTGGGGAGGGTTTTTTGGAAGGGCCATCCTGCGTGACACTGCAGTGCCACTCCTAGATGGGCCCGGTGTTTGTGTCGGCCACTAGGGTCGCTTATCTTACTCACACAGTCAGCTACCTCATTGCGCCTCTTTTTTTCTTTGCGTCATGTGCTGTTTGGGGAGGGTTTTTTGGAAGGGCCATCCTGCGTGACACTGCAGTGCCACTCCTAGATGGGCCCGGTGTTTTTGTCGGCCACTAGGGTCGCTTATCTTACTCACACAGTCAGCTACCTCATTGCGCCTCTTTTTTTCTTTGCGTCATGTGCTGTTTGGGGAGGGTTTTTTGGAAGGGCCATCCTGCGTGACACTGCAGTGCCACTCCTAGATGGGCCCGGTGTTTGTGTCGGCCACTAGGGTCGCTTATCTTACTCACACAGTCAGCTACCTCATTGCGCCTCTTTTTTTCTTTGCGTCATGTGCTGTTTGGGGAGGGTTTTTTGGAAGGGCCATCCTGCGTGACACTGCAGTGCCACTCCTAGATGGGCCCGGTGTTTGTGTCGGCCACTAGGGTCGCTTATCTTACTCACACAGTCAGCTACCTCATTGCGCCTCTTTTTTTCTTTGCGTCATGTGCTGTTTGGGGAGGGTTTTTTGGAAGGGCCATCCTGCGTGACACTGCAGTGCCACTCCTAGATGGGCCCGGTGTTTGTGTCGGCCACTAGGGTCGCTTATCTTACTCACACAGTCAGCTACCTCATTGCGCCTCTTTTTTTCTTTGCGTCATGTGCTGTTTGGGGAGGGTTTTTTGGAAGGGCCATCCTGCGTGACACTGCAGTGCCACTCCTAGATGGGCCCGGTGTTTGTGTCGGCCACTAGGGTCGCTTATCTTACTCACACAGTCAGCTACCTCATTGCGCCTCTTTTTTTCTTTGCATCATGTGCTGTTTGGGGAGGGTTTTTTGGAAGGGACATCCTGCGTGACACTGCAGTGCCACTCCTAGATGGGCCCGGTGTTTGTGTCGGCCACTAGGGTCGCTTATCTTACTCACACAGCTACCTCATTGCGCCTCTTTTTTTCTTTGCGTCATGTGCTGTTTGGGGAGGGTTTTTTGGAAAGGACATCCTGCGTGACACTGCAGTGCCACTCCTAGATGGGCCCGGTGTTTGTGTCGGCCACTAGGGTCGCTTATCTTACTCACACAGCGACCTCGGTGCAAATTTTAGGACTAAAAATAATATTGTGAGGTGTGAGGTATTCAGAATAGACTGAAAATGAGTGTAAATTATGGTTTTTGAGGTTAATAATACTTTGGGATCAAAATGACCCCCAAATTCTATGATTTAAGCTGTTTTTTAGGGTTTTTTGAAAAAAACACCCGAATCCAAAACACACCCGAATCCGACAAAAAAAATTCGGTGAGGTTTTGCCAAAACGCGGTCGAACCCAAAACACGGCCGCGGAACCGAACCCAAAACCAAAACACAAAACCCGAAAAATTTCCGGCGCTCATCTCTATTAAACACATAGACGGGACCAAGGGAAATATAGTAAGGAATCACGAGCCATATAGAAAACACTGATTCGGGCAATGGGAGTAACAGGAACGGTGCAACAATACCCTTTGAGTAGACCTGCAGAGATTACGATAGGGCCCTTGCAAACCAAACATTCTTTTCTGCTGGCTGCATCGGCTCCGACTAATCTACTCGGCAGAGACTTATTGTGTAAAATGCGGTGTGTCATATATTGTACTCCTGAGGGTGTCTTCTTGGATATACCTAAGAACCATGCTCAAGAAGTACAAGATATACTAGACACCCCTCAAAGGCTAATGTCGCATTCTACTGTTCTAGATGCATGTCCATCACAGGTAGAGGAAATTATCTCACAGATACCGGGTTCCCTATGAACTTAGGATGGACAGGACACTGGATTGATGGCTGGGATAGTCCCAATAGTGATACGATAAACACAGAATTTTTTTTAAGGGGAGTAGACAAAGTAGAGAATCACTTCCCCGTAGTGCCCAACCCAGTTGTAAAAATTTTATAAAATCTTCACCTCTACAAACTCATCTGTCACCAACCTCTATTCTGTTTCTCTACAGTTTCCTCTTCATCTTTTGCGTTCACACAGGGTGGTACAATACATGGACCCAATTGCAGTTCAAACTCCACATGCCTAGGTCCTTCAGAGTTCTGCCCAAACCCAGTATATCTCAACAGCACGATAACACCAGTATTACTGCAGTGTGCCTTGTTATGCACAAAGGGTGGAGAATGGGAATACTGGTGAAGGGAAATTTTGTATAGACACTGATATGCCTGTTAGTAAATGGCAAACCTGACATTTTCTTTTTCATTTTCTTCTTCCTTCTCTCCTCTAGAGATGTTTCTTTTTTCTTTTCTTTTTTGAGTTATGCTCATGGTACTCTACATTGCTAACACATGATAGTAAATTAAAATGAAAAATTTGTGTTCCCTACAGGAAATGGCAGTCTGGAGGACAAAGGGGTATGGCTAGGAGTCCTCAGGACTGTGGACAGGTGGACACGGTAAGCCAGTAGCCCCCAGAGCATACCTTCCAAGTCTAGCTGAGGTGGCACACGGTCTGACTTATCTAGGCAAAGAGGGTATGTGCAGGCTGATGAGAGCCTACTGGTGTGCGCCAGGATTCTATTCTCATGCAGGTAAGAGAGCAATGACCTGTCTTACTTGCTTGAGGAAGAATATTGGTAAAGCAATACCAACAGAGTCATCCCATATCCCTCCTGCAGACGGATCTTTTCAGGAAATACAAATCGACTTCGGACAGTTAACACCCTTTAGGAATTATTGTTATGTATTGGTGTGCACTGATGTTTTCTCAAACAGGGTAGAGGCATTTCCTGCCGCCACGGATGCTGCTGTGTTTGCCGCAAAGAAAAATTGCGCATAAATTTGTGTGTAGATAATGGTACCCCTAGAAGTAGGAGCAAAGCTTGAAATTGTACTATTGTGATCATAGATACTGCCACTAGTATTATGTAGCATCGGAACCACTCCCAGATCTTCACTTAACGAATCACCCTCTTCGAAATTTGTTTTTGTTTTTGTTTTGGTATTTGTGTTTTTTTGGGTTGTTTTTGGAAGACAACCTCATGTCATGATTGATCCGCTCAATGATCAGAAATACACCAATGAGGGGACAGTACAGTACCTTATTGAGATGAGCAAGCATTTGAGAACTTGACAAAAGAACTTGAAACTGTTGATTGCTGGTATGCCAAATACTAACTGTCTTGATTGTGAACCAAGAGACTGTGTGATTGTTCTTACGCTCAGGTTGCCTAATAGACAGGTGGGAAGGACCATACCAAGTTTTGTTGAGAGCACTATCCCAGTGAAAGTAGCCGAGAGAGAGACTTGGGTCCACGATTCCCAATGCAGGAAAGTCGGTAGTCCGGAAGGAACTCGTAAATGGAGTGAGATCGCAAAAGTATCACCAGAGACTCTGTTCCGTAAAGACTGAGAGGCGGCACTGTTGAACACTACCTGAGCGTACTAAAAGATTGCAGAAAGACCAGTCATTGTAATTGATTTGTTATGAACAAGAGTTGTTTTGTTCTATTTCTCTTTTCTCTCTTTCCCTCTGACAAACATTTTTTTTTTCAAGATATTCTATTTTTGCAAGGTTTTTTTATGAGGAGTCGAGTGTGGGACTGGAACTGGTTCTGGAGGAAGGAGTGATTTCCTTATAGGATTCCAGGATTAGCCGATCAGTTTGTTAAAATCAGAGAAAAATCAAAGGTCTAGTAGTTATGGAGTTCGGAGGTAATCAGGAACATTCAGTCAATGGCTATTCACACATTGCAGATAAAGAGCTCATTAATATATGTGGAAGAAAGGTTTATGAGTGGCTCTCCCCGAACTCCGAAGGTTTATGTTATTTAGGAAGGACACTACATATAACCCTTGTTCAATTATTAAACAGACCTAGCATACGTTCCAGAAATGGAAACAATGTTCAGAAAATCATAGGAATATGTAGATCATGAAAATTTTATGTTATGTCACTTTCACGATTTGTTTGTGTCTTCTTCATCTACCCAGCAGAACCTCAATCAAATCCAAACATCAGTGTACAAAGACGTAGGTACATGTATGTGTGAAATGTTCGTCGCAAATCAGACATTATAGGCCAAAGCACTGTCCCAGCATACTCTATAGGTTGAATGTTGTCCCACACCCAACCAGTGGTCCCGTGACCGCCGAGTGCATATAGAGGATGTCTCGTCCTCCTCCCTGTCTTCCCCAAATATAGTCAAGTGTCTGATTTGCGAAATGAATACATACTTGTGTCTAGGTCACCGATTATTGTATGAAATATTTTTTTTTCTTATGTTAATAATTGATGGCAGTTATTGTTTACTGCCAAAGGGTGGACTGTCGAAGTAAAAAATATTACATAGAAAGAACATACAAACTCTATACACATATAAGTCGCTATACTTGCAAATACGTGCAGCGAGCACAGCAATATATGGTAACACACGCATTTACACGGACATGCCACAGAGATGGATTCGACACTTATTTCATACAGTACATAATTATAAAATCAAGCGCCAGACATCACGATGATTTAAAATTATATAATGAAGTAATGTCATGTATGTGTATTATTTGAACGAAGCAAGATACACCTGTCATATTTGGTATTTAAGCAACAAGATTAATGTGTAGATTCATTTGATACTTGTTATTAAGTTGTAGGACATTGCAACAAATAGTTATGATTAAATGTATGAAAGCTAAAATCACTCTTGGACAGGAAACTCAGGCCAGCCCCCTCAGACGTCCCCAAGGCTGAACCTGTTCAGCACACGAACAAACCAGCGACTCATCATGAATGAGAAAGTCCCCTCCCCCAAAAACTATATAACACATTGCTGATCACACAGGAGGTAGTTGCTGATCTGTCCCAGACGATGATGGAGATGCTGTCTGCCCAGTTCCTGCATGATTTTACAGAGAGAGAGAGAGTGATATGGAGAGACGAATTTATATGAGAAAGATAATGGTATTGTATGCTGGCCTGTAACTGTAACTGTATGTATTAACTGCCTACTGTATAAATTGTAATCATGTAATTATGTGTATACTGTACATTGTGATATATTGAATACATATCCTTTTAATAACAAATATATACATCAATGAGCTTTGGAACTCAGATAATGTGTGGGTGTATTGTTTTCTCTTATGGGATGCAGTGTTTTGCTATGTATAGCGCACATTCATAGAACATGGTAATAAGAGGTGCAGGCGTTTACAATATATATTAGAGCAGGCATTTTAAATATTTGTAAGGAAACAATTTGGTATTTACAGGTTCATAACATAAATAACTGCTGGGGAAAAGGTGTCTCTCGAGAAGCATTTGGACAGGGGCCCCTTATAATCTTGCCTTGGGGCCCACAATGTTCTGGCTATGCCCCTGCATTTAGAATCTTCTGTTTATTGTAGTGAAGTTATCCAACAGGAAAAGATAAAACCCAAAATGTGAAGGTACAATGCAAATGAATGTAAATAAACAATACAAAATTAACCAATCAGGGTAACCTAGAAATCAGTGATATGCGGTGAGGTCAGTGGCTGGGGCAGCACTGGCTGATTCCCCTACCCCCATCCCCCTTTAAAAAAAAAAAGAAAAAAAGAACCAGCCATGGGGATAATGCCATAGTAGGGGGACACTCAGTGTAGGGTCTCCCTGCCATCACATTAAACACTTCTCAAACCAGTCAGCCATGGGCTGGAATTCTTTGGATAGTGGGGACCCTAAAAAAGTTAATGGAGCCCCCCCACCCCACGCAAACAACAACCCAGTGCTATGCCCTGCAACCCTGGCGGCGGTGGGTGCGGGGCTCATGGTGTGATATTGTTCTTTATAGGCAGTCTACAGGTCCCAGCAAGCCTGCCCCAGCATGCCAGCAATTGGAGAACAACAAGTGCCTGCATGCTCGGACATTAAGGGTCCACTGGCACCTGTGGTCCACCTGTAATGAAAATATTAAAATAAATACAAGACGCAATGTTTTAAAATAATTTTTAATAATAATTAACATGTACTACTGTATGATGTAACATGTATATGGGCAGTGGCAAACGCAAGATTTCTAGAGGGGGGTTTCCAAATGCAATCCACAATCTCCCACTCTGCGGAAAATGGAATACAGTATTAATATTTAACACTATAGATGGTCCATAATATATAGGCTGTATCAAATATATTTTAATAATATAAATAAGTAGTCAGGAAAAGGTTAAACATAATATAAAAAATAAATACACAAAACATAACAGACCCAGTACTGCACTTTCTTAGCACACATTCCCCCACCTCATGATAAAGCTCCTGTCTCTTCTTCCTGGTAGCTATTCTCTGGTCCAGTGCACTGATTGAGGACTCAGAACCACACACACAGCAAACTTGGTAGAAGAAGCTACTACCACTGGGCATGTGCAGCAGCTCTGCTCTGTCCCTTAAAGTGCATGATGTGGCGGCAGCTCTAGCACTCATATTACATACTATTGTTACTGTCATAATTTGAGCCACTTTCCGAGAGGAGGGGGGTTTCCGGTAGGGATGTGCTCCCGGCCATTTTTGCTGGATTTGGATTTGGCTCTAATTCATCGGCTGGCTTTGGATTTGCCAAAGCGCCTAAAATTACTTAATTTGGACCTTTTTTAGTCCTTAGCGTATTATTAACCTCAATAACATTAATTTCCAGCCATTTCCACTCAAATTTGTTGTATATATTGTAGGTCAGATACAGCGTGGGTCGGATACAGTGCAGGTCAAATACAGTGTGGGTTGGATACAGTGTGGGTCAAATACAATGCGGGACGGGTACAGTGTGGGTCAGATACAGCGCTGGATACAGTTCAGGTCAGATACAGTGCATGTTAGATACACCAATAGTACACTTACTGTGACGGAGGTCCTCAGTGCGGGGTTGTCAGCTTGTCTTCAGTGTGGTAGTGTCGGCAGTGCAGGGGTGCCAGCAGTGTCCTCAGTGCGGTGGCGCTGACAGTGTGGGGGTGTCAGCGGAGTCCTCAGTGCGGGGTTGCCGGCATTGCAGGGGTGCCAAAGGTGTCCTCAGTGTGATGGTGCCAGCAGTGTCGGTAGAGCAGGGGTGCCAGCAGTGTTCTCAGTGTGGTGGTGCTGGCAGTGCAGGGATGCCAGCGGTTTCCTCAGTGCGGTGGTGCCGGCAGTGTCAGAAGTGCGGTGGTGTCAGCAAAGTCCTCAGTGCAGTGGTGCTGGCAGTGTCAGCAGAGCAGGGAGGCCAGAGGTGTTCTTATTGCGGTGGTGCCTGCAGTGCAGGGGTGCCAGCAGTTTCCCCAGTGCGGTGGTGCAGGCAGTTTTCGGCAGAGCAGGGGTGCCAGCGGTGTTCTCAGTGCGGTGGTACTGGCAGTGTCAGGAGTGAAGGAGTGTCAGCGGTGTCCTCAGTGTGGTAGTGTCGGCAGTGCAGAGGTGTCAGTGGTGCCTTCAGTGTGGTGGTGCCAGCTGTGTCAGCAGTGCAGGGGTTTCAGCGATGTCCTCAGTGTGGTGGTGCCAGCAGAGCAGGGGTGCCAGCAATGCCCTCAGTGCGTTTGTTGCTGGTGTCGGTAGTGCCGGCGGCGGGATGGCAGTGTTGGTCAGCGGTGTTGGGAGTGCGAGTCGGCAGTGTCCTCCGTGCGATGGGGGCTGCCATTTTGCCCCTTGAAGACAGTGAGGAAGCGCTGATTGGCTCTCTCAGCCAACCAGCTCTCAGCCCATTGTTTTTAATGTGAGTTTGAAAATTGCCGCTCGAGGCAATACTGCAAGATCCGACAGCAAGATCTCGCGACTTTGCCTTGGATAGGTTCCAGGGCAGAACGGGGAGATCCGAGCTGCTGCTTGGATCGCTCCGGGTCCCTAAAGTTCAGAGCGGTTCGGATTCCACAGAATCTGAACTGCTCATCTCTAGTTTCTGGGCAGCCAGAACCCGCCTGCGTATGCCTATGAGGAGTACTACTGTGTAGTAGTGATGAGCGGGTTCGGATCCTCGGGATCCAAACCCACCCGAACTTCACCTTTTTTTGCACGGGTCCGAGCAACTCGGATCCTCCCGCCTTGCTAGATTAACCCGAGTGCGCCCGAACGTCATCATCCCGCGGTCGGATTCTCGCGAGATTCGTATTCTATATAAGGAGCCGCGCGTCGCCGCCATTTTTCACTCGTGCATTGGAGATGATCGTGAGAGGACGTGGCTGGCGTCCTCTCAGATTCTATGTTCAGTGGGCTGAAATATCTGTGCTCAGTGTGCTGCAAATATCTGTGCTCAGTGTGCTGCAAATATCTGTGCTCAGTGTGCTGCAAGTGCAAATATCTACGTTCTCTGCCTGAAAAACGCTCCATATCTGTGCTCAGTGTGCTGCAAATATCTCTGCTCAGTGTGCTAATTGCTTTATTGTGGGGACTGGGGACCAGCAGTATTTTTGCAGTACAGTGCAGAGTTTTGCTGACCAGTGACCACCAGTATTATACGTTCTCTGCCTTAAAAACGCTCCATATCTGTGCTGCATTGTAGTATATAGTAGGAGGACAGTGCAGAATTTTGCTGACCACCAGTATAACTATATATATAGCAGTACGGTACAGTAGTCCACTGCTCTACCACTGTGTCTTCAAGTATACTATCCCATCCATACCTGTGGTGCATTTCAGTTTTGCACAGTTTGCTGACCACCAGTATATAATATATAGCAGTACGGTACAGAAGGCCACTGCTCTACCTACCTCTGTGTCGTCAAGTATACTATCCATCCATACCTGTGGTGCATTTCAGTTTTGCACAGTTTGCTGACCACCAGTATATAATATATAGCAGTACGGTACAGAAGGCCACTGCTCTACCTACCTCTGTGTCGTCAAGTATACTATCCATCCATACCTGTGGTGCATTTCAGTTTTGCACAGTTTGCTGACCACCAGTATATATAATATATAGCAGTACGGTACAGTAGGCCACTGCTCTACCTACCTCTGTGTCGTCAAGTATACTATCCATCCATACCTGTGGTGCATTTCAGTTTTGCACAGTTTGCTGACCACCAGTATATATAATATATAGCAGTACGGTACAGTAGGCCACTGCTCTACCTACCTCTGTGTCGTCAAGTTTACTATCCATCCATACCTGTGGTGCATTTCAGTTTTTGTGAGCAGTATATATAGTAGTAGGCCATTGCTATTGATAAATATATTACTGGCATATAATTCCACACATTAAAAAATGGAGATCAAAAATGTGGAGGGTAAAATAGGGAAAGATCAAGATCCACTTCCACCTCATGCTGAAGCTGCTGCCACTAGTCATGGCCGAGACGATGAAATGCCATCAACGTCGTCTGCCAAGGCCGATGCCCAATGTCATAGTAGAGAGCATGTAAAATCCAAAAAACAAAAGTTCAGTAAAATGACCCAAAAATCAAAATTAAAATCGTCTGAGGAGAAGCGTAAACTTGCCAATATGCCATTTACGACACGGAGTGGCAAGGAACGGCTGAGGCCCTCTCCTATGTTCCTATGGAAGCACTCATCCTCCTGCTAGAAAACTTAAAAGACTTAAGATGGCAAAAGCACAGCAAAGAACTGTGTGTTCTTCTAAATCACAAATCCCCAAGGAGAGTCCAATTGTGTCGGTTGCGATGCCTGACCCTCCCAACACTGGACAGGAAGAGGTGGCGCCTTCCACCATTTGCACGCCGCCTGCAAGTGCTGGAAGGAGCACCTGCAGTCCAGTTCCTGATAGTCAAGTGAAGATGTCACTTTTGAAGTACACCAGGATGAGGATATGGGTGTTGCTGGCGCTGGGGAGGAAATTGACAAGGAGGATTCTGATGGTGAAGTGGTTTGTTTAAGTCAGGCACCCGGGGAGACACCTGTTGTCCATGGGACGAATATGGCCATTGACATGCCTGGTCAAAATACAAAAAAAATCACCTCTTCGGTGTGGAATTATTTCAACAGAAATGCGGACAACAGGTGTCAAGCCGTGTGTTGCCTTTGTTAAGCTGTAATAAGTAGGGGTAAGGACGTTAACCACCTAGGAACATCCTCCCTTATACGTCACCTGCAGCGCATTCATCAGAAGTCATTGACAAGTTCAAAAACTTTGGGTGACAGCGGAAGCAGTCCACTGCCAACTAAACCCCTTCCTCTTGTAACCAAGCTCCTGCAAACCACACCACCAACTCCCTCAGTGTCAATTTCCTCCTTACACAGGAAAGCCAATAGTCCTGCAGGCCATGTCACTGTCAAGTCTGACGAGTCCTCTCCTGCCTGGGATTCCTCCGATGCATCCTTGAGTGTAACGCCTACTGCTGCTGGCGCTGCTGTTGTTGCTGCTGGGAGTCGATCGTCATCCCAGAGGGGAAGTCGGAAGACCACTTGTACTACTTCCAGTAAGCAATTGACTGTCCAACAGTTCTTTGCGAGGAAGATGAAATATCACAGCAGTCATCCTGCTGCAAAGCGGATAACTCAGGCCTTGGCAGCCTGGGTGGTGAGAAACGTGTTTCCGGTATCCACCGTTATTTCACAGGGAACTAGAGAATTTATTGAGGTACTGTGTCCCCGGTACCAAATACCATCTAGGTTCCATTTCTCTAGGCAGGCGATACTGAAAATGTACACAGACGTCAGAAAAAGAGTCACCAGTGTCCTAAAAAATGCAGTTGTACCCAATGTCCACTTAACACGGACATGTGGACAAGTGGACCAGGGCAGACTCAGGTCTATATGACTGTGACAGCCCACTGGGTAGATGTATTGCCTCCCGCAGCAAGAACAGCAGCGGCGGCACCAGTAGCAGCATCTCGCAAACGCCAACTTGTTCCTAGGCAGGCTACGCTTTGTATCACCGCTTTCCATAAAGGCACACAGCTGACAACCTCTTACGGAAACTGAGGAACATCATCACAGAATGGCTTACCCCAATTGGATTCTCCTGGGGATTTGTGACATCGGACAATGCCAACAATATTGTGCGTGTTATTCACATAACACCGCACCTAGTAGTGCTTCTTATACACAAAATCCCCCCTGTAGTAGTGCCGCTTACACAAAATCTCCCTGTAGTAGTGCCGCTTACACAAAATCCCTCTGTAGTAGTGCCGCTTACACAAAATCTCCCCCTAGAGTAGTGCCGTTTACACAAAATGCCTCCTTAGTAGTTCGCTTACACAAAATCCCCCTGTAGTATTGCCGCTTACACAAAATCCCCCCTGTAGTAGTGCCGCTTACACAAAGTCCCCTTAGTAGTGCTGCTTACACAAAATGCCCTCTTAGTAGTACCGCTTACACAAAATCCCTCCAGTAATAGTGTCGCTTACACAAAATCCCCCTGTAGTAGTGTCACTTATACAAAATCCCCCCTGAAGTAGTGACGCTTACATAAAATGCGCCCTTAGTAGTTGCGCTTACACAAAATCCCCACTGTAGTAGTGCCGCTTACACAAAATGCCCTCTTAGTAGTGCCGTTTACACAAAATGCCCTGTAGTAGTGCCGCTTACACAAAATTCCACCTGTGGTAGTGCCGCTTACACACATTTTACCCACCCAGTCACACATACACACACACACACACACACACACACACACACACACACACAGATACACACACACACATACTAGTGATGTGCACCGGACATTTTTCGGGTTTTGTGTTTTGGTTTTGGATTCGGTTCCGCGCCCGTGTTTTGGTTTCGGGCGCGTTTTGGCAAAACCTCCTTGAAAATTTTTTGTATGATTCGGGTGTGTTTTGGATTCGGGTGTTTTTTTACAAAAAACCCTCAAAAACAGTTTAAATCATAGAATTTAGGGGTCATTTTGATCCCATGGTATTATTAACCTCAATAACCATAATTTACACTCATTTCAGTCTATTCTGAACACCTCACACCTCACAATATTATTTTTAGTCTTAAAATTTGCACCGAGGTCGCTGGATGGCTAAGCTAAGCGACCCAAGAGGCCGACACAAACACCTGGCCCATCTAGGAGTGGCACTGCAGAGTCAGGCAGGATGGCACTTCAAAAAAATTGTCCCCAAACAGCACATGATGCAAAGAAAAAAAGAGGCGCACCAAGGTCGCTGTGTGACTAAGCTAAGCGACCCAAGTGGCCGACACAAACACCTGGCCCATCTAGGAGTGGCACTGCAGTGTCAGGCAGGATGGCACTTCAAAAAAATTGTCCCCAAACAGCACATGATGCAAAGAAAAAAAGAGGCGCACCAAGGTCGCTGTGTGACTAAGCTAAGCAACACAAGTGGCCGACACAAACACCTGGCCCATCTAGGAGTGGCACTGCAGTGTCAGGCAGGATGGCACTTCAAAAAAATTGTCCCCAAACAGCACATGATGCAAAGAAAAATGAAAGAAAAAAGAGGTGCAAGATGGAATTGTCCTTGGGCCCTCCCACCCACCCTTATGTTGTATAAACAGGACATGCACACTTTAACGAACCCATCATTTCAGCGACAGGGTCTGCCACACGACTGTGACTGAAATGACTGGTTGGTTTGGGCCCCCACCAAAAAAAGAAGCAATCAATCTCTCCTTGCACAAACTGGCTCTACAGAGGCAAGATGTCCACCTCATCATCATCCTCCGATTCCTCACCCCTTTCACTGTGTACATCCCCCTCCTCACAAATTATTAATTCGTCCCCACTGGAATCCACCATCTCAGGTCCCTGTGTACTTTGTGGAGGCAATTGCTGCTGGTGAATGTCTCCACGGAGGAATTGATTATAATTAATTTTGATGAACATCATCTTCTCCACATTTTCTGGAAGTAACCTCGTACGCCGATTGCTGACAAGGTGAGCGGCTGGGAGGGCAATTTAGGTAGAATAAAGCCAGTTTGTGCAAGGGCCTCCAAATTGCCTCTTTTTCCTGCCAGTATACGTACGGACTGTCTGACGTGCCTACTTGGATGCGGTCACTCATATAATCCTCCACCATTCTTTCAATGGTGAGAGAATCATATGCAGTGACAGTAGACGACATGTCAGTAATCGTTGGCAGGTCCTTCAATCCGGACCAGATGTCAGCACTCGCTCCAGACTGCCCTGCATCACCGCCAGCGGGTGGGCTCGGAATTCTTAGCCTTTTCCTAGCACCCCCAGTTGCGGGAGAATGTGAGGGAGGAGATGTTGACGGGTCACGTTCCGCTTGACTTGACAATTTTCTCACCAGCAGGTCTTTGAACCTCTGCAGACTTGTGTCTGCCAGAAAGAGAGATACAACGTAGGTTTTAAATCTAGGATCGAGCACGGTGGCCAAAATGTAGTGCTCTGATTTCAACAGATTGACCACCCGTGAATCCTGGTTAAGCGAATTAAGTGCTCCATCCACAAGTCCAACATGCCTAGCGGAATCGCTCTGTTTTAGCTCCTCCTTCAATGTCTCCAGCTTCTTTTGCAAAAGCCTGATGAGGGGAATGACCTGACTCAGGCTGGCAGTGTCTGAACTGACTTCACGTGTGGCAAGTTCAAAGGGTTGCAGAACCTTGCACAACGTTGAAATCATTCTCCACTGCGCTTGATTTAGGTGCATTCCCCCTCCTTTGCCTATATCGTGGGCAGATGTATAGGCTTGAACGGCCTTTTGCTGCTCCTCCATCCTCTGAAGCATATAGAGGGTTGAATTCCACCTCGTTACCACCTCTTGCTTCAGATGATGGCAGTGCAGGTTCAGGAATGTTTGGTGGTGCTCCAGTCTTTGGCACGCGGTGGCTGAATGCCGAAAGTGGCCCGCAATTCTTCGGTCCACCGACAGCATCTCTTGCACGCCCCTGTCATTTTTTAAATAATTCTGCACCACCAAATTCAATGTATGTGCAAAACATGGGACGTGCTGGAATTTGCCCACATGTAATGCACGCACAATATTGGTGGCGTTGTCCGATTTCACAAATCCCCAGGAGAGTCCAATTGGGGTAAGCCATTCTGCGATGATGTTCCTCAGTTTCCGTAAGAGGTTGTCAGCTGTGTGCCTCTTATGGAAAGCGGTGATACAAAGCGTAGCCTGCCTAGGAACGAGTTGGCGCTTGCGAGATGCTGCTACTGGTGCCGCCGCTGCTGTTCTTGCTGCAGGAGGCAATACATCTACCCAGTGGGCTGTCACAGTCATATAGTCCTGAGTCTGTCCTGCTCCACTTGTCCACATGTCCGTGGTTAAGTGGACATTGGGTACAACTGCATTTTTTAGGACACTGGTGACTCTTTTTCTGAGGTCTGTGTACATTTTCGGTATCGACTGCCTAGAGAAATGGAACCTAGATGGTATTTGGTGCCGGGGACACAGTACCTCAATCAAGTCTCTAGTTGCCTCTGAATTAACGGTGGATACCGGAACCACGTTTCTCACCACCCAGGCTGCCAAGGCCTCAGTTATCCGCTTTGCAGCAGGATGACTGCTGTGATATTTCATCTTCCTCGCAAAGGACTGTTGGACAGTAAATTGCTTACTGGAAGTAGTACAAGTGGTCTTCCGACTTCCCCTCTGGGATGACGATCGACTCCCAGCAGCAACAACAGCAGCACCAGCAGCAGTAGGCGTTACACTCAAGGATGCATCGGAGGAATCCCAGGCAGGAGAGGACTCGTCAGACTTGCCAGTGACATGGCCTGCTGGACTATTGGCTTTCCTGTATAAGGAGGAAATTGACACTGAGGGAGTTGGTGGTGTGGTTTGCAGGAGCTTGGTTACAAGAGGAAGGGATTTAGTTGTCAGTGGACTGCTTCCGCTGTCACCCAAAGTTTTTGAACTTGTCACTGACTTCTGATGAATGCGGTCCAGGTGACGTATAAGGGAGGATGTTCCTAGGTGGTTAACGTCCTTACCCCTACTTATTACAGCTTAACAAAGGCAACACACGGCTTGACACCTGTTGTCCGCATTTCTGTTGAAATAATTCCACACTGAAGAGGTGATTTTTTTTGTATTTTGACCAGGCATGTCAATGGCCATATTCGTCCCACGGACAACAGGTGTCTCGCCGGGTGCCTGACTTAAACAAACCACCTCACCATCAGAATCTTCCTTGTCAATTTCCTCCCCAGCACCAGCAACACCCATATCCTCATCCTGGTGTACTTCAACAGTGACATCTTCAATTTGACTATCAGGAACTGGACTGCAGGTGCTCCTTCCAGCACTTGCAGGGGGCGTGTAAATGGTGGAAGGCGCAAGCTCTTCCCGTCCAGTGTTGGGAAGGTCAGGCATCGCAACCGACACAATTGGACTCTCCTTGGGGATTTGTGATTTAGAAGAACGCACAGTTCTTTGCTGTGCTTTTGCCAGCTTAAGTATTTTCATTTTTCTAGCGAGAGGATGAGTGCTTCCATCCTCATGTGAAGCTGAACCACTAGCCATGAACATAGGCCAGGGCCTCAGCCCTTCCTTGCCACTCCGTGTCGTAAATGGCATATTGGCAAGTTTACGCTTCTCCTCAGACGCTTTCAATTTAGATTTTTGGGTCATTTTACTGAGCTTTTGTTTTTTGGATTTTACATGCTCTCTACTATGACATTGGGCATCGGCCTTGGCAGACGACGTTGATGGCATTTCATTGTCTCGGCCATGACTAGTGGCAGCAGCTTCAGCACGAGGTGGAAGTGGATCTTGATCTTTCCCTATTTTAACCTCCACATTTTTGTTCTCCATTTTTTAATGTGTGGAATTATATGCCAGTATCAATAGCAATGGCCTACTACTATATATACTGTGCACAACTGAAATGCACCACAGGTATGGATGGATAGTATACTTGACGACACAGAGGTAGGTACAGCAGTGGCCTACTGTACCGTAATGCTATATATTATATACTGGTGGTCAGCAAACTGTGCAAAACTGAAATGCACCACAGGTATGGATGGATAGTATACTTGACGACACAGAGGTAGGTACAGCAGTGGCCTACTGTACCGTAATGCTATATATTATATACTGGTGGTCAGCAAACTGTGCAAAACTGAAATGCACCACAGGTATGGATGGATAGTATACTTGACGATACAGAGGTAGGTACAGCAGTTGCCTACTGTACCGTAATGCTATATATTATATACTGGTGGTCAGCAAACTGTGCAAAACTGAAATGCACCACAGTATGAATGGATATTATACTTGACGACACAGAGGTAGGTACAGCAGTGGCCTACTGTACCGTAATGCTATATATTATATACTGGTGGTCAGCAAACTGTGCAAAACTGAAATGCACCACAGGTATGGATGGATAGTATACTTGACGACACAGAGGTAGGTACAGCAGTGGCCTACTGTACCGTAATGCTATATATTATATACTGGTGGTCAGCAAACTGTGCAAAACTGAAATGCACCACAGGTATGGATGGATAGTATACTTGACGACAAAGAGGTAGGTACAGCAGTGGCCTACTGTACCTTAATGCTATATATTATATACTGGTGGTCAGCAAACTGTGCAAAACTGAAACGCACCACAGGTATGGATGGATAGTATACTTGACGACACAGAGGTAGGTACAGCAGTGGCCTACTGTACCGTAATGCTATATATTATATACTGGTGGTCAGCAAACTGTGCAAAACTGAAATGCACCACAGGTATGGATGGATAGTATACTTGACGACACAGAGGTAGGTACAGCAGTGGCCTACTGTACCGTAATGCTATATATTATATACTGGTGGTCAGCAAACTGTGCAAAACTGAAATGCACCACAGGTATGGATGGATAGTATACTTGACGACACAGAGGTAGGTACAGCAGTGGCCTACTGTACCGTAATGCTATATATTATATACTGGTGGTCAGCAATCTGTGCAAAACTGAAATGCACCACAGGTATGGATGGATAGTATACTTGACGACACAGAGGTAGGTACAGCAGTGGCCTACTGTACCGTAATGCTATATATTATATACTGGTGGTCAGCAAACTGTGCAAAACTGAAATGCACCACAGATGTGGATGGATAGTATACTTGACGACACAGAGGTAGGTACAGCAGTGGCCTACTGTACCGTAATGCTATATATTATATACTGGTGGTCAGCAAACTGTGCAAAACTGAAATGCACCACAAGTATGGATGGATAGTATATTTGACGACACAGAGGTAGGTACAGCAGTGGCCTACTGTACCGTAATGCTATATATTATATACTGGTGGCCAGCAAACTGTGCAAAACTGAAATGCACCACAGTATGAATGGATATTATACTTGACGACACAGAGGTAGGTACAGCAGTGGCCTACTGTACCGTAATGCTATATATTATATACTGGTGGTCAGCAAACTGTGCAAAACTGAAATGCACCACAGGTATGGATGGATAGTATACTTGACGACACAGAGGTAGGTACAGCAGTGGCCTTCTGTGCCTTACTGCTATATATTATATACTGGTGGTCAGCAAAATTATGCACTGTACTCCTACTATATACTACAATGCAGCACAGATTTGGAGTGTTTTTCAGGCAGACAACGTATACTGGTGGTCACTGTCAGCAAAACTCTGCACTGTACTCCTCCTATATAATACTGCTGCTCCCCAGTCCCCACAATTAAGCAGTGTGAGCACAGATATATGCAGCACACTGAGCACAGATATGGAGTGTTTTTCAGGCAGACAACGTATACTGGTGGTCACTGTCAGCAAAACTCTGCCCTGTACTCCTCCTATATAATACTGCTGCTCCCCAGTCCCCACAATTAAGCAGTGTGAGCACAGATATATGCAGCACACTGAGCACAGATATGGAGTGTTTTTCAGGCAGACAACGTATACTGGTGGTCACTGTCAGCAAAACTCTGCACTGTACTCCTCCTATATAATACTGCTGCTCCCCAGTCCCCACAATTAAGCAGTGTGAGCACAGATATATGCAGCACACTGAGCACAGATAACGGATAAGGAGCATTTTTTTCAGGCAGAGAACGGATAAAACTGGTGGTCACTGATCAGCAAAACTCTGCACTGTACTCCTCCTATATTAATAATACAAAGCAAGCACAAATATTTGCATCAACAATGAATAAAAACGGAGAGGACGCCAGCCACGTTCTCTCCCTAACATTTCCAATGCACGAGTGAAAATGGCGGCGACGCGCGGCTGCTTATATAGAATCCGAATCTCGCGAGAATCCGACAGCGGGATTATGACGTTCGGGCGCGCTCGGGTTAACCAAGCCATACGGGAGAATCCGAGTATGCCTCGGACCCGTGTAAAATGGGTGAAGTTCGGGGGGGTTCGGTTTCCGAGGAACCGAACCCGCTCATCACTAAAATATACACACACACAGATACACACATACACTTTCTCAAGCTCACTCGCTCTCTTTACATCTTCTTACCAAAAGGAAGTCTGACCGGCCGGAGCTGTCCATCCTTCAGGCTGTTCCTCCTCATGATCAGCCTGATCCAGTGTAGCTCCGCCCATCCATTCTGTGTAGTTTCGCGCCTCTGTTCCGTGTAGCCCCACTCCCTTTTTGGGTCTTCCTGCAGAGTGAACATGAACACTCTGCGCTGCCTGTCACACAGCCAGGGAGGGGGGAGAGGACGCTTAAAGCTGCAGGGGGATAGGCGGCGCAGCAGCAGCGGGGATGCAGAGCAGGCAGAGTGCCTTTCCATCTTGGCGCCTACCTGCACTGAATTCCTTTGCTGAGCGGGTAGCGCCGAACCTGGATACTACTATGTGGCACAACATGTATAAGGGGTAGTACTGTGTGGCACAAAATGTATAAGTGGTACTACGGTGTGGTGTAAAGTAAATAAGGGGCAATACCGTGTGGTATAAAGTGAGTACGGGGCACTATTGTGTGGCCTTTTTTCCAGTGCAGCTACCTTTAGTGCACACTGGTCCTATTTAAAATATTTTGGTGCCAGTCCCTTACTTTTCCAGGGGCGCTGAAGCCCCTAGAAAACACCCCTGCATTCAGCACCCCATTGAGACAAAGATTGTGTACGAAGGCCATGGTCGAGCAGAGGCGTCACCGGGTGTGGTGACACCCGGTGCGCACCCTTGATATCTCAGCGTGCCGGGGGCCACGCTCGCGGCAAAAAGGTGCGTGGCCATAAAGGGACATGGTCTTGTGGGATCGTCAGTCCGGGGGGGCGCCCAGTATCTCTGAAGAGACTGTTTCCCAGCGCTGTCGGCTCCTCCTCTATGACAGGAGCCAGGTGCTGTTGCAGACTTTCACACTGCAGCGCCTGGCTTCTGTCACTGCGGAGGAGCCGACACCCCCCACACCCGCCTTGTGACGCCACTGTGGTCGAGGTATACTGGTATATGGCTGGGAGTATAGGGAATATATCTTTAGTCTGGAGCTGTTTCTATGTCAGGCCGATCAGCCTGCTTACCTTATTTTAAAGTCAGAATCTGGCTGTCTATGCCAATTATCCTTCTGTGTTCATGCAGACGGCCAGGTAGCCCACTGTTTTTCCATCTGCATTGCATGGCACGGCACATGCGCAGTCTTCAATTTCATTCTACGGTCTGCAGTTTCTACCTACAGTTTGCAGATACATTTACATTTTAACTTGTGCCTCACTTAGAAATTGTCCCTATGTCTCTGCATCCATCATTCACAGGGAAGATCAGTGATGCACATACTGTGTAATGTTGCGTTTTGCCATTTTTCTAGAATCTGGATGCCAAGTTTTTTTTAAATAGATGATGTCGTGTGAAAAGTGCCTATGTGGCAGATATTCTACGAAGATGGCATTTGCTCCTTTTATGTATTTCTTGTAGGGATTATTTGTGCCCGATCATTTAAATGCTTTATGAGAGAAATATCACCTGTCCCAGAATTAACCCCGCATACACTTAGCCCATGCTCAGAAGCAGCGTGAGAATAAAGGCTAATTGAATGAATTATAGAATAAATGTCAAGATGAAATTCAAACATTACAAAGGTCTCCGAGAACACTTAGCTGTAGATTAGTAGTAATTGTAAAGGAAAACTAGTACTGTTCAAAAGAGATGGACAACTCTATTGGGCCATTTCCAAAATTCAACTGAAATGCAGAGATTTACAAATTGCTGAAAGTCTTAACACATTTTATAGATCATTTACACTTAACCAATAGTGTGGTTTATTGACAAGTAGTGTGTCTGTACAGCCATACTCATGGACACTCAGTATCTGGATGGAGCGGAACTTGAGTGGAACATACAGTACAGAGCATCAGCTGTATGTTGTGGTAGCAGGAATCTCTGGACACAGTGACAAGATGGCACTGTGCATGCACAGAAGACCAAATGGCGGCCATGTTGGTACAGAACTGATGCCTCCCTAAAGTAATACCATTTAAATTTTGCAATAACACACTCCATACTTCAACAACTAACACTTACGCTCTGTATCAAGCACATTAGTGATCATGAATAGGTCCCTTTGTGCTAGCTTTTCCCCATTTTCTTATATTTACTATATCTTTCGCTCTTCCCTTGTTTAACAAATTCAGTAATCTAAAAATCCCAAACCCATTGTTTCTATACTTTTAATTATCTTTTTAGGTGCTCAAATACCAAGCTATTAAATTTATTTCTAGCTCTGATAGCATTGAGAAAAACTAAGCCAACATTGTAGTGTAGGTGTTGTGAAGCAGCGGGTTTAGCTGCACTACCTCCACACATTACATCACACTGTTACCTCCCCACACTGCATCACAATGCTACCTCCCCACACTACATCACAATCAGGGCCTGATTAATGATTCCAGCCCCCCTAGGCTAATACAGAAGTGGCCGCACTGCCATAGGATCGCACAGAAAAAAAAAAAAAAAAGAAACCTAATTAATCTATTGTGCCGGTGCTGCGCCACCCCAGGACCCAGCGCTCCAGGCTGCAGCCTGGTCAGCCTATAGGTTGATGAGGCCCTGACCTCCCCACACTAAATCACAATGCTACCTCCCCACACTAAATCACAATGCTACCTCCCCACACTAAATCACAATGCTACCTCCCCACAATACATCCCCGCACTATATAACCGCACTTACTCTCCAAACTACCTCCCCACACTACATCACTATGCTACCGCCCCACACTGTGTACATCCCCACACAGTATAACTGCATTACATCCCACACTATATAACTGCACTACATCTCCACACTACAGTATATCACTATGCTACCTCCCCACGCTATGTACATCCCCACACAATATAACTACATAACCTTCCCCGCACTACATAACTGCACTAACTCTCCAAACTACCTCCCATCACTACATCATTATGATACCTTCCCACACAACATCCCCACACAATATAACTGCATTACAGAAGTAGTCACGCTAGTCGTGGCTCCGTCAGTGACTAGGCGCGTCCCTGTCCGCCTAGGTGTGCGTACCCATAACGGAAACGCGCCCATTCACTTGAATAGAGAGCGTCTCCATGCGCGCGCTCAGAGACGCTCTGAATGGGAGCGTCTCTGTGCACTCCCGGCGTGACTAGGCGGATGGATCGCCTAGTCACGCCGGGAGTGCTCGTTTGCGATGGAAACGCCTCAGATGAGCGCGGCTCCATCTGTACATCCCCACACTATATAACTGCACTACCTCCCCACATTACATCACAATGCTACCTCCCCACACAATATAACTGCACTACCTCCCCACATTACATCACAATGCTACCTCCCCACACAATATAACTGCACTAACTCTCCAAACTACCTACCCACAATACATCATTATGATACTTCCCCACACTACATCCTCACACAATATAACTGCATTACATCCCTGCACTATATAACTGCACTACCTCCCCACACTACATCACAATGCTACCTCCCCACACTAGACCCCATACTAAATCACTGTACTACTTCCACACATTGACTATTATTTACATTTAGATTCTCCACTCCAGGAGTAGCCCAGAGAGGATATACAGGTGGCAGCTGTTTGATGCGGGGTCAAGGGCGTAGCCACCATAGGTGCAGAGAGTGCAGCTGCTATGGGGCCCAGAGCTGAGAGGGGCCCACCTTCCCCGTCAAGGTTACATGTGTTATATACATATTTCACCATTGGATGGTATGAGGGTCCTTACAAACTATTGTCTCACACAGGTTCCGGATAGAGGGTGGTGAGGTTATGTTTGCCCACTCTACATCACTGCATTACCAACCCATACTACATCACTGCACTACCTCCCATACTACTGTACATCGCTACACTACTGTACATCATTCCACTATCTCCGCACCCTACTGTGCATCACAACACTAACCCCCTCCCCCCTTATCAATAACATTAGAACATTCCTTCTGTACGCACTTACCTTAAGGGATGATTTTTCAGTCTCTCTGCTCTGGTCTCACTGAAGTAGAAGTACAGAGGTTTTCAGTCAGTATAGGGGGAAAGCAGGGGATGGGCCTGAGAATGTGGATGGGAGAAGTAAAAGAACAGAGGGAAGTAACTGGATAGGTGACCAATATGGGGGACGGATCTGGTCCTGGGGATATGAGGTACTACTCATGACATCTCACTGTTCTCTGCACAGTTGCCCTGCAGGAGGGACCAGCCACAGCATTAGGGCATCAGATCTGAGCACCAGTGGAGGGGGCAGCAGGGTGAGTGAGACTCTCCACATTTATTACCTGCTCTCATTCATGGTTAAGGAACTTTGTAGACCACACCCGGGTGTCACCCTTCGAGGGTTGACACCAAAATGTTGGCTCCTCCGCAGTGACATGGAACGGGTGCTGCACTGTGACTTTATCAGGCAGCACTGTCACTGAGGAGGAGCCGGCAGTGCGGGCAGACGAGTTTCCGGAGGTAGCCCAGCATCTCCAGAGTGATGAAAATGGGGTCAGGCCACGAGACCTTGTCTACTTCCTACAACTCCACACACCTTTTTCGGGACACCATGTGGTGGGGGCAATTTAGCACACCAGGTGTCACTGACCCCAGTGATGCCTCTGCCATAATGAGAAATATTGGACAGAGGAAACCCCCGGTGTGCGTGCCCCACTGCATGGGAGTCCACCTCTTCCTCTAGGGATCAGGATCCAGGCTGTGCACTTCCAGGCTGAGGCAACCACTCCCCAATAACATTATGTTAACACCCCAAATGGTCTTTTCCTGTCAATTACTTTGCGAAGGAATCCTCATTGCGTGGGGGTTTTGCAACAGCACCTTAACGCATGCACAATACAATCGCAGCACATGCGCAGTCTACTGATAATCGCCCTGCTGCGTGGAACATCGGCTTTGCATACTTCTCTGAATCAGGCCTATTATCAGAAAAGGTGTCATTATCTCAGCCACGCTCAACAAATTTTGGGATTTTGGAATAATTTGGATATTGGATTTTTGGATATGGGAGACTCAACCTGTAATATAGCACTGGTGCAAGTGCACATTGATAATGACTAACAGTAAATTAAGCGCATCTCAAGATGCTCTGTTTATGGGCGAGTTTATGCTATTTTGCGGAACACGTATCTTTTGATTAATGTATGCGCAATTCTTCTAAGTCTGTATCAGCCCCATCTGTATATGTTGAAATCTTTTAGACACCCACCCAAGCTGTAATTTTCTGTCCCGTTCTTCCTGCTTCTCCTTACAAGACTGTAGATGGCTAATAAGATAAGGACAAAGAGAATCAAAACCAGAATCAGGTGACTCAGAAATGATCTAAGTTAATTGCATTTGCAAAAAGAAAATGTAAATATGTTGCAGAAAAAGACAAATAACTGTTTTGTGATACAGCTACTTATTATAATTTCTTAAATGTAACCAATATTCCTAATCTAGCATGACAACTAAAAGAATGGTGAATATAATGATACATGTTATGTAACCAGATATAAATAGCAGGTGGAATCAAAACAACTGTCAAAGGAGTGAATAAGTAGCATAAAACACATTTACGGACATAAGGCCTAACTCAGTATGGATTGCAGCTTCTGCATTTTAGCAGAATCTACAGTCCCTGCCATCGCATGCTGTGGCTGCCCATCACAGGTCAAGGCCATCCAGAATGCTACATTGTGTATATATATATATATATATATATATATAGTGTATATAATACAGGTTGAGTATCCCTTATCCAAAATGCTTGGGACCAGAAGTATTTTGGATATCGGATTTTTCCGTATTTTGGAATAACTGCATACCATAATGAGATATCATGGCGATGGGACCCAAGTCTAAGCACAGAATGCATTTATATTTCACATACACCTTATACACACAGCCTGATGGTCATTTAGTACAATATTTTTAATAGCTTTGTGTATTAAACAAAGTTTGTGTACATTGAGCCGTCAGAAAACAAAGGTTTCACTATCTCACTCTGGGCGGGATGTACTAAAGCAAAAATGCGGTAAAACCCCAAAAAACGGGTTTTACTGCATTTTCATATTTACTAACACCCTACCGCCGCGTTTTTGGCATCCAGGGTATCGCCATCTCTGGATGGCGATACCCTATTGAAGCCTATGGGCTTCTTTTTGCCGACCGCCGCAACCCCCCGACACCGCCGCAGATGCCTCCCCCCCTCCCCCCCGGCTTACCTTCCTCCAGGCTGCCCTGGACCCGATAGGTAATCTCCTCCTCACCCTAGCAACGCAGCCGGACGTCCTTCCGGCTACAGGGGGGAGGAGGAGGCGCCGGGGGCAGCCTGCTGCTGCTTCCCGGCATCTAATCTGTGTGGGGACCCCTGGAAGGTGACGGAGACCCCCCGCAGACCACCTAACAGGTATCGCGGGGGGCCTCCGTCACCGCATCGCGATGTTGATCGCATATGTTAGTACATATGCGATCAACATCGCTGCGGTAACCGGCGAGGGGCGGCAATGTACAGTATGTTAATACATCCCGCCCTCTCACTTAAAATATTCTGTATTTCGGAATATTTGAATATGGGATACTCAACCTGTATATATATCACGGAGACATCACCCCCAGGTTGCAGGTCTTTTGCCGGTGCCTGCCCTGCTAGTGGACAGTTACAAGTTGGGCATGCTTTAACTTGTGGTTCCACAGAAGGAGAGAAGCCGCTGGCTGCCTGTTCGATACGTTATGTTTGCAGTTAAATTGTTGACATATGTGTCATCAGAATTGAAGACGTGTAAAGAGATAAGTCATACTCTGAAATTCTACACTCTCTCACGTCTCACAGGGTGAATTATCACATTTTTTAGTTTAAATTTAAACACCAGTTATCGCTCTTTTGCACTTCATTTTTGTATATCTTTAACCCACTTCTGGGCAGGAGCTGTCACCCACTAACAGCTGGGGGGTGTTTTATGATTAGAGTTATATATTTAATATACGCCGTTGTTTATATCAGGATCGTCCTAGGCGCTATTCTTCATTTTCTTCATATATATATATATATATATATATATATATATATATTTAAAAGAGGCATGAAGAGTGAGACAGAGAGAGGCATAGGGAGAGAAAGAGAGAGGGAGGGAGAGAGAGAGGTATGGGGAGAGAGATGGGCATGGGGCGAGAGGGAGAGAGAGAGAAGGACCGTGGAGAGAGGGAGACATGGGGAATGAGAGAGAGCCATGTAGAGAGAGAGAGAGAGAGAGAGAGATCATCATCAGCCGCAGCAGCAGTTTAAAACTGGACAGAAGAGCTTGTACTGAGAGTGAGGTGAATTGGAGAGCAGTTACCTGGAGGCTGGAGATCTTTGCGAGGAGGCCACGTCATCTCTCTGAGCAGGTGCCCTGGGATGTGCAACGGCTCTTGTGGGCTCCCCGTAGCTCTGTGCAGGGGTAGACAGGAGAAGGGGGGGAAGGGGGTAGACAGAGATGAGACAGCCAATGCAGGATGGTGTGGGGGAGGGGTGGAGCCCGCTTGCCTGATGGTACTTTTCTACACTTGGGTGCTATATATATATATATATATATATATATACCAAACAGAAAACCCAGCACTCTCCTAAGCAGCTTCATTCACCTTAATGCGAAATGTGGTCCCGTGGAGTGGGCCGCAAGCTTACATGCATTGTACAATTCATAAACCAAAACCCCATTGTTTATTTAGATGTAACATTAAAGCATTAAGGTGAATGAAGCTGCTTAGGAGAGTGCTGGGTTTTCTGTTTGGTATATTTGAGTTCGGTGGTCACAGCCCACCGCACCCCAACCCCTGGGAATGGTGAGTGCAGTGGTTCCTCGCGTTTGTTTATATATATATATATATAAGTCCAAGAATAAATCCGGCACTCAAATAGTCAAAGATGCATTCACCTGTGTGCCCTTGCTGAAATAAACACATATGCTATGGTTCAGAACAGTCCCCATTCAGAACAAGCACGGCACTACAGGACTTAGTGAAAAAATATTTATGTAAACACAGAATGTAAGTATCTGTACATCACCATTTAGCACTTAGCCTTCATAACAATGCTGCATTTCGGGCCCCGCAGGGTCCCTTCTTCAGGTTTGTGCAAGTGCTGTTTTTTTTTTCTTTTACAGCACTTGCACTAACCTGAAGAAGGGACCCTGCGGGGCCCGAAATGCAGCATTGTTATTAGAGATGAGCGGGTTCGGTTTCTCTGAATCCGAACCCGCCAGAACTTCATGGTTTTTTTCACGGGTCCGAGCAGACTCGGATCTTCCCGCCTTGCTCGGTTAACCCGAGCGCGCCCGAACGTCATCATGACGCTGTCGGATTCTCGCGAGGCTCGGATTCTATCGCGAGACTCGGATTCTATATAAGGAGCCGCGCGTCGCCGCCATTTTCACACGTGCATTGAGATTGATAGGGAGAGGACGTGGCTGGCGTCCTCTCCATTTAGATTATAAGAGACTGAGAGAGATTTACTGGAGCTGACTAGGAGGAGTACTGTTACTGTAGAAGTGTAGAGACTGAGTGGAGAGAGTTTACTAGTGAGGACAGTGCAGTTTACTTTATAATCCGTTCTCTACCTGAAAAAAGCGATACACAGCACACAGTGACTCAGTCACATACCATATCTGTGTGCACTGCTCAGGCTCAGGCCAGTGTGCTGCATCATCTATTATCTATATATAATATTATATATATCTGTCTGACTGCTCAGCTCACACAGCTTATAATTGTGGGGGAGACTGGGGAGCACTACTGCAGTGCCAGTTATAGGTTATAGCAGGAGCCAGGAGTACATAATATATTATATAGTGAGTGACCACCAGACACACAGTGCAGTTTATTTAATATATCCGTTCTCTGCCTGAAAAAAGCGATACACACAGTGACTCAGTCAGTCACATACCATATCTGTGTGCACTGCTCAGGCTCAGGCCAGTGTGCTGCATCATCTATTATCTATATATAATATTATATATATCTGTCTGACTGCTCAGCTCACACAGCTTATAATTGTGGGGGAGACTGGGGAGCACTACTGCAGTGCCAGTTATAGGTTATAGCAGGAGCCAGGAGTACATAATATATTATATAGTGAGTGACCACCAGACACACAGTGCAGTTAATTTAATATATCCGTTCTCTGCCTGAAAAAAGCGATACACACAGTGACTCAGTCAGTCACATACCATATCTGTGTGCACTGCTCAGGCTCAGGCCAGTGTGCTGCATCATCTATATATATTATATATCTGTCTGACTGCTCAGCTCACACAGCTTATAATTGTGGGGGAGACTGGGGAGCACTACTGCAGTGCCAGTTATAGGTTATAGCAGGAGCCAGGAGTACATATTATATTAAAATTAAACAGTGCACACTTTTGCTGCAGGAGTGCCACTGCCAGTGTGACTGACCAGTGACCTGACCACACTGACCACCAGTATAGTTAGTAGTATACTTATATTGTGATTGCCTGAAAAAGTTAAACACTCGTCGTGTGACTTCACTTGTGTGTTTTTTTTTTTTTATTCTATAAAAATAAAACTCATTCTGCTGACAGACAGTGTCCAGCAGGTCCGTCATTATATAATATATAATATATACCTGTCCGGCTGCAGTAGTGATATATATATATTTTTTATATCATTTATCATCCAGTCGCAGCAGACACAGTACGGTAGTTCACGGCTGTGGCTACCTCTGTGTCTCTGCACTCGGCAGGCAGTCCGTCCATAATTGTAATACCACCTAACCGTGGATTTTTTTTCATTCTTCTTTATACATACATAGTTACATAGACATCTTCTCTTTATCAACCAGTCTATATTAGCTGCAGACACAGTACAGTACGGTAGTTCACGGCTGTGGCTACCTCTGTGTCTGCACTCGGCAGGCAGTCCGTCCATAATTGTATACCACCTAACCGTGGTTTTTTTTCATTCTTCTTTATACATACATAGTTACATAGACATCTTCTCTTTATCAACCAGTCTATATTAGCTGCAGACACAGTACAGTACGGTAGTTCACGGCTGTGGCTACCTCTGTGTCTGCACTCGGCAGGCAGTCCGTCCATAATTGTATACCACCTAACCGTGGATTTTTTTCAGTCTTCTTTATACATACATAGTTACATAGACATCTTCTCTTTATCAACCAGTCTATATTAGCTGCAGACACAGTACAGTACGGTAGTTCACGGCTGTGGCTACCTCTGTGTCTGCAGTCGGCAGGCAGTCCATAATTGTATACTAGTATCCATCTCCATTGTTTACCTGAGGTGCCTTTTAGTTGTGCCTATTAAAATATGGAGAACAAAAATGTTGAGGTTCCAAAATTAGGGAAAGATCAAGATCCACTTCCACCTCGTGCTGAAGCTGCTGCCACTAGTCATGGCCGAGACGATGAAATGCCAGCAACGTCGTCTGCCAAGGCCGATGCCCAATGTCATAGTACAGAGCATGTCAAATCCAAAACACCAAATATCAGAAAAAAAAGGACTCCAAAACCTAAAATAAAATTGTCGGAGGAGAAGCGTAAACTTGCCAATATGCCATTTACCACACGGAGTGGCAAGGAACGGCTGAGGCCCTGGCCTATGTTCATGGCTAGTGGTTCAGCTTCACATGAGGATGGAAGCACTCAGCCTCTCGCTAGAAAAATTAAAAGACTCAAGCTGGCAAAAGCAGCACAGCAAAGAACTGTGCATTCTTCGAAATCCCAAATCCACAAGGAGAGTCCAATTGTGTCGGTTGCGATGCCTGACCTTCCCAACACTGGACGTGAAGAGCATGCGCCTTCCACCATTTGCACGCCCCCTGCAAGTGCTGGAAGGAGCACCCGCAGTCCAGTTCCTGATAGTCAGATTGAAGATGTCAGTGTTGAAGTACACCAGGATGAGGAGGATATGGGTGTTGCTGGCGCTGGGGAGGAAATTGACCAGGAGGATTCTGATGGTGAGGTGGTTTGTTTAAGTCAGGCACCCGGGGAGACACCTGTTGTCCGTGGGAGGAATATGGCCGTTGACATGCCAGGTGAAAATACCAAAAAAATCAGCTCTTCGGTGTGGAGGTATTTCACCAGAAATGCGGACAACAGGTGTCAAGCCGTGTGTTCCCTTTGTCAAGCTGTAATAAGTAGGGGTAAGGACGTTAACCACCTCGGAACATCCTCCCTTATACGTCACCTGCAGCGCATTCATAATAAGTCAGTGACAAGTTCAAAAACTTTGGGTGACAGCGGAAGCAGTCCACTGACCAGTAAATCCCTTCCTCTTGTAACCAAGCTCACGCAAACCACCCCACCAACTCCCTCAGTGTCAATTTCCTCCTTCCCCAGGAATGCCAATAGTCCTGCAGGCCATGTCACTGGCAATTCTGACGAGTCCTCTCCTGCCTGGGATTCCTCCGATGCATCCTTGCGTGTAACGCCTACTGCTGCTGGCGCTGCTGTTGTTGCCGCTGGGAGTCGATGGTCATCCCAGAGGGGAAGTCGTAAGCCCACTTGTACTACTTCCAGTAAGCAATTGACTGTTCAACAGTCCTTTGCGAGGAAGATGAAATATCACAGCAGTCATCCTACTGCAAAGCGGATAACTGAGGCCTTGACAACTATGTTGGTGTTAGACGTGCGTCCGGTATCCGCCGTTAGTTCACAGGGAACTAGACAATTTATTGAGGCAGTGTGCCACCGTTACCAAATACCATCTAGGTTCCACTTCTCTAGGCAGGCGATACCGAGAATGTACACGGACGTCAGAAAAAGACTCACCAGTGTCCTAAAAAATGCAGTTGTACCCAATGTCCACTTAACCACGGACATGTGGACAAGTGGAGCAGGGCAGGGTCAGGACTATATGACTGTGACAGCCCACTGGGTAGATGTATGGACTCCCGCCGCAAGAACAGCAGCGGCGGCACCAGTAGCAGCATCTCGCAAACGCCAACTCTTTCCTAGGCAGGCTACGCTTTGTATCACCGCTTTCCAGAATACGCACACAGCTGAAAACCTCTTACGGCAACTGAGGAAGATCATCGCGGAATGGCTTACCCCAATTGGACTCTCCTGTGGATTTGTGGCATCGGACAACGCCAGCAATATTGTGTGTGCATTAAATATGGGCAAATTCCAGCACGTCCCATGTTTTGCACATACCTTGAATTTGGTGGTGCAGAATTTTTTAAAAAACGACAGGGGCGTGCAAGAGATGCTGTCGGTGGCCAGAAGAATTGCGGGACACTTTCGGCGTACAGGCACCACGTACAGAAGACTGGAGCACCACCAAAAACTACTGAACCTGCCCTGCCATCATCTGAAGCAAGAAGTGGTAACGAGGTGGAATTCAACCCTCTATATGCTTCAGAGGTTGGAGGAGCAGCAAAAGGCAATTCAAGCCTATACAATTGAGCACGATATAGGAGGTGGAATGCACCTGTCTCAAATGCAGTGGAGAATGATTTCAACGTTGTGCAAGGTTCTGATGCCCTTTGAACTTGCCACACGTGAAGTCAGTTCAGACACTGCCAGCCTGAGTCAGGTCATTCCCCTCATCAGGCTTTTGCAGAAGAAGCTGGAGGCATTGAAGAAGGAGCTAAAAGGGAGCGATTCCGCTAGGCATGTGGGACTTGTGGATGCAGCCCTTAATTCGCTTAACAAGGATTCACGGGTGGTCAATCTGTTGAAATCAGAGCACTACATTTTGGCCACCGTGCTCGATCCTAGATTTAAAGCCTACCTTGGATCTCTCTTTCCGGCAGACACAAGTCTGCTGGGGTTGAAAGACCTGCTGGTGACAAAATTGTCAAGTCAAGCGGAACGCGACCTGTCAACATCTCCTCCTTCACATTCTCCCGCAACTGGGGGTGCGAGGAAAAGGCTCAGAATTCCGAGCCCACCCGCTGGCGGTGATGCAGGGCAGTCTGGAGCGACTGCTGATGCTGACATCTGGTCCGGACTGAAGGACCTGACAACGATTACGGACATGTCGTCTACTGTCACTGCATATGATTCTCTCAACATTGATAGAATGGTGGAGGATTATATGAGTGACCGCATCCAAATAGGCACGTCACACAGTCCGTACTTATACTGGCAGGAAAAAGAGGCAATTTGGAGGCCCTTGCACAAACTGGCTTTATTCTACCTAAATTGCCCTCCCACAAGTGTGTACTCCGAAAGAGTGTTTAGTGCCGCCGCTCACCTTGTCAGCAATCGGCGTACGAGGTTACATCCAGAAAATGTGGAGAAGATGATGTTCATTAAAATGAATTATAATCAATTCCTCCGCGGAGACATTGACCAGCAGCAATTGCCTCCACAAAGTACACAGGGAGCTGAGATGGTGGATTCCAGTGGGGACGAATTGATAATCTGTGAGGAGGGGGATGTACACGGTGATATATCGGAGGGTGAAGATGAGGTGGACATCTTGCCTCTGTAGAGCCAGTTTGTGCAAGGAGAGATTAATTGCTACTTTTTTGGGGGGGGTCCAAACCAACCCGTCATATCAGTCACAGTCGTGTGGCAGACCCTGTCACTGAAATGATGGGTTGGTTAAAGTGTGCATGTCCTGTTTTGTTTATACAACATAAGGGTGGGTGGGAGGGCCCAAGGACAATTCCATCTTGCACCTCTTCTTTTCTTTTCTTTTCTTTTTCTTTGCATCATGTGCTGATTGGGGAGGGTTTTTTGGAAGGGACATCCTGCGTGACACTGCAGTGCCACTCCTAGATGGGCCCGGTGTTTGTGTCGGCCACTAGGGTCGCTAATCTTACTCACACAGTCAGCTACCTCATTGCGCCTCTTTTTTTCTTTGCGTCATGTGCTGTTTGGGGAGGGTTTTTTGGAAGGGACATCCTGCGTGACACTGCAGTGCCACTCCTAGATGGGCCCGGTGTTTGTGTCGGCCACTAGGGTCGCTAATCTTACTCACACAGCTACCTCATTGCGCCTCTTTTTTTCTTTGCGTCATGTGCTGTTTGGGGAGGGTTTTTTGGAAGGGACATCCTGCGTGACACTGCAGTGCCACTCCTAGATGGGCCCGGTGTTTGTGTCGGCCACTAGGGTCGCTAATCTTACTCACACAGCTACCTCATTGCGCCTCTTTTTTTCTTTGCGTCATGTGCTGTTTGGGGAGGGTTTTTTGGAAGGGCCATCCTGCGTGACACTGCAGTGCCACTCCTAGATGGGCCCGGTGTTTGTGTCGGCCACTAGGGTCGCTAATCTTACTCACACAGCTACCTCATTGCGCCTCTTTTTTTCTTTGCGTCATGTGCTGTTTGGGGAGGGTTTTTTGGAAGGGACATCCTGCGTGACACTGCAGTGCCACTCCTAGATGGGCCCGGTGTTTGTGTCGGCCACTAGGGTCGCTTATCTTACTCACACAGCGACCTCGGTGCAAATTTTAGGACTAAAAATAATATTGTGAGGTGTGAGGTATTCAGAATAGACTGAAAATGAGTGTAAATTATGTTTTTTGAGGTTAATAATACTTTGGGATCAAAATGACCCCCAAATTCTATGATTTAAGCTGTTTTTTAGTGTTTTTTGAAAAAAACACCCGAATCCAAAACACACCCGAATCCGACAAAAAAAATTCGGTGAGGTTTTGCCAAAACGCGTTCGAACCCAAAACACGGCCGCGGAACCGAACCCAAAACCAAAACACAAAACCCGAAAAATTTCAGGCGCTCATCTCTAATTGTTATGAAGGCTAAGTGCTAAATGGTGATGTACAGATACTTACATTCTGTGTTTACATAAATATTTTTTCACTAAGTCCTGTAGTGCCGTGCTTGTTCTGAATGGGGACTGTTCTGAACCATAGCATATATATATATGTATATATATATATATACTGCAGCGGTGGGACAGCACTCCTAGTAACTAAAATCAACACACTTCAGGCAGCATGTATGCAAATGGGAACATTTCAGTGCCCTGTCTTTGCTGGTACTGTCGTACCCGCCGCTGCAGTATCTTCTTCATTGTACGGGCACCCAGTATATTGGACTATATTGGGAGAGCCAAACTACACCTGTCCCTATACTTATATGTATATATATATATATATATATATATATATATATATATATAAGGAAACCCTCACCCCTATGCAGAAATGGGTGTGTGTACATTATATCCATTTATAAAAGACATCCCCCTTCTCACCACCCCCTACCCCAGCATCCCCTCGAGCATGCGCGGCGGTCTCACCTGGCCAGCTCATTCTCAATGCTCCATGGGAGCTGCAGCTGCCTGAGAGGAGCTGTGTGCGGCAACTCCCCCTACATTCAGCCACACTGTGTGAACATAAGGAGGCTGCCACGATTCAGATGCAACCTCAGCTCCTCCATCTATAAAAAAAAAAAAAAGGCTAAAACTATCGATCACCTGTGCCGATGGATCAGCAGGGGCGGTTTCCAAGTACTTGGAAC
Organism: Pseudophryne corroboree; assembly: GCF_028390025.1. Classification (NCBI taxonomy): domain Eukaryota; kingdom Metazoa; phylum Chordata; class Amphibia; order Anura; family Myobatrachidae; genus Pseudophryne; species Pseudophryne corroboree. Next base: position 90,432,427 of record NC_086453.1, on the reverse strand, counting down.
CCCCCCTGCATGCGCGTATGGGCCTGACCGCATTAACTGCAGGCAAATGCGCAGGACGAGACCTGTGCATGTGCATGCGGGGCCTGCCGCCTACACTGCGGTCAAATTGCGTTTGTGATGCGACTGGAATTAGGCCCATATTTGTTAATTATCACATTGTAGACTAGATAATTGTCAATTCTCATCATAGAAACTAGAGATGTGCACTTGAAATTTTTCGGGTTTTGTGTTTTGGTTTTGGGTTCGGTTCCGCGGCCGTGTTTTGGGTTCGACCGCGTTTTGGCAAAACCTCACCGAATTTTTTTTGTCGGATTCGGGTGTGTTTTGGATTCGGGTGTTTTTTTCAAAAAACACTAAAAAACAGCTTAAATCATAGAATTTGGGGGTCATTTTGATCCCAAAGTATTATTAACCTCAAAAACCATAATTTCCACTCATTTTCAGTCTATTCTGAATACCTCACACCTCGCAATATTATTTTTAGTCCTAAAATTTGCACCGAGGTCGCTGGATGACTAAGCTAAGCGACCCTAGTGGCCGACACAAACACCTGGCCCATCTAGGAGTGGCACTGCAGTGTCACGCAGGATGGCCCTTCCAATAAACACTCCCCAAACAGCACATGACGCAAAGAAAAAAAGAGGCGCAATGAGGTAGCTGTGTGAGTAAGCTAAGCGACCCTAGTGGCCGACACAAACACCTGGCCCATCTAGGAGTGTCACTGCAGTGTCACGCAGGATGGCCCTTCCAAAAAACACTCCCCAAACAGCACATGACGCAAAGAAAAAAAGAGGCGCAATGAGGTAGCTGTGTGAGTAAGCTAAGCGACCCTAGTGGCCGACACAAACACCTGGCCCATCTAGGAGTGGCACTGCAGTGTCACGCAGGATGGCCCTTCCAAAAAACACTCCCCAAACAGCACATGACGCAAAGAAAAAAAGAGGCGCAATGAGGTAGCTGTGTGAGTAAGCTAAGCGACCCTAGTGGCCGACACAAACACCTGGCCCATCTAGGAGTGGCACTGCAGTGTCACGCAGGATGGCCCTTCCAAAAAACACTCCCCAAACAGCACATGACGCAAAGAAAAAAAGAGGCGCAATGAGGTAGCTGTGTGAGTAAGCTAAGCGACCCTAGTGGCCGACACAAACACCTGGCCCATCTAGGAGTGGCACTGCAGTATCACGCAGGATGGCCCTTCCAAAAAACACTCCCCAAACAGCACATGACGCAAAGAAAAAAAGAGACGCAATGAAGTAGCTGTGTGAGTAAGATAAGCGACCCTAGTGGCCGACACAAACACCTGGCCCATCTAGGAGTGGCACTGCAGTGTCACGCAGGATGGCCCTTCCAAAAAACACTCCCCAAACAGCACATGACGCAAAGAAAAAAAGAGGCGCAATGAGGTAGCTGTGTGAGTAAGCTAAGCGACCCTAGTGGCCGACACAAAAATCTGGCCCATCTAGGAGTGGCACTGCAGTGTCACGCAGGATGGCCCTTCCAAAAAACACTCCCCAAACAGCACATGACGCAAAGAAAAATTAAAGAAAAAAGAGGTGCAAGATGGAATTGTCCTTGGGCCCTCCCACCCACCCTTATGTTGTATAAACAGGACATGCACACTTTAACCAACCCATCATTTCAGTGACAGGGTCTGCCACACGACTGTGACTGAAATGACGGGTTGGTTTGGACCCCCACCAAAAAAGAAGCAATTAATCTCTCCTTGCACAAACTGGCTCTACAGAGGCAAGATGTCCACCTCATCATCATCCTCCGATATATCACCGTGTACATCCCCCTCCTCACAGATTATCAATTCGTCCCCACTGGAATCCACCATCTCAGCTCCCTGTGTACTTTCTGGAGGCAATTGCTGCTGGTCAATGTCTCCACGGAGGAATTGATTATAATTAATTTTAATGAACATCATCTTCTCCACATTTTCTGGAAGTAACCTCGTACGCCGATTGCTGACAAGGTGAGCGGCGGCACTAAACACTCTTTCGGAGTACACACTTGTGGGAGGGCAACTTAGGTAGAATAAAGCCAGTTTGTGCAAGGGCCTCCAAATTGCCTCTTTTTCCTGCCAGTATAAGTACGGACTGTCTGACGTGCCTACTTGGATGCGGTCACTCATATAATCCTCCACCATTCTTTCAATGGGGAGAGAATCATATGCAGTGACAGTAGACGACATGTCCGTAATCGTTGTCAGGTCCTTCAGTCCGGACCAGATGTCAGCATCAGCAGTCGCTCCAGACTGCCCTGCATCACCGCCAGCGGGTGGGCTCGGAATTCTGAGCCTTTTCCTCGCACCCCCAGTTGCGGGAGAATGTGAAGGAGGAGATGTTGACAGGTCGCGTTCCGCTTGACTTGACAATTTTCTCACCAGCAGGTCTTTCAACCCCAGCAGACTTGTGTCTGCCGGAAAGAGAGATCCAAGGTAGGTTTTAAATCTAGGATCGAGCACGGTGGCCAAAATGTAGTGATCTGATTTCAACAGATTGACCACCCGTGAATGCTTGTTAAGCGAATTAAGGGCTCCATCCACAAGTCCCACATGCCTAGCGGAATCGCTCCGTGTTAGCTCCTCCTTCAATGTCTCCAGCGTCTTCTGCAAAAGCCTGATGAGGGGAATGACCTGACTCAGGCTGGCAGTGTCTGAACTGACTTCACGTGTGGCAAGTTCAAAGGGCAGCAGAACCTTGCACAACGTTGAAATCATTCTCCACTGCGCTTGAGACAGGTGCATTCCACCTCCTATATCGTGCTGAATTGTATAGGCTTGAATGGCCTTTTGCTGCTCCTCCAACCTCTGAAGCATATATAGGGTTGAATTCCACCTCGTTACCACTTCTTGCTTCAGATGATGGCAGGGCAGGTTCAGGCGTTTTTGGTGTTGCTCCAGTCTTCTGTACGTGGTGCCTGTACGCCGAAAGTGTCCCGCAATTCTTCTGCCCACCGACAGCATCTCTTGCACGCCCCTGTCGTTTTTTTAAAAATTCTGCACCACCAAATTCAAGGTATGTGCAAAACATGGGACGTGCTGGAATTTGCCCATATTTAATGCACACACAATATTGCTGGCGTTGTCCGATGCCACAAATCCACAGGAGAGTCCAATTGGGGTAAGCCATTCCGCGATGATCTTCCTCAGTTGCCGTAAGAGGTTTTCAGCTGTGTGCGTATTCTGGAAACCGGTGATACAAAGCGTAGCCTGCCTAGGAAAGAGTTGGCGTTTGCGAGATGCTGCTACTGGTGCCGCCGCTGCTGTTCTTGCGGCGGGAGTCCATACATCTACCCAGTGGGCTGTCACAGTCATATAGTCCTGACCCTGCCCTGCTCCACTTGTCCACATGTCCGTGGTTAAGTGGACATTGGGTACAACTGCATTTTTTAGGACATTGGTGAGTCTTTTTCTGACGTCCGTGTACATTCTCGGTATCGCCTGCCTAGAGAAGTGGAACCTAGATGGTATTTGGTAACGGGGGCACACTACCTCAAGAATTGTCTAGTTCCCTGTGAACTAACGGCGGATACCGGATGCACGTCTAACACCAACATAGTTGTCAAGGCCTCAGTTATCCGCTTTGCAACAGGATGACTGCTGTGATATTTCATCTTCCTCGCAAAGGACTGTTGGACAGTCAATTGCTTGGTGGAAGTAGTAAAAGTGGGCTTACGACTTCCCCTCTGGGATGACCATCGATTCCCAGCAGCAACAACAGCAGCGCCAGCAGCAGTAGGCGTTACACGCAAGGATGCATCGGAGGAATCCCAGGCAGGAGAGGACTCGTCAGAATTGCCAGTGACATGGCCTGCAGGACTATTGGCATTCCTGGGGAAGGAGGAAATTGACACTGAGGGAGTTGGTGGGGTGGTTTGCGTGAGCTTGGTTACAAGAGGAAGGGATTTACTGGTCAGTGGACTGCTTCCGCTGTCGCCCAAAGTTTTTGAACTTGTCACTGACTTATTATGAATGCGCTGCAGGTGACGTATAAGGGAGGATGTTCCGAGGTGGTTAACCTCCTTACCCCTACTTATTACAGCTTGACAAAGGCAACACACGGCTTGACAAATGTTGTCCGCATTTCTGTTGAAATACTTCCACACCGAAGAGCTGATTTTTTTTGGTATTTTCACCAGGCATGTCAACGGCCATATTCCTCCCACGGACAACAGGTGTCTCCCCGGGTGCCTGACTTAAACAAACCACCTCACCATCAGAATCCTCCTTGTCAATTTCCTCCCCAGCGCCAGCAACACCCATATCCTCCTCATCCTGGTGTACTTCAACACTGACATCTTCAATCTGACTATCAGGAACTGGACTGCGGGTGCTCCTTCCAGCACTTGCAGGGGGCGTGCAAATGGTGGAAGGCGCATGCTCTTCACGTCCAGTGTTGGGAAGGTCAGGCATCGCAACCGACACAATTGGACTCTCCTTGTGGATTTGTGATTTCGAAGAACGCACAGTTCTTTGCGGTGCTTTTGCCAGCTTGAGTCTTTTCATTTTTCTAGCGAGAGGCTGAGTGCTTCCATCCTCATGTGAAGCTGAACCACTAGCCATGAACATAGGCCAGGGCCTCAGCCGTTCCTTGCACTCCGTGTGGTAAATGGCATATTGGCAAGTTTACGCTTCTCCTCCGACAATTTTATTTTAGATTTTTGAGTCCTTTTTTTACTGATATTTGGTGTTTTGGATTTTACATGCTCTGTACTATGACATTGGGCATCGGCCTTGGCAGACGACGTTGCTGGCATTTCATCGTCTCGGCCATGACTAGTGGCAGCAGCTTCAGCACGAGGTGGAAGTGGATCTTGATCTTTCCCTAATTTTGGAACCTCAACATTTTTGTTCTCCATATTTTAATAGGCACAACTAAAAGGCACCTCAGGTAAACAATGGAGATGGATGGATACTAGTATACTTATGGATGGACGAGCGACTGCCGACACAGAGGTAGCTACAGCCGTGGACTACCGTACTGTGTCTGCTGCTAATATAGACTGGATGATAATGAGATAAAATTAAAATATATATATATATCACACTAGTACTGCAGCCGGACAGGTATATATTATGTAATGACGGACCTGCTGGACACTGTCTGTCAGCACTGCAGACTCCTAAAGTAAGCTACTAGTATCAAGAAGATAGAAAAAAAAAATTAACCACGGGTAGGTGGTATACAATTATGGATGGACGAGCGACTGCCGACACAGAGGTAGCTACAGCCGTGGACTACCGTACTGTGTCTGCTGCTAATATAGACTGGATGATAATGAGATAAAATTAAAATATATATATATATATATATCACACTAGTACTGCAGCCGGACAGGTATATATTATGTAATGACGGACCTGCTGGACACTGTCTGTCAGCACTGCAGACTCCTAAAGTAAGCTACTAGTATCAAGAAGATAGAAAAAATAAAATAAACCACGGGTAGGTGGTATACAATTATGGATGGACGAGCGACTGCCGACACAGAGGTAGCTACAGCCGTGGACTACCGTACTGTGTCTGCTGCTAATATAGACTGGATGATAATGAGATAAAATTAAAATATATATATATATCACACTAGTACTGCAGCCGGACAGGTATATATTATGTAATGACGGACCTGCTGGACACTGTCTGTCAGCACTGCAGACTCCTAAAGTAAGCTACTAGTATCAAGAAGATAGAAAAAAAAAATTAACCACGGGTAGGTGGTATACAATTATGGATGGACGAGCGACTGCCGACACAGAGGTAGCTACAGCCGTGGACTACCGTACTGTGTCTGCTGCTAATATAGACTGGATGATAATGAGATAAAATTAAAATATATATATATATATCACACTAGTACTGCAGCCGGACAGGTATATATTATGTAATGACGGACCTGCTGGACACTGTCTGTCAGCACTGCAGACTCCTAAAGTAAGCTACTAGTATCAAGAAGATAGAAAAAAAAAATTAACCACGGGTAGGTGGTATACAATTATGGATGGACGAGCGACTGCCGACACAGAGGTAGCTACAGCCGTGGACTACCGTACTGTGTCTGCTGCTAATATAGACTGGATGATAATGAGATAAAATTAAAATATATATATATCACACTAGTACTGCAGCCGGACAGGTATATATTATGTAATGACGGACCTGCTGGACACTGTCTGTCAGCACTGCAGACTCCTAAAGTAAGCTACTAGTATCAAGAAGATAGAAAAAAAAAATTAACCACGGGTAGGTGGTATACAATTATGGATGGACGAGCGACTGCCGACACAGAGGTAGCTACAGCCGTGGACTACCGTACTGTGGCTGCTGCTAATATAGACTGGATGATAATGAGATAAAATTAAAATATATATATATATATATATCACACTAGTACTGCAGCCGGACAGGTATATATTATGTAATGACGGACCTGCTGGACACTGTCTGTCAGCACTGCAGACTCCTAAAGTAAGCTACTAGTATCAAGAAGATATAAAAAAAAAATTAACCACGGGTAGGTGGTATACAATTATGGATGGACGAGCGACTGCCGACACAGAGGTAGCTACAGCCGTGGACTACCGTACTGTGTCTGCTGCTAATATAGACTGGATGATAATGAGATAAAATTAAAATATATATATATATATATATCACACTAGTACTGCAGCCGGACAGGTATATATTATGTAATGACGGACCTGCTGGACACTGTCTGCAGAATGCGTTTATAAAAACACCACACGACGAGTGTTTAACTTTTTCAGGCAGACAATCACAATATACTGGTGGTCAGCAGACAATCACAATACTGGTGGTCAGTGGTCACTGGTCAGTCACACTGGCAGTGGCACTCTGGCAGCAAAAGTGTGCACTGTACTTAAAATATGTACTCCTGCTATAACTGCTCCCCAGTCTCCCCCACAATTAAGCTGTGTGAGCAGTGAGCACTCAGCAGTCAGATAATGATATACAGTATATGATGCAGCACACTGGGCTGAGCACAGATATGGTATGTGTGACTGTGTCACACTGTGTATCGTTGTTTTTCAGGCAGAGAACGGATTCATTAAACTGGTGGCACTGGTCACTGCCACTGGTCACACTATCAGCAGCAAGTAGTACTCCTCCTATATTATGCTCCCCAAAATTTGTGTCTCTCTCTCTCTAGTACTATTAGTCACTCTAAACGGAGAGGACGCCAGCCACGTCCTCTCCCTATCAATCTCAATGCACGTGTGAAAAATGGCGGCGACGCGCGGCTCCTTATATAGAATCCGAGTCTCGCGATAGAATCCGAGCCTCGCGAGAATCCGACAGCGGGATGATGACGTTCGGGGCGCGCTCGGGTTAACCGAGCAAGGCGGGAGGATCCGAGCCTGCTCGGCCCCGTGTAAAAAAAGCTGAAGTTCGGCGGGTTCGGATTCAGAGAAACCGAACCCGCTCATCTCTAATAGAAACTAAATACAGCCCAAGTGTATTAATATACATCGCAGCAACAAGAAGCCTGTCCCTGTGATGTGTTCGGAGTGAAGTGACGGCATCAGCTAACTCTTCAACCCTCTATCAGGACTCCTGCCAATGAGCCGTCTATTAACTACGAAAGTACAGCAGCCATTGCTAGGAAGGGTCCTGGAGGAAAACTCTCCCAGCAAGTTTTGCTAAATGTTGCCTATAGGCTACAATGGGCTAACATTGGGCCTAATTCAGATCTGATCGCAGTAGCAAATCTGTTAGCTAATGGTCAAAACCATGTGCACTGCAGGGAAGGGGGGGCAGATACAACCAGGGTCGGACTGGCCCACAGAGGTACCAGGGAAACCACCGGTAGGCCCCACTGCCTAAGGGCCTACTCCTTCCTCTAGGGATCAGGTTCCAGACTGTGCACTTGTATTTATACATGGTAGATATGTTGCATTACACTGCATTAGACTATTGTGTATTTCAAGCCTATGTGGAGGCTGGACACACCCCCTTTGTAGGCTGGTCACACCCTTAAGTATGGGCCCCTGTCACTGCATTCCCCCGGTGGGCCCTTCATGCCCTAGTCCAACACTGTATACAACATGTGCAGAGAGAGTTAGACTTGGGTGGGTTATATTGTTTCTGTGCAGGGTAAATACTGGCTTCTTTATTTTTGCACTGCAATTTAGATTTCAGTTTGAACACACCCCACCCAAATCTAACTCTCCCTGTACATGTTATATTGCCCCCCCCCCCCCCCCATCCTGCAGTGCACATGGTTTTGTCCAACTGCTAACAAATGTGCTGCTGCGATCAGGTCTGAATTAGGCCCCATATCCAGTGTCGGACTGGGTCACATAAGGCCCACCAGGGAATCCAGTGGTAGGGACCCAAGCTTAAGGGGTATGGCCAGCCTCCAGAGGGGGTGTGGTCAGCTACTACAGAGAAACTTGGGCAACTATTAGAGAGGACAAGTAAAAGAGGTCACAGGGGTGTGTAAGGACCACCCTGTTTGATTGTCGGGAGGGCTAATCTTTCCGTAGAAACAAACCAAGCACCCAAGTTCATCCATGATCCTGTCCTAGCAAATGACTGAGGGGCAGATTTATTAAGCCTGGTGAAGTGATAAAGTGGACGGAGATAAAGTTCCAGCCAGTCAGCTCCTAACTGTCATTTTTCAAACCCATCCTGTTACATGGTAGTTAGGAGCTGATTGGCTGGGACTTTATCACCTTTCACTTTATCACTTCACAAGGCTAATAAATCTGCACCTGACTCTTAGAGGAGTTGGGTGGTACCCTCCGACAGTGGGGCCCACGGCCCACCTGGGTTTTCCCCAGCACACCTGTGGGCCAGTCTGACCCTGCCTATATCTGGGAAAAAGTCTGATCAGTTAAATTCTTGAATTCTTAAAGCAGTACTGTAGATGAATAATGCATGTATTTGCTTTGTGGAAAAATATAAAACACTGATGTTAAATCCAGAAAGTACCTTTGATATTGCTATCCAAGCTAATTAGCAATAAGGCCGTCCCCTTGTAAATCACACTTCTGGTTGCTAGATAATACCACCATGATACAGATGTTCCTTGTAGTAATCCTATGCACCTCCAACATATTTTACCTGAACTGGGACCTTTTCATAAATTAAATAAGCTGTGACTACCCAATTACAGCCGCTACGTCTCTTCAGTCATAAGCAGAGATGCAATTAAAACATGCGCGACTGTTCCACGTCCGTGCTTGCGGGCGCAGAGTACCTGAGTACGAAAACAGAAAAGGTACACTCTGCAGGCGGCCAAAATATCTGTATATGGAGAGGAATAGATAACCAAAAAGGCTGTCAGTACATATTCAATGGAAAAGTGATATAAACCAAACCTACTACTCTGGCAATATAGCCCAACATAATAGGAGTGACACAATTACAAATGCTTTAGTATTTAATACTAATGTCACTGAGATTTTACCAAAAATGTTGCTGATTGCGGCATATAACATTTCTTCAGCTGCATAAAATCCTTTTGCTGATAATACATAATATGACTAAAAGACCCCCATTGCCTGAGTAGTTGATAGTAGAACGGGGACAGTGTCTGGGGTCTACGGACGCTGGGGAGGGGGCACCACACTCAACTTTGGTGTAAACCAGTCACCATGAGCATAACAATTGGGAGTTTATCAGGGTGCCTCAGCTACCAGGCACTGTGTGGTCATTATCTGTGTCTCTCTGGACCTAGCTCATTTTTGTGGATTCCGATTTCACAAGCTATTCATTATTCTCAGAGTGGAAGGGAACACGGGTGCTTTCATCCTATCCGAGCAGAAAGTAAAGTCTAGATGACTGGGCGCACACACACAGACCCCATGGCGCTCTAGGCGATAAAATGAAAATTTTGATAGTGTCAAATTCATTTTAGGTGATTAACCACTGACAGAAATGTCATAGTACATGCCAGAAAACATACAGATGGAGCCCTCCTCATCTATCCCTTTAACCACTTGCCTGGCATGGTCGCATCAGCTGCGACCATGCCTGCAAGTGCTCTATCTGACCTGGTCGCACAGGATGCGACCAGTCAGATAGAGAGTGTTAGCAGCGGCAGGGAAGGGAAACTTCCCTCCGCTGCTGCTGTCAGAGGGAGCGGAAGGTCCCTCTGCCTCCCTGCACTCTCCCCGTGTCTGCTGTGCTGCCGATCACTGCTGATTGGTCAGCACGGCAGGATCCCTCCCCCCTCTAGCGGCTGCAGACAATGGCAGCCGCTGGGGAGAGTAAATGAACCCTCCCAAGCCACCCCCAGACCCCCCCTGCATACGTGCAAGCTGTCCCGGCTTTCAAAATGAAAGCCGCGATAGTTGCAATGTTCCCGATGTTTCAATGGTCACTATGTTCCCGATCGATGTTTCGATGTTTGAAAAAATGTACAAATTTTTTTTTTTTTTTCATTTTTTTAACTAAAATCATTTGGGATAGGTTTAAAGTCATGTTCTTCACTTAATTCACTCATTAAAAAATAGAGATGAGCGGGTTCGGTTTCTTTGAATCCGAACCCGCACGAACTTCACTTTTTTTTTCACGGGTCCGAGCGACTCGGATCTTCCCGCCTTGCTCGGTTAACCCGAGCGCGCCCGAACGTCATCATGACGCTGTCGGATTCTCGCGAGGCTCGGATTCTATCGCGAGACTCGGATTCTATATAAGGAGCCGCGCGTCGCCGCCATTTTCACACGTGCATTGAGATTGATAGGGAGAGGACGTGGCTGGCGTCCTCTCCATTTAGATTAGATTTAGAAGAGAGAGAGAGAGAGAGATTGCTGTGATACTGTAGATTAGAAGAGAGTGCAGACAGAGTTTAGTGACTGACGACCACAGTGACCAGTGACCACCAGAGACAGTGCAGTTGTTTGTTTTATTTAATATATCCGTTCTCTGCCTGAAAAAAACGATACACAGTCACACAGTGACTCAGTCTGTGTGCACTGCTCAGCCCAGTGTGCTGCACATCAATGTATTGTATATAAAGCTTATAATTGTGGGGGAGACTGGGGAGCACTGCAGGTTGTTATAGCAGGAGCCAGGAGTACATGATAAATAATATTATATTAAAATTAAACAGTGCACACTTTTGCTGCAGGAGTGCCACTGCCAGTGTGACTAGTGGTGACCAGTGCCTGACCACCAGTATATTAGTAGTATTGTATACTATCTCTTTATCAACCAGTCTATATTAGCAGCAGACACAGTACAGTGCGGTAGTTCACGGCTGTGGCTACCTCTGTGTCGGCACTCGGCAGGCAGTCCGTCCATCCATAATTGTATTATAATATATACCACCTAACCGTGGTTTTTTTTTCATTCTTTATACCGTCGTCATACTAGTTGTTACGAGTATACTACTATCTCTTTATCAACCAGTGTACAGTGCGGTAGTTCACGGCTGTGGCTACCTCTGTGTCGGCACTCGGCAGGCAGTCCGTCCATCCATAATTGTATTATAATATATACCACCTAACAATGGTTTTTTTTTCATTCTTTATACCGTCGTCATACTAGTTGTTACGAGTATACTACTATCTCTTTATCAACCAGTGTACAGTGCGGTAGTTCACGGCTGTGGCTACCTCTGTGTCGGCACTCGGCAGGCAGTCCGTCCAACCATAATTGTATTATAATATATACCACCTAACCGTGGTTTTTTTTTTATTCTTTATACCGTCGTCATACTAGTTGTTACGAGTATACTACTATCTCTTTATCAACCAGTGTACAGTGCGGTAGTTCACGGCTGTGGCTACCTCTGTGTCGGCACTTGGCAGGCAGTCCGTCCAACCATAATTGTATTATATACCACCTAACCGTGGTTTTTTTTTCATTCTTTATACCGTCGTCATACTAGTTGTTACGAGTATACTACTATCTCTTTATCAACCAGTGTACAGTGCGGTAGTTCACGGCTGTGGCTACCTCTGTGTCGGCACTCGGCAGGCAGTCCGTCCAACCATAATTGTATTATATACCACCTAACCGTGGTTTTTTTTTCATTCTTTATACCGTCGTCATACTAGTTGTTACGAGTATACTACTATCTCTTTATCAACCAGTGTACAGTGCGGTAGTTCACGGCTGTGGCTACCTCTGTGTCGGCACTCGGCAGGCAGTCCGTCCAACCATAATTGTATTATAATATATACCACCTAACCGTGTTTTTTTTTTCATTCTTTATACCGTCGTCATACTAGTTGTTACGAGTATACTACTATCTCTTTATCAACCAGTGTACAGTGCGGTAGTTCACGGCTGTGGCTACCTCTGTGTCGGCACTCGGCAGGCAGTCCGTCCAACCATAATTGTATTATAATATATACCACCTAACCGTGGTTTTTTTTTCATTCTTTATACCGTCGTCATACTAGTTGTTACGAGTATACTACTATCTCTTTATCAACCAGTGTACAGTGCGGTAGTTCACGGCTGTGGCTACCTCTGTGTCGGCACTCGGCAGGCAGTCCGTCCAACCATAATTGTATTATAATATATACCACCTAACCGTGGTTTTTTTTTCATTCTTTATACCGTCGTCATACTAGTTGTTACGAGTATACTACTATCTCTTTATCAACCAGTGTACAGTGCGGTAGTTCACGGCTGTGGCTACCTCTGTGTCGGCACTCGGCAGGCAGTCCGTCCATCCATAATTGTATTATATACCACCTAACCGTGGTTTTTTTATACCACCTAACCGTGGCAGTCCGTCCATAATTGTATACTAGTATCCAATCCATCCATCTCCATTGTTTGCCTGAGGTGCCTTTTAGTTCTGCCTATAAAATATGGAGAACAAAAAAGTTGAGGTTCCAAAATTAGGGAAAGATCAAGATCCACTTCCACCTCGTGCTGAAGCTGCTGCCACTAGTCATGGCCGAGACGATGAAATGCCAGCAACGTCGTCTGCCAAGGCCGATGCCCAATGTCATAGTACAGAGCATGTCAAATCCAAAACACCAAATATCAGAAAAAAAAGGACTCCAAAACCTAAAATAAAATTGTCGGAGGAGAAGCGTAAACTTGCCAATATGCCATTTACCACACGGAGTGGCAAGGAACGGCTGAGGCCCTGGCCTATGTTCATGGCTAGTGGTTCAGCTTCACATGAGGATGGAAGCACTCAGCCTCTCGCTAGAAAACTGAAAAGACTCAAGCTGGCAAAAGCACCGCAAAGAACTGTGCGTTCTTTGAAATCCCAAATCCACAAGGAGAGTCCAATTGTGTCGTTTGCGATGCCTGACCTTCCCAACACTGGACGTGAAGAGCATGCGCCTTCCACTATTTGCATGCCCCCTGCAAGTGCTGGAAGGAGCACCCGCAGTCCAGTTCCTGATAGTCAGATTGAAGATGTCAGTGTTGAAGTACACCAGGATGAGGAGGATATGGGTGTTGCTGGCGCTGGGGAGGAAATTGACCAGGAGGATTCTGATGGTGAGGTGGTTTGTTTAAGTCAGGCACCCGGGGAGACACCTGTTGTCCGTGGGAGGAATATGGCCGTTGACATGCCAGGTGAAAATACCAAAAAAATCAGCTCTTCGGTGTGGAGGTATTTCACCAGAAATGCGGACAACAGGTGTCAAGCCGTGTGTTCCCTTTGTCAAGCTGTAATAAGTAGGGGTAAGGACGTTAACCACCTCGGAACATCCTCCCTTATACGTCACCTGCAGCGCATTCATAATAAGTCAGTGACAAGTTCAAAAACTTTGGGTGACAGCGGAAGCAGTCCACTGACCAGTAAATCCCTTCCTCTTGTAACCAAGCTCACGCAAACCACCCCACCAACTCCCTCAGTGTCAATTTCCTCCTTCCCCAGGAATGCCAACAGTCCTGCAGGCCATGTCACTGGCAAGTCTGACGAGTCCTCTCCTGCCTGGGATTCCTCCGATGCATCCTTGCGTGTAACGCCTACTGCTGCTGGCGCTGCTGTTGTTGCCGCTGGGAGTCGATGGTCATCCCAGAGGGGAAGTCGTAAGCCCACTTGTACTACTTCCAGTAAGCAATTGACTGTTCAACAGTCCTTTGCGAGGAAGATGAAATATCACAGCAGTCATCTTACTGCAAAGCGGATAACTGAGTCCTTGACAACTATGTTGGTGTTAGACGTGCGGCCGGTATCCGCCGTTAGTTCACAGGGAACTAGACAATTTATTGAGGCAGTGTGCCCCCGTTACCAAATACCATCTAGGTTCCACTTCTCTAGGCAGGCGATACCGAGAATGTACACGGACGTCAGAAAAAGACTCACCAGTGTCCTAAAAAATGCAGTTGTACCCAATGTCCACTTAACCACGGACATGTGGACAAGTGGAGCAGGGCAGGGTCAGGACTATATGACTGTGACAGCCCACTGGGTAGATGTATGGACTCCCGCCGCAAGAACAGCAGCGGCGGCACCAGTAGCAGCATCTCGCAAACGCCAACTCTTTCCTAGGCAGGCTACGCTTTGTATCACCGCTTTCCAGAATACGCACACAGCTGAAAACCTCTTACGGCAACTGAGGAAGATCATCGCGGAATGGCTTACCCCAATTGGACTCTCCTGTGGATTTGTGGCATCGGACAACGCCAGCAATATTGTGTGTGCATTAAATATGGGCAAATTCCAGCACGTCCCATGTTTTGCACATACCTTGAATTTGGTGGTGCAGAATTTTTTTAAAAACGACAGGGGCGTGCAAGAGATGCTGTCGGTGGCCAGAAAAATTGCGGGACACTTTCGGCGTACAGGCACCACGTACAGAAGACTGGAGCACCACCAAAAACTACTGAACCTGCCCTGCCATCATCTGAAGCAAGAAGTGGTAACGAGGTGGAATTCAACCCTCTATATGCTTCAGAGGTTGGAGGAGCAGCAAAAGGCCATTCAAGCCTATACAATTGAGCACGATATAGGAGATGGAATGCACCTGTCTCAAGTGCAGTGGAGAATGATTTCAACGTTGTGCAAGGTTCTGATGCCCTTTGAACTTGCCACACGTGAAGTCAGTTCAGACACTGCCAGCCTGAGTCAGGTCATTCCCCATATCAGGCTTTTGCAGAAGAAGCTGGAGGCATTGAAGAAGGAGCTAACACGGAGCGATTCCGCTAGGCATGTGGGACTTGTGGATGCAGCCCTTAATTCGCTTAACAAGGATTCACGGGTGGTCAATCTGTTGAAATCAGAGCACTACATTTTGGCCACCGTGCTCGATCCTAGATTTAAAGCCTACCTTGGATCTCTCTTTCCGGCAGACACAGGTCTGCTGGGGTTGAAAGACCTGCTGGTGACAAAATTGTCAAGTCAAGCGGAACGCGACCTGTCAACATCTCCTCCTTCACATTCTCCCGCAACTGGGGGTGCGAGGAAAAGGCTCAGAATTCCGAGCCCACCCGCTGGCGGTGATGCAGGGCAGTCTGGAGCGACTGCTGATGCTGACATCTGGTCCGGACTGAAGGACCTGACAACGATTACGGACATGTCGTCTACTGTCACTGCATATGATTCTCTCAACATTGATAGAATGGTGGAGGATTATATGAGTGACCGCATCCAAGTAGGCACGTCACACAGTCCGTACTTATACTGGCAGGAAAAAGAGGCAATTTGGAGGCCCTTGCACAAACTGGCTTTATTCTACCTAAGTTGCCCTCCCACAAGTGTGTACTCCGAAAGAGTGTTTAGTGCCGCCGCTCACCTTGTCAGCAATCGGCGTACGAGGTTACATCCAGAAAATGTGGAGAAGATGATGTTCATTAAAATGAATTATAATCAATTCCTCCGCGGAGACATTGACCAGCAGCAATTGCCTCCACAAAGTACACAGGGAGCTGAGATGGTGGATTCCAGTGGGGACGAATTGATAATCTGTGAGGAGGGGGATGTACACGGTGATATATCGGAGGGTGAAGATGAGGTGGACATCTTGCCTCTGTAGAGCCAGTTTGTGCAAGGAGAGATTAATTGCTTCTTTTTTGGGGGGGGTCCAAACCAACCCGTCATATCAGTCACAGTCGTGTGGCAGACCCTGTCACTGAAATGATGGGTTGGTTAAAGTGTGCATGTCCTGTTTTGTTTATACAACATAAGGGTGGGTGGGAGGGCCCAAGGATAATTCCATCTTGCACCTCTTTTTTCTTTTCTTTTTCTTTGCATCATGTGCTGATTGGGGAGGGTTTTTTGGAAGGGACATCCTGCGTGACACTGCAGTGCCACTCCTAGATGGGCCCGGTGTTTGTGTCGGCCACTAGGGTCGCTAATCTTACTCACACAGTCAGCTACCTCATTGCGCCTCTTTTTTTCTTTGCGTCATGTGCTGTTTGGGGAGGTTTTTTTGGAAGGGACATCCTGCGTGACACTGCAGTGCCACTCCTAGATGTGCCCGGTGTTTGTGTCGGCCACTAGGGTCGCTAATCTTACTCACACAGCTACCTCATTGCGCCTCTTTTTTTCTTTGCGTCATGTGCTGTTTGGGGAGGGTTTTTTGGAAGGGACATCCTGCGTGACACTGCAGTGCCACTCCTAGATGTGCCCGGTGTTTGTGTCGGCCACTAGGGTCGCTAATCTTACTCACACAGTCAGCTACCTCATTGCGCCTCTTTTTTTCTTTGCGTCATGTGCTGTTTGGGGAGGGTTTTTTGGAAGGGCCATCCTGCGTGACACTGCAGTGCCACTCCTAGATGGGCCCGGTGTTTGTGTCGGCCACTAGGGTCGCTAATCTTACTCACACAGCTACCTCATTGCGCCTCTTTTTTTCTTTGCGTCATGTGCTGTTTGGGGAGGGTTTTTTGGAAGGGACATCCTGCGTGACACTGCAGTGCCACTCCTAGATGGGCCCGGTGTTTGTGTCGGCCACTAGGGTCGCTTATCTTACTCACACAGCGACCTCGGTGCAAATTTTAGGACTAAAAATAATATTGTGAGGTGTGAGGTATTCAGAATAGACTGAAAATGAGTGTAAATTATGGTTTTTGAGGTTAATAATACTTTGGGATCAAAATGACCCCCAAATTCTATGATTTAAGCTGTTTTTTAGTGTTTTTGGAAAAAAACACCCGAATCCAAAACACACCCGAATCCGACAAAAATAATTCGGTGAGGTTTTGCCAAAACGCGTTCGAACCCAAAACACGGCCGCGGAACCGAACCCAAAACCAAAACACAAAACCCGAAAAATTTCAGGCGCTCATCTCTATTAAAAAACCCCGACAATTTCGAAGCAGTTTTCGGTGAAATAAATCGTCAGTTAAGTGGTTAATAGGAAAATTGAGCCAGGGCAGTTGGATTTAATCCCCCGCTGTAATGACTTAATCCCCTGCTGTATTGTTCTTTCTGTATTGTATTGCAGCTGAGAACAATAGATGGAAGTCTTATGCTAATAAACTCTGGTGCACCTAGGCACAGCAGAGAAGCCTAGATGAGCGTGGCTCCATCTGTATTATTATAATTATGTATAACAGTTATTTGTAAAGTGCATACTTAGTCCATAGTGCTACTTTTCAGTCATATTAAAATATTATTATTATTATTATTATTATTATTATTATTATATTATTACAGGTTGAGTATCCCATATCCATATATTCCGAAATACACAATTTTTTGAGTGAGAGTGAGATAGTGAAATCTTTGTTTTCTGACGGCTCAATGTACACACACTTTGTTTAATACACAAAGTTATTAAAAATATTGTATTAAATGATCTCCAGGCTGTGTGTATAAGGTGTATATGAAACATAAATGCATTCTGTGCACAGACTTGCGTCCCATCGCCATGATATCTCATTATGGTATGCAATTATTCCAAAATACGGAAAAATCCGATATCTAAAATACTTCTGGTCCCAAGCATGTTGGATATGGGATACTCAACCTGTATTATTATTATTATGGTTTCCAACATTCAAATAAAATCATGAAATTAAATTGTAAGCTCCTAGGAGCAGGGTTCTCCTCCCTCCTGTCCTCACAACCCTCTTCTCTAGCACTTCAATGACAGCCCTCACCTACTCTCGTTCACAGCCGCTCCTCTCTTCCAGCGGCATTACTCCTGCTGTTCGTGCCGGCACTATTGGACAGGTTCCACCCTTCTCTCATTACTCCCTCACCTTGCTTCCCAGCTGTATTGTGTACTGAGAATTGTGGTGCTAATTGTTACCTGTGCCCTGTTTATGTCTTGGTTACTGTAATGTTATACAATGTTCTGTGCACCCTGTACTGTCCTACTGTTGCCATATATGTAATGTGCTGCAGATCACTTGTGGTGCCTTATAAATAAAATGTAATAATAATAATAATGATAAAGTAGGGCACTCTTATACGGGTTGGGTACGACATCCCAGTAGTCACTATCCCAACGGTCAGGATGCAGACAGGTCTCTATTCCTACCCTAAACCCACCAGTCCCAGACCCTAACCTTAACTGTCCCCTCCCGCAGCCAACATTAACCGCCCCTCCCCCGCCCCCCACTCCTACAGCCAATGTGTTTTAATCTGGCACCACAACATGACAATCACTTTCTTTTCTACCCCCATCTGCCAAGGAAAATTCTTAATGTTCAGGGAAGTACATGGGGACTGGTGGGCAGCTTATTGGTGGCTGGTCCTGAGGGAGCGGTCAGCCACTGGGGAGTGCTGTGCTAATTCACCTGGATTGCTTACAGGTTCACCATTGACACAGGAGCACATTCTGAAGGCAGGCGAGGAACAGGAGCATATCCAATTAGCCCCATTAACCCGGTTTGTGATTTAAAGCACCCAGGGCAAGGTTTCTGGTATTTAATTAATCACGTAATTTAGCAGTGTTAAATTTCAACAGAATTTAATGCAGTTTTGCTGCTCCAGAGCATGTGAAAGGTCATGGAAAATCCATATTTTAAGGTAAAAAAAGGTCTAGACTTAAATCAGAACCCTTAGGACATCAGCCCTAATGATTAATTAGGCAATTTGAAGTTTGAATTAGCTTAATTTGTGTAATAATTATTAATTACATATCATTTTTTGGAGTGATATTCTGCAGAATAATTGGTTAAATTAAAGGACTGGTATATGGGGGTGCTGTATGGATGGGACAGGTGTTTTTAATGGGAGGCCTTCAATTGCCGGCTGTCGGTATCCCCAGCTGTCAGGAGGCCGACACCGGAATCCCAACACCCGGTGAAGTACCAGTGGTCAGAATCCCCACTCGGGTGGTGGTACACGCCACCACCCAAGAGAGAATATAACTCTGTGGTGACCAAAGGAGCGCAGTGAGACCACGAGGCATTGGCGTTTCTATAATGGGTGCAGTGTGCACACGGGCCCCTGAGTCCCGGGGGGGGGGGGGCCCACACGGCACACACTGCACCCATTTTTCCTATACTTACCTTTACGGAGTCCATCGCTGACCGTGTGTGGGCCCCCTCCTCTCCCATAGCCATCGCGCCGCTGCTAGCGCACTGACCATTAGAGACTCTGGCACAGTGCCAGAGTCTACAGCGTATGCACAGGACTCCGAAAAAATGGTGTGTGGCGGCCATTTTTCGGAGTCTTGCGCATGCGCTGTAGACTCTGGCACTGTGCCAGAGTCTACAGCGCTCAGAAAGCTAGCAGCGGCGCAACAGCTACGGGAGAGGAGGGGGCCCACACACAGAGTCTACACACGGGTCCCCTCCTCTCTAGAGACGCCCCTGCCATGAGGGGACACGCTGCGCTCGCCACCGGTATTCTGGCTGTTGGGATACGGGCATCGGTCTCCTGACCGCCGGGATCCAAACAGACAGGATATCATACTGAATCCTTTTTTAATATCACATGTGGGCGTAACAAGTGTATTTTGTCCAATTTTTAAAAGTGGCTTACAAATTACTATAAATGTTGTTAAAAATTAAAAAAATCAGACATTTGACTCATTTTAAAAGCCCCAAATATTTTGCTTTTGCCCAGTAATACACACACTGTTATCCAATATTTATTTGCAGTTTTTTAGGGTACAGACTCATTTCCCCATAATCAGGCAGCTATTAGCCAAAAATACTGTTTTTTTTCCACCAAATGAACGGCGCAAAAATCGGGAGCACACATAGCTGCGTTATTTGGAACATAGGTGCGGTAGGTCCATTAATTTAATCAAGAAAAATCATGTGGACAATTGGACCTACACCCTGCTATGCTTCTTTATATGTAGCAATAGCATCAGAGTTCGTAGCATTTTGCCCATGGGGGGATGGGGCCTGATGACTTGACAGCCCGGCCCCAGCCCCTGTAGTGTCCAGCAGCTTTTCTTCTCTGAGCTTTTCCGGGAGAGGAGACTCCAAAAGATGGCAAATACACCCTACCTGTATACTTGATTTTGTAGCCGTCAACATTACTAGTGCACAATTGCCGCAGCTCAATCCTTTTTGCAAGAGATCTATCTGAGAACAGCCAGAATGCACAGCTCGCACAGACAACAGTCCCATCAACCAACGGCACACTATAGTTACACTTAGCCTATGTGCAGCTGCTCCGTTTCCAACCAGATAACCCTTTAAAAAAATAATACATTATACTTTGAGGGTAACTATGAACAACAGAGACCTGTGCCAGCTCAGGACCCAAAAGTTCCCATGCCATAAGTGTATGAGTAGGTGACTTGGTAGCACAGGAGACAGCGTGCACCATGCAGTTGATGTATAAGTGTATAAGTAGGCGACTTGGTAGGACAGGAGTCAGCGTACATCATGCAGGTCATGTATAAGTGTATGAGTAGGTGACTTGGTAGCACAGGAGTCAACGTGCATCGTGCAGTTGATGTATAAGTGTATGAGTAGGTGACTTGTTAGCACAGGAGTCAGCGTGCATCATGCAGGTGATTTACAAGTGTATGAGTAGGTGACTTGGTAGCACAGGAGTCAGCGTGCATCGTGCAGTTGATGTATAAGTGGATGAGTAGGTGACTTGGTAGCACAGGAGTCAGTGTGCATCATGCAGGTGATTTATAAGTGGATGAGTAGGTGACTTGGTAGCACAGGAGTCATCGTGCATCGTGCAGTTGATGTATAAGTGGATGAGTAAGTGACTTGGTAGCACAGGAGTCAGTGTGCATCATGCAGGTGATTTATAAGTGGATGAGTAGGTGACTTGGTAGCACAGGAGTCAGCGTGCATCGTGCAGTTGATGTATAAGTGGATGAGTAGGTGACTTGGTAGCACAGGAGTCAGCGTGCATCATGCAGGTGATGTATAAGTGGATGAGTAGGTGACTTGGTAGCACAGGAGTCAGCGTGCATCATGCAGGTGATTTATAAGTGTATGAGTAGGTGACTTGGTAGCACAGGAGTCAGCGTGCATTGTGCAGGTGATGTATAAGTGTATGAGTAGGTGACTTGGTAGCACAGGAGTCAGCGTGCGTCGTGCAGTTGATGTATAACTGTATGAGTAGGTGACTTGGTAGCACAGGAGTCAGCGTGCGTTGTGCAGTTGATGTGTAAGTGGATGAGTAGGTGACTTAGTAGCACAGGAGTCAGCGTGCATCGTGCAGGTCATGTATAAGTGTATGAGTAGGTGACTTGGTAGCACAGGAGTCAGCGTGCGTTGTGCAGGTGATGTATAAGTGGATGAGTAGGTGACTTGGTAGCACAGCAGTCAGCGTGCATTGTGCAGGTGATGTATGTGTATCAGTAGGCGACTTTGTAGCACAGGAGTCAGCGTGCATCGTGCAGTTGATGTATAAGTGTATGAGTAGGCGACTTGGTAGCACAAGGAGTCAGTGTGCATCGTGCAGGTGATGTATAAGTGTAGGAGTAGGTGACTTGGTAGCACAGGAGTCAGCGTGCATCGTGCAGGTGATGGATAAGTGTATGAGTAGGTGACTTGGTAGCACAGGAGTCAGCGTGCATCGTGCAGGTGATTATAAGTGTATGAGTAGATGACTTGGTAGCAGAGGAGTCAGCGTGCACCATGCAGTTGATGTATACTTGTATGAGTAGGTGACTGGGTAGCACAGGAGTCAGCGTGCATCATGCAGGTGATGTATAAGTGGGACAATATTTTTCATACTGTACTCTATAGAGCTATGTTTCTCTTATTGTTTATCATACACTTCTTAATTATATAGTGTGAGTTCTGTGCCACCGCTGAGATGATTTTCGTGTTTTCTTAGAATTGTTTCAGTGTTTAAGCCGCATTTAGCCTGTTGTCAGGTATCCTCAGAGATATTATACACTAATCTATGATCATCCATTATTCGCAGCTATTGGCAGCCGGCGTGCTTTGGAGAAAGAAAGATGGTAAAATCTGTGCTCAGCAGGGTCTCTGAAGAACAAATTACCTTTTGCAGCAAGTGATTTGACTACAATTGAGTGGATTGTACCAAAATACAAAGACAGTAAATTTGTAGAACTTTTTTTTTTTCTTTTCATCTTATGAGTAATGTTATTGATTCAGAAAGGAAAGAAACTGAATCAGAACTTTTGGCGTTCTCCATGTCTGTGCGTCTATTGCTTACAGTATGCTGCTGTGGACCGATGGAGCACATCTATTCTTTCTCATGTTGGGTGAGATGTATCAAACATTCTACAGAGGACAGGCAGAGAAGTTGCCTGTATAAAAAATATTCCTGTTATGTAATCAAATCCCAGATCAAAGACTTCTTCCTTAAGAGCTAGGCTAATCATTAATTACTAGGTGATTCATTGCGCCCTAAGCACGCTCTTCACACTGTCGTAAGGGGCTACGCACCCTTAACCCTTGCACGCCCTTGTGGTGTGCAATATTTTTATTATATGGAGTATTACCTCCAATCATAATTGCGTGAGTGGTTAAATATTGCACGGACAAAGGGGCGTGCAATAGTGCACGCAGGGCCTGATGAATCACCTAGTAGGTGCTGTGGTTGGAGGAGTGGCGGGTGTGGGGGAGAGACACGGATGGGGGGAAGGGGTCCGGGGTTGCCGCGGGTGGGGGAGGGGCTGGTGCGGTGGTGCCACGAGTGGGGGAGGGGGTCCAGAGCCACCGCGGGTGGGGCATGAGCGGTTGAGGGGGGTGCCGCGGGGGGGGGGGGGAGAGAGGGGGCGAGTGTGGTGGTGCCGTGAGTGGGGGAGGGGCGGATGCGGGAGTGCTGCGGGTGGGGGAGGGGGTCCAAAGCCACCGCGGGTGGGGGAGGAGCCGTTGAGGGGGTGCCGTGGGTGGGGGAGGGGCTAGTGCAGTGGTGCCTCGGGTGGGGTAGGGGGTCTGGAGCCACCACGGGTGGGGAGGAGCGGTTGAGGGGGTGCCGCGGGTGGAGGAGGGGCGAGTGCGGTGGTGTCGTGGGTGGGGGAGGGGCGGATGCGGGTGGTGCTGCAGGTGGGGGAGGGGTTCCAGAGCCACCCCTGTGGGGTTGCTGCGGATGTGGCCCGTGGGGGAGGGGCAGGTAATGCTTCTTCTGCTTCTCCTGGAAGCAGCTAAGCTGCTGTCCTCCCTTTGGCAGTGGCTCTCCCGGAGACTCGCACAGCAGCAAAGCAGCCAGTCACTATTGTTAGCACCAGTGTTCCAGCGCACCACATTACAGGGAGGAAGATGCACTCAATAAACAACAGCTCCCAGCAGCGCTGGAATGCTCATGCGTTAAGGGCTGCTGGGAGCTGTAGTTTATTTAGTTCATCTACTTCACTGTAATGCGGCGCGTTGGAACACCGGCGCTAACAATAGTGACTGGCTGGCAGAACTGACTGACTCGCTGAATCAATGTAAAAGGTGAGAGTGCTGTGCAGTGTCAGTGACACTGTGGTCATTCCGAGTTGATTACTAGCTAAAAATGTTCGCTGCGCTGCTATGATGCAAAAAAACGGCACTTCTGCGCATGCGTATGCGGCGCAATGCGCACACGCAACGTATTTTCGCAACGGCTGATGTATTTTTACACAAGGTCTAGCGAAGCTTTTCAGTCGCACTGGTGGCCGCAGAGTGATTGACATGAAGTGGGTGTTTCTGGGTGTCAACTGGTCGTTTTCAGGGAGTGTTCGAAAAAATGCAGGCGTGCCAGGAAAAACACAGGCGTGGCTGGGAGAACGCAGGGCGTGTTTGTGACGTCAAAACAGGAACTGAACAGTCTGCAGTCATCGCAGCGCTGAGTAGGTCTGAAGCTACTCTGAAACTGCACAAAATTATTTTGTAGCCGCTGTGCGATCCTTTCGTTCGCACTTCTGCTAAGCTAAAATACACTCCCAGAGGGCGGTGGCTTAGCGTTTGAACGGCTGCTAAAAACAGTTAGCGAGCGATCAACTCGGAATGACCACCACTGCACACCCACTGCACTGCACAGCACTGTCACCTTTTACATTGATTCAGCATCCAGACATTATCCTCCGCGATATCACCCACTCTATCCGTTACATTAGCCATCTCGGGGCTTCCTGGCCGGCAGCCCAGGTGCTGTGTTGTGGAGTCAGGGCCTCTGGGGATCTGGGCGCGGCTGTGGCGAGGAGGCACTTCTGTGACATCACGCGCAGAGGAGACTCCGGGGCTCAGAGAGTATGCGGCGCAGGGAGGGCTATGAAAGCCTTTCCGCTGCGCCGCTTTCATACACGTCTATGCCAGTGGCCACCGCAGCTTTTGTTCAACCTGCACCGCGGCTAGGGAGTGGGGATTGTTGATGCCGGAGGGGGCAGGCGGACTGGCAGCAGGACATAGGACGCTGCAGTAAAAGGATTTTTTTCCCTATCTACAGTGCAGAGACTTGCTTTATACCCTCCAACTGTACCATTTTGGCAGGTAAAGTACCTTTTTTTATGGTCTGTACTGATTTCTTGCTCTCCAAACTTCCATTGAAAGTATAGGAAAAGGGGCGTGACCACGCCACTTTACCTGTGGCCACGCCCCCTTTTCGAATTTGTAGTGATTTTTATGTGTAAATTGTTGGAGGGTATGTTGCTGCAGATGCAGTGGGCCTATTTTGGGGTGTGGACCTGGAGCTGCAGCTCTATCAGCCTCATTGTTAATCCTGCTCTGGGTACACGCAGCAGCCAAAGGACAGAGCCTCATATTGGATATAATCTGTGTGGGACGGCGTTTCTCGCCCAATCAGATGTGGACTGGGTGTAATAGACCTACCACTAACCCAATGAGAGCTCTTAGCCACGCCCAGCATTATCACAGATCTGGGCAATTATATAGGAGATTTTCTCATTGTGTGTATGTGATTTAGAGTGCCGGCTTTTAGTGACAAGATTCTTTTGAATTATATTGTATGAATTTAATAATCAATGTTTACTTGTAATACTATTATACTAATAATATGTGCTTTTGTGTGTCCATCTAGTCAGGTGTTTAGTGTTCTGTTGTCGCTCAGGATTAGTATACAATAGGTGATATGTGGGGATGCATTTGCGCTTCCCGGCTTTCAGGATGCCGGTAGCCAAGTGAT
Organism: Pseudophryne corroboree; assembly: GCF_028390025.1. NCBI lineage: Eukaryota > Metazoa > Chordata > Amphibia > Anura > Myobatrachidae > Pseudophryne > Pseudophryne corroboree. The sequence goes on along the minus strand of NC_086453.1, from coordinate 90,407,077 downwards.
CAACACCGGAATCCCGACACCACTCACCGGATCACCGACAGCCGACATCCCAAATGTGAGTACCGGGTTAGGGGTTGGTGTTAGAGCCCAGGAAGGGGGAGTTAGGGTAACGCACTAGGCCATAGACAACAACTCTGGAGGGTTAGCCCTACTTGCCCCCAAAAAAAATGTTTTTAGGGTAGGGGAAGGTGGTTAGAAATACTTACCCCCCTCTGATGTCGGGATCTTCAGTGTCGAGATGTCGCTTTCAGTCATGTGACCACCGACATCCCGACCTCCGGGATATCGTATTTATTGAGCAAAAAGGAGAAAAAAAGAAAGACTCTGTGTTGGGGCACGCTTAGAAATTTGTAATAAATTTATTAAAACTTTACTTTTAATTAATACAGGTTGAGTATCCCATATCCAAATATTCCGAAATACGGATTATTCCGAAATACGGACTTTTTTGAGTGAGAGTGACATAGTGAAACCTTTGTTTTCTGTGGCTCAATGTACTCAAACTTTGTTTGAAACACAAAGTTATTAAAAATATTATATTAAATGACCTTCAGGCTGTGTGTATAAGGTGTATATGAAACATAAATGAATTGTGTGAATGTAGACACACTTTGTTTAATGCACAAAGTTATTAAAAATATTGGCTAAAATGACCTTCAGGTTGTGTGTATAAGGTGTATATGAAACATAAATGCATTCTGTGCTTAGACTTACGTCCCATCACCATGATATCTCATTATGGGATGCAATTATTCCAAAATACGGAAAAATCCGATATCCAAAATACCTCTGGTCCCAAGCGTTTTGGATAAGGGATACTCAACCTGTAACAGATAAAAATGAAGAGTTTGATACAGAAAAATGTTCAAATGCACAAAAATATACAACAAAAGATTTATTTGTAAGTAATATACAGATAGATTAAATTAAATAAATCCACATGAGGAAAAGGTGGATAATATGCTGTTAGGGGTCAAACTTAATTAACAAAATCACTAAATAGGAATCAGGATAAGCCTGATACGAGATTGAGAGCACCTGTGGTGAAAAATATATAGAAAAACAAGTTTGTGCCTAAGTTAGTCAAAAATCAATAATAAAGGTACAGGTAAAAGACATATACATATAATCACTACAGTGATAATGGTAGGTAGATACCTGATCTAAATACCTCGTGAATATAAATAAAGGGCACAGAAGTATAATTCATAATTGAGAGGTCAAATGACTAATGGTGATCACCTGGTAGAGGTTTTGTTTGCTGAGAAAATGGATCCTTAATGAGAACGAAGCATTTAAGAAAATTTTGATATCAAAGGCATTGATAGATAAACAAAAAAGCAAAACCAAAGTAGAAGGTTTGCAGAGAAATTAACAAGATATAGAATAGGAAAATTCAGAAATTGCTCTAACACTTCTGCTGTTTGTGATCAGAGGTCACATCATTACTGCACCTGATATTCCCAAGAGGTCACCCTACTGGGTACTAATCAGGCTTGCCAAGGCTTAGCTTCCAAGATCGGATGAGATTGGGCGTTGCCGCTGAAATATGGCAGTAATAGAAACACTAGGACACAAATGAGAGAGTGTAATAAATGAGCAACAATGGGTACTTCTGCTGTCCAGTTTCTAGCGCAGATTCTCTGTTACTAGAAGCATTGCAGAGAGTGGTCTCGCATCTGGATGAGAGGGTACTGAAATATGAGTAAGATAGGTGAAGAATAGGGAGGGGACCCCGTCTTCTGCTGTCCACTGTCTTATAAATTTATAGCGGACAGTAGATGAGAGAGGTGGGTTAGGCTCGCCTATTGAAAAGAAAACGGGGTTGATGGTGATATAGTGTAATCACAATAGTTCAGAAATTAGCAGGCTATAATGCTAAGTCAAAAAACCATGGAGTTAGTGATTGAATAAAAAAAGGGAAATAAACTCAGGCTGCATAGTGATAGCTAAGAGTTACCAAGTAGCTACAGAGTCCTGTTATACAGGAAAATGCTGAGAAAACATTTTGCATTTTAGGGGAGAAACAAAAAATAGTTTTAAAACAGATTTACAATTAGGGATCAAGTTTGCAAACAAAGAGAAAGCAGTATTGGTTATATGTCAATATCAGTTAAATAACATGATAATAGGAGTCCCAATGGGCACATACAATACCAGGCGATACCATAAGGTGATCTGAACTAGGGAAAGTTCAGCATCACTGAGCACAGACGGACCGTTTCACCAGGGTGGCTTGTTCACTGTGTCAGGGCATTGGGGAGGGCTGCCGTATTTAAGGTAAAAGGGGGAGGAGACAGAGGAGGCTTGGCGTCATTCAGGATACAGATTGGTTGAAGACCGGAAGTCCATAGTGACATCATCCTCGTTTTGAAAGTATTATACTGATAAGTAAAACTAATAACTGGCGTCTGTTCTTACACCTAGAATGTGAAGTCATTAGGAGGTGGCTTCCATAAGGTTAGATCACTCAAATGGTCTGCATATTGTGATCCCGCGATCGCGTCCGACCGGAAGTGTCGTCCTTAGCCGGAAGTCACGTGGTCGCGTGTGTTCGAGAATTCGCGTTTGGCCCGGAGTGACGTCAATCCGGAAGTCATGTCATTCGATTACATTGAAGAGCTTGAGTTGCTAGGTAACTGTTGTTAGGTAACCAGGTACGCGGAAAAGGTTCTTGTCAATACTAATAGCGATGCGATGCGTTCGTGCAGATTAATAGCTCATCTGATTACCATAGCATGCATAAGTATAACGGATCTTCAGGGCTTAAATGAAATAGGAAACACTGGAAAAAATAATAAACAGAAATGTTAAAACTCCAAGAAGCAAAATATATAAAGGGGAAATGGGAAAAACACTAATTAGTTTAAGGTTTGGTGACTGATGTCAAACAAAAACAAAGGATGAATCTGAGAAGACGATAAAATCTAAAAAGGAACATGAATATTGTTAACTAGGTGATTCATTGCGCCCTACGGGCGCTCTTCACACCGTCGTAAAGGGCTACGCCCCTGTGCGCTGAGGGATGATGGATGATGGATGGGGCAGGAGGTGTTGGGCTTGTTGGAGTTGTGGGTGTGTGTGGCAGGGGGATTGGGGAGGGTATATCCGAGGCTGGCATAGGTGGTGGAGTTCCATATGGGGTGTGTGGGTGGATGGTGAAGGGTATGGGGGGCTTTGTAGTGTTCATGGGAGGGGTGTTGAGCAGGGTAGGGGGAGGTTGATGGTTTGTTGAGGTTTCGTGTGAGCTGCAGGGGTGGTGTATTTCCATAAGCTGTGTGTCAAGTATGGGGCTACAGTGTTTGGTGGATGTTATTTTGAGGTGTTGTGGGTGTTGGGCTGGTGTATGTTGTGTGGATGTGGGGTAAAAGTGTACATGGTATGTTGTTTATATGTGAAAGGGGGTGGGTGTAGTGAGGTGGAGGTGTGTGTGTTGGCGTTGCCCTGGGATTGAGGTATTGACTGTTTGTGGGGAGGGTTGTTGTAGGTGGTGCGTGTGGTGGATGTTTGATTGTAAAATGGCCTTATGGATGGGGATGTTGGTGCAGAGGTGGTGGTATAAATGGGGTATGTGGATGTTGGGAGTGGTGGAGGGTTGGCAGTGGGGGGTATGACATTTTTGAAGGGGGAATGGATGTGCTGTGTGTGAGGGAGGAACATGTGGTGTGTAGGTGGGTTGAGAGGGAGTGTTGCGTTTGGCAGGGTGTGCATAGGTGCTTAGGGGGTTTTGTGGGTGTGGTGGGGAGGTTAGATGGGTTAGGGATTGAGGATGTATGTGTTAGGGAGTGTGAGGTTTGGCTTTGGATTGTTGATGGTGGTGAAGGTAATGTGTTTGGTGTGGTGGTGTGTGTGAGTGTTAGTAGGTTTGGCCTGTGGCCCTGTAAGATGCTGGGGAGGGTGAATGAGTGTGTATGGGCTAAACCGTGGATGGTGGCCGGTGACTGCGTATACAGGGGCAAGGGGTAAGGGATGGTGTAGGTGGTAGGTGGTGTAGTACTTGTTGCATTTGTGTTTGTGCGGTACACGGGGACAGGGGTGGGTGTTGGAACGTGGCATGGGTGGGGGAGTTGCACATGGGGAGTGTGGTGGGATGATGGAGGGTATTTGGGGTGGGCTGCTGTAAGGAAGGGGGGGTGCGGAGTGAGTTAGGGGGATGGTGCATGGGGTAATGGTTGGGTGGTGTATGTGTGGACGGTGGATGTTAGGTATGGGGTTAGCTTGTTTGGGGGATGTGCTTGTGAGGTGCAGCTGATGTGGTGAAGGTGGGTGAGGTGGAGTTGCGGGTGGGGTTGTTTTGAGGGGTAGGGGTTTTTGGGTGGTGGTTGTGTTTTATGATGTAGGTAGCGATAGCATGCAGAGAGGGATGGTGTTGTGTGCAGTGCATGTCGAAGATGGTTTTATGTGAAAGGGTCGTGTGGATGGGGGTGATGTTTTAGAGTGGTGGGTGGAAATGTGGTGTGTACATGATGTGAGTGGTGAAGGGTTTGCTATGGGGGGGATGGCAATCAGGGTGGGTGAAGGCAAAGTGTGTGTGTGTGAGGGAGAAAGGGCTGGTAGACAGGTAGGTTGAGAGGAGGTGCAGGGTGTGGCAAAGCCATGTGCAAGGTGGTGTTGGTGGGGGGGGGGTTTAGGGAGTATGCTGAACTGTTATTGTGGGATCTGGGGTGTGTTTGGAGGGTGCGTCTATTGTGTTTTTGTGGGAGCGGTGGGTGGATTGTTTATGTGTGTGGCAAGGTGAAGAGGATGTGGTGTTAGGGTGTTTGTTGGGGGCAGAGGTGTGTTGTGTTAGCAGATGTTGGAGTTGGAATTGGCGTATTAGTGGCTTTAGGCTATGGGGGTAGTGTTGTGGGGTAGATGGTGTTTTGATGGTTTGACCGAATTAGTTGGGTGCAGAGGGAGGGAGGTGGGTGTGCGATAGGGTTAAGGTGGTGTGTGGATGGATTGTGGAGGGTGTTGAAGGGAATGTGTGTGGTGGAGTGTTTTTTGTGAAGGATACGTAGTTTGGGGTGTGGTTTGCTGAAATGCTGTGGGTAATGATTTATGGTCCTTGGGCAAGTGTGCGGAGAGGGGTCACTGCCTGTATATGTTTTTGCGTAGGGGTGAGGGATGGGGGTGGTGATAGGAGGTGTAGTGTGGGATGGAGTTAGGTGGCAGGGGGATGGAGGAGGGGGTTTGAAGTTGGCATGGGTGGAGGAGGTCCACATAGGATGGGTGGTTGGATGGTGGAGGGTTTTTGTGGGGTTTGTGGTGTGTGCATGGGAGGGGAGGGGGTGGCAGGATTAGTCAGATGGGTAAGGTTGTGCTGTGGTTGTGTTGGATGGGTGTTGTATTTGTGGTGGCTGGGTGGGCGGTATGGGTGTATTGCGGTTGTGGGATGGGCTTGCGGTGTGCGCAGTGGTGTTGGCCAGGTGGTTGCGTAGGTGTGGGTTTGTTTGTTAAATGCAGTGTTGTGTGTGTTAGGGTTGTTTCCCCTAGTGGTGTGAAGGCAATGGGGGAAGGGGTGGTTGTTGTTGGGTGGTGGTGTAGCAAAGATGGGTAAGGTGTTTTGTGTGTGTGTTGGGGGGAGGGGAAAGGGAAGTGGAGGGTGCGTGCGTGTTGTTAGGTGTGGATGGTGAGTGTGTGTGTGTGTGTGTGTGTGGAGGGGAGGGGAAGAGGAAAAAGGGGGGGAGAGGAAAAAGGGGGGAAAGAGGGGGGGGGAGAGGGGGGAAGAGGGGGGGCAGTGGAGGGTGCATGCATGTTAGGAGTGTGGAGGGTGAATGTGTGCGTGGGGGGGGGAGTGGAGGGTGCGGGCGTGTTGTTAGGAGTGTGGAGGGTGAGTGTGTGCGTGTGTAGGGGGGAGGGGACAGGCGTGTGGAGGGTGTGTGTGTAGGGGGGAGGGGAAAGTGAAGTGGAGGGTGCGGGCATGTTGGTAGGAGTGTGGAGGGTGTGTGTGTGTGTGTGTGTGTGTGTGTGTGTGTGTGTAGGGGGGGGAAGGGAAGTGGAGGGTGCGTACGTGTGGGTAGAAAGGTGAGTGTGTGTGTGTGTGTGTTGGGGGCAGGGGAAAGGAAAGTGGAGGGTGCGGGCGTGTTGGTAGGAGTGTGGAGGGTGAGAGTGTGTGTGTGTTGGGGGAAGGGGAAAGTGAAGTGGAGGGTGCGGGCATGTTGGTAGGAGTGTGGAGGGTGTGTGTGTGTGTGTGTGTGTGTGTGTAGGGGGGGGGAAGGGAAGTGGAGGGTGCGTACGTGTGGGTAGGAAGGTGAGTGTGTGTGTGTGTGTGTGTGTGTGTGTGTTGGGGGAAGGGGAAAGGGAAGTGGAGGGTGCGGGCGTGTTGGTAGGAGTGTGGAGGGTGAGTGTGTGTGTGTGTGTTGGAGGGAGGGGAAAGGGAAGTGGAGGGTGCGGGCATGTTGGTAGGAGTGTGGAGGGTGTGTGTGTGTGTGTGTAGCGGGGGGGAGGGAAGTGGAGGGTGCGTACGTGTGGGTAGGAAGGTGAGTGTGTGTGTGTGTTGGGGGAAGGGGAAAGGGAAGTGGAGGGTGCGGGCGTGTTGGTAGGAGTGTGGAGGGTGAGTGTGTGTGTTGGAGGGAGGGGAAAGGGAAGTGGAGGGTGCGTGCGCATTGTTAGAAGTGTGGATTGTGAGTGTGTGTGTAAGGTAGAAGTGGTTGCCGTGTATGTGGTGATAGGTGTTGGTATATGTGGGGCCATGAGGCTGCTACTTGTTTCCCCCCTTGTGATGGACGGGGTGCACCTGGGGGGATGGGTGATATGGGGGGCACGTCATACTTAAGTGGGTGGGTGAGGGCGCTGTCTGCACAACACGGAGTAACAGAAACACAGGCCATAGCTGTACATGCGGCATCACCCTGACAGCACGCCACACCTGACTCTGTACCAGCGTTATCTCTGTCGCTGCTGCTGCCTCCGACCCGGCGACCCCGCTGGATGTTTGGAAACAGATTCGTCGGGTCGGAAGCAATAGCGGGGAGAGAGATATAACGCTGGTACAGAGTCAGGTGCGGCGTGCTGTTAGGGTGATGCCGCATGTACAGCTATGGCCAGTGTTTCTGTTACTCCGGGTTGCGGACGGCGGGTCCCAGGCAGCGTGTCAGTAGCTGCATGTGGGAACAGGCGACGGGCTGGTGCGGAGGGAGGGGTGCGGGTGTCAGTGGGCTCCCGGGCAGTGTGTCCCGTCTGTGCCATCGGGTGCTCCCCCCAGCTCTGCTCCCCCCACCGCCGGCCCTGTTCGCCGGGTCATACAGCCGAAGCGGCCTGCGCTCCCCCCACCGCCGGCCAGTGTGTGCAGCGATAGTGGGGAGGGGGGGAGCGATGTGTGCGGGCTGGGTGTTAGCCGTCAGTGTGTGGCCGCGGCTGCACTCTTACAGATGGTAGGGGATGTTAGCGGCGGCCTCGGTAGCGGGTGTGTGTCCCGCTGTGGTGGGGAAGGTGGGTGTGTTAGGTGGTGGTTGGTGTTTGCAGGGGAGGGGTGGTGTGGGGTGAGGGTGTCTGGGTGTCCATACGTACCTTGCAGTGTGGGGCGTCAGTTCACTGCTGGAAATGGTCTGTTGAATCTGTGGCTGGTGGTCCCTTGTGTGGTGTGCTGACACTGAGCAGCTACTGGCCTGTCCAAGTCCGCCCAGGTCTGTGACTCCACCCAGCGTTAGAAATGCAGCCACAGAGTCACAGGGCTAATATATAGGAGATGGAATAATAAAAATATATACAAATATAACAAAAAATTGCAGCAAAAACGGCTTTAAAATGGGGAATCGACAATGTTGTTATGATGAAACAGCCTATCATGATTGGGCTGTGGGATTAATGTGTAGATTCCCCAAATGTGAGAGTAGAATGGTTGTGGTGGGATTACAAGGCCTAATAATTTAAAATAATGGTGACATAATTCGTATGATAAATGCGGAAATAGGGTGTAGAGGTAAAAGTGAAAAAGATGGGTGGGTTCCTAGTGGGGCTGTGTGAAAAAAAGGAGAGATGGGTAAGTGTATATGATAACCGAGAGTATCGGTGAGTAATAAAGGATACCAGTGATGATGGCTGGGTGTGAAAAACGGGGGGGGGGGGGGGGGAAGAAAAAGAAAAAGGGAAGAGGGGATAGGGGGAAAGGAATAGATTAGGAGAAGGAGAAAGAGCGGTTAATTGTTATGAGAGAAAGAAAAAGTGATAATTGGTAATGTGTGTATTGATTAGTGAAAAAGGTGTGGGTGAAACCTCGGTTATCATATACACTTACCCATCTCTCCTTTTTTTCACACAGCCCCACTAGGACCCCACCCATCTTTTTCACTTTTACCTCTACACCCTATTTCCGCATTTATCATACGAATTATGTCACCATTATTTTAAATTATTAGGCCTTGTAAATAATCCCACCACAACCATTCTACTCTCACATTTGGGGAATCTACACATTAATCCCACAGCCCAATCATGATAGGCTGTTTCATCATAACAACATTGTCGATTCCCCATTTTAAAGCCGTTTTTGCTGTAATTTTTTGTTATATTTGTATTTATTTTTATTATTCCATTAACAATATTCATGTTCCTTTTTAGATTTTATCGTCTTCTCAGATTCATCCTTTGTTTTTGTTTGACATCAGTCACCAAACCTTAAACTAATTAGTGTTTTTCCCATTTCCCCTTTATATATTTTGCTTCTTGGAGTTTTAACATTTCTGTTTATTATTTTTTCCAGTGTTTCCTATTTCATTTAAGCCCTGAAGATCCGTTATACTTATGCATGCTATGGTAATCAGATGAGCTATTAATCTGCACGAACGCATCGCATCGCTATTAGTATTGACAAGAACCTTTTCCGCGTACCTGATTACCTAACAACAGTTACCTAGCAACTCAAGCTCTTCAATGTAATCGAATGACATGACTTCCGGATTGACGTCACTCCGGGCCAAACGCGAATTCTCGAACAAACGCGACCACGTGACTTCCGGCTAAGGACGACACTTCCGGTCGGACGCGATCGCGGGATCACAATATGCAGACCATTTGAGTGATCTAACCTTATGGAAGCCACCTCCTAATGACTTCACATTCTAGGTGTAAGAACAGACGCCAGTTATTAGTTTTACTTATCAGTATAATACTTTCAAAACGAGGATGATGTCACTATGGACTTCCGGTCTTCAACCAATCTGTATCCTGAATGACGCCAAGCCTCCTCTGTCTCCTCCCCCTTTTACCTTAAATACGGCAGCCCTCCCCAATGCCCTGACACAGTGAACAAGCCACCCTGGTGAAACGGTCCGTCTGTGCTCAGTGATGCTGAACTTTCCCTAGTTCAGATCACCTTATGGTATCGCCTGGTATTGTATGAGCCCATTGGGACTCCTATTATCATGTTATTTAACTGATATTGACATATAACCAATACTGCTTTCTCTTTGTTTGCAAACTTGATCCCTAATTGTAAATCTGTTTTAAAACTATTTTTTGTTTCTCCCCTAAAATGCAAAATGTTTTCTCAGCATTTTCCTGTATAACAGGACTCTGTAGCTACTTGGTAACTCTTAGCTATCACTATGCAGCCTGAGTTTATTTCCCTTTCTTTATTCAATCACTAACTCCATGGTTTTTTGACTTAGCATTATAGCCTGCTAATTTCTGAACTATTGTGATTACACTATATCACCATCAACCCCGTTTTCTTTTCAATAGGCGAGCCTAACCCACCTCTCTCATCTACTGTCCGCTATAAATTTATAAGACAGTGGACAGCAGAAGGCGGGGTCCCCTCCCTATTCTTCACCTATCTTACTCATATTTCAGTACCCTCTCATCCAGATGCGAGACCACTCTCTGCAATGCTTCTAGTAACAGAGAATCTGCGCTAGAAACTGGACAGCAGAAGTACCCATTGTTGCTAATTTATTACACTCTCTCATTTGTGTCCTAGTGTTTCTATTACTGCCATATTTCAGCGGCAATGCCCAATCTCATCCGATCTTGGAAGCTAAGCCTTGGCAAGCCTGATTAGTACCCAGTAGGGTGACCTCTTGGGAATATCAGGTGCAGTAATGATGTGACCTCTGATCACAAACAGCAGAAGTGTTAGAGCAATTTCTGAATTTTCCTATTCTATATCTTGTTCATTTCTCTGCAAACCTTCTACTTTGGTTTTGCTTTTTTGTTTATCTATCAATGCCTTTGATATCAAAATTTTCTTAAATGCTTCGTTCTCATTAAGGATCCATTTTCTCAGCAAACAAAACCTCTACCAGGTGATCACCATTAGTCATTTGACCTCTCAATTATGAATTATACTTCTGTGCCCTTTATTTATATTCACGAGGTATTATTTAGATCAGGTATCTACCTACCATTATCACTGTAGTGATTATATGTATATGTCTTTTACCTGTACCTTTATTATTGATTTTTGACTAACTTAGGCACAAACTTGTTTTTCTATATATTTTTCACCACAGGTGCTCTTAATCTCGTATCAGGCTTATCCTGATTCCTATTTAGTGATTTTGTTAATTAAGTTTGACCCCTAACAGCATATTATCCACCTTTTCCTCATGTGGATTTCTTTAATTTAATCTATCTGTATATTACTTACAAATACATCTTTTGTTGTATATTTTTGTGCATTTGAACATTTTTCTGTATCAAACTCTTTATTTTTATCTGTTATTAATTAAAAGTTAAGTTTTAATAAATTTATTACAAATTTCTAAGCGTGCCCCAACACAGAGTCTTTCTTTTTTCTCTCCTTTTTGCTCAATTATTACTGACTCTGGGAGCACCACCAACCTAAATAATTGTTAGATATCTTCTTTAAGAATCTTTAAGCTCAATATCGTTGGTTATTAAACATCTTAGTGATATTTGGTGGACCCCTTTCTTTGAAAGTAAAGCAATCATAACCATAACCAGAAATAACGACACAGAGACTTGAATTTGGCAGAAAATTGCTAGCTATTTATTTGTCCCTAACCATTAGGAAACCTGTAATAAAAGAGATTAATTTAATATGCCGCTCCAGCTGGCATATGGTGGCGGCCCAAAAGAACGGCTCCTTAATCTAAATTAAACTTAAATAACTCAATCCTATAAATTTACTAAAAGCTTACCATAAACCGGTAATAGGTGACAACTCAACCCCCACAGTGACTACCCACCGCTCCTGGGTGCCCTGCCGCTGCCTTCCCGGACGGGTGGTCAAGCGGCCATAAGTCGATGGAGGTGAGTGCACCTAAACCACAACAAACTGTAAAACACTACAGTTTTCTCTACCATACGAAACTGCCGTTCTTTTCCGCCAATAAATAGCCAACGAAAAACAGCCAACAACTTAGAGCCAAAGCACCACGTGCCACCATTTCCAACTACCAGGGCGGGTGGGTGGGAAACCGAATCACCAAGAGACTTAAAATGGCTTCACCTTCCCTATATATATCAAGCCCTCCCCTTAAAGAAGGCTGTACTTTCCTTACAGCTAGGTCCACCCCTCCCCAGATGTTTAACCCTTTCCTCTCCTATGCAGTCAATACTCTCTTCTAAACATCTTAGTGATATTTGGTGGACCCCTTTCTTTGAAAGTAAAGCATTCATAACCATAACCAGAAATAACGACACAGAGACTTGAATTTGGCAGAAAATTGCTAGCTATTTATTTGTCCCTAACCATTAGGAAACCTGTAATAAAAGAGATTAATTTAATATGCCGCTCCAGCTGGCATATGGTGGCGGCCCAAAAGAACGGCTCCTTAATCTAAATTAAACTTAAATAACTCAATCCTATAAATTTACTAAAAGCTTACCATAAACCGGTAATAGGTGACAACTCAACCCCCACAGTGACTACCCACCGCTCCTGGGTGCCCTGCCGCTGCCTTCCCGGACGGGTGGTCAAGCGGCCATAAGTCGATGGAGGTGAGTGCACCTAAACCACAACAAACTGTAAAACACTACAGTTTTCTCTACCATACGAAACTGCCGTTCTTTTCCGCCAACAGCGAAAGACTCATCCCCAACAGTCTTTCGCACCGCCACCATAAACCTACCCTAACTCCTGCAAAGCGAAACCTAGATCCTCCAGAAAAAACATCATCCCCTCATTGGATAGATGTACTCCATCGCGCCGGAAAAGGTGGCTGTCTTTTAACCGACTCCTCGGGTGGCGAACCACCCTCCCACCGTGGGACAGCACCCACTTTGCCACCGCTCCGTTCACCTTTTTCCGGGCCTCATCAATCTGGCGACCATCCGCCACACCCCTCCAACACAATCTTGGCACCATCATGGAAAAAACCAACACACAATCGGTCCATGCCGCGGTCACACTTGCCAGATCCTGTATCATGGCCCACCGCAGATCCAAGGATGTCCTCTTCCCCAGGTCGTTGCCACCTAGATGGACAACCAAAAACCCTAGGGACTCCATGCTTGCTGGCCTGACTCACTAACCTACTCCTCAGCTCACCCCACATCATTCCTCGCCAGCCAAGCCATCTGACACCCTGTGCTCCAAGCAATGCCTGAGACCCTTCCGAGGCCACAAACCTGGCCGCCCAGTAAATGTAAGAGTGGCCAACCACCCAAATGGGCAAATAGTCTCCGAACCATCCTGAAGGGAAAAAGAGGGGTAGAATTGATTACTAAGAGGCTTATTAATTGTTTATACTGAAGGATCTGCCAAAAAAGAAAACTTTAGATCTCGCTATTGCAGCAGTCACGGCCTAGCCGACTGCACCATGTTTCGTAGCCAATTTAAAAGCGCAATTAAAGACACAAAGGGGAAAGATCAAATAAAATAAACGAAATAAAAACAGGGGGGGAGGCGGGGGTATAAAATGGGAAACACATGTAATAACTCAGCTGGAGGTGAAACGTAAAGACCTGCTGAGGGACTCTGATTAGACCAAATTAGCCGAATTGTAGATTAGAATTCAGTCCGTCAAGTCAGGCAAAAAATCGCAAATAACTCCAGACCCCCGCTGCCGACTCATGCCAGCAACGGCGAGTAGCTAATCCCTGAGTAGGATAAAAAACAAAAAAAAACAAAAGGGGTAACACCAACAGACGCACAACACCATAAAATCACAGAACTGTAACAACATAATACATTGCAAATTTAAACAAAGCCCAAGCGCAAACCGACCTCTCATGTGACGGGGCGAATATATCGTCTATAACTTGACGACTTCCATCGCCCCACCGCCTGTATTTCAGTTCTGGAGCAACCCGCCGCAGCAGCCAACGTCGCTGCGCCTATGCGAAAGGAATGGGTACCAAAAACAGTGGGTGGGAGGCCCAAGCCCGCCAAACAGCGACTCAGCATCCATCGAAACTGGTATTTCGTGACTGGCAGCCCATCATAATGCAACAGCCAAGACCCCTCCTTAACGGGTCGCACCACCACGTATTGCCTTGCCAGCCCCACCGGGCAAACGCTCTCCTCCAGCGCTGGAACCATTGTAACCCAGCGCCCTCTCCCCCCTTGATCCGTCTTGGAGCGTCGCAACCTGCACAGCAAGGACCTCTCACCCACTACTACGTCTCCGACCAGCATGCGCGAATCTGCTCTCTTGGAAGGCGCTACCAACTCAGAAACTCGAAAGGCCCCGTGGTAAGCCATTGAGAACGCCAAACTAAACAAAAGCGTCTCAAACCTGGACGACGCGACTCGCCCTACTGCCTCGATGACGGCCGGCAACAACGCCGCATCGATGGGCCACCTCCTATCCGGTGGCGACGGCGCGACTCGCGCCCATCCTTTCATTGCCTTCCGCAGAACCTCGCTTTTTGTTACGTCAGGGACGCCTCGCTGCTTGCAGAAAAATGAGATGCCTGCCAAATACCGCGAAACCACTGCTCGTGACCTACCGGAGACGTAAAGCTGCCACATAAAAGAAAGCATCAGCCGATGCCTGCTCTTACCTTGTTGCTGACGACCTTGGACAAACTCGTCCCACTCATTCCAAGCATGTCCGTAAGCCTTGAGCGTGGCTGGCGCGACTGACCGCAACGCTATACCCTCCAGTCCGGCCCGATCACCTGCCAAACCTAACCGGGACAGTGAAAACCCTGCTCGTTGGCCTCAGGTGCCAACAACCAACACCTCTCCCACTGTCCTCGCGACAAAGCGTCGACAATACCATTCTCCAAACCGGGCACATGTTGCGCGCGGAACCACAGGTTCCTACGCAAGCATGTCAAAAGCAATTGCCCTAGCACCCGCATAACCACCAACGAATTTGCCCTTTGGTTATTAATCGCATGCACCACGCCCAGATAATCGCATCTAAACAAAATGCTGCGATTAGCCAGCCGATCGCCCCAGACCTCCAACGCCACCATAATGGGAAAAACTCCAGAAGCAAAAGGTCCTTCGTGAAACCCCCGCGATGCCATTCTGCCGGCCACGCGCACCAAGATCCCTCCAGATGGCAACCGAATCCAGAGGCGCCCGCTGCGTCGGTGAACAGCTGCAACCTAGCGCTGTCCGCCATTGGGGCCTGCCATATACACACCCCGTTGAAGTCCTCGAGGAACGAGGCCCATATTGCCAAATCCCTCTTAATCTCTGAGGACAAACGCACGAAATGGTGCGTTCTGGCACACCCCGCAGTCGCCCTTCACAGCTTCCGGCAGTACCCACCTAAAAGCGAATTCAAATGAGCCGGAAGGCGCCTGGAGCCTTCTTAGGAACCACCCCCACTGGAGAGATGACCAAGTCATCCCCCGAAGGAACACACCGCGTTGTTAAACGCGAAACATTTTCCTTTTGTGGTGGCACGCCCCCCTGCGCGGACTGCCGACCTACCTGACTTGGCCAATCCGCCGTCCGCGCCGAACCCCTGGGAGGACGACCCTGCGTGGTGCCCGTCCGCCCCCGGCTTCCGGGGCTCCTCCGCCTGTAGCGAAGCCCGGGTGACCTTGAGCCCAACCTCAACGTCCTTGAACCCGAAGTCCATGACCTGCAAACCTTCCTGTTGTTCCCTGAATTCCTGATCGTACCTGCGCCACTCCGATCCCGAAGACGTGCGCTGCATGTCATGTATGAGATGCAGGTACCTTATTATATTCGTGTGCTCTGCTGGCCTGTCCTCCAGGTAAGATGCCGCGAAGACCCAGAACCCGGCCAGGCAATTATCGAAGGTACGGAATGCCTCAGCCCCGATGCCCTTCTTTGCGCCGCCACCTTATACTCTTTCTTCGCGACCTTCGTCAATACGAACACGTCCACGAAGTCCCCCCTCCAAATCTTCTTGCGGCAGCTATCTCGCAGCCCCCGCAGTACAGCAGTATAGACGAATCGCACGACACCGGGCAAATTGCGAGCTTCTTGGCCCTACGCGCTTCCTCGCTAAGCCGCTTGCGCCTGTTCCGCTGCCCTCTTGGCGAATTTAGTTGCCCGCTTCTTTGCCCTAGTTGTGCTACTGACTTCGGACGCCTGTGACGACATTGAAGATGAAGAGGAGGAAGAGGAAGAACTACGCGAACTAAAGCTCGTGGAGGAACCCGAATACCGACTGCACCACCTTACCTGATGCCGCCGACTCCCCCGACATGGAATCTTCCGGCGCGTCCAAATCGTTGCCTTCCTCCTCGAAATCTGCCATCGCCTCATCCCCGAGCTCCCTTGAAAAAGAGGAAGAAGCGGAGGACCCCTCCAGTACTCGCGGCACATGCCGCGGCCTCCGTGCTGGGGGCGTTGCGGCCGTGAGCTCCCCCGCGTCCTGCCCTGGACCCTGTTGTAATTCTGCGGCGACCGTCCCGAGCTCACGGCAGGCGCGTGCCACCCGCTGCGCCGCCATAGCCCGCCGGAACGAACAGCCGTTCTAGGGGAGGCAGCCGCGGCTAGCGGCCCTAACACCTTCACCGCTGTGGCCAGGGCCGAGCCAGCGCTCCGGAGGGGTCGTGACTGCCCCAAAGCGCGGTCCTGGGTCCTTCGCCGGGGCCCGCGTGCGACCACGCGCTCGCCGCCCGACATGCGTGTGCCGGGCATCCGACGCACGCTGCCCTTGCGGGAAAGCGGAGGCACCGCTGTCGGCGCCCGCACTGCCCTTGCCTCTGAATTTGTCCCCTCTTCCCGTGTATCGGAACTATCCGATGCCGCAGAGGGGGGGGGGGTGACCGCTGCGAGTTCCTGCGGCGCGTGCAGCAGCCCCGCGGCCACTAACCCATTCCCTGTCCCCCCTCCTCCCCCGCAGGCCGCTAGATTCCGGCCCCGGGGGAGTGATCTGAAAAGACCGGGAACCCCGCGACGCAGCAGAGCGCGTGCGCACCGCTCCGCTTGCAGTGGACACGGGCTCGCGCACCTCCTGTGCACGCACCCCGTGACCTCTTGCTGCCGCACCCCTTCTCCTTGGTATCGCACTGCCCTGCCAGTGATCATAATTGCCCTGCCTCCCCTCTATCCCCGGCTCCCGCCGGATTCCGGCTGCCTGGGAGATAGCAGGGGAGACAGCAGGGCCGGCGGCGCTGCTGCGCACACACGTGCGCGGCTGGCGGCGCCAAAGGCGAGCGTGGGCGCGCGCGCACCTCGGGCGCGCGCCCCACTGCTCTCTGTCACCACAAGGCCTCTTGTCTGGGCTCCTGCATTAAGAGCCCCATTAGCTTAACCTGGTTGATCACTGCCTCTCCCCCTCCCTCCCCGCTCCACACCGTGTTCCGGCTGCGGGGGAGAGGGCTGAGGAGACAAGGAGGAAAGCGGCGCCGCTGCGCGCACACGTGCGCGAGCGGCACCGCCGGAGCCGCGCGTGGGCGCGCGCGCGTCCCACCGCTTCCGGTCCGTGCTCTCTCAGCCGAAGCGTTTGGGGATGACGTCGTGCGAGGCCCTGCAACAGGCCTCGCTCAGCTGGCCACCGTCCCCCGCCCAGTGCCCTCCCCCCGCCTGGAACCACTAGCCGGCCCCGGCAAGGGGGAAGAGCTAGGCATCGAACTCAGTCTCCGGTCCCTGGATGAGCGCCCAGTGCGGCGCGCTCCCGCGGGCACCCGGCACTGGGGCTTCCCCGGCCATGCCCGGAGGCAAGGGCTGCTGCCCGCCCACCTCCGTGCGGCCTGACTCCCTCTCTGATCCTCCTTGTCGGCCGCTCCCGCCAGTCACAGCCGGCCCGGCTTCCGCCAGATCCCTCTAGGAGGCCCTAGCCAGCTCGCCCCCGGAACCAGCCCCCACCGCCAGATGAGCGGTAACGGGCTGGGGTCCCGGCGGACCGTCGTGGGCGAGTGGCAGCCAGAGCACTGATGTGTGACCTAAATGCAGGGGGCTGACAATAGAGATGGCTACTGACTCTCTGTCTCAACACAGTAGCTGGAATCATCAGGAAGTGTGAATGACTCGAGTCACTCACTGTTTCATGAGTGGAGACAGCAGCAGCAGCAGCTTCTCTCAGACAGAGGGAGGAAACTCTGTGTCCTGTGTCCTTCAGTCAGTGTGTTCTGCTGTCTTTAGCTGTGATTGGCCAGAGGCTATACCAGGTGACACCCAGTGGGAGGGGGGGAGGGAGCAGTCACGACTCACCAGTCAGTGAGTGCTCTGCTGCTGTGCCTGATCCATGTCATGAATCATGATTCATCCTGAGTCTGCCAGTGAGTGAGACAGTTGTACACTGTGTAGACTCAGTGGATGGAGCTGATTCATGCAGCAGGAGGTGGAGCCCCTGTGGTACAGGGCTCTCGGCTCAGTGCTCACTGATCCTGCTCAGTGTGATTGTGGGTGGAAAACTCCCTGGAGGCTAGATAGTGGATAATATAATAAATCCAAGCCCACCTAAAATCATCCAATCAGCAAAGTATGCAAGATTAAAAAAAAAACGTTTTTATTTGGTTTAGTTACAGAATGAATGATGTGTTTCATGGCTGTTAAGCTTTCTCTCCTCAGCCAGAAGTAATGTCATATTCTATAACTAGTATGCAATAAGTGGTTATTAATAATATATCAACATAACAGTAAATCTATGTTAATATATTATTATCAGGGCATAAGCAGCTGCCTCCCCCAGATACACTGTACAATCACTGCAGCTGAATAACTCCATGAGTCCAGCACTGATCCTCCAGCCCTGGCAACTCACTGATTCATGTGCAGTCTCTGCAACACATTCCACTACAGATGAGTCATGACTCATGTGCCGAGACACTGACTCCAGACACTTCACTGAACTGTAACTTGCACAGCAAGAATCCCCTAATAAAACAAAGTTTTGCTTGCACTGCAGCACTCACCTAACCGAATCACCAAGAGACTTAAAATGGCTTCACCTTCCCTATATATATCAAGCCCTCCCCTTAAAGAAGGTTGTTCTTTCCTTACAGCTAGGTCCACCCCTCCCCAGATGTTTAACCCTTTCCTCTCCTATGCAGTCAATACTCTCTTCTTCTGAACAGTTTTCTACAATTTGTGTACAAACCTATGTTCTTCATTACAATAATTAAGACTCCTGTGCGGAACCAAACCAAATCTTCCTGTTAATATCGTATTTATTCCAATATGCGATTGTTCCCCTACAAGTACACTACAACTACTACAACAGAAATATTTATTTCTGGTGCTGGCATTTACTTGTTTAAAGCTGAATTACTATCTAACCAAGGAGACTACATAGCATGATGCCATTATACCCACCCCCTATGCTCCAGTGTCAGATAATATCCAACAGAGCAGAATAATAAAAGTGTTGTTGACTATTAGTCTAAATTATATATAGTAATCTTACTTTAATCGCTTTCCAATGGTCATGTGCATGCGTACGCATCCGCACGTCATAGCCGCGGGCACACTAGCTGTGCTAGTTTTACTGCAGATAAGACACTTGGCAGCAAAGCTGAGTGTGGCTAAATCTGTAGCCTCCATTGGACAGCACAATTGGTGCAATGGAGGCATTACTGCCTCACATCACTGAGGTCTTGAGTTCTACTCCCACAAGAGCACTAGCTGCGTGGAGTTCAAAACTAAACTGGTACCTTAATTGACTGCTGACAAAAATTAACTCTAGCGTGTATGTGCATTTACATGTGGCTGCACTGGTGTATTTATTATGGGTGCAGTGTGTGCGGTGCACACGGTCCCCCCGGGGGTCCAAGGGGGCCCACACCGCACACCCTGCACCCAGTAATAGAAATACTTACCCTCCGGAGTCCCGTGGCGCAGCAGCAGCGCTGACAAAATCACTGGGAAAATGGCGCTGCGCAATTTTCCCGTTGTTTCGCGCATGCGCAGTAGGTAAATCACTGGAGAAATGGGCACCGCACCATTTTCCTGGGGATCTGCGTATGCTCTGTAGACTCTGGGACAGCGCTAGGGTCCCCTAGGGACCCTAGTGCCCAGAGTCTACACAGTGCTGCTGGCTAGAGAGGAGGGGGCCCAGCCGGAGCCTGCATACGGGCTCCTCCTCTCTAGAAACGCCCCTGTGTGACTGGGTATAAATAAAGATTGTAAGATTCACTAGAGCAGGGGCTGATGTGAGTGGCCAAATACTCTGCGTAAAGTGCTGCAGAATATGTATACACTAGGGCCCTCATTCCGAGTTGTTCGCTCGGTAAAAATCTTCGCACCGCAGCGATTTTCCGCTTAATGCGCATGCGCAATGTTCGCACTGCGACTGCGCCAAGTAAATTTGCTATGCACTTAGTAATTTTACTCACGGCTTTTTCATCGTTCTGGCGATCGTAATGTGATTGACAGGAAATGGGTGTTACTGGGCGGAAACAGGCCGTTTTATGGGCGTGTGGGAAAAAACGCTACCGTTTCCGGAAAAAACGCAGGAGTGGCTGGAGAAACGGAGGAGTGTCTGGGCGAACGCTGGGTGTGTTTGTGACGTCAAACCAGGAACGACAAGCAGTGAAATGATCGCAGATGCCGAGTAAGTCTGGAGCTACTCAGAAACTGCTACGAGGTGTGTAATCGCAATATTGCGAATACATCGTTCGCATTTTTAAGATGCTAAGATTCACTCCCAGTAGGCGGCGGCTTAGCATGAGCAAATCTGCTAAAATCCGCTTGCGAGCGACCAACTCGGAATGAGGGCCTATATAAATAACTGGTAATAAATAATTTGCTAATGGCTGCATCGATGTAATACGTTGTTACTATACCGGCTATATCACTGCTTCATCTCTACAGGACAATGGGGGTAATTCCAAGTTGATCGCAGCAGGATTTTTGATAGCAATTGGGCAAAACCATGTGCACTGCAGGGCAGGCAGATATAACATGTGCAGAAAGAGTTAGATTTGAGTGGGTTATTTTATTTCTGTGCAGGGTTAATACTGGCTGCTTTATTTTTACACTGCAAATTAGATTGCAGATTGAACACACCCCACCCAAATCTAACTCTTTCTGCACATGTTATATCTGCCTCCCCTGCAGTGCACATGGTTTTGCCCAATTGCTAACAAAAATCCTGCTGCGACCAACTTGGAATTACCCCCAATGGCCCTCATTCCGAGTTGTTCGCCCGCTAGCTGCTTTTAGCAGCATTGCACACGCTAAGCCGCCGCCCTCTGGGAGTGTATCTTAGCTTAGCAGAATTGCGAACGAAAGATTAGCAGAATTGCGAATAGAAATTTCTTAGCAGTTTCTGAGTAGCTCGAGACTTACTCAGCCATTGCGATCAGTTCAGTCAGTTTCGTTCCTGGTTTGACGTCACAAACACACCCAGCGTTCGCCCAGACACTCCCCCGTTTCTTCAGACACTCCCGCGTTTTTCCCAGAAACACCACGTTGTTTCGCACACGCCTAGAAAATGGCAAGTTTCCGCCCAGAAACACCCACTTCCTGTCAATCACACTACGATCACCAGAACGATGAAAAAACCTTGTTATGCCGTGAGTAAAATACCTAACTTTTGTGTAAAATAACTAAGCGCATGCGCAGTAAGCGACTAATCGCAATATAGCAAAAATCGGCAACGAGCGAACAACTCGGAATGACCCCCAATATCAGGTAACTGCACTTGTATCGATTAGCATCTGAACATGTCATTTTTAGTTGCGTATACATGTTTCCTGGTAATTTACTGTATTTTGCTGCCGTAGCACAAACCTGCCATACATCCTCATGTGCAGCCCATATATTACTGCATTTATGTATAACATCATCGCTGCCTGTCCATTATCCTGTTTACAAGCAGGGTCTGAGCGTGAAAGGCTGTTACTGAAGATAGCAAGGATAGCAAAAGAAGGATGAGTTCTCATTGTCTTGTGCTGACACCAAACATCCCAAATATCATCCTCAGACAATGTTCTCTGCATATCCTAACCAGCAGACAGCAGCAGCACATTGTTCTCTGTTGTTTAGAAATCTGATATTTGGATGTTTATTTGTTTCATCTTATTCGTCATTTATACAGACGTGAAATACAGCCAATGCCAGACTATGAACAGATATAAAATAGCCAAAACCATTTATCTGCATTCATTGTTCTGATCTGCGTACGTTATCTACAGGCTTGGTCTGGCCCACAGGGGTACAGGGGAAACCACCGGTGGGCCCCACTGCCTGGGGGCCCACCTCCTGCACTAAGAATCAGGTTCCAGACTGTGCACTTGAATTATACATTCTACATATGTTACCTTATACTGGACTATGGTGTATTTTCTACAGTGCATTACTGTTATTAATCTGGTACATTATCATGCATGCAGCAGCTGAATTTACTGTATATATTTATGTAGGGGCCCAAAAGTTGCACTCTCTAATGGTTAGTCAAACCAATGAGGTAGTAGGCCACACCCTTCTTCAGACTGGCCACACCCCTACCATTAGCAGCGGATCTTGCCAGGCAGGACTTTTGCCCGGGGCACCGCCTTCCGGAGGGCGCCACACCATGGCAAGATCCGCTACTGCTGTGCCCTCCGCTGCCCGCTGTGTCCCCCGGCTGTGTCCCGCTGTGAAGGGAACTAGACGCTATGCGTCTAGTTTCCCTTCGTGGAGAGTACCTTTGCTGTGCGGTGCGCGATGACGTCATCGCGCACCGCTCAGCATTTCAGCGGCGCTACTCTACTGTACAGGGGGCGTAACTGACCACACCCCCTGTATGAAGCCACACCCCTATTTCCTGCCCGGGGCGCAAAAAGGACTCGAACCAGCCCTGCCTACCATGGGCCCCTACCACTGCATTTCCCCGGTGGGCCCTATATGCCCCAGTCCGACACTGATTATCTAGGCTATGGATAGGACTGTATAGAGTGTGTTACACCTCTTATGGTGCCAATACATCATCGGTGCTGACCTTCGATTTCGACCGGATCTGTAAGAGAAATCTAAGGATTGTTTGTACATTTAGGTACCTTGCGACGCGATGCGCGGGCACGCAGGTCGAATCTCGCGTCTCAAGATAGTATGTGCTGCACTTAATATTTATCGAACCGCAGTGCGATTGCACGTGTTTTAAAAACACATGGGATATATCGCACTGCGATGTGCGATGGGCACCCGCCGGGAGCGGACGGAGGCCGCTCCCACTCGGCGGTGACGTGCCCATCACGTGATTACCATGCGATCTATTGCATGATCACATAGTAATCACTTTGGCAGTTCAGGTGCCGGTGCGATGCCCTGCGATGTCGTGGGACATTGCACAAGTGCACTGGAACCATTCAATCTGTGAAATAAACAACCTGCCTTAATCCTAGCCCTGTTTGACTTGTTAAGTTTTATAAAACCATGAATACCAAAAACAAGTATAGAAGAGATATTTACTGACTAACGCACAAGGTGGTGACCCAGGAGGATCCTGCCCTATATAATGTATCGTATTGAAACGTTAATAAGTTTGATGTTGTTTGCAGTGCCGTAACTAGACATTTTAGCGCTGTGTGCAAGAAACGCCATTGGCGCCCCCCCACTATGCAAGGGGCAGTGCGTGCCCTAGGCGCACGGAAAATATATAGGGGCGTGGCTTCATGGGGAAGGGGCGTGGCCACAAAATAATACCAATTCATACTACGGTGCACAGTAGTCTCCATTATTTAAATTACGCTGTACAGTAGCGCCACTACACCAGGTAGAGCCCCTTTTACACATTACGGCGGACAGTCACCCTTTTTATACATTACGGCTGACAGCGTCCCCTTTTTACACATTACGGCAGACAGCGTCCCCCTTTTTACACTTTACGGCAGACAGAGTCGCCTTTTTACACATTACGGCAGACAGCGTCCCCCTTTTTACACATTACGGCAGACAGTCCCCCTTTTTACACATTACGGCAGACAGCGTCCCCTTTTTACACATTACGGCAGACAGTCCCCTTTTTACACATTACAGCAGACAGTGTCCCCCTTTTTACACATTACGGCAGACAGCATCCCCTTTTTACACATTACAGCGGACAGCATCCCCTTTTTACACATTACGGCAAACAGCGTCCCCTTTTACACATTACAGCAGACAGAGTTCACCTTTAACATGTTACGGCAGGCAGAGTCCCCCTTTTACACGTTACGGCAGGATAGGTCCCCCTTTTGCACATTATGGTAGGCAGAGTCCCCCTTTAACACAGTATGGCAGGCAGATTCCCCCTTACACCTCCCCCCCACCCTTAGAGTGTAGTGTAGTGTAGTGTAGTGTAGTGTAGTGTAGTGTAGTGTAGTGTAGTGAAGTGTACTGAAGTGTACTGTGGTGTAGTGAAGTGTAGTGTAATATACTGTAGTGTAGTGTAGTACGGCAGACAGCATCCCCTTATTACACTTTACGGCAGCCAGTCCCCCTTTTTACACATTGCGGCAGACAGAATAGATAGAGAGAGAGAGAGAGATAGACAGATAGATACTTACCATCTCTCCCCGCTGGAAGTCAGGCTCCTTGTGCTGGCAGATCCCGGGCAGTCGCAGGGTAGAAGGAGGAGGGAGGGGGACTGGAGCCGCAGCAGCATTATGTAATTGGTAGAAGCGCCGCTGTAGCAGTCCCCTCTCCTTCCGCATTGGCTGCCTGCCGCCGCAGTGAATGCTGGGATGAGGGAAGCGCATCCCAGCATTCACAGCAGCGCCGGGCAGCCAATGCGAAAGGAGAGGGGACTGCTGCAGCGGCGCCTCTACCAATTACATAGCGCTGCTGCGGCTCCAGTCCCCCTCCCTCCTCCTACTCCTCCTCCTTCCCTGCCTCCGGCGCTGCTGCTCTCCTCCCCTGCCTCTGACTTCAGCGCGGCGCACACAGCAGAGGCGGCTTGTAATGAGTCAATTTGACTCATTACATTCCACTGGCCCTTGCGCCCCCAGGGCGACTGTGCTGTCTGTCAGGCACACCTGGCACACACGTAGTTACGGCGCTGGTTGTTTGTACTTAGCTATCACATTTTTTAGTTTGCAAATAAATGACTACACTCTATGCATACACAACATGCACAATTTTGAAAGGAAGTTCATCGTAGAAAATTGTCGATCTGCCTCAGGATTGTAAGAATGGTATTCAATTCTTTTCACCTCCTTCCACACCTGTTCTGTTTCTGTTGATGGGCGTGGTATAATAATTTCAGCTCGCTTCCCTCGTGGTAGCAAGGGCGCCCAACCCTTTACACAGAGAAACCTGATTGCTATGGGCGCAATTTGCGCTATAATGAGGATCACTGTAGAAAGGAGATTGGGCGTAATATATCACTTGAATACCACCCAAAACACGTATATACTGTATTACAGCTGATTTATTACAACAGTACATTACCATTACTGATCTATTATTTTTTCTTGTACTCACTTCTTCGGGTAAATGTAATAGGGTCCGAGTTGCCGGAGGTGTGAGACTTCAGGCGAGGATGCCCAAATTTTTAAAGCGCCAATCATGTACAAGGCAAAACAAAATTAGTTTTGCCTTGTAAATGATTGCCAGTTTAAAAATACATGTATTTTCATCCAAAGTCCCGCACCTCTGGCCACTCAAACCCTGTAATGTTTACCCGCTTGTGTTTGTTACATTATCATTGGAATTCACTTTTCTTGTTCAGAACTTATTCAGAACTTAAGGGGAGTAGGAATAACCTGCACCCCCAGGTGGGTGTCTCTATCCCACCTGTTCCTGCTATTATTTGTTATCTATCACTTTGAATACAGCATTTTTTAATACAATCCTTAAAGATGAACAAAATAATTTCTCAAATTTCAGATTTAGATTATTTTACTGCTGGCTGCGGAGGTAACGAGGGAAATTCTATTGTTTTTCCCTGCAGCTACCACTAGATGGCACCTGACATAGCAATTCAATTGTTGCTCCATTTGGGCAGGGCAAAGGGGACATCAGGTAACGGGCCCCAAGAATCAGAGGAGCCCCAAGGACACGCTACTTAGTGCCCAGCAGGGTTGTACAAATAGAGCAGAGAGCTGTAGGTGGTGTGGGCGCAACCTCAGAGTGACCGGAGCCTCTCACACACAGAGTCTGTGCAGCGTGAGTGTGCGCCTGCTCTTTCAGGTCCCGCGTTGTTGCAAGCAGTTATGGGACATGGCAGAAGCTCCGATGACCAGGATTCCCATGCCCTGCACCACCGGTGTGAGAGCTGCATGGTAACTGCTGTGCAGTGTTTGGGTCTGATACTGGGGATTGCAGTATACCTGGGGTAGGAGTGGATTGGTGAGGTTTACAGGCTTTAAGATGGGATAGGGGAGCCGGCAATGAGGATAGACAGACTGTAGGGTATGTGGGAGGAAGGAGAGATATACATATTTATAATTAACAGTTTCTTATAAAGCACAGCAAAATCCGCCGTGCTTTAATGTATAATCTGAGGGAGCCCCAGAGATATCACTGTATCAGGCCCCCGAGATTTCTGTTGCCGGCCCTGCGTTTGGGTACACAATTTGTGGGGAGACACATTGCTTCTTGTGGGGTACGGTCATTAGGTCGACCCAACTTAGGTCGACAGTAATTAGGTTGACCACTGAATGTCGACATTGCCATTAGGTCGACATGCATTAGGTCGACATGGTCGTTAGGTCGACATGTACTAGGTCAACAGGCCAAAAGGTCGACATGAGTTTTTTAAAAAAAAATCAATATTTGGATTTTTTCATACTTAACGATCCACGTGGACTACGATTGGAACGGTAACTTGTACTGAGCGCAGCGGTAGTGTAGCAAGGCACCTTGCCTGAAGCATGGCGAGCGGACGCGGTGCACTAATTGGGGTTCCCCGTCACTTTACAGAGAAAACGACACCAAAAACAGTCCAAAAACTAATGTCGACCTAGTACATGTCTACCTAGTGCATGTCGACCTAGTGCCAATGTCGACCTAAGTTGGGTGGACCCAACGACCCACACCCCTTCTTGCAGCCACATGAGGTGTTGAGAAGAAATGTGCGGAAAGACAGTAGTTTGGGCACACTAACCAGAACTTTAGACAGGTTTAGCCGATATACGCAGCTAAACCTCATCTGTTTAGGAATGAAAAGTGTGATAATCAATGGGCACCCAGAACAATTGAATTGCTCTATCGGGCACCCATTAATTATTGTAGCACCCAAAAGAATTGAATTCCCCCCAAGGTGTCAGAGCAGGGGACAGAGACAAGGGACCAGATGAAATGACGTCTGAGTTGGCCGTAAGTGCAGGTTCCCGGATGAACACGGACGTTTTTTTAAAGCGGCGATCATGTACAAGGCATGGTTTTACCTTGTAACTTCCAAGTTTGGCCAGGAACTGCACCTCCGGAAAACTCTGACTTCATTACATCCAGCCCAAGGAAGGAGTTTGAAGGGTTACCCTATCTACTTTTAACAGCCTCAATTAGAGATGAGCGCCTGAAATTTTTCGGGTTTTGTGTTTTGGTTTTGGGTTCGGTTCCGCGGCCGTGTTTTGGGTTCGAACGCGTTTTGGCAAAACCTCACCGAATTTTTTTTGTCGGATTCGGGTGTGTTTTGGATTCGGGTGTTTTTTTCAAAAAACACTAAAAAACAGCTTAAATCATAGAATTTGGGGGTCATTTTGATCCCAAAGTATTATTAACCTCAAAAACCATAATTTACACTCATTTTCAGTCTATTCTGAATACCTCACACCTCACAATATTATTTTTAGTCCTAAAATTTGCACCGAGGTCGCTGTGTGAGTAAGATAAGCGACCCTAGTGGCCGACACAAACACCGGGCCCATCTAGGAGTGGCACTGCAGTGTCACGCAGGATGTCCCTTCCAAAAAACCCTCCCCAAACAGCACATGACGCAAAGAAAAAAAGAGGCGCAATGAGGTAGCTGTGTGAGTAAGATTAGCGACCCTAGTGGCCGACACAAACACCGGGCCCATCTAGGAGTGGCACTGCAGTGTCACGCAGGATGTCCCTTCCAAAAAACCCTCCCCAAACAGCACATGACGCAAAGAAAAAAAGAGGCGCAATGAGGTAGCTGACTGTGTGAGTAAGATTAGCGACCCTAGTGGCCGACACAAACACCGGGCCCATCTAGGAGTGGCACTGCAGTGTCACGCAGGATGTCCCTTCCAAAAAACCCTCCCCAATCAGCACATGATGCAAAGAAAAAGAAAAGAAAAAAGAGGTGCAAGATGGAATTGTCCTTGGGCCCTCCCACCCACCCTTATGTTGTATAAACAAAACAGGACATGCACACTTTAACCAACCCATCATTTCAGTGACAGGGTCTGCCACACGACTGTGACTGATATGACGGGTTGGTTTGGACCCCCCCCAAAAAAGAAGCAATTAATCTCTCCTTGCACAAACTGGCTCTACAGAGGCAAGATGTCCACCTCATCTTCACCCTCCGATATATCACCGTGTACATCCCCCTCCTCACAGATTATCAATTCGTCCCCACTGGAATCCACCATCTCAGCTCCCTGTGTACTTTGTGGAGGCAATTGCTGCTGGTCAATGTCTCCGCGGAGGAATTGATTATAATTCATTTTAATGAACATCATCTTCTCCACATTTTCTGGATGTAACCTCGTACGCCGATTGCTGACAAGGTGAGCGGCGGCACTAAACACTCTTTCGGAGTACACACTTGTGGGAGGGCAACTTAGGTAGAATAAAGCCAGTTTGTGCAAGGGCCTCCAAATTGCCTCTTTTTCCTGCCAGTATAAGTACGGACTGTGTGACGTGCCTACTTGGATGCGGTCACTCATATAATCCTCCACCATTCTATCAATGTTGAGAGAATCATATGCAGTGACAGTAGACGACATGTCCGTAATCGTTGTCAGGTCCTTCAGTCCGGACCAGATGTCAGCATCAGCAGTCGCTCCAGACTGCCCTGCATCACCGCCAGCGGGTGGGCTCGGAATTCTGAGCCTTTTCCTCGCACCCCCAGTTGCGGGAGAATGTGAAGGAGGAGATGTTGACAGGTCGCGTTCCGCTTGACTTGACAATTTTGTCACCAGCAGGTCTTTCAACCCCAGCAGACCTGTGTCTGCCGGAAAGAGAGATCCAAGGTAGGCTTTAAATCTAGGATCGAGCACGGTGGCCAAAATGTAGTGCTCTGATTTCAACAGATTGACCACCCGTGAATCCTTGTTAAGCGAATTAAGGGCTGCATCCACAAGTCCCACATGCCTAGCGGAATCGCTCCCTTTTAGCTCCTTCTTCAATGCCTCCAGCTTCTTCTGCAAAAGCCTGATGAGGGGAATGACCTGACTCAGGCTGGCAGTGTCTGAACTGACTTCACGTGTGGCAAGTTCAAAGGGCATCAGAACCTTGCACAACGTTGAAATCATTCTCCACTGCACTTGAGACAGGTGCATTCCACCTACTATATCGTGCTCAATTGTATAGGCTTGAATGGCCTTTTGCTGCTCCTCCAACCTCTGAAGCATATAGAGGGTTGAATTCCACCTCGTTACCACTTCTTGCTTCAGGTGATGGCAGGGCAGGTTCAGTAGTTTTTGGTGGTGCTCCAGTCTTCTGTACGTGGTGCCTGTACGCCGAAAGTGTCCCGCAATTTTTCTGGCCACCGACAGCATCTCTTGCACGCCCCTGTCGTTTTTTAAAAAATTCTGCACCACCAAATTCAAGGTATGTGCAAAACATGGGACGTGCTGGAATTTGCCCATATTTAATGCACACACAATATTGCTGGCGTTGTCCGATGCCACAAATCCACAGGAGAGTCCAATTGGGGTAAGCCATTCCGCGATGATCTTCCTCAGTTGCCGTAAGAGGTTTTCAGCTGTGTGCGTATTCTGGAAAGCGGTGATACAAAGCGTAGCCTGCCTAGGAAAGAGTTGGCGTTTGCGAGATGCTGCTACTGGTGCCGCCGCTGCTGTTCTTGCGGCGGGAGTCCATACATCTACCCAGTGGGCTGTCACAGTCATATAGTCCTGACCCTGCCCTGCTCCACTTGTCCACATGTCCGTGGTTAAGTGGACATTGGGTACAACTGCATTTTTTAGGACACTGGTGAGTCTTTTTCTGACGTCCGTGTACATTCTCGGTATCGCCTGCCTAGAGAAGTGGAACCTAGATGATATTTGGTAACGGGGGCACACTGCCTCAATAAATTGTCTAGTTCCCTGTGAACTAACGGCGGATACCGGACGCACGTCTAACACCAACATAGTTGTCAAGGACTCAGTTATCCGCTTTGCAGTAGGATGACTGCTGTGATATTTCATCTTCCTCGCAAAGGACTGTTGAACAGTCAATTGCTTACTGGAAGTAGTACAAGTGGGCTTACGACTTCCCCTCTGGGATGACCATCGACTCCCAGCGGCAACAACAGCAGCGCCAGCAGCAGTAGGCGTTACACGCAAGGATGCATCGGAGGAATCCCAGGCAGGAGAGGACTCGTCAGAATTGCCAGTGACATGGCCTGCAGGACTATTGGCATTCCTGGGGAAGGAGGAAATTGACACTGAGGGAGTTGGTGGGGTGGTTTGCGTGAGCTTGGTTACAAGAGGAAGGGATTTACTGGTCAGTGGACTGCTTCCGCTGTCACCCAAAGTTTTTGAACTTGTCACTGACTTATTATGAATGCGCTGCAGGTGACGTATAAGGGAGGATGTTCCGAGGTGGTTAACGTCCTTACCCCTACTTATTACAGCTTGACAAAGGGAACACACGGCTTGACACCTGTTGTCCGCATTTCTGGTGAAATACCTCCACACCGAAGAGCTGATTTTTTTGGTATTTTCACCTGGCATGTCAACGGCCATATTCCTCCCACGGACAACAGGTGTCTCCCCGGGTGCCTGACTTAAACAAACCACCTCACCATCAGAATCCTCCTGGTCAATTTCCTCCCCAGCGCCAGCAACACCCATATCCTCCTCATCCTGGTGTACTTCAACACTGACATCTTCAATCTGACTATCAGGAACTGGACTGCGGGTGCTCCTTCCAGCACTTGCAGGGGGCGTGCAAATGGTGGAAGGCGCATGCTCTTCACGTCCAGTGTTGGGAAGGTCAGGCATCGCAACCGACACAATTGGACTCTCCTTGTGGATTTGGGATTTCGAAGAATGCACAGTTCTTTGCTGTGCTGCTTTTGCCAGCTTGAGTCTTTTCATTTTTCTAGCGAGAGGCTGAGTGCTTCCATCCTCATGTGAAGCTGAACCACTAGCCATGAACATAGGCCAGGGCCTCAGCCGTTCCTTGCCACTCCGTGTGGTAAATGGCATATTGGCAAGTTTACGCTTCTCCTCCGACAATTTTATTTTAGGTTTTGGAGTCCTTTTTTTACTGATATTTGGTGTTTTGGATTTGACATGCTCTGTACTATGACATTGGGCATCGGCCTTGGCAGACGACGTTGCTGGCATTTCATCGTCTCGGCCATGACTAGTGGCAGCAGCGTCAGCACGAGGTGGAAGTGGATCTTGATCTTTCCCTAATTTTGGAACCTCAACATTTTTGTTCTCCATATTTTAATAGGCACAACTAAAAGGCACCTCAGGTAAACAATGGAGATGGATGGATTGGATACTAGTATACAATTATGGACGGGCTGCCGAGTGCCGACACAGAGGTAGCCACAGCCGTGAACTACCGCACTGTACTGTGTCTGCTGCTAATATATAGACTGGTTGATAAAGAGATAGTATACTCGTAACTAGTATGTATGTATAAAGAAAGAAAAAAAAACCACGGTTAGGTGGTATATACAATTATGGACGGGCTGCCGAGTGCCGACACAGAGGTAGCCACAGCCGTGAACTACCGCACTGTACTGTGTCTGCTGCTAATATATAGACTGGTTGATAAAGAGATAGTATACTCGTAACTAGTATGTATGTATAAAGAAAGAAAAAAAAACCACGGTTAGGTGGTATATACAATTATGGATGGGCTGCCGAGTGCCGACACAGAGGTAGCCACAGCCGTGAACTACCGCACTGTACTGTGTCTGCTGCTAATATATAGACTGGTTGATAAAGAGATAGTATACTCGTAACTAGTATGTATGTATAAAGAAAGAAAAAAAAACCACGGTTAGGTGGTATATACAATTATGGACGGGCTGCCGAGTGCCGACACAGAGGTAGCCACAGCCGTGAACTACCGCACTGTACTGTGTCTGCTGCTAATATATAGACTGGTTGATAAAGAGATAGTATACTCGTAACTAGTATGTATGTATAAAGAAAGAAAAAAAAACCACGGTTAGGTGGTATATACAATTATGGACGGGCTGCCGAGTGCCGACACAGAGGTAGCCACAGCCGTGAACTACCGCACTGTACTGTGTCTGCTGCTAATATATAGACTGGTTGATAAAGAGATAGTATACTCGTAACTAGTATGTATGTATAAAGAAAGAAAAAAAAAACACGGTTAGGTGGTATATACAATTATGGACGGGCTGCCGAGTGCCGACACAGAGGTAGCCACAGCCGTGAACTACCGCACTGTACTGTGTCTGCTGCTAATATATAGACTGGTTGATAAAGAGATAGTATACTCGTAACTAGTATGTATGTATAAAGAAAGAAAAAAAAACCACGGTTAGGTGGTATATACAATTATGGACGGGCTGCCGAGTGCCGACACAGAGGTAGCCACAGCCGTGAACTACCGCACTGTACTGTGTCTGCTGCTAATATAGACTGGTTGATAAAGAGATAGTATACTCGTAACTAGTATGTATGTATAAAGAAAGAAAAAAAAACCACGGTTAGGTGGTATATACAATTATGGACGGGCTGCCGAGTGCCGACACAGAGGTAGTCACAGCCGTGAACTACCGCACTGTACTGTGTCTGCTGCTAATATAGACTGGTTGATAAAGAGATAGTATACTCGTAACTAGTATGTATGTATAAAGAAAGAAAAAAAAACCACGGTTAGGTGGTATATACAATTATGGACGGGCTGCCGAGTGCCGACACAGAGGTAGCCACAGCCGTGAACTACCGCACTGTACTGTGTCTGCTGCTAATATAGACTGGTTGATAAAGAGATAGTATACTACTAATATTATATATACTGGTGGTCAGGTCACTGGTCACTAGTCACACTGGCAGTGGCACTCCTGCAGCAAAAGTGTGCACTGTTTAATTTTAATATAATATTATGTACTCCTGGCTCCTGCTATAACCTATAACTGGCACTGCAGTAGTGCTCCCCAGTCTCCCCCACAATTATAAGCTGTGTGAGCTGAGCAGTCAGACAGATATATAATATATATAGATGATGCAGCACACTGGCCTGAGCCTGAGCAGTGCACACAGATATGGTATGTGACTGACTGAGTCACTGTGTGTATCGCTTTTTTCAGGCAGAGAACGGATATATTAAATAAACTGCACTGTGTGTCTGGTGGTCACTCACTATATAATATATTATGTACTCCTGGCTCCTGCTATAACCTATAACTGGCACTGCAGTAGTGCTCCCCAGTCTCCCCCACAATTATAAGCTGTGTCAGACAGATATATATAATATTATATATAGATAATAGATGATGCAGCACACTGGCCTGAGCCTGAGCAGTGCACACAGATATGGTATGTGACTGAGTCACTGTGTGCTGTGTATCGCTTTTTTCAGGCAGAGAACGGATTATAAATAAAACTGGTGGTCACTATCAGCAAAACTCTGCACTGTACTGAGTACTCCTAATGCTCCCCAAAATTAGTAAATCAAGTGTCTCTCTAATCTATTCTAAACGGAGAGGACGCCAGCCACGTCCTCTCCCTATCAATCTCAATGCACGTGTGAAAATGGCGGCGACGCGCGGCTCCTTATATAGAATCCGAGTCTCGCGATAGAATCCGAGCCTCGCGAGAATCCGACAGCGTCATGATGACGTTCGGGCGCGCTCGGGTTAACCGAGCAAGGCGGGAAGATCCGAGTCGCTCGGACCCGTGAAAAAAAACATGAAGTTCTGGCGGGTTCGGATTCAGAGAAACCGAACCCGCTCATCTCTAGCCTCAATAGAGATATACGGGTAGCACTAGCCATTTGCCTGTCACTTTTTTTCTGTGTCTTACAATAGCTAACATATTAGCAGGCCTGGAGTTTCCTTTGAAGCAAGTGTTATACATTCTTTTCGCAGTTCAGTTAAGATAAAGAGCTTGGTGCTCAGTTTTAGCTCTGTGTATAGTAGACATCATTTAGGAAAAAGTAACCAGTACGTAAAATAACACCAAAATGTTGAGGCCTAGACGAGATGAATGCTGATCCACAACAGTAGTATCTGTGCCCAGCTTATGACAGGCACACATCACATAGGGATGTGGTCATGTGACCGCCACTCGGGACCCCGACGGTCACCATGCCGACGCCGGGATCCTGAGTGATCAAAATGTTGGCAGACAGAATACCAACCAACAGGGACTATTCCCTCTCGTGGGTGTCCAAGACACCCATAGAGTGGGAATAGAACCTGTGGTAAGTGCAACAAGCCAACAAGCCCGCTGCGTGGCGAAAAATAATAAAACCTCTACATTATAGGAAGTACAACTGTCTATATTGAGTACAAAATAAGTTAGTGTTTCTGGGAAAACACTATAACATACCATTTCGTATGCAGATACAGCTGCAGTCGCACACAGAATATAGACGTGCCGCATATCATTTTAATCAGCAAAAGCTGCTTGTGTGTCTTGTTTGCATTGTTTTGCAAATAAGGTGCATTTTAATTGAAAGTCACACATAAAGATGCTCATCGCTACCGAGTCATGCCACTAGTGGACACATCTGTACAGTACCCTCTTCTACAGTATATAGCAATGTATCCCCCTACAAATGTACCATATCCATTGCTTTAATATACTTTCACAGATCTAACTCTAAAACATTTATATTTCATTTTGCCCTAGTTCACAGAACTGAGGGGGTAATTCAGGCCTGATCATAGCTGCAAATTTGTTAGCAGTTGGGCAAAACCATGGGGGTCATTCCGAGTTGATCGCACGTAGCAACTTTTTGATGCTCGTGCGATCAATTAGACGCCGTCTATGGGGGAGTGTATTTTAGCATAGCAAGGCTGTGATCGCTTGTGCAGCCCTGCTATGCTAAAAAAGTTTTGTGTAAAACAAGACCAGCCCTGCAGTTACTTACCCTGTGCGATCGATCCAGTGATGAAGGTCCCAGAATTGATGTCAGACATCCGCCCTCCAAACGCCTGGACATGCCGGCATTCGCTGCTCCACTACCAGAAAAAGGTAAGTTGATGTCCCGGAACACCATCCACCTGTCATTCTTCTTGCAATCGCGGCAGCGATCGCTTTCTTTGGTATTGTTGTTGTTCAGTATTCCTGTCGGTTCTGCGCATTGCGGCCGGTGCACATGTGCACTGCAGGGGGGGCAGATATAACATTTGCAGAGAGAGTTAGATGTGGGTGGGTTATTATGTTTCTGTGCAGGGTAAATACTGGCTGCTTTATTTTTACACTGCAATTTAGATTTCAGTTTGAACACACCTCATCCAAATCTATCTCTCTCTGCACATGTTTTATCTGTGCACATAAGGGATAATGCAGACCTGCTCGCTCGCTAGCATTTTTTGCAGCGCTGCGATCAGGTCAGAACTGTGCATGCATATGCACCACAATGCGCAGACGCGTTGCACGGGTACAAAGTAGAGATGTGCACCGGACATTTTTCGGGTTTTGTGTTTTGGTTTTGGATTCGGTTCCGCGGCCGTGTTTTGGATTCGGACGCGTTTTGGCAAAACCTCCCTGAAATTTTTTTGTCGGATACGGGTGTGTTTTGGAATCGGGTGTTATTTTTTTTAAAAACCCTCAAAAACAGCTTAAATCATAGAATTTGAGGGTAATTTTGATCCTATAGTATTATTAACCTCAATAACCACAATTTCCACTCATTTCCAGTCTATTCTGAACACCTCACACCTCACAATACTATTTTTAGCCCTACAATTTGCACCGAGGTCGCTGGATGACTAAGCAAAGCGACCCAAGAGGGCGGCACAAACACCTGGCCCATCTAGGAGTGGCACTGCAGTGTCAGACAGGATGGCACTTCAAAAAATTGGCCCCAAACAGCACATGATGCAAAGAAAAGAGAAAAAGAGGTGCACTGTGGTCGCTGGACGGCTAAGCTAAGCGACACAAATACCTCAATATCACAGGAATTATTTGTTCTAATCAGTGGTATTATTGGTCCAAATCACTGGAAGAAAATGACAAAATCACTGGAATTATTCGTTCTAATCAATAGAGATGAGCGCCGGAAATTTTTCGGGTTTTGCGTTTTGGTTTTGGGTTCGGTTCCGCGGCCGTGTTTTGGGTTCGACCGCGTTTTGACAAAACCTAACCGAATTTTTTTTGTCGGATTCGGGTGTGTTTTGGATTCGGGTGTTTTTTTCCAAAAAACCTAAAAAACAGCTTAAATCATAGAATTTGGGGGTCATTTTGATCCCAAAGTATTATTAACCTCAAAAACCATCATTTCCACTCATTTTCAGTCTATTCTGAATACCTCACACCTCACAATATTATTTTTAGTCCTAAAATTTGCACCAAGGTCGCTGGATGACTAAGCTAAGCGACCCTAGTGGCCGACACAAACACCTGGCCCATCTAGGAGTGGCACTGCAGTGTCACGCAGGATGTCCCTTCCAAAAAACCCTCCCCAAACAGCACATGACGCAAAGAAAAAAAGAGGCGCAATGAGGTAGCTGTGTGAGTAAGATAAGCGACCCTAGTGGCCGACACAAACACCGGGCCCATCTAGGAGTGGCACTGCAGTGTCACGCAGGATGTCCCTTCCAAAAAACCCTCCCCAAACAGCACATGACGCAAAGAAAAAAAGAGGCGCAATGAGGTAGCTGTGTGAGTAAGATAAGCGACCCTAGTGGCCGACACAAACACCTGGCCCATCTAGGAGTGGCACTGCAGTGTCACGCAGGATGTCCCTTCCAAAAAACCCTCCCCAAACAGCACATGACGCAAAGAAAAAAAGAGGCGCAATGAGGTAGCTGTGTGAGTAAGATAAGCGACCCTAGTGGCCGACACAAACACCGGGCCCATCTAGGAGTGGCACTGCAGTGTCACGCAGGATGTCCCTTCCAAAAAACCCTCCCCAAACAGCACATGACGCAAAGAAAAAAAGAGGCGCAATGAGGTAGCTGTGTGAGTAAGATAAGCGACCCTAGTGGCCGACACAAACACCGGGCCCATCTAGGAGTGGCACTGCAGTGTCACGCAGGATGTCCCTTCCAAAAAACCCTCCCCAAACAGCACATGACGCAAAGAAAAAAAGAGGCGCAATGAGGTAGCTGTGTGAATAAGATAAGCGACCCTAGTGGCCGACACAAACACCGGGCCCATCTAGGAGTGGCACTGCAGTGTCACGCAGGATGTCCCTTCCAAAAAACCCTCCCCAAACAGCACATGACGCAAAGAAAAAAAGAGGCGCAATGAGGTAGCTGTGTGAGTAAGATAAGCGACCCTAGTGGCCGACACAAACACCGGGCCCATCTAGGAGTGGCACTGCAGTGTCACGCAGGATGTCCCTTCCAAAAAACCCTCCCCAAACAGCACATGACGCAAAGAAAAAAAGAGGCGCAATGAGGTAGCTGTGTGAGTAAGATAAGCGACCCTAGTGGCCGACACAAACACCGGGCCCATCTAGGAGTGGCACTGCAGTGTCACGCAGGATGGCCCTTCCAAAAAAACCTCCCCAAACAGCACATGACGCAAAGAAAAATTAAAGAAAAAAGAGGTGCAAGATGGAATTGTCCTTGGGCCCTCCCACCCACCCTTATGTTGTATAAACAGGACATGCACACTTTAACCAACCCATCATTTCAGTGACAGGGTCTGCCACACGACTGTGACTGATATGACGGGTTGGTTTGGACTCCCACCAAAAAAGAAGCAATTAATCTCTCCTTGCACAAACTGGCTCTACAGAGGCAAGATGTCCACCTCATCATCATCCTCCGATATATCACCGTGTACATCCCCCTCCTCACAGATTATCAATTCGTCCCCACTGGAATCCACCATCTCAGCTCCCTGTGTACTTTGTGGAGGCAATTGCTGCTGGTCAATGTCTCCGCGGAGGAATTGATTATAATTCATTTTAATGAACATCATCTTCTCCACATTTTCTGGATGTAACCTCGTACGCCGATTGCTGACAAGGTGAGCGGCGGCACTAAACACTCTTTCGGAGTACACACTTGTGGGAGGGCAACTTAGGTAGAATAAAGCCAGTTTGTGCAAGGGCCTCCAAATTGCCTCTTTTTCCTGCCAGTATAAGTACGGACTGTGTGACGTGCCTACTTGGATGCGGTCACTCATATAACCCTCCACCATTCTTTCAATGTTGAGAGAATCATATGCAGTGACAGTAGACGACATGTCTGTAATCGTTGTCAGGTCCTTCAGTCCGGACCAGATGTCAGCATCAGCAGTCGCTCCAGACTGCCCCGCATCACCGCCAGCGGGTGGGCTCGGAATTCTGAGCCTTTTCCTCGCACCCCCAGTTGCGGGAGAATGTGAAGGAGGAGATGTTGACAGGTCGCGTTCCGCTTGACTTGACAATTTTCTCACCAGCAGGTCTTTCAACCCCAGCAGACTTGTGTCTGCCGGAAAGAGAGATCCAAGGTAGGCTTTAAATCTAGGATCGAGCACGGTGGCCAAAATGTAGTGCTCTGATTTCAACAGATTGACCACCCGTGAATCCTTGTTAAGCGAATTAAGGGCTCCATCCACAAGTCCCACATGCCTAGCGAAATCGCTCCGTGTTAGCTCCTCCTTCAATGTCTCCAGCTTCTTCTGCAAAAGCCTGATGAGGGGAATGACCTGACTCAGGCTGGCAGTGTCTGAACTGACTTCACGTGTGGCAAGTTCAAAGGGCATCAGAACCTTGCACAACGTTGAAATCATTCTCCACTGCGCTTGAGACAGGTGCATTCCACCTCCTATATCGTGCTCAATTGTATAGGCTTGAATGGCCTTTTGCTGCTCCTCCAACCTCTGAAGCATATAGAGGGTTAAATTCCACCTCGTTACCACTTCTTGCTTCAGATGATGGCAGGGCAGGTTCAGTAGTTTTTGGTGGTGCTCCAGTCTTCTGTACGTGGTGCCTGTACGCCGAAAGTGTCCCGCAATTCTTCTGGCCACCGACAGCATCTCTTGCACGCCCCTGTCGTTTTTAAAAAAATTCTGCACCACCAAATTCAAGGTATGTGCAAAACATGGGACGTGCTGGAATTTGCCCATATTTAATGCACACACAATATTGCTGGCGTTGTCCGATGCCACAAATCCACAGGAGAGTCCAATTGGGGTAAGCCATTCCGCGATGATCTTCCTCAGTTGCCGTAAGAGGTTTTCAGCTGTGTGCGTATTCTGGAAACCGGTGATACAAAGCGTAGCCTGCCTAGGAAAGAGTTGGCGTTTGCGAGATGCTGCTACTGGTGCCGCCGCTGCTGTTCTTGCGGCGGGAGTCCATACATCTACCCAGTGGGCTGTCACAGTCATATAGTCCTGACCCTGCCCTGCTCCACTTGTCCACATGTCCGTGGTTAAGTGGACATTGGGTACAACTGCATTTTTTAGGACACTGGTGAGTCTTTTTCTGACGTCCGTGTACATTCTCGGTATCGCCTGCCTAGAGAAGTGGAACCTAGATGGTATTTGGTAACGGGGGCACACTGCCTCAATAAATTGTCTAGTTCCCTGTGAACTAACGGCGGATACCGGACGCACGTCTAACACCAACATAGTTGTCAAGGACTCAGTTATCCGCTTTGCAGCAGGATGACTGCTGTGATATTTCATCTTCCTCGCAAAGGACTGTTGAACAGTCAATTGCTTACTGGAAGTAGTACAAGTGGGCTTACGACTTCCCCTCTGGGATGACCATCGACTCCCAGCAGCAACAACAGCAGCGCCAGCAGCAGTAGGCGTTACACGCAAGGATGCATCGGAGGAATCCCAGGCAGGAGAGGACTCGTCAGAATTGCCAGTGACATGGCCTGCAGGACTATTGGCATTCCTGGGGAAGGAGGAAATTGACACTGAGGGAGTTGGTGGGGTGGTTTGCGTGAGCTTGGTTACAAGAGGAAGGGATTTACTGGTCAGTGGACTGCTTCCGCTGTCGCCCAAAGTTTTTGAACTTGTCACTGACTTATTATGAATGCGCTGCAGGTGACGTATAAGGGAGGATGTTCCGAGGTGGTTAACGTCCTTACCCCTACTTATTACAGCTTGACAAAGGCAACACACGGCTTGACAAATGTTGTCCGCATTTCTGTTGAAATACTTCCACACCGAAGAGCTGATTTTTTTGGTATTTTCACCAGGCATGTCAGTGGCCATATTCCTCCCACGGACAACAGGTGTCTCCCCGGGTGCCTGACTTAAACAAACCACCTCACCATCAGAATCCTCCTGGTCAATTTCCTCCCCAGCGCCAGCAACACCCATATCCTCCTCATCCTGGTGTACTTCAACACTGACATCTTCAATCTGACTATCAGGAACTGGACTGCGGGTGCTCCTTCCAGCACTTGCAGGGGGCGTGCAAATGGTGGAAGGCGCATGCTCTTCACGTCCAGTGTTGGGAAGGTCAGGCATCGCAACCGACACAATTGGACTCTCCTTGTGGATTTGGGATTTCGAAGAACGCACAGTTCTTTGCGGTGCTTTTGCCAGCTTGAGTCTTTTCAGTTTTC
This sequence comes from Pseudophryne corroboree, assembly GCF_028390025.1. Taxonomy (NCBI): domain Eukaryota; kingdom Metazoa; phylum Chordata; class Amphibia; order Anura; family Myobatrachidae; genus Pseudophryne; species Pseudophryne corroboree. The sequence continues at coordinate 90,367,085 of NC_086453.1, read as the reverse complement.
TAGCGAGAGGCTGAGTGCTTCCATCCTCATGTGAAGCTGAACCACTAGCCATGAACATAGGCCAGGGCCTCAGCCGTTCCTTGCCACTCCGTGTGGTAAATGGCATATTGGCAAGTTTACGCTTCTCCTCCGACAATTTTATTTTAGGTTTTGGAGTCCTTTTTTTACTGATATTTGGTGTTTTGGATTTGACATGCTCTGTACTATGACATTGGGCATCGGCCTTGGCAGACGACGTTGCAGGCATTTCATCGTCTCGGCCATGACTAGTGGCAGCAGCTTCAGCACGAGGTGGAAGTGGATCTTGATCTTTCCCTAATTTTGGAACCTCAACATTTTTGTTCTCCATATTTTAATAGGCACAACTAAAAGGCACCTCAGGTAAACAATGGAGATGGATGGATACTAGTATACAATTATGGATGGACTGCCGAGTGCCGACACAGAGGTAGCTACAGCCGTGGACAACCGTACTGTACTGTGTCTGCTGCTAATATAGACTGGTTGATAATGAGATGTAGTATGTATAAAGAAGAAAGAAAAAAAAACCACGGGTAGGTGGTATACAATTATGGATGGACTGCCGAGTGCCGACACAGAGGTAGCTACAGCCGTGGACTACCGTACTGTACTGTGTCTGCTGCTAATATAGACTGGTTGATAATGAGATGTAGTATGTATAAAGAAGTAAGAAAAAAAAAACCACGGGTAGGTGGTATACAATTATGAATGGACTGCCGAGTGCCGACACAGAGGTAGCTACAGCCGTGGACTACCGTACTGTATTGTGTCTGCTGCTAATATAGACTGGATGATAATGAGATGTAGTATGTATAAAGAAGAAAGAAAAAAAAAACCACGGGTAGGTGGTATACAATTATGGATGGACTGCCAAATGCCGACACAGAGGTAGCTACAGCCGTGGACTACCGTACTGTACTGTGTCTGCTGCTAATATAGACTGGATGATAATGAGATGTAGTATGTATAAAGAAGAAAGAAAAAAAAAACCACGGGTAGGTGGTATACAATTATGGATGGACTGCCGAGTGCCGACACAGAGGTAGCTACAGCCGTGAACTACCGTACTGTGTCTGCTGCTAATATAGACTGGTTGATAATGAGATGTAGTATGTATAAAGAAGAAAGAAAAAAAAAACACGGGTAGGTGGTATACAATTATGGATGGACTGCCGAGTGCCGACACAGAGGTAGCTACAGCCGTGAACTACCGTACTGTGTCTGCTGCTAGTATAGACTGGATGATAAATAATGATATAAAAAATATATATATATCACTACTGCAGCCGGACAGGTATATATTATATAATGACGGACCTGCTGGACACTGTCTGTCAGCAGAATTAGTTTTTTAATTTTTATAGAATAAAAAAACACCACACAAGTCACACGACGAGTGTACTTTTTCAGGCAGACATTCAATCACAATATACTATACTGGTGGTCAGTGTGGTCAGGTCACTGGTCACAGTGGTCAGTGGTCAGTCACACTGGCAGTGGCACTCTGGCAGCAAAAGTGTGCACTGTTTAATATGTACTCCTGGCTCCTGCTATAACCTATAACTGCTCCCCAGTCTCCCCCACAATTAAGCTGTGTGAGCACAGTCAGATATTATACATAGATGATGCAGCACACTGGGCTGAGCACAGATATGGTATGTGAGTGTGACTGAGTCACTGTGTATCGTTTTTTTCAGGCAGAGAACAAGAACAGAACGGATTATTAAATAATAATAAATTATAAAACTGCACTGGTGGTCAGGTCACTGGTCATCAGTCACTAGTATAACTCCTCCTAAGCTCCAGTAAGTAAATGAAGTGTCTCACTCTCACTCTCCTATCTATTTTAATTTCTAAACGGAGAGGACGCCAGCCATGTCCTCTCCCTATCAATCTCAATGCACGTGTGAAAATGGCCGCGACGCGCGGCTCCTTATATAGAATCCGAGTCTCGCGATAGAATCCGAGCCTCGCGAGAATCCGACAGCGTGATGATGACGTTCGGGCGCGCTCGGGTTAACCGAGCAAGGCGGGAAGATCCGAGTCGCTCGGACCCGTGTAAAAAAACATGAAGTTCGGGCGGGTTCGGATTCAGAGAAACCGAACCCGCTCATCTCTACTAATCAATGGTATTGTTGGTCCAAATCACTGGAAGAAAAGGACAAAATCACTGGAATTATTCGTTCTAATCAATGGTATTATTGGTCCAAATCACTGGAAGAAAATGACAAAATCACAGGAATTATTCGTTCTAATATATGGTATTATTGGTCCAAATCACTGGAAGAAGACTGACGTTTTGGGGATTATGGAGACATAATGTTTTTGAATATAAATCCTAAAGCAGGTGGTGTATTAGAGCAAAAGAGTGCAAGAGACCAGCCATGCAGTTTCTGAAATATTATGACAAAATGTTACTGTATTTCATAAGCACTCATTCCTAACTCTGCTAAGTACTGTTTGGTATACTGTATCTGGCTTCCGTGAGGTAGTTGTCCATTATTTCAGCTTCCATTGACCTTTTTGAAAGCGGTAGAAGTTATCGATTTTTATTTTATTTTATTTTTCCCCTATTTTTTTATTTTCTCCTGCATAGCCCAGTAAAATGTTGCAATGTTAAGTATTGACTTGTGCCTTCTGGGGGTCCACTTCTTCACCAAACCTAGCCAAATCTCATCCTAACCCTCTGTTCCACGTTCTCTATGTACCCCATCTGTGTCACCCATGTCTGTCTACCCCTCTCCTTTAGATTGTAAGCTCTCACGAGCAGGGCCCTCTTCCCTCATGTGCTTATATACTGTTGGTCACCAAAATGCTGCACTGTAATACTATATATACTGCTCACAAAAATGCCGCACAGATATGGAATGGATCTTGCAGTGACACAGAGCTGCAAGATACAGCAATGGCCTACTGTACAACTATATACTGTTAGTCACCAAAATGCTGCACTGTAATACTATATATACTGCTCACAAAAATGCCGCACAGATATGGAATGGATACTTGCAGTGATACAGAGCTGCAAGATACAGCAATGGCCTACTGTACAACTATATACTGTTAGTCACCAAAATTCTGCACTGTAATACTATATATACTGCTCACAAAAATGCCGCACAGATATGGAATGGATACTTGCAGTGACACCGAGCTGCAAGATACAGCAATGGCCTATTGTACAACTATATACTGTTAGTCACCAAAATGCTGCACTGTAATACTATATATACTGCTCACAAAAATACCGCACAGATATGGAATGGATACTTGCAGTGACACAGAGCTGCAAGATACAGCAATGGCCTACTGTACAACTATATACTGTTAGTCACCAAAATGCTGCACTGTAATACTATATATACTGCTCACAAAAATGCCGCACAGATATGGAATGGATACTTGCAGTGACACAGAGCTGCAAGATATAGCAATGGCCTACTGTACAACTATATACTGTTAGTCACCAAAATGCTGCACTGTAATACTATATATACTGCTTACAAAAATGCCGCACAGATATGGAATGGATACTTGCAGTGACACAGAGCTGCAAGATACAGCAATGGCCTACTGTACTGTACTACTATAATTATTATATACTGGTGGTCCCCAGTCCCCACAATGCAGCACACTGATCAGATATTTGCAGCACACTGAGCACAGATATGGAGCGTTTTCAGGTAGAGAACTTACATATTTTCAGCACACTGAGCACAGATTATTTGCAGCACACTGAGCACAGATATTTGCAGCACACTGAGCACAGATTACAGATCTTTTCAGGGAGAGAACGCTGCCACGTCCTCTCTGTTCAATCTCCAATGCACGAGTGAAAATGGCGGCGACGCGCGGCTCCTTATATAGAATACGAATCTCGCGAGAATCCGACAGCGGGATGATGACGTTCAGGCGCGTTCTGGTTAACCGAGCAAGGCGGGAAGATCAGAGGCTGCCTCGGACCCGTGTAAAATAGGTGAAGTTCGGGGAGGTTCGGATCCCAAGGAACCGAACCCGCTCATCTCTAGTACAAAGCGGATCGTTGCTGTGCGATGGGTTTTATGAAGAATCCATTCACACAGCCGATCGCAAAGAGATTGTCAGGAAGAAGGCGTTTGTGGTTGGCAACTGGCCGTTTTCTGGGAATGGTTGGAAAAACGCAGGCATGTCCAATCGTTTGCAGGGCGGGTGTCTGACGTCAATTCTGGCCCCGGACAGGCTGAAGTGATCACAGCGGCTGAGTAAGTTCTGGGCAACTCAGAAACTGCACAAACTTTAGTTGTCCCGCTTGGCTGTACATGCGTTCGCACATTTGCACAGCTAAAATACACTCCCCTGTAGGCGGCGACTATCTGATTGCAGCGCTGTAAAAAACTGCTAGCGAGCAATCAGGTCTGAATTACCCCCATGGTTTTGCCCAACTGCTAATAAATGTGCTGCTACGATTAGGTCTGAATTACCCCCTAGGTGCACTGCAACACTTACCACTGCCTGATGCCACATCTCCTCCTCAATTCATGCTGCAATCTTACTCCGTAAACTTGTCAGAAATACAGCACATCCAAGGAGGGGTTTGCAGCCATTGCGAGCTGTCATAGGCTCAGTGTGCATTTGTGCATGTGCATACATTCCTGTTTTTTCCTTTTTGGTGCATGTCCAGGCAAGATACAGTGAAATAATTTGCTTCTCAGGATATAATCGTTAAAAAGAAGATTAGTTTACAAAAATATTTAATTTTATTCACATCTGTTTTGTATGACCAATCAATTAGATCAGGAGATTTAACACTGCATGCATTATCGAACCCTAGACAAAATTGTACAACCAATAAAGTGATTTATTGTACTACAGTGCTAGAGACGGTCAGAGTAAATCTAAGTACAGAAGTTTTCAATACTATACTAGATTCAGCACCACGGACAGAGGCAGATGGTGTAAATATAAATAACCACTTGGTCAGTTGGTCAGTTTGAATGAATAGTGAGCCTAATTCAGAGTTGATCGCAGCAGGAAATTTTTATGCAGTTGGGCAAAACCATGGCCCTCATTCCGAGTTGTTCGCTCGCTAGCTGCTTTTAGCAGCATTGCACACGCTAAGCCACCGCCTACTGGGAGTGAATCTTAGCTTAGCAAAATTGCGAACGAAAGATTCTCAAAATTGCGAATAGAAATTTCTAAGCAGTTTCTGAGTAGCTCGACACTTACTCTGCGACTGCGATCAGTTCAGTCAGTTTCGTTCCTGGTTTGACGTCACAAACACACCCAGCGTTCGCCCAGACACTCCCCTGTTTCTCCAGCCACTCCCGCTTATTCCCCAGAAACGGCAGCGTTTTTTCACACACACCCATAAAACGGCCAGTTTCCGCCCAGAAACACCCACTTCCTGTCAATCACACAACGATCACCAGAACGAAGAAAAAACCTTGTAATGCTGTGAGTAAAATACCAAACTTCTTAGCAAATTTACTTGGCGCAGTCGCAGTGCGAACATTGCGCATGCGCAGTTTGCGGGAAAATCGCTGCGATGCGATGAAAAAGAACGAGCAAACAACTCGGAATGAGGGCCCATGTGCACTGCAGGGAGGGCAGATATAACATGTGCAGAGAGAGTTAGATTTGGGTGGGTTAATTTGTTTCTGTGCAGGGTAAATACTGGCTGCTTTAGTTTTACACTGCAGTTAAGATTTCAGTTTGAACACACCACACCCAAATTTAACTTATAGGCCCTACACACTGGCCGATATTCCTCAAAGATATGAACGATCTCGTTCATTATTGAACGAGATAACATTCATATCTTTGAGTGTGGCGGCTCCAGCGATGAACGATGCATGGCCCTGCGCTCGTTCATCGCTGGTTCCCCGTCAGCTGTGCATGCAGGCCAATATGGACGATCTCATCCATATTTGTCTGCACTTCAATGGAGCCGGGTGATGGGGGGAGTGAAGAAACTTCACTCCCCCCGTCACTGCCCCCTCGCCGCCGGGTCGCCCGTCGGCTGTATCTGCCGTCAGTGGATCTTTATATGTGTAGGGCCCTTTACTCTGCACATGTTATATCTAACCCCCCTTCCCTGCAGTGCACATGGTTTTGCCCAACTGCTAACAAATTTGCTGCTGCAATCAACTCTGAATTAGGCCCCATGTGCACTGCAGGGGGGGCAAATATAACATGTGCAGAGAGAGTTACATTTGGGTGGGGTGTGTTGAAACTGAAATCTTAACTGCAGTGTAAAAATAAAGCAGCCAGTATTTACCCTGCACAGAAACAAAATAACCCACCTAAATCTAACTCTCTCTGCACATGTTATATTTGCCACACCTGCAGTGCACATGGTTTTGCCCATTAGCTAACAAATGTGCTGCTGCGATCAGGTCTGAATTAGTCCCAGTGACTCCAGTATGGGGTAGATATACTGAGACACATTACTATCAATCGGGGGAACATTACACAGGTCATGTAGATAAATAGGCAACTACAGTATATGCTGTGCAATAGTGACATACAGAATAAGAGCACTGAAATTGCTTGCAGGAAGTACTTCTCACCAAAGCTTTTGTAAAATGGAAGCAGAATTGTTTATTATCATTACACTAGAATATGACACAAATCTGCTCTGTAGATGTAGATTAAAGTAATGCACAGAGCATGGTTTACATCAGTGGTTCTCAACCACGGTCCTCAAGTACCTCCAACAGTTCATGTTTTCCAGGTCTCCTCACAGGATTGCAAGTGAAATAATTTGCTCCACCTGTGAGTCTTTTAAAATGTGTCAGTGAGTAATGAATACACTTGTTCAACTACTAGGAGACCTGGAAAACCTGAACTGTTGGGGCTCCTTTAGGACCGAGGTTGAGAACCACTGGTTTACGTCACATGAATAATAAAATAATGACCCATGCCTGAAAACTCCTTTTAAATCTGCATCAACACTTAGGAAGGGAGAGGAATATTCTAGTCCCGCACACAAAGGGCACACAAATTCCTTACATACAGTAGATCCAAACAGAGCATTCTATTACGCAACACTTATGGGATGTTGTTGCCTGCATTCAAACACCATCACAATGGCACATCTTCTGTGCATCGCCTAACTTAATTGACCTCATACAGTCTGAATGAATGAATGTCCTTAAAACAGGATGGGAAGCTGTGCAATAGGCTCAGAACCAGGGGCATAGCCAGAACTTTGTGGGCCCCAGACCAACATTTTGAAGGGGCCCCCATCCCAATGCTTCTAGAGAGACACTTCTCTGCAGCAATTGTTAATTTTATGCCACATGGTAGTGCCCTAGTTCATTTCCTGAACCATAGTAGAGCCTTAGTTAATATTAAGCCCCATAGTAGTTTACTTTATGAACCATAATAGAGCCCTAGTTCACATTATGTCACATTGTAGGGCTGCCAATACATATTATGTAATACACTACCCCCAATTCACATTATGACATACAGTGTCCCCAGTTCATATTATGCCACATTACAGTGCCCCCTGTTCACATTATGCCACACTATAGGGCCTCCACTTTATATTGTGCCACATTACAGTGCCCCCAGTTCATATTATTTAACAATATAATGCCCTCCAGTTCATTTTATGACATATTACAATGAGCAGGTCCACTGCAGTATATTATAGGCCATTTGTAAGGGCCCTTATGTATCTACCAACAGTGAAAAATGTATATAACACATGTAAGTGTGACAGGGAAGGTGGGCCTCTTTCAGCACTGGGCCCCATAGCAGCTGCACTCCCTGCACCTGTGGTAGTTATGCCCTTCTATATAACACATGTAACTGTGACAGGGAAGATGGGCCTCTTTCAGCTCTGGGCCCCATAGCAGCTGCACTCCCTGCACCTATGGTAACGAGCTACGCCCTTGATCAGAACCAATGCTGTACTACTGAGCTTCTTATCTGTGGATGTTTCTTAGGCACCTACCAATGACTGTCTTTTGTATATAGTACATGCTCCACTTTTCTGAAAGAAAATAAAAATTGCAAATAAAAGTATAATCACACTGTATCTTCATGGGCTTCATTGATCCGGTGGAACAGTGCACGTGATCACTTTTATGTTGAATGTGTGAAATCTGTAGAGAAATGTAGATGATTACAGGAATTTTTGATCTTTAGATCCACAATATCATAAAAAATGACTTCTTGACATGCGGTATTGTAATACTTACCTAACACGATTTGAAAGGACTAAAACAAGCACATGTAACAGTTATTGCAAAAATGATAGGTATTATGTATTAGGATAGCGTAGTTCATGTTTGTACACATATGCAATTCAATAGCGATTTTCTAGGCTGCAGAACTGCTAATGTTAGCTGCTGACAGAAATGAAGAGAGTCGCCTGCCGGAGCCATCGCACGCTCATTTGAAATTGCATACACATTTGCAGCCTATAGGCAAAAATGAGCAACATATAGGTGATGGGTAGACCTATGGCTATGCACATACCTCCCAACATGACCCTCTTCAGGAGGGAACGAATGCTCTGCTTCTGGACTTTCTTCATAATTTGTGATCGCCAGCACCTGTGTTGAACAGGTTAATGGATAAGAAAGGTGTTTTCCCACAGGTGATGGCAATCACAAATTAAGAGGGAAGTCCAGGAGCAGAGCATTCTGTCCCTCCTGGAGAGGGTCATGTTGGGAGGTATGTATGCAGACTGGACACGGCAGTAGTGCAGACGCCACAATTTTGCACATGCAAGTTTTTAGCTGACACGCCCCAAAAATAACCAACACGTGCCTGAGTTTATCCAACCACTCACGATTAACCCCTCCATACAGTCACTTCCTGTCAATCAATTTTCCATTAAATCCTCATTGCGAGTGAGATCACAGTGACACCTTGAAGCATGTGCATTGCAATTGCAACAAATGGCGCAGCCTGCTGATAATCACTCCATTGCGTGATCATCGTCCATTGCGTACAGACATGAATTAGACCCAGTATGGTAGGCAGACTTAATAAGTGGGTCTAGAAGAGCTGATTAACTTAACTGAGCTGATCTTTTCTGACCAGCTAACATTTCACTATATATTAGTGATGAGCGGGTTCGGTTTCTCGGAAACCGACCCACCCGAACTTCAGCCTTTTTACACGGGTCCGAGCCGTGCTCGGATTCTCCCGTGTGGCTCGGGTAAACCGAGCGCGCCCGAACGTCATCATCCCGCTGTCGGATTCTCGCGAGAATCGGATTCTATATAAGCAGCCGCGTGTCGCCGCCATTTTCACACGTGCATTGAGATTGATAGGGAGAGGACGTGGCTGGCGTCCTCTCCGTTATAGTAGAAAAGACTGAGTGACTTAGTTATAATTGTGGGGAGGATTGGGGACGGGGAGCAGCTGTTAGGGAGTACAGTGCAGGGTTTTGATTATAATACCACCAGTGAGTTTAATCTGTTGTTTCTCTGCCTGAAAAAAACGCTCCACCATATCTGTGCTCACTCAGTGTGCTGCACTGCTGCATGATATATCTGTGCTGAGTGCACTGCTCACACTGCCTAATTGTGGGGACTGGGGAGCAGTTATAGCAGGAGTACAGTGCACAGTTTTGCTGACAGTGACCACCAGTCCAGTATACGTTTGTCTGCCTGAAAAACACTCCTGTGGTGGCTTTTTTTTTCTTTATACTACTAGTTTAGCAGTCTGCTGACAGTGTCCACCAGGTCCGTTATTATTATACAGTATATTATATATATATATATAGCAGTACGGTAGGCCACGGCTGTACCTACCTCTGTGTCGTCAGTGCACTCGTCGTCCATAAGTAATATAATACTATACTATCCATCCATCTACATTGTATACCTGTGGTGGCTTTTTTTTTCTTCATACTAGTTTAGCAGTCTGCTGACAGTGTCCACCAGGTCCGTTATTATTATACAGTATATTATATATATATATATATATAGCAGTACGGTAGGCCACGGCTGTACCTACCTCTGTGTCGTCAGTGCACTCGTCGTCCATAAGTAATATAATACTATACTATCCATCCATCTACATTGTATACCTGTGGTGGGTTTTTTTTCTTCATACTAGTTTAGCAGTCTGCTGACAGTGTCCACCAGGTCCGTTATTATTATACAGTATATTATATATAAATATATATATATAGCAGTACGGTAGGCCACGGCTGTACCTACCTCTGTGTCGTCAGTGCACTCGTCGTCCATAAGTAATATAATACTATACTATCCATCCATCTACATTGTATACCTGTCGTGGCTTTTTTTTCTTCATACTAGTTTAGCAGTCTGCTGACAGTGTCCACCTGGTCCGTTATTATTATACAGTATATATATATATATATATATATATATATATATATATATATATAGCAGTACGGTAGGCCATGGCTCTACCTACCTCTGTGTCGTCAGTGCACTCGTCGTCCATAAGTAATATAATACTATACTATCCATCCATCTACATTGTATACCTGTGGTGGCTTTTAGTTGTGCGCATTAAAATATGGAGAACAAAAATGTGGAGGTTAAAAAAATAGGGAAAGATCAAGATCCACTTCCACCTCGTGCTGAAGCTGCTGCCACTAGTCATGGCCGAGACGATGAAATGCCATCAACGTCGTCTGCCAAGGCCGATGCCCAATGTCATAGTACAGAGCATGTAAAATCCAAAACACAAAAGATCAGTAAAAAATCAAAATTAAAAGCGTCTGAGGAGAAGCGTAAACTTGCCAATATGCCATTTACGACACGGAGTGGCAAGGAACGGCTGAGGCCCTGGCCTATGTTCATGGCTAGTGGTTCAGCTTCACATGAGGATGGAAGCACTCATCCTCTCGCTAGAAAAAAGAAAAGACTTAAGCTGGCAAAAGCACAGCAAAGAACTGTGCGTTCTTCGAAATCACAAATCCCCAAGGAGAGTCCAATTGTGTCGGTTGCGATGCCTGACCTTCCCAACACTGGACGGGAAGAGCTTGCGTCTTCCACCATTTGCACGCCCCCTGCAAGTGCTGGAAGGAGCACCCGCAGTCCAGTTCCTGATAGTCAAATTGAAGATGTCAGTGTTGAAGTACACCAGGATGAGGATATGGGTGTTGCTGGCGCTGGGGAGGAAATTGACAAGGAGGATTCTGATGGTGAGGTGGTTTGTTTAAGTCAGGCACCCGGGGAGACACCTGTTGTCCGTGGGAGGAATATGGCCATTGACATGCCTGGTCAAAATACAAAAAAAATCAGCTCTTCGGTGTGGAATTATTTCATAACAAATGAGGACAACAGGTGTCAAGCCGTGTGTTGCCTTTGTCAAGCTGTAATAAGTAGGGGTAAGGACGTTAACCACCTCGGAACATCCTCCCTTATACGTCACCTGCAGCGCATTCATCATAAGTCAGTGACAAGTTCAAAAACTTTGGGTGACAGCGGAAGCAGTCCACTGACCACTAAATCTGTAACCAAGCTTCTGCAAACCACACCACCAACTCCCTCAGTGTCAATTTCCTCCTTAGACAGGAAAGCCAATAGTCCTACAGGCCATGTCACATGCAAGTCTGACGAGTCCTCTCCTGCCTGGGATTCCTCCGATGCATCCTTGAGTGTAACGCCTACTGCTGCTGGCGCTGCTGTTGTTGCTGCTGGGAGTCGATCGTCATCCCAGAGGGGAAGTCGGAAGCCCACTTGTACTACTTCCAGTAAGCAATTGACTGTCCAACAGTCCTTTGCGAGGAAGATGAAATATCATAGCAGTCATCCTGCTGCAAAGCGGATAACTGAGGCCTTGGCAGCCTGGGCGGTGAGAAACGTGGTTCCGGTATCCATCGTTACTTCAGAGGCAACTATAGACTTGATTGAGGTACTGTGTCCCTGGTACCAAATACCATCAAGGTTCCATTTCTCTAGGCAGGCGATACCGAGAATGTACACAGACCTCAGAAAAAGAGTCACCAGTGTCCTAAAAAATGCAGTTGTACCCAATGTCCACTTAACCACGGACATGTGGACAAGTGGAGCAGGGCAGACTCAGGACTACATGACTGTGACAGCCCACTGAGTAGATGTATTGCCTCCCGCTGCAAGAACAGCAGCGGCGGCACCAGTAGCAGCATCTCGCAAACGCAAACTCGTTCCTAGGCAGGCTACGCTTTGTATCACCACTTTCCAGAATACGCACACAGCTGAAAACCTCTTACGGCAACTGAGGAATATCATCGCAGAATGGCTTACCCCAATTGGACTCTCCTGGGGATTTGTGGCATCGGACATCGCCAGCAATATTGTGCGTGCATTACATCTGGGCAAATTCCAGCACGTCCCATGTTTTGCACATACCTTGAATTTGGTGGTGCAGAATTATTTAAAAAACGACAGGGGCGTGCAAGAGATGCTGTCGGTAGCCAGAAGAATTGCGGGCCACTTTCGGCATACAGGCACCGCGTACAGAAGACTGGAGCACCACCAAAAACACCTGAACCTGCCCTGCCATCATCTGAAGCAAGAGGTGGTAATGAGGTGGAATTCAACCCTCTATATGCTTCAGAGGATGGAGGAGCAGCAAAAGGCCATTCAAGCCTATACATCTGCCCACGATATAGGCAAAGGAGGTGGAATGCATCTGACTCAAGCGCAGTGGAGAATGATTTCAACGTTGTGCAAGGTTCTGCAACCTTTTGAACTTGCCACACGTGAAGTCAGTTCAGACACTGCCAGCCTGAGTCAGGTCATTCCCCTCATCAGGCTTTTGCAGAAGAAGCTGGAGGCATTGAAGGAGGAGCTAAAACAGAGCGATTCCGCTAGGCATGTGGGACTAGTGGATGGAGCCCTTCATTCGCTTAACCAGGATTCACGAGTGGTCAATCTGTTGAAATCAGAGCACTACATTTTGGCCACCGTGCTCGATCCTAGATTTAAAACCTACGTTGTATCTCTCTTTCCGGCAGACACAAGTCTGCAGAGGTTCAAAGACCTGCTGGTGAGAAAATTGTCAAGTCAAGCGGAACGCGACCCGTCAACAGCTCCTCCTTCACATTCTCCCGCAACTGGGTGTGCGAGGAAAAGGCTCAGAATTCCGAGCCCACCCGCTGGCGGTGATGCAGGGCAGTCTGGAGCGAGTGCTGACATCTGGTCCGGACTGAAGGACCTGGCAACGATTACTGACATGTCGTCTACTGTCACTGCATATGATTCTGTCACCATTGAAAGAATGGTGGAGGATTATATGAGTGACCGCATCCAAGTAGGCACGTCAGACAGTCCGTACGTATACTGGCAGGAAAAAGAGGCAATTTGGAGGCCCTTGCAGAAACTGGCTTTATTCTACCTAAGTTGCCCTCCCTCCAGTGTGTACTCCGAAAGAGTGTTTAGTGCCGCCGCTCACCTTGTCAGCAATCGGCATACGAGGTTACTTCCAGAAAATGTGGAGAAGATGATGTTCATTAAAATGAATTATAATCAATTCCTCCGTGGAGACATTCACCAGCAGCAATTGCCTCCAAAAAGTACACGGGGACCTGAGATGGTGGATTCCAGTGGGGACTAATTAATAATCTGTGAGGAGGGGGATGTACACAGTGAAAGGGGTGATGAATCGGACGATGATGATGAGGTGGACATCTTGCCTCTGTAGAGCCAGTTTGTGCAAGGAGAGATTGATTACTTCTTTTTTGGTGGGGGCCCAAACCAACCAGTAATTTCAGTCACAGTCGTGTGGCAGACCCTGTCGCTGAAATGATGGGTTCGTTAAAGTGTGCATGTCCTGTTTATACAACATAAGGGTGGGTGGGAGGGCCCAAGGACAATTCCATCTTGCACCTCTTTTTTCTTTCATTTTTCTTTGCGTCTTGTGCTGTTTGGGGAGTATTTTTTTGAAGGGCCATCCTGCGTGACACTGCAGTGCCACTCCTAGATGGGCCAGGTGTTTGTGTCGGCCACTTGGGTCGCTTATCTTAGTCACACAGCTACCTCATTGCGCCTCTTTTTTTCTTTGCGTCATGTGCTGTTTGGGGAGTATTTTTTTGAAGGGCCATCCTGCGTGACACTGCAGTGCCACTCCTAGATGGGCCAGGTGTTTGTGTCGGCCACTTGGGTGGCTTATCTTAGTCACACAGCTACCTCATTGCGCCTCTTTTTTTCTTTGCGTCATGTGCTGTTTGGGGAGTATTTTTTTGAAGGGCCATCCTGCGTGACACTGCAGTGCCACTCCTAGATGGGCCAGATGTTTGTGTCGGCCACTTGTGTCGCTTAGCTTAGTCACACAGCGACCTTGGTGCGCCTCTTTTTTTCTTTGCGTCATGTGCTGTTTGGGGAGTATTTTTTTCAAGTGCCATCCTGTCTGACACTGCAGTGCCACTCCTAGATAGGCCAGGTGTTTGTGTCGGCCACTTGGGTCGCTTAGCTTAGTCACACAGCTACCTCGGTGCAAATTTTAGGACTAACAATAATATTGTGAGGTGTGATGTGTTCAGAATAGACTGAAAATGAGTGGAAATTATGGTTATTGAGGATAATAATACTTTGGGATCAAAATGACCCCCAAATTCTATGATTTAAGCTGTTTTTGAGGGTTTTTGGAAAAAAACACCCGAATCCAAAACACACCCGAATCCGACAAAAAATTTTCGGTGAGGTTTTGCCAAAACGCGTCCGAATCCAAAACACGGCCGCGGAACCGAACCCAAAACCAAAACACAAAACTTGAAAAATTTCCGGTGCACATCACTACTATATATATGCTGCACACTCTCCCATATGGACAAATAAAGCTATAAAATATAGATAAGACATTGTGGTCTGTTCATTGTCAATGGTAGCACAACCACTACAAAAAGTGAAAATGTTTGGTGTGTGTGTGGGTGTGTTGTAACAGGTAGCCCTAGGGCTGAAAGCAACCCTCTCATACTTTGCCTGTGGCCCCCGGCACCTTCCTGCTTTATTGTCAGATTTGTTTGTTATAGCTTCAAACACTTGTATAAATTGCCTGATGACGTGGGATTATAACAGGTGTTTCTTCCTTGGATTGTTTTAATTTATTACTGCTATGAAGGGTAATGTGTGGACAAGAACGCGTGTCATACTGTGCTGTGATGTGTTATGCTGTGCTGTACTTTCCTGCCATACAGCTCCTGTTGGTCTTGAATGCGGAATCTTGCCTGGTGATGTGAATGTAGCCCACTACAATAACATTCTGCTTAGAACAACATATTCTGGTCACAAGACACATAGGTCAAAGGACAAAACACCAAAAATCAATATGCTATATTTTCTGTTAAAAAATAAAAACACATTATCCCTCACCAGAAAAAAAATAAAAACACATTGTTTCCCACTGAAATAAAAATAAAAACACATTGTTTCCCACTGGAATAAAATATAAAACACATTGTCCCTCACAGGAAAAAAAAACGAAAATACATTGTACCCCTCTGGAATAAAAATAAAAACACATTGTACCCCTCTGGAATAAAAATAAAAACACATTGCATCCTATGGGAAAAAAACACTTTGTCCCCCCATGGAATAAAAAACAGAATTAATGAAGCAATCGCCAGCTGTGAATAGTCGCAGCCTGGCACGCCATGCAGCATGCCGTGATGCAACATTAAGATGCGCATGGCTACATCTGTATGATATTATTCTGCTGCAGGGCATTGCACAGGCCTCATCTGAGATGTTAGACGCGGTAAGGCTGGCACTGCAATTGCTGCCAGTCTTGATCAGCAGAGGGTCCCAGTGGATGCCACCGCACTGGCTCTCCAGCTGGCCCCGCTCCTTGGTGCTACCCTGACAGATGGCACCCAAAGTCAAATGCTTCCATTGTCTCTGGGAGTTATGCCATTGAGTCACGTTGTGTGGACATGGTCCCACGATCTCTCCTACAAGCCTCAGTGTCCCACGGGCATGGGAAAGGTTGGGTATGCATTTGATCACCTGGTGAATACTGAATAGATGCCATGTGCATGTAGATGTCATCTAAACAGTGCAGGAAGGAGACCCTGGGGGATGCTCAGCTACTCTGGGAGCACTGGGCAGGCCCTCAGAGAAACAAAAACTGGGGACTTGCCGCAAGACCATGCCCCCTCCCTGAGGCCATGGCCTCTTTTCAGGTGCATGGGCAGGGTTCTCAATAACAGGATCCAGTTGTTGGCTAGGCATGGGACATGGAGATGGTTTTCAAACATTGCTGCATCAGGTAGAACCCAATGACTAGGCAGTGGGGAGGAGATGATGGTATAAATGAGGCTAGGAAAAGCACATGAGGGAAGAGAGCCCTGTTCCTGAGAGCTAACAGTCTGTTCATTTTATAGGCAGTGAACCCATACTTCTAGGTATAAATGTACATTGGCAACACTCTGACAAAGCCTGTGAGGCACTGTTTTGAAGCGACATGCATAAAATGACACAGCTCATTATTTCCACTCTCCACAGAAGGAAAATAAATTCCTTTCCATAATTAAAGAAATGCTTTATTTTAGGGAAAGAAAATACCACCCGCAGTATATTGAAAATTAACTATGTAATAATAACAGAGAATAAGGGGCCATTTGGTTTTAAAGCGCTGCCAACTCTTACGTGCAAATATTTTTGTTGACAATACATTTCTGGTTGACTGAGGGATCCTGACTCATGCATATTCATTAGCATGCCCGCTTGCTTCCTTGGCAAGCAAACCGTCCCATTGTTTACCTTCAGCACAGAATCCCTTGACCGTGTCTCTCCTCCTTACATAAAAATGCTATTTATCCTCTTACAATTATAGCTTACAGCCTCAGACAGCATTATCCGCCTTAAGCCTGTTTTGTAAAACAGTCAAGTACGCCGGTATAGCCAGACAGCTTATTTCCCATACCCTGCAAGCTTTGGCTATAGAATTTTAGGAGATTAGTCCTTATTATGGGGTCAGGGAGATTGATATTTACACTGTTCAGTTTCTTGCCTGCCTGGAACTGGCTATTATTCAGTAAAATCATTTACAGAATAGCTGCAGTAAAATTAATGTACCTTGGTAGAGCAGTTGGCAACATTTCCCTATTGAAAGATGTATGGCAGGCTTGCTTTTGTACTTAGATCAATGACTCAGTGCTGTAGCAAGGAAGTAGTGCGCCCAGGCGACATCACAATACGGCGGACCCACACACCTCCCTTTCCTTACCACCCTAAGAAAAAAATGTCCTCTCGTAGACTTCTCTGAAAAATAGATTACAAAAAATATATATACATTGAAACCACATATAAAAGCACAATGCAGAGTAAAGAAAGGTCCCCCGACATTGGGGGTAATTCAGAGTTGATCGCAGCGTTTGTTAGCAGTTGGGCAAAACCATGTGCACTGCAGGGCAGGCAGATATAACATGTGCAGAGAGAGTTAGATTTGGGTGGGTTATTTTGTTTCTGTGCAGGGTAAATACTGGCTGCTTTATTTTTACACTGTAATTTAGATTTCAGTTTATACACACCCAGTGGTGCAAGTAGAAATTTTTTTCTTAATGGTATTGAGTGCTGAAAAATGGGCATGGTCATGTGTTGTGATGGGGCGTGGCCACATGCTGCTAGTGGGAGTGGCTACATGACAGTAGCGGTGTGGCCACACAACACAGCCCCTTTTTTTTTAAAATATCTGGAGGCAAGGCTAAAAATATATAGTAATGCCTCAAGTATAATAGAACTATATAGTGATACATCCAGTATAATAGAAACATATAGTAATGCCCCCAATTTAATAAAAATATATAGTAATACCTCCATTATAACAAGAAAATACTGTACAGCCACTGTCGCACCCCCAGTAACCCTGACAAAGTGTGAGGAATCCGTCATGCTGCCAAGCACCATGGTCTTGTTGCTTTGTGGCACATCATAATTGTGGTAATAGAAAAGTGTGTGGCGGGTGGTACTGCGTACCCACTGCCAAATTCGTACCCGCATACTTGCACCACTGAACACACCCCACCCAAATCTAACTCTTTCTGCACATGTTATATTTACCCCCCTGCAGTGCACATGGTTTTACCCAACTACTAACAAATTTGCTGCTGCGATCAACTCTGAATTACCCCCATTGTCGCTTTGAGAGGAGTGTTCACTTCTCTGCATAGAGCGCAAATAATCCAAAAAAGAACATTGCTATCACATATGAAATTCATAAAATATATATAAAAGAGGCTGCATGTGGATTATTACTGAATAAACACATTTAATAATGCCCCAATCCAAGGGCAAATTAAGAGATGGGGGACCCGGGTGCGGCCACTGTGCAAGCCCCCCCACCCTCACCAGCAGATCATCCAAGTAGACTGGCACTGCGCATGGCTGATCTTCAGGAACATGGCATCTGTGTAATTTCTCCAATGACCCCTCTACTACGCATGTGCAGATCTCCAGGAACATGGCACCTGCACCAGTTCCTTGAGTCCAACTGGAGAAAGAGTGCGATATAAAATTATTATTATTATTTTCTCAGTGATTTTTGTAGTGCCGACAGGTGTGCAAGAGCCTGCTATTTCCAGGAATGGACTTGGGATCATCAACTGCCTAGTTTAAGGAATTTAATTCATATATTTAGGTTAAAGCAAATAGAATTGAAAGGTAGAAAAAAAAATACATATACTGTAGCTATCTGTAATTATTGAACTGGTTCGACTGCAATATTGTGCTTATATATGAAAAATACTGTAATTATACAGGCTACATCTGAGTGATAATGATTCGAATTCCTTCCAGGAACATGTGTGTAATTCAAGATAAATGAATTGTCTAAAATTAATTAAAAGCAAAAACTAATTACCAACATAATATAAGGTTAATTTCGGGACAAAGGAAAACTATTATTAGCAACAAAGAAGTCATGTAATGGTAACACTCTAGGGCCCTCATTCCGAGTTGATCGCTAAGTTTTTCGTTCGCACAACATATTCGCAAAGTTGCGTTAATGTAGTAAATTTGCGAACATCCGCCCCCAACGTATTTTTGCACATTCGTACGCAGTATTACACAAAGTGGGCGTACGCCAAATGACATCGCAGTAATGCGAAACCATCGCAGCAATGCGAAACCATCGCATTAACACATACTTCATCGTAAAAATACTAAGTTGTAGTAGATTTACACATTTTTCCTTAAAAGTGCACACTTTTAAGGAAAAACGCACAACAATGTGTTTTTTTGCTATTAAGTGAAATTACACCTTTCAGTTTAAAGTCCACAAGCCCTCGTCAATTACGAATCCAATTAGTGTAATGATTGATAATGTTCCTAACCAATTAAGTCAGCCAAAAATACCTGGAGAACACTTTGTTGCCATAATTGGCCATCAACATGTAAAAGTCTAAAATATAAATATAGATGTTTTAAATGTGTTTTTTTTTTTTTTTTGGTGTAAAGGTGTTGTTTGTGAATGAAGGTGTTTACATGTTTATTAACACAATAATCTCCTAATTTTTTTTTTTTTTTTAAATCTTACGTTAGATGTGTGAAATGTTTTAGGAAATCAATTTCTGCTTGGCAATCTGCTGATCCTTTTTTGCATTAATAAACACAACACCCGGTTAACTTTAAATAACTTGTTTTTATTTTTACATTTTTTGTAATCAGTAAAAAAAACAAAACAAAATGTAATCAAGCAAATTTTTGTAACTGATCAATACAATTCAATAAGCCATGCAGGTGTTGGCGCATGTTTTCCAGAATGCCCCCAAAACTTGTGGGATCTCCAACTGCAACATCTGAAATTAAGATGCAACATAAACATTAATAACTTAATCACATTACTTATTATCCAAGCAAGGCACAAAGCACACTTAAATGCAGGCATGTCCAAACTGCTGGCCTCCAGCTGTTGTGAAACTACATATACCAGCATGCCTTGACACAGTTTTGTGGTCAGAGAATGCCAAAGCTGTGTCAGGGCATGCTGGGATGTGTAGTTTTTCACCAGCTGGAGGGCCGCAGTTTGGACAGGCCTGCTTTAATGCCTAAGTGACTACATCATGGCTGCTTTAAGGATAAATCAGTAGCAGAACAACACACAAGCCTGCTCAGCAATGTTTTTGTATTTTTTACAAGAAAGTGTACCACACCATGGGGTACATTTACTACTACGGGAGTTCTATTTAAGATGGGACGTTGACCATAGCAACCAATCAAATTAAACATGTTATCATGTAAAAGTGGGCATAAAAATTACAATTATAATCTTATTGGTTGCTATGGGCAACATCCCATGTAAAAGAGAACTACCATCTTAGTAAATGTAACACCATGTTGGCATTCATTCACATCTGTAGTGAAGAGAATTAAAGTTTTGGAGGTTTGGTCCTGCATCATCACACTGCATATCAACATCTTTAGAAGGACTACATATCCTAGCATGCCCACACTACCTGAAAGCCGCCTTTACTAAATAAGGTCAAACAGGTTTTGAAAAATACAATAAGCATTTTGTGAGTGTAACTTTCACACCACAAATCATTGTGTTGTTCGGCTGGCTAACAAAGTGAAGCATGTGATTTGAAAGTGCAAACATTATGAATACACAGGCACAAGTGTAAAAGACTAACAACATACTAAACTCCACTCAGGTAGAAATGTTAGGCTGAAAACTGAGCACATATTAAACCATGTTGTCCTGGCAACCCTGTCGAACTAATGAGTGTCGACCTAGAGTGGACACACAAAACATTGCACACATAAACACTACATATAATGATACTCACAAAAATTTCAATGCAACATGAACACCATCAATAATAACTCAAAATGTTTTCCTTGCTAGCTGATTTTCAACAGTACAACAGTGCATGTTTTTACATTGTAAGTGTAAGTAGGTAATATTTATTTTACAAATGTTAAAACACTTACTTTCCTCTGCAACATGATGATCACCACTGAGTCCATCAGGGGCTTCTTCTGCCCATTCACTGGGTGGTGAAGGCAGCTGGATGGGGGAAGGAGGAGGGATTGGGGAAGGAGGAGGGATGGGGGAAGGAGGCTGGATGGGGGAAGGAGGAGGGATTGGGGAAGGAGGAGAGATGGGGTAAGGAGGAGGGATTGGGGATGTATTTTCTGAGGGTGGGTCTGATTGAGAGGGCGAGGGGGGCGGAGAGAATGTTTGGGGCGGAGAGAATGTTTGTCCAATAGAGGGTGAGGGGGGCTGAGAAGGGGAGTTGGAAGGAGAAGGAGAAGGGGACTGGGAAGGAGGAGAAGGGGGCACAGAAAGAGAAGGAGAGGTGGGCTGAGAAGGGGAGTGGAAAGGGGAGGGGGACTGGGAAGCTGAGGGGGACTGGGAAGCTGAGGGGGACTGGGAAGCTGAGGTGGACTGGGAAGCTGAGGGGGACTGGGAAGCTGAGGGGGAATGGGAAGCTGAGGGGGACTGGGAAGCTGAGGGGGACTGGGAAGGGGAGGGGGAGTGAGAAGGGGAGGGGGAGTGAGAAGGGGAGGGGGGCTGAGAAGGGGCCTGATGTTGCCTCCCTGCATCAGTTTGCCGTTGTGGCCGTCCTATAATGATATATGTATTATATTTTAGATTGCATGTTAAATTTCAGAAACACCATTTGTCAATTACACTGTTCTGTCCCATGTAAAAGACACAGGGCTTGGTTTTTTTTTAAATTCTTATGATTTTTAAAACTGTTCATGTTGTCCACAGCAACCAAAATGATTATACTAAACTTTTTTGATGCTCATTACTGAATCTATTCCATTGAGTCATATTGATTGGTATAGGCAACATCACCAGATCACTATTCAAGCCACCTTATTATATAGACACCACTGATCAAGTTATTTGGTACAGTTTCCAGCCTGGGTATTAATTCTGTACAACATGCACTTGTTTTGATTCACTTTTCTACAGTCAGTACTGTTTGCCCTAACCACACACACTGTCATATTTATTAAATTAGTTCAGTCAGTGTTGCAATTACAGACTACCACTTAGTGAAAATTTGCTAAGTTTATGCTAATAATCTCTGTTATGTAATGTAACTTACTGCGTGCACGCATTTGCCGGATTTGCTGGCGGATCTCCGCCAACAGTTCCGGAGTCCTCCTGCGGAGATCACTCCATCTCCTCTCGAGTTGGATGATGGTCCGCCTGCTGCGGACGCGAGACCTCAGTAGATGGCGGACCTCCGCGTAGGCCTCGCGCTTAACCCGATTTGGGATAAAGCGCCTAACGCGGCCTACGCGGCGGTCCATCACCGCAACCAGGACGCGGAGCTCCCGCCTGGTGAAAGGTGCTGCACGCATCATGGCAATGGCGTTTTCCTTATTTGGGCATATATTTATAGTGTGTGTTAGCATGTGATTTGTCTAAAATCTATGCTGTCATTTCAATAAACTTTATTGATCTTTGCAATGCTGTGAAGAGCAGAGTGGTAATTTCGCACGAGCGGAAATACGCAGTCGCGGAAGAGGAAAAATCAAATAAAAATTTAACACACAACCACCAACTAAAACACCCACACAAACACAGACACACACACACACTTTGTTTAAAATTTAAAAAATACTCTGTGTACTCACCACATTTTGTGTGATAATTCAGCTGCACAGTCACAAAGTTGCCAACATTTAGTTTCATTTGTTTGTGTTTTTTTCATTAAAAACAGGATTAGATGAAAGAAAACTAATAAGGACACTATTTAGCAACATCACATTATTAGATTCTAAAATAAAACATTGTAAGCTTAACTTGTTTAAGGTTATTTTTAAAAAACATAATTAGAGATTCCCACACACCCGATTAATTACACAATGACCTTACAATAGCAAGCCAAATTACATCATAACAAAATGAGCATAAGCATACAGTGTTTTAGATTATTTTCGAAAAGTAAATCAAAATACACTATACCTGAAATATTCTTCAACAATGCTTGCCCTGACTTGGCTTCCCCTCCGTGAAACACTCCCCCCACCGAATCGACGGACAACCCCTGGCTCCTCATCTGGCAATTCCTCTGTCTGAGGAAGCTCTACGCTACTCCTTACCGCGATGTTATGTAGTATAGCGCACAGGACCACTATTTTACTTGCCATCTCCGGCGAATACATGATGTCGCCACCAGTGCGGTGGAGCACACGAAAACGGCCTTTAAGGACCCCAATTGTGCGCTCCACCAGCTGTCTAGTGGCAGTAAGCGCGGAGTTAAATTCCGTCTGTGGTCCTGGCCTGGGATTACGGTAAGGAGTCATGAGCCAGGGGGTGCAAGGATATCCACGGTCTCCTGTTTGAGGAGAAGAAAAAATTAGAAAGAGTATATTCCTAAAATTGTGTAAAAATGGCTGGAAATTATGTAGGCCAACTCACCCAATAACCACATGTCTGCTCGTTGTCTTGATCTTAATCTGTGCCATATCCCTGATTGTCTAATGACATAAGCATCATGCGAGTTTCCGGGAAACTTGGCATTCAGGGAAAGGATCTGGAGGGATGGCCCACAAACAACCATTACATTCAGAGAATGAAACAGTTTCCTGTTTCTATAAATTTCTTCATTATGTCTTGGTGGCACAATAGCTACATGTGTGCCATCCACAACCCCAATAACATGTGGGAAGCGACTACCACCTTCCTCAAATTGCCGCTTCACCACATCTAGGGCACCATCATCCAGAGGCATAGCAATAAATTGCTTCACACGCTTTATGAAAGCCTGGCTGACACGCCGCAGGACCTTACTGAACTGGCCCTGCGACATGCCAACCAGGTCTCCAACAACATGCTGAAATGACCCTGTGGCCAAAAAATGTAACACAGCAAGGAATTGTGTCAATGGTGGTATTGCTGTAGGATACCGAATTGAAGACTCCAGATCACTCTCTATTATGGAGAGAGTGTCTAGGATTAGATGTGGTGGCAGCCTGTATCTACGCACAACAACATCATCTGGCATCCCAAAAAGTAGGACACGGGTGCGGAAAATTGGTGGCCTAGCACGCCTCCGTTGCCTTGGTTGATGAGGAGCCGGTTGTGGTTGTGGGGCTGGCGGTTGGGGTGGGAGTGCTGCCGTGGGTTGGGGTGGTAGGGCTTCTGCTGCCACAAACACTGACATCACACACTTAAAAAAATTTAAAAAGATATGGTGAATAAGACAAATGCAATAAAAAAAACAAAAAAAAACATAATATTTTAATTAAAAACGGGGTGTCAACTTACTGCAGGAGCATACGACATTTTTTCTGGATTCAATTCCGGAACAATTTGAAATTGAGACAAAAAAGGAAAAACACAAATTAAAAGTGAGAAACCTATATAGTTTATTGAAAATACAACACAAATATGTCAACCAACCAAACAGACACATAATAAGAGCATCAAATACATAACAAACACCTAAGTATAAATTAAGAAAAATAGGTTATACATCTAAAATAGATTCACAACAAAATTTTGCCCTTTAGTAGCTATTACAGGCAAGAACAGCACTACTTTGCTGAACAATCCTGGGAAAAATTAGTTAATTTATTATAAAGATGGATGACAAACATAAGCAAAACACTTTGAACAAACACAAACAGCCACAAACACAGGCCAAGGGGACTTACCTGCTCCTCCAAAAACAACAGAAGATTAGTGTTGTAAGGCACACCAAACAAATAAAGTGTAAGGGATTCCAAATAAAATAACGGGATAATTCTCCCAAAATAAGACACCTACAAGAGACACAAAATGACAGTAAGCACACATAGAGCCCATTAACACAAACAGCCACAAACACAGACCAAGGGGACTTACCTGCTCCTCCAAAAACAACAGAAGATTAGTGTTGTAAGGCACACCAAACAAATAAAGTGTAAGGGATTCCAAATAAAATAACGGGATAATTCTCCCAAAATAAGACACCTACAAGAGACACAAAATGACAGTAAGCACACATAGAGCCCATTAACACAAACAGACACAAACACAGGCCAAGGGGACTTACCTGCTCCTCCAAAAAACAACAGAAGATTAGTGTTGTAAGGCACACCAAACAAATAAAGTGTAAGGGATTCCAAATAAAATAACGGGATAATTCTCCCAAAATAAGACACCTACAAGAGACACAAAATGACACTAAGAACAACATTTTTACATTAGTCCACAAAACAGAAACACTAAAGCACAGGTTTTGTTTTATAAATTTACAATCAAAATATAGATTAACAACATTTAATATTTAATAAAAAACAAAAAACATACATTGCAACAACAAACAGAGTTGCATTTAACAACAAGACGATTGCACGAATACTCACAAACGGAACTTCGCAAAAAGTATGCAATACTGTCTATATGCTAAACGCGAACAAACGGGAAAATGTATGCTTGACAATTACTCACTCAGAAAAGCACAATAGCACCTTCACGCACGGGCCACAAACTCCAAACTGCAAAATCCAAACAACTCCAAACTAGAGATGAGCGCCTGAAATTTTTCGGGTTTTGTGTTTTGGTTTTGGGTTCGGTTCCGCGGCCGTGTTTTGGGTTCGAACGCGTTTTGGCAAAACCTCACCGAATTTTTTTTGTCGGATTCGGGTGTGTTTTGGATTCGGGTGTTTTTTTCAAAAAACACTAAAAAACAGCTTAAATCATAGAATTTGGGGGTCATTTTGATCCCAAAGTATTATTAACCTCAAAAACCATAATTTACACTCATTTTCAGTCTATTCTGAATACCTCACACCTCACAATATTATTTTTAGTCCTAAAATTTGCACCGAGGTCGCTGTGTGAGTAAGATAAGCGACCCTAGTGGCCGACACAAACACCGGGCCCATCTAGGAGTGGCACTGCAGTGTCACGCAGGATGTCCCTTCCAAAAAACCCTCCCCAAACAGCACATGACGCAAAGAAAAAAAGAGGCGCAATGAGGTAGCTGTGTGAGTAAGATTAGCGACCCTAGTGGCCGACACAAACACCGGGCCCATCTAGGAGTGGCACTGCAGTGTCACGCAGGATGGCCCTTCCAAAAAACCCTCCCCAAACAGCACATGACGCAAAGAAAAAAAGAGGCGCAATGAGGTAGCTGACTGTGTGAGTAAGATTAGCGACCCTAGTGGCCGACACAAACACCGGGCCCATCTAGGAGTGGCACTGCAGTGTCACGCAGGATGTCCCTTCCAAAAAAACCCTCCCCAATCAGCACATGATGCAAAGAAAAATAAAAGAAAAAAGAGGTGCAAGATGGAATTGTCCTTGGGCCCTCCCACCCACCCTTATGTTGTATAAACAAAACAGGACATGCACACTTTAACCAACCCATCATTTCAGTGACAGGGTCTGCCACACGACTGTGACTGATATGACGGGTTGGTTTGGACCCCCCCCAAAAAAGAAGCAATTAATCTCTCCTTGCACAAACTGGCTCTACAGAGGCAAGATGTCCACCTCATCTTCACCCTCCGATATATCACCGTGTACATCCCCCTCCTCACAGATTATCAATTCGTCCCCTCTGGAATCCACCATCTCAGCTCCCTGTGTACTTTGTGGAGGCAATTGCTGCTGGTCAATGTCTCCGCGGAGGAATTGATTATAATTCATTTTAATGAACATCATCTTCTCCACATTTTCTGGATGTAACCTCGTACGCCGATTGCTGACAAGGTGAGCGGCGGCACTAAACACTCTTTCGGAGTACACACTTGTGGGAGGGCAACTTAGGTAGAATAAAGCCAGTTTGTGCAAGGGCCTCCAAATTGCCTCTTTTTCCTGCCAGTATAAGTACGGACTGTGTGACGTGCCTACTTGGATGCGGTCACTCATATAATCCTCCACCATTCTATCAATGTTGAGAGAATCATATGCAGTGACAGTAGACGACATGTCCGTAATCGTTGTCAGGTCCTTCAGTCCGGACCAGATGTCAGCATCAGCAGTCGCTCCAGACTGCCCTGCATCACCGCCAGCGGGTGGGCTCGGAATTCTGAGCCTTTTCCTCGCACCCCCAGTTGCGGGAGAATGTGAAGGAGGAGATGTTGACAGGTCGCGTTCCGCTTGACTTGACAATTTTGTCACCAGCAGGTCTTTCAACCCCAGCAGACCTGTGTCTGCCG
The DNA here is from genome assembly GCF_028390025.1 of Pseudophryne corroboree. Lineage (NCBI taxonomy): Eukaryota > Metazoa > Chordata > Amphibia > Anura > Myobatrachidae > Pseudophryne > Pseudophryne corroboree. Next base: position 90,340,047 of record NC_086453.1, on the reverse strand, counting down.
GAAAGAGAGATCCAAGGTAGGCTTTAAATCTAGGATCGAGCACGGTGGCCAAAATGTAGTGCTCTGATTTCAACAGATTGACCACCCGTGAATCCTTGTTAAGCGAATTAAGGGCTGCATCCACAAGTCCCACATGCCTAGCGGAATCGCTCCCTTTTAGCTCCTTCTTCAATGCCTCCAGCTTCTTCTGCAAAAGCCTGATGAGGGGAATGACCTGACTCAGGCTGGCAGTGTCTGAACTGACTTCACGTGTGGCAAGTTCAAAGGGCATCAGAACCTTGCACAACGTTGAAATCATTCTCCACTGCGCTTGAGACAGGTGCATTCTATCTCCTATATCGTGCTCAATTGTATAGGCTTGAATGGCCTTTTGCTGCTCCTCCAACCTCTGAAGCATATAGAGGGTTGAATTCCACCTCGTTACCACTTCTTGCTTCAGATGATGGCAGGGCAGGTTCAGTAGTTTTTGGTGGTGCTCCAGTCTTCTGTACGTGGTGCCTGTACGCCGAAAGTGTCCCGCAATTTTTCTGGCCACCGACAGCATCTCTTGCACGCCCCTGTCGTTTTTTAAAAAATTCTGCACCACCAAATTCAAGGTATGTGCAAAACATGGGACGTGCTGGAATTTGCCCATATTTAATGCACACACAATATTGCTGGCGTTGTCCGATGCCACAAATCCACAGGAGAGTCCAATTGGGGTAAGCCATTCCGCGATGATCTTCCTCAGTTGCCGTAAGAGGTTTTCAGCTGTGTGCGTATTCTGGAAAGCGGTGATACAAAGCGTAGCCTGCCTAGGAAAGAGTTGGCGTTTGCGAGATGCTGCTACTGGTGCCGCCGCTGCTGTTCTTGCAGCGGGAGTCCATACATCTACCCAGTGGGCTGTCACAGTCATATAGTCCTGACCCTGCCCTGCTCCACTTGTCCACATGTCCGTGGTTAAGTGGACATTGGGTACAACTGCATTTTTTAGGACACTGGTGAGTCTTTTTCTGACGTCCGTGTACATTCTCGGTATCGCCTGCCTACAGAAGTGGAACCTAGATGGTATTTGGTAACGGGGGCACACTGCCTCAATAAATTGTCTAGTTCCCTGTGAACTAACGGCGGATACCGGACGCACGTCTAACACCAACATAGTTGTCAAGGACTCAGTTATCCGCTTTGCAGTAGGATGACTGCTGTGATATTTCATCTTCCTCGCAAAGGACTGTTGAACAGTCAATTGCTTACTGGAAGTAGTACAAGTGGGCTTACGACTTCCCCTCTGGGATGACCATCGACTCCCAGCGGCAACAACAGCAGCGCCAGCAGCAGTAGGCGTTACACGCAAGGATGCATCGGAGGAATCCCAGGCAGGAGAGGACTCGTCAGACTTGCCAGTGACATGGCCTGCAGGACTATTGGCATTCCTGGGGAAGGAGGAAATTGACACTGAGGGAGTTGGTGGGGTGGTTTGCGTGAGCTTGGTTACAAGAGGAAGGGATTTACTGGTCAGTGGACTGCTTCCGCTGTCACCCAAAGTTTTTGAACTTGTCACTGACTTATTATGAATGCGCTGCAGGTGACGTATAAGGGAGGATGTTCCGAGGTGGTTAACGTCCTTACCCCTACTTATTACAGCTTGACAAAGGGAACACACGGCTTGACACCTGTTGTCCGCATTTCTGGTGAAATACCTCCACACCGAAGAGCTGATTTTTTTGGTATTTTCACCTGGCATGTCAACGGCCATATTCCTCCCACGGACAACAGGTGTCTCCCCGGGTGCCTGACTTAAACAAACCACCTCACCATCAGAATCCTCCTGGTCAATTTCCTCCCCAGCGCCAGCAACACCCATATCCTCCTCATCCTGGTGTACTTCAACACTGACATCTTCAATCTGACTATCAGGAACTGGACTGCGGGTGCTCCTTCCAGCACTTGCAGGGGGCGTGCAAATGGTGGAAGGCGCATGCTCTTCACGTCCAGTGTTGGGAAGGTCAGGCATCGCAACCGACACAATTGGACTCTCCTTGTGGATTTGGGATTTCAAAGAACGCACAGTTCTTTGCGGTGCTTTTGCCAGCTTGAGTCTTTTCAGTTTTCTAGCGAGAGGCTGAGTGCTTCCATCCTCATGTGAAGCTGAACCACTAGCCATGAACATAGGCCAGGGCCTCAGCCGTTCCTTGCCACTCCGTGTGGTAAATGGCATATTGGCAAGTTTACGCTTCTCCTCCGACAATTTTATTTTAGGTTTTGGAGTCCTTTTTTTACTGATATTTGGTGTTTTGGTTTTGACATGCTCTGTACTATGCCATTGGGCATCGGCCTTGGCAGACGACGTTGCTGGCATTTCATCGTCTCGGCCATGACTAGTGGCAGCAGCTTCAGCACGAGGTGGAAGTGGATCTTGATCTTTCCCTAATTTTGGAACCTCAACATTTTTGTTCTCCATATTTTAATAGGCACAACTAAAAGGCACCTCAGGTAAACAATGGAGATGGATGGATTGGATACTAGTATACAATTATGGACGGGCTGCCGAGTGCCGACACAGAGGTAGCCACAGCCGTGAACTACCGCACTGTACTGTGTCTGCTGCTAATATATAGACTGGTTGATAAAGAGATAGTATACTCGTAACTAGTATGTATGTATAAAGAAAGAAAAAAAAACCACGGTTAGGTGGTATATACAATTATGGACGGGCTGCCGAGTGCCGACACAGAGGTAGCCACAGCCGTGAACTACCGCACTGTACTGTGTCTGCTGCTAATATATAGACTGGTTGATAAAGAGATAGTATACTCGTAACTAGTATGTATGTATAAAGAAAGAAAAAAAAACCACGGTTCGGTGGTATATACAATTATGGACGGGCTGCCGAGTGCCGACACAGAGGTAGCCACAGCCGTGAACTACCGCACTGTACTGTGTCTGCTGCTAATATATAGACTGGTTGATAAAGAGATAGTATACTCGTAACTAGTATGTATGTATAAAGAAAGAAAAAAAAACCACGGTTAGGTGGTATATACAATTATGGACGGGCTGCCGAGTGCCGACACAGAGGTAGCCACAGCCGTGAACTACCGCACTGTACTGTGTCTGCTGCTAATATATAGACTGGTTGATAAAGAGATAGTATACTCGTAACTAGTATGTATGTATAAAGAAAGAAAAAAAAAACACGGTTAGGTGGTATATACAATTATGGACGGGCTGCCGAGTGCCGACACAGAGGTAGCCACAGCCGTGAACTACCGCACTGTACTGTGTCTGCTGCTAATATATAGACTGGTTGATAAAGAGATAGTATACTCGTAACTAGTATGTATGTATAAAGAAAGAAAAAAAAACCACGGTTAGGTGGTATATACAATTATGGACGGGCTGCAGAGTGCCGACACAGAGGTAGCCACAGCCGTGAACTACCGCACTGTACTGTGTCTGCTGCTAATATAGACTGGTTGATAAAGAGATAGTATACTACTAATATTATATATACTGGTGGTCAGGTCACTGGTCACTAGTCACACTGGCAGTGGCACTCCTGCAGCAAAAGTGTGCACTGTTTAATTTTAATATAATATTATGTACTCCTGGCTCCTGCTATAACCTATAACTGGCACTGCAGTAGTGCTCCCCAGTCTCCCCCACAATTATAAGCTGTGTGAGCTGAGCAGTCAGACAGATATATAATATATATAGATGATGCAGCACACTGGCCTGAGCCTGAGCAGTGCACACAGATATGGTATGTGACTGACTGAGTCACTGTGTGTATCGCTTTTTTCAGGCAGAGAACGGATATATTAAATAAACTGCACTGTGTGTCTGGTGGTCACTCACTATATAATATATTATGTACTCCTGGCTCCTGCTATAACCTATAACTGGCACTGCAGTAGTGCTCCCCAGTCTCCCCCACAATTATAAGCTGTGTGAGCTGAGCAGTCAGACAGATATATAATATTATATATAGATAATAGATGATGCAGCACACTGGCCTGAGCCTGAGCAGTGCACACAGATATGGTATGTGACTGAGTCACTGTGTGCTGTGTATCGCTTTTTTCAGGCAGAGAACGGATTATAAATAAAAGTGGTGGTCAGTCACTGGTCACTATCAGCAAAACTCTGCACTGTACACTACTGAGTACTCCTAATGCTCCCCAAAATTAGTAAATCAAGTGTCTAAATGGAGAGGACGCCAGCCACGTCCTCTCCCTATCAATCTCAATGCACGTGTGAAAATGGCGGCGACGCGCGGCTCCTTATATAGAATCCGAGTCTCGCGATAGAATCCGAGCCTCGCGAGAATCCGACAGCGTCATGATGACGTTCGGGCGCGCTCGGGTTAACCGAGCAAGGCGGGAAGATCCGAGTCGCTCGGACCCGTGAAAAAAAACATGAAGTTCTGGCGGGTTCGGATTCAGAGAAACCGAACCCGCTCATCTCTACTCCAAACTTCAAACTACCAACACTCACAGCGTGCAAACTAGGCCCTTAAATAAGCAGTGCAATCATTAGCAAGATTACCATACTGTACACCTGTGTGAATGAACGCGACGCACGTAGGTATAAATAGGCACACACCTGGGCGTACACACGTCATCTCCAACATGGCTTCTCGTGAGGAATTAGCAGCAGAGATGGACCGCATTGCACAGCAGCAGATGGCATTGGCGAAAAAACGCCTAGAGTGCCAGAGACGGATGTTGGAATCCGCCTCTGCGGATTCTGAAGAGGCAGGACCTAGTACTCTGCAAATGTCAGCTTCTGAGCCCCAACAATTGAGTGGGGATACCCTGCCACACACACATACTGGCCAAACTGAGGGAGAATCAGCATTAGCCACACAAACACAACAGACAGAAGTTGCTAGTGAGGAGGAAGATGGTGAGGAGCAACAGGAAGAAACCTCACAGGCTACCTCCAGACGTAAGAAAAGACAGCCAGCATTCACTAAGAGGGAGTTGCGTGTCTTGGTCACGCAGGCCATGTCCAAAATACATAGAGGCCCCAAAAACATGGGTGCTGCTACAAAAGATCGCATCTGGAGGGACAACACACATTCTGTGAATGAAGTTGGCTCTGTCGTCAGAACATCGCAGGAAGTTAGACGACGGTAAGTGCATCTTGCCAGTCCTTTTTCTGTGCTAAGTTGACTTAAAAATGTAGTTACATGTGATGTTATGTATAGCAAACACAAGCAGAACATGTGTCCTATATATTTCATACACAAATAATAAGACTCTACTTTGCCCCTCTTTCACAATACATATGTAGGTGGGCCGACTTCAAATCCCGCCTGAAGGCAAAGAGGTCTGCGGAGTGGAATGCCTCAAGGGCTACAGGTGGAGGACCATCTGTCGCTGTGGAGTTTACAGACTTGGAGGAGATGGCGATGGCCTGTGTCAGTTATGAGGAGGGCCAAGGGGTGTCTAATATGGACACGGACCTGCCTGAGATCCTGACGGGACATGACTTGCCAGGTAAGTTTACACATGTATTTGTCTGCAATTTAAACTGTATTTATAAAAAAAAAAGCTAATTTTTATTTTTATTTTTTCCCCACACATTCTTCTATTTGCTTGCCACAAAACACAGCACAGGGGGGTGATCAGTTTGAGTCACAGGAGGGTAATGTGGCTGAGGCTGAGGTGGAGGGACCTAGTGGGTCTGCCAGTGTGGGGCCACAAATCCCACCTCTGCAGGTTCCTACTGGCCCCCCCACCCAACCCTCTGCTATCCCGGAGATCCTGCTTGAAATCGCTAGGTATGGTGAGAGCCTAAATGCGTTTCAAGACAGGGTCATCCAGGAGGTAAGCCAGATAGCTGTCCGGCTCACTGAGCACCGAACCAGTGTTGAGCAAGGTGTTGCTCAACTCTGCCAAGGTCTGGCAGAGATCAGGCAGGGCCAAGAACAACTTGCCTCCTCATTCCAAAGCCTTGCAAATAACATCTTGCAAGGGCTCCAGGCCATCGCTGTCTCCCTTGCCCACAGTGGCAGAGAGCCACCCACATCGGCTCCCTCCCCTGCCCCTGCCCAGGAAGAACAGCCCACTGGGCAGGCCCAACGAAGGTCGCTCCGCAGACCAAGCCAAGAAGAACAGCCTCAGGCGGGGAGAAAAAAAAGAAAGTGATGTCTCTCCAGATGGGCAGCACCCATGTTTTTCATGTTGCCTCTATGTTATTTTGGAGTTGGCTTGTGTGGCCAGAATGGATAACTCCCTCTTAGTGAAATGTATTATTTATGTTTGGAGGTATTGTAGCCTGTGAGTTTTTTTGTATAAACACCAGAGCCATCTTCCTCTTACTAGTGTGCTATGTATTGTTGTGTTTGTGTGGTGGATCCTAATTCTTTCTCAGTTGGGTCCAAATTTTTGTGTGGCAGGGTGTGTAATATGTTTTATTTATGCTTACAAATTATAATTTTGTCAGAAGCTGAATTTTGCAGAGTACTGAGTTCTGCTATATCATTTGTGTCAGTGCCATATGCTTGCTGCTTGGTCCATCTCTGCCTGTGAGACTCACGTGTAGCCATGTTGTTTTCATGTTGTGAAATATTACTACAGTAATAAAAAATATAAAATAAAAAATTGTGCAGTTTATTCAAGGTAATGCATTAGGTAAATCTTAGTTCCAGAAAGATTAGGTCAGCATATAGACACTTGTAGACCAATCTGCAATTTATACCACAAAATTGCATCAACCAAAAAATACAGGTATGCTTTGCACCACACTTTAATGTCCATATTAAGTAAACTGACACAACACTTTTTAGATTTATCTATGGTCAACAGGACATCATTTAAAACATTGTCAGATATTATAAACAAATATTAATGTTACATTTCTGACAAAATTAAAGTGTATGCTGCATTATGTGGGTGTCGGTTTCTTTTGCAAAAATGTTGCAGCTTTCAAATTAATTTTGAAATAATTTCACTTGTTTGTATTTGTTAGTCTTACACACATTAAAACAATTTTAACAAATGTTTACACACCAACTTGAACACAAATAACAACCTTATTTGGCAGTGTGTGAGATTTATATGTGAGTAGAATAAACATGTAATGTGGGTTCAGACAATTGCTGTTTGCTAACTTTCATCTGCGCAGTAATTAACAAGTAATTGCCCATCAGATGAATGTGCTCTCCAATTAACAGCTAATTACTGCATACACACTTGTAACAGTACTTCGCAAATGTAGAGTAACTGCAGACCTACTCGGCTGCTGCGTGAAGGTTGCTACGGTTTCCTATGTTAGTTTTAACAGCGACAATGTTTAATTGCGAAAAACACGCCCATTGCGAGTTGCATACTCCCACACTGTACGCCCACTTTCACGCCCATGTCGGAGCATTGCGAAGTCTCGCCTCCGCCACGCCTCCGCCACTCCTCGTTTTCGTTTGCCAGTTACGTGTGGGGTTTTTTTTTTGTATTTTTGCACCAATGTCGTACGGATGTACTCGCGCATGCATATTCACGCTTTTGCGCATGCGCAGACACTTAGTTTTCGCACATTTGCGATGCGATGAATCTCTGCGATCAACTCGGAATGAGGGCCTATATACACAGAGTTTCCACATGGATCGCCCAACCTATTGACAGACAAATAACATGCTCAGAATTGACTGACTTGAGTAATCATATACTAAACAAATCACTTTGTGCTACACGACATTCCATCTTCATGGCTTGTCATCTACAACATGCAGTTGATTAATTGTAATTAATTACTTTCAATTATTCACAAAAGGTCATTGATTTTCTTGACTTGAGGAAGAGTTTGTTTATACTGTAGTTGAATGTCCACAGCTTATATTATATGTGCTATGTGTTTTTCCCACTTGGAATGTTTTTAATCACTTTTAAAGTTTATGTAGTTGCTTGAGATCTTGGGCTAGATGCGTCATCGCTTGGAAAGTGATAAAATGGAGAGTGAAAAGTACCAGCCAATCAGGTCCTAATTACCATGTCATAGGCTGTGTTTGAAAAATGTCAGTTAGGAGCTTATTGGCTGGTACTTTTTCACCCTCCATTTTACCACTTTCCAAGCGATGATGCATCTGGCCCCTTGTCTTTCATTTAAAGAATTCCACAGGCATTTCAATTTAAGACTATATAATCAGGGCATATCCTATCCTTATAGGCCCTACACACTGGGCGATCCGACTGCAAGATATGAACGATCTCGTTCATTAATGAACGAGATACCGTTCATATCATGCAGTGTGGAGGCAACAGCGATGATCGATGCGTGGCCCCGCGCTCGTTCATCGCTGGTGCCCCGCCGGCTGTGCATGCAGGCCAATATGGATGATCTCGTCCATATTTGCCTGCACTTCTATGGAGCCGGGTGACGGGGGGAGAGAAGAAACTTCACTCCCCCGTAACTGCCCCCCCCCGTATCCGCCGTCGAGCAGCTCGGTGGCAGATCGGTCAGTGTGTAGGGCCCTTAAGTCTTGTTAGTGACTCTGAGCTAAAATAGTCATTATTCCTCCTTGTTTAAGCTCATGTTACGCTATCAACTCCTTCTGTTTTACTGTGAAAAATAGGTGATTGAAAAGACCAACAAATGCACAAAAAATAAATAAATAACGTTATGTCTATATGTGAAGAGATGCCCAGATTGTGTGGAAAGAGTGCCTCCAGATGGACCATGCATTAATGGACATCTGGCAAGCGCTTACCTGTACAACGCTGATTCCACCAAACAGGAGGTCACTAGTGGAAACAACAATGGGGATTCCTGGTGAGAAGACTGCATGGAGGAAGTCACCAGTGTCATAGGAGTCATGACCAGTGACTTGGTGCTGTGTTCCAGCCTTGGAGAACTAAAATCTGAAAAGATACAAACTCATCCAACACAGAAAGTCAATCATAACTCAGTGGAAGCTACTAGAACTTGGTGTCATTGCGAGCTAATATGGTATCACAGCATCAGTAGTCCATCCTCCACCACCACCATACACACACACACACACACACACACACACACACACACACATATCAGCTGTTGCAAGCAGAGCTCAGACAGTCGAGAGCAAAAAAGACAGAAGTCATGCGGAGAGAAGAGCAGTCTTTGGTGGAAGAAACCGCCAGGCTCAAGAAGGAAGAGGCAGCTAGCCAGGAGAGTCAAGAGATGTTGCAGGCAAGCCATAATCTCTGGCATCAACACCAGAGTACCTATGAGAGACAAACTGAAGGCAGGGGACAGTAGCAGCAGTAGGGAATGGCAAAAGAGCTATACAAAGCCGTTAATGCTGCCTCATCCTGGTCCAGGGTGAGGAAGTCACACTTGGGCTATTTATAGTAGACACACAAATCCACCAAGTAACTAACTCCTAGACGTAGGTCATGGTCTTGTAATCCTCTTGGTTTTGCCTTGGCATCCTACATTATTTTTTACCTTCCTCCCAGTCTCCAGTCTCTTGTGTTAGACCTAACCTCTTGTTCCCACATCTTTGTAATTTTTTTATGAGTGAGGGGCTGTGCACCCCCATGGGTGCTAGGTAGGTGTCCTTATGCCATCATTGCTTTCATATACAGTGCACTGGGGCTAGGCCTACTGCACTTATAAAGGCATCTAGGCCTCTGGCATTAGTAGAGTAGCACTCATTTATTGGTTACACTGTGCACAGTGCGCAACTGCAGATATCAGCAAGTGTAGTTGCCACCCAGACATGCAAAGAGGTGCCCTCCAGAGCTACCATAATGCTTACGTAATTGCGTACACATACGCCGCCTATACGCAAGAAGAAGGAACGTTGGGATGAAGAGTAGCCCTATGGATACGCGGGATCAGTATGAGATACCGGCAGTCAGAATCCCGGTGGTCAGGAGACCAACACCAGGATCCTGCCGGCGAGTGCAGCATGTCCCCACGTGGGCTTGCTGCGCTCACCATGCTTCGGGCCTGGTGGCGACCTTTGGTCACCACAGGGCTCTATTCCCTTTTAGGTGGTGGCGTGGACCACCACCCAAATGGGGGAACTAGCTGGCGGTCGGGACTCCGACCGCCAGTATTACAGCTGGAGTCAGGATTCCAGCGTCGGTATCCCGACTGGTGGTCAATTGACTGCCTCCTGGATATGCAGACTGGTCACGATAGTAGCTACACAGGTGCTAAGTTTTTGTACGTTATAGCTTACAGCTGTAGTCAGAAACGTGCCCCGAAAACTTCAATGACACTTCTTTATTATTTATTACCAGTTATTTATATAGCACACATATTCCACACCGCTTACAGAGTGTATTTGGCCATCCACATGAGTCCCTGATCCAGCGGAGCTTACAAACGATGTTCCCACATGTATACGCACACACATTCATGCTAGGGCTAATTTTTGTTGGAGCCAATTAACCTACCAGTATATTTTTGGATTGTGGGAGGAAACCGGAGTACCAGGAGTAAACCTATACAAGCACAGGGAGAATGCCCTAACTGTGTGGAGTTTGTATAATGATGGGACTCAAACCCATGACCTCAGTTCTGTGAGGTAATAATGCTATCCATTACACCATCCATGCTGCGTTTTTACAACCACTCTCCTCTAACATCATGTTAACACCCCGAAACGGTCATTTCCTGCCAATCACTGCATGCGGGTTCGCATCGGCACCTTCACACATGTGCAATGCAAATGCACTACATATGCAGTCTACCGATAAGCAGCGTAACCATGGAATATCGGCTTTGCATTCTTCTCTGAAGAGGCCAATTGTCCATAACATCCCCAATTGGAGTATTGCATGTATTTTACATTAGAGTGCCAATCCGGCCTCTAGTGTTCAGTCCACAGGGCACATAGTGTTAAACACTGATTCAAGCATATCCTATGTTGCCAGTGGCCTAATCCATGTGTGACCAGGTGCAGGGGGAGCGGCGGGCCCTAGCGGCAGCCTGGGCCCATAGTAGCTACAGCCCTTGCACCCACGGTAGTTACGCCATTAATAGCATGATAACCCACTGAGCCATTTCATCATCACCATGTAAAAGGGTTTTTAGCCAAAATATTTATACCTGTCATTTTAAGGCTTACTATAAAGCCCATCCAGTTTACCTCAAGAAAGCAAAAGATCTCTCTTATATCCTATTAATAGAACTAAGATCCACATACTGTATTGAATGTCTTAAAGACATCATACCAATACCATTGCTCCTATAAGATCCATGCAAAGACTTCAGTTCAGCTGTCAACTTAATAAAACAGTCATTAAAAAGTTTCACCTTCCAAAAAGTTGAACAAGTGGCCAGACCCTTAGTAAACTGATGCCACCATTCCTATAATCCTAAATTCCTTATGCAGCCTCTAGAGGGAAATCAATCTACTGACCCTGATCCGTAGAATCTCATCAAGAGATTATTTTTTCCGCTACATCCCCATATAACACCATGTAGAAATCTGCAGTGATAGACAATAGGGCGAGGAGCTCTTTTTGAAGTTACTCAGTATCTCACATAAACAGGGTAGATTCAAGGGCGTAGCTACCATAGGTGAAGGCAGTGCAGCTGCTATGGGGCCCACCTTCCCTGTCACAGTTACATGTGTTATATACATTTTTCGCAACTTTTTCCTTGGGGCCTGCAATATATCTAGGTATGCCCCTGGACCTGCTCATTGTAGTGTGGTATAAAATGAACTTGAGGGTATTTTAATGTTATATAATATGAACCGGGCACTGCAATGAGGCACAATATGAACGGGGAGCACTGTATATCATAATGTGAATTGGGGGTATTGTACGGCATAATGTGTACTGGCAGCTCTGAAATGTGACATAGGGTGAACTTAAGCACTACTGCGATTCATAAAATAAACTAGGTCACTACTGTGGGGCATAACATTAAATAAGGCTCTACTATGGTTCAGAAAATTAACTAGGGCACTATTATAGGGTATAAAATTAACAACTGCTGCAGAGAAGTGTCTCTCTATAAGCATTGGGACGGGGGGCCCTTCAAAATGTTGCTATGGGGCCCACAAAGTTCTGGCTACGGCCCTGGTGGATTCAATACCTCTCTCTCATCACTGCAAGGCCTCTCAGAAATAGAGACAGAATCAAAAGTTTCTCCAGGCAGAAAAGGGACATTCACCCCCTGCAAGCACTAATTATGGATCTTAAAAGCTCATTCGCTGCTGAGATACAGAGAGCAGTCAATGTAGAAAAAAGGGTCAACCTAATCAAAGGTTCTAGAAGGAAACTAATAATGAAATTAAATTCTGCAAAGAATAAAGGCTATAGAAAATGATGACAGAAGTACATATACAGTGCAATACTGCTCACACAGGTTTTGCTGACCCACTGGCTGTAGTTTATTCAGAGAAATGACTATAAGCAAAATGAGTATCGTCTTAACCAATTCTATAATTCAAAAATCCAACTCATATATAAAAAATAACACTGTTTAATAGAATAAATAACAAATCATTTACATAGACAATCAACAGTAAAATATTATTGTATAGAGCAGTGTAAATATCACTTAAAATTATAAGCATCATATAAATGCATAAAGTGCCCTTCTGCTTGTGAGGCAAGAGGTCTGGCCTGTGTTCCTTAGTGCCCCAGTGGGTCCGCTGGTGGCATGAATAGTCCACAAAGCCAAATGATGGACAATCAATAGTGAAATACACAGAATAATTCCTTTATGAAGCACTTGAAATTTCTCTGCAGAAGTACAGAGTCCAGCTTGCATATATTTGATGGCTGGTAACCTAGGGCAGTAAATCTAAAGTCTCATGTGTTACAGGATGTAATATGTGGCAAAGTGTAGCCAGTAGCTATAGTTATGCAGAGAAATGTCAGGATGGTACAGACAGCATTAGGTGTGGTATCCAGCAATCACATCCATAAAGTATTCCAGCGACCCTGTCACTAACTAGACACAGTGCTCTCCATGCTAGACACCGGCCAAGTAACTGTCGTGGTCACCCCCAGAGGTGTAGCTAGGTGTCATGGTGCCCGAAGCAAGGGTATGTTTTGGTGCCCCCCTCCCCTGTACTGAACTTGGGTCATGGACAACATGTGGTGGTAAGGTACTGCAGCAGCTGGGCTAGACAGAAAGAAGTGTTGCAGCATCTGGGCTAGACAGAGAGAGGTGCTGCAGCAGCGGAGGCAGAGAGAGGTGCTGCACCCATGTGATCCTCCTGTGTAGCTGTGCTGTGGGTGCAGGGATATGTGATGAATTAACCTTATCTTTAACATGAGTCTACAGACTCCCACAAACAAACATTAGTCTCTTTCATATTAGACTAAGACAAACTACCATGTATATCACAGTCCCTAACATTCCGGAATCAGAATGTTTTGTAGATCAACTCTTACTGAAGACTTCGTTGCCCTAAACTCAAAGTAGGTGAACCTCCCATAAATGTGATTTTAAAATTGCTCTCAATTAGATAAATCACAGCTATCTCCTATATAATAGCCCAGATCTGTGACTTTGTGATTCATTTGCTAACGCTGGGCGGAGTCACAACAGTGGGCGGAGTTAGTCAAATGAGTCACAGATCTGGCCAAATCTACAGGAGACTAGGAGCAGAAGCAGATAGTATGGGCATGGCACAGGCAGGGGTGCATGCCTCCCAGCTTTCTGCAGGAGCTTTCTTCAGACAGAAGGAGGGACACACACTCGGCAAAAAGGGGGCGTGGCTTCACGGGAGGGCCCCGTTTTCGTCAATGAGGGGGCATGCCCAGTGCTCTGTGAGCTGCTGGCATGCCCCCAGGGGCTGATTATGAGTCCGGGGGGGCCAGGGCACTTGAGACAGGGGAGCCCTATCTCATTGCTGTGCCTGCTGTGGGTTGGGGGGCGTGGCCTAATCGCGGGACGCGAGGCCACGCCCCCTTATGCAAATTCCGTTGTTGTTTTTTTAAATGGAATTTTGGCCCCTCAGCTAGGGGTAAATCCAGAGAAGGTGGTCGCTCCCACCTATACACCCGCACAGGCAGAAGAAAGCAGGGAGACTGCTGCCTCCCTGCAACACCACAGACCTGCCAACACGCAGCAGCGTGTGCTGACAGTAGCACAATGCTGCCGTTGTTGCTGGCAGGACGGGGGGGGGGGGGGGGCTTCTGAGCTGGGACAGAGCTACTGGAGCCGGGGGGCCCCCTAAAACTGTGGGGCCAACGGTACGTACCCCCTGCCCCCCCCCTTAATCCGGCTCTGCTGCTGGAACCCCCCCTTAATCCATACCCCCTGATGCCCCCTCTCCCTCTGTCTCCACTATTCACCGCTGCTCTGCTAAGCAGAACAGCGAGTACAGGAGCTTTCCAACTGACCCCCCCGTTACCGCGGGACACTGCGACCCGCGGGTGGGATAGCGGGACAGACCCCAAAAAATGGGACTGTCCCGCGAAAATCGGGACATTTGGGAGGTATGGGGGTGTGTGAGGGGGTATGCCGTACAGACAGACGGGCACCGGCTCACTGTGTGCTTGACCCCCCCCCCCCTCTCTGGCGCGGAGGAGCGTCACTTTCTGGCACACTCCACGCTTCTTAGCTGCAGTTTTGTGGTGCACCTGCCGCTGTGCAGGTTCCGTACTGCCTCTGTTATCTCCAGCCCCAGCAACCCCACCGCTAGCTGCAGCGCTGCCACCCACAGTGAGGTGCGCCCAGCTCCTTCACACACTTTAGCCGGCGGGTAACGCTGCAGAAGTCCGAGCTGCTTGCAGGCTCCGACCCCCTCCTCCCTCCAGCCGCAGCATCTCCTGGGGGCTAACCAGTCACTCCCAGTCTCCCCTTACCACAGTGCCCGGCAGCTGCGCGAGGTCTGCGGTGTGTGACTGAGGAGGGGGGGAGGGATGCGGACGGGCAGAGGAAGCAGGACTCCAGCCTAAGAGAGTCAGCCATGCCAAGTCTCCACCAGCAGCAGATCCCAACAGGTTGGAGTGGAACAGCAGCAGCCAGCAGCAGTGACTCCGGTAAGACACATCTGTCTGTCACCACTGTTTTGTCCCTAATACCAATCTCTCCCGTGCCCTGTGTTCTGTCATGTCCCTGTCACCCCTGGCCTTGCCCTGCCACCCTTATCCTGGCCCTTTCACCCTTATCCTGGCCCTGTCACCCTTATCCTGGCCCTTTCACCCTTATCCTGGCCCTTTCACCCTTATGCTGGCCCTGTCACCCTTATGCTGGCCCTGTTACCCTTATGCTGGCCCTGTTACCCCTATCCTGGCCCTGTTACCCCTGTGCTTGCACTGTCAACCCTATACTGGCCCTGTCACCCCTGTCCTGTTCCTGCCACCCCTACCCTGGCCTGTCACCCCTTTCCTGTCCCTGTCATTTCTGTCCTGGCCCCGTCGCCCCTGTCCTGGCCCCGTCACCCCATTTCTGACCCTGTCACCCCTGTCTTGGCCCCGTCAACCCTGTTCTGACCCTGTCACCCCTGTCCTGGCCCTGTTACTGCATACCCTCCAACTACCTTTTTGGCAGGTACAGTACCCGCAGCGCCTCCAGACCTCTCCCCAATGCACCACACCTCCGCACCTTCCCCTCCACCCCTCCCCCACACGCTGTGCCTCCAGACCCCCTACACCACCCGCGGCTCCAACTCCTCCGCCCCTTCACCACCCACAGCACCTCCAGGCCCCCTCCAACATCCACCCCCTTTATATGTCTCCCCCCACACCTGCCCCCCTCCACCCGCAGCATCTGCAGACACCATCCTCCATCCGTGGTCCCCCCCTCACCAACCCCTCCCCCACCAATGGCACCACCGCATCTGCCCCTCCACCACCAGCAGCACCTCCGGACCTCCTTCCCTATGTGCAGCACCACCCGTACCTGCCCCTCCCCTACCCATGGCGCCTGCGGATCCCTACCCCACCCCCGGCACTCCCGCCCCTTCCCATCCCACAGCACCTCCGGAACCCTTCACCCATCCACAACATCCCCACACCTGCGCCTCTCCCACCCATGGCACCCCTGCCCCTCCCCCACCTGCAGTGCCTCCGGACCCCTCCCCAATCTGCATCCCCCACTCCTCTGCCCCTCCCCCACCCGCAGCACCTCCCAACTCTTCCCCATCCGGGGCCCCACCCCCACTTCTGCCCCCCCTCCACCTGCAGCATCTACAGACACCATCCGCAGTCCCCCCCGCACCCGCTACATTCTGTACATCGTGCCCTGCAGGTGCTGTTCACGCCGTCGCAACGGGCTGCGCCTCCTTCACCATCGCACGCCCTTTCATTGTGCAATATTTAACCACTAACAAAGGAATGCAGGTAATACTTTATATAATACAAATATTGAACCCCAGAAAGGCATGCAAGGGTTAAGGGGGCGTAGCCCCTTGCGACGGTGTGAAGAGCGCCCATAGGGCGCGATGAAGCACCTAGTCTCCTATATAATAGCCCAGATCTGTGACTTTGTGATTCATTTGCTAACGCTGGGCGGAGTCACAACAGTGGGCGGAGTTAGTCAAATGAGTCACAGATCTGGCCAAATCTACAGGAGACTAGGAGCAGAAGCAGATAGTATGGGCATGGCACAGGCAGGGGTGCATGCCTCCCAGCTTTCTGCAGGAGCTTTCTTCAGACAGAAGGAGGGACACACACTCGGCAAAAAGGGGGCGTGGCTTCACGGGAGGGCCCCGTTTTCGTCAATGAGGGGGCATGCCCAGTGCTCTGTGAGCTGCTGGCATGCCCCCAGGGGCTGATTATGAGTCCGGGGGGGCCAGGGCACTTGAGACAGGGGAGCCCTATCTCATTGCTGTGCCTGCTGTGGGTTGGGGGCGTGGCCTAATCGCGGGACGCGAGGCCACGCCCCCTTACGCAAATTCCGTTGTTGTTTTTTTAAATGGAATTTTGGCCCCTCAGCTAGGGGTAAATCCAGAGAAGGTGGTCGCTCCCACCTATACACCCGCACAGGCAGAAGAAAGCAGGGAGACTGCTGCCTCCCTGCAACACCACAGACCTGCCAACACGCAGCAGCGTGTGCTGACAGTAGCACAATGCTGCCGTTGTTGCTGGCAGGACGGGGGGGGGGGGGCTTCTGAGCTGGGACAGAGCTACTGGAGCCGGGGGGCCCCCTAAAACTGTGGGGCCAACGGTACGTACCCCCTGCCCCCCCCCCTTAATCCGGCTCTGCTGCTGGAACCCCCCCTTAATCCATACCCCCTGATGCCCCCTCTCCCTCTGTCTCCACTATTCACCGCTGCTCTGCTAAGCAGAACAGCGAGTACAGGAGCTTTCCAACTGACCCCCCCGTTACCGCGGGACACTGCGACCCGCGGGTGGGATAGCGGGACAGACCCCAAAAAATGGGACTGTCCCACGAAAATCGGGACATTTGGGAGGTATGGGGGTGTGTGAGGGGGTATGCCGTACAGACAGACGGGCACCGGCTCACTGTGTGCTTGACCCCCCCCCCCCCTCTCTGGCGCGGAGGAGCGTCACTTTCTGGCACACTCCACGCTTCTTAGCTGCAGTTTTGTGGTGCACCTGCCGCTGTGCAGGTTCCGTACTGCCTCTGTTATCTCCAGCCCCAGCAACCCCACCGCTAGCTGCAGCGCTGCCACCCACAGTGAGGTGCGCCCAGCTCCTTCACACACTTTAGCCGGCGGGTAACGCTGCAGAAGTCCGAGCTGCTTGCAGGCTCCGACCCCCTCCTCCCTCCAGCCGCAGCATCTCCTGGGGGCTAACCAGTCACTCCCAGTCTCCCCTTACCACAGTGCCCGGCAGCTGCGCGAGGTCTGCGGTGTGTGACTGAGGAGGGGGGGAGGGATGCGGACAGGCAGAGGAAGCAGGACTCCAGCCTAAGAGAGTCAGCCATGCCAAGTCTCCACCAGCAGCAGATCCCAACAAGTTGGAGTGGAACAGCAGCAGCCAGCAGCAGTGACTCCGGTAAGACACATCTGTCTGTCACCACTGTTTTGTCCCTAATACCAATCTCTCCCGTGCCCTGTGTTCTGTCATGTCCCTGTCACCCCTGGCCTTGCCCTGCCACCCTTATCCTGGCCCTTTCACCCTTATCCTGGCCCTGTCACCCTTATCCTGGCCCTTTCACCCTTATCCTGGCCCTTTCACCCTTATGCTGGCCCTGTCACCCTTATGCTGGCCCTGTTACCCTTATACAAGAAAAAAGAAGAAAAGTGACTGATTGCGCTATTTCTCCAGGTGCGTATATGAATAAAAACACGTGTTTTTCACTTCTCTGGTGTTTATTTTAGTACAAACGTTATATCTCATACAACAATATAATAAAAAATTAAGTATGCATACTCATTAGGGGCACATTCTAAAAAATTATTTTATAATAATAAAAATGATATTTCTCTGTTTTAGACATCCAGTGCTCAAATCTATCAGAGACAATTAATAGTTACACTCCTGGATTAAAATGCAACATAATTTATGTATCCACAACGTTTATACAGTGATTTTCCAAGGTGAAAACTCAGTTCTCTGTTTAAAGACAGTTTCCACAACATTGAATATTGCTTATCTTCGTTGTATTAGAACTCAGTCTTTAGCATAGGACCACAGTTCTCATTCATATAATTGCAAAGTCCATGGACTGACAGTTTCTAAATTAAGCCGCTTACCACCGTGTCAGTGGATGCAGACGTGATGGGGAGATCCTCGCCGTGCACAGCGATGCTGGTTTGCTTTCCTTCTCCCCGTCCGTCCTCCGTGGTGGTAGCGGTGCTGGATGGTTTCTAACCCTCAACGTGAGTGGGGCCGCTTGTATGTGGACAATTTTCAGAATAGACTCTCCACCTTGCTAGCCGCGTCTCCTTTGATTGCAGTTCAGCTGGAGCGGCAGGTGTGTAGGAGGTCTCGTTGGTTGTCCTTAGCTCCCAATCCGGCAGGGTTGATCCCAAACAATGTCGCTGATCACTTGGCAGGGTGAAAGGCAATTCTCTCTAACGCGTTTCGCACACAGGTGCTTCCTCAAAGAGTGCTGGCCCTGTCACCCTTATGCTGGCCCTGTTACCCTTATGCTGGCCCTGTTACCCCTATCCTGGCCCTGTTACCCCTGTGCTTGCACTGTCAACCCTATACTGGCCCTGTCACCCCTGTCCTGTTCCTGCCACCCCTACCCTGGCCTGTCACCCCTATCCTGTCCCTGTCATTTCTGTCCTGGCCCCGTCGCCCCTGTCCTGGCCCCGTCACCCCATTTCTGACCCTGTCACCCCTGTCTTGGCCCCGTCAACCCTGTTCTGACCCTGTCACCCCTGTCCTGGCCCTGTTACTGCATACCCTCCAACTACCTTTTTGGCAGGTACAGTACCCGCAGCGCCTCCAGACCTCTCCCCAATGCACCACACCTCCGCACCTTCCCCTCCACCCCTCCCCCACACGCTGTGCCTCCAGACCCCCTACACCACCCGCGGCTCCAACTCCTCCGCCCCTTCACCACCCACAGCACCTCCAGGCCCCCTCCAACATCCACCCCCTTTATATGTCTCCCCCCACACCTGCCCCCCTCCACCCGCAGCATCTGCAGACACCATCCTCCATCCGTGGTCCCCCCCTCACCAACCCCTCCCCCACCAATGGCACCACCGCATCTGCCCCTCCACCACCAGCAGCACCTCCGGACCTCCTTCCCTATGTGCCGCACCACCCGTACCTGCCCCTCCCCTACCCATGGCGCCTGCGGACCCCTACCCCACCCCCGGCACTCCCGCCCCTTCCCATCCCACAGCACCTCCGGAACCCTTCACCCATCCACAACATCCCCACACCTGCGCCTCTCCCACCCATGGCACCCCTGCCCCTCCCCCACCTGCAGTGCCTCCGGACCCCTCCCCAATCTGCATCCCCCACTCCTCTGCCCCTCCCCCACCCGCAGCACCTCCCAACTCTTCCCCATCCGGGGCCCCACCCCCACTTCTGCCCCCCCTCCACCTGCAGCATCTACAGACACCATCCGCAGTCCCCCCCGCACCCGCTACATTCTGTACATCGTGCCCTGCAGGTGCTGTTCACGCCGTCGCAACGGGCTGCGCCTCCTTCACCATCGCACGCCCTTTCATTGTGCAATATTTAACCACTAACAAAGGAATGCAGGTAATACTTTATATAATACAAATATTGAACCCCAGAAAGGCATGCAAGGGTTAAGGGGGCGTAGCCCCTTGCGACGGTGTGAAGAGCGCCCATAGGGCGCGATGAAGCACCTAGTCTCCTATATAATAGCCCAGATCTGTGACTTTGTGATTCATTTGCTAACGCTGGGCGGAGTCACAACAGTGGGCGGAGTTAGTCAAATGAGTCACAGATCTGGCCAAATCTACAGGAGACTAGGAGCAGAAGCAGATAGTATGGGCATGGCACAGGCAGGGGTGCATGCCTCCCAGCTTTCTGCAGGAGCTTTCTTCAGACAGAAGGAGGGACACACACTCGGCAAAAAGGGGGCGTGGCTTCACGGGAGGGCCCCGTTTTCGTCAATGAGGGGGCATGCCCAGTGCTCTGTGAGCTGCTGGCATGCCCCCAGGGGCTGATTATGAGTCCGGGGGGGCCAGGGCACTTGAGACAGGGGAGCCCTATCTCATTGCTGTGCCTGCTGTGGGTTGGGGGGCGTGGCCTAATCGCGGGACGCGAGGCCACGCCCCCTTACGCAAATTCCGTTGTTGTTTTTTTAAATGGAATTTTGGCCCCTCAGCTAGGGGTAAATCCAGAGAAGGTGGTCGCTCCCACCTATACACCCGCACAGGCAGAAGAAAGCAGGGAGACTGCTGCCTCCCTGCAACACCACAGACCTGCCAACACGCAGCAGCGTGTGCTGACAGTAGCACAATGCTGCCGTTGTTGCTGGCAGGATGGGGGGGGGGGGGCTTCTGAGCTGGGACAGAGCTACTGGAGCCGGGGGGCCCCCTAAAACTGTGGGGCCAGCGGTACGTACCCCCTGCCCCCCCTTAATCCGGCTCTGCTGCTGGAACCCCCCCTTAATCCATACCCCCTGATGCCCCCTCTCCCTCTGTCTCCACTATTCACCGCTGCTCTGCTAAGCAGAACAGCGAGTACAGGAGCTTTCCAACTGACCCCCCCGTTACCGCGGGACACTGCGACCCGCGGGTGGGATAGCGGGACAGACCCCAAAAAATGGGACTGTCCCGCGAAAATCGGGACATTTGGGAGGTATGGGGGTGTGTGAGGGGGTATGCCGTACAGACAGACGGGCACCGGCTCACTGTGTGCTTGACCCCCCCCCCCCTCTCTGGCGCGGAGGAGCGTCACTTTCTGGCACACTCCACGCTTCTTAGCTGCAGTTTTGTGGTGCACCTGCCGCTGTGCAGGTTCCGTACTGCCTCTGTTATCTCCAGCCCCAGCAACCCCACCGCTAGCTGCAGCGCTGCCACCCACAGTGAGGTGCGCCCAGCTCCTTCACACACTTTAGCCGGCGAGTAACGCTGCAGAAGTCCGAGCTGCTTGCAGGCTCCGACCCCCTCCTCCCTCCAGCCGCAGCATCTCCTGGGGGCTAACCAGTCACTCCCAGTCTCCCCTTACCACAGTGCCCGGCAGCTGCGCGAGGTCTGCGGTGTGTGACTGAGGAGGGGGGGAGGGATGCGGACGGGCAGAGGAAGCAGGACTCCAGCCTAAGAGAGTCAGCCATGCCAAGTCTCCACCAGCAGCAGATCCCAACAGGTTGGTGTGGAACAGCAGCAGCCAGCAGCAGTGACTCCGGTAAGACACATCTGTCTGTCACCACTGTTTTGTCCCTAATACCAATCTCTCCCGTGCCCTGTGTTCTGTCATGTCCCTGTCACCCCTGGCCTTGCCCTGCCACCCTTATCCTGGCCCTTTCACCCTTATCCTGGCCCTGTCACCCTTATCCTGGCCCTTTCACCCTTATCCTGGCCCTTTCACCCTTATGCTGGCCCTGTCACCCTTATGCTGGCCCTGTTACCCTTATGCTGGCCCTGTTACCCCTATCCTGGCCCTGTTACCCCTGTGCTTGCACTGTCAACCCTATACTGGCCCTGTCACCCCTGTCCTGTTCCTGCCACCCCTACCCTGGCCTGTCACCCCTATCCTGTCCCTGTCATTTCTGTCCTGGCCCCGTCGCCCCTGTCCTGGCCCCGTCACCCCTTTTCTGACCCTGTCACCCCTGTCTTGGCCCCGTCAACCCTGTTCTGACCCTGTCACCCCTGTCCTGGCCCTGTTACTGCATACCCTCCAACTACCTTTTTGGCAGGTACAGTACCCGCAGCGCCTCCAGACCTCTCCCCAATGCACCACACCTCCGCACCTTCCCCTCCACCCCTCCCCCACACGCTGTGCCTCCAGACCCCCTACACCACCCGCGGCTCCAACTCCTCCGCCCCTTCACCACCCACAGCACCTCCAGGCCCCCTCCAACATCCACCCCCTTTATATGTCTCCCCCCACACCTGCCCCCCTCCACCCGCAGCATCTGCAGACACCATCCTCCATCCGTGGTCCCCCCCTCACCAACCCCTCCCCCACCAATGGCACCACCGCATCTGCCCCTCCACCACCAGCAGCACCTCCGGACCTCCTTCCCTATGTGCTGCACCACCCGTACCTGCCCCTCCCCTACCCATGGCGCCTGCGGACCCCTACCCCACCCCCGGCACTCCCGCCCCTTCCCATCCCACAGCACCTCCGGAACCCTTCACCCATCCACAACATCCCCACACCTGCGCCTCTCCCACCCATGGCACCCCTGCCCCTCCCCCACCTGCAGTGCCTCCGGACCCCTCCCCAATCTGCATCCCCCACTCCTCTGCCCCTCCCCCACCCGCAGCACCTCCCAACTCTTCCCCATCCGGGGCCCCACCCCCACTTCTGCCCCCCCTCCACCTGCAGCATCTACAGACACCATCCGCAGTCCCCCCCGCACCCGCTACATTCTGTACATCGTGCCCTGCAGGTGCTGTTCACGCCGTCGCAACGGGCTGCGCCTCCTTCACCATCGCACGCCCTTTCATTGTGCAATATTTAACCACTAACAAAGGAATGCAGGTAGTACTTTATATAATACAAATATTGAACCCCAGAAAGGCATGCAAGGGTTAAGGGGGCGTAGCCCCTTGCGACGGTGTGAAGAGCGCCCGTAGGGCGCGATGAAGCACCTAGTTTGTATCATATTTACTAATTGAAGAATCAAAAATTAAAATATTTTAACAGTTAGGAAGAGCTGTGAGATCATCTCAAGCAGGATCCCAATCAACATCACAACTTTCTTAAGCCGGGTAAATAAATACTAGAATGATCTCGACCTGATGTTGTTTCTGGCTGAATTGGGTGTGTATGCCCAATATGCACGCCCCCACCATAGTTAGCAACATCTTTTAGTCAGCCCTGCTGCAGGGTCATGCAAAAGATATCACTAGCGATGCCATGCTGTCAAATGCAGCTTGTCATCCCCCGTCGCTCTGTCGCCCCACTGCATTGGCAAGTGTGTATGCACTTGCCCACGCAAGAATCCGTCGCCCACTATATCAGCTGGGTACACATTGCTCTAGTGTGTACACAGCTTTAGATTGCTTGACATGTCCTACTATCACTCAGATACTCAAGTGTTCCAATTCACGTACCTTTTGTGTATATGCAGTGTGTACTTATTCAAGGGTTCCCTATTTACAATAATACAGTATGTTATCTTGGATGCCCTTTCTTTCTATACTTGAGTGTAGAGCGGTGTACGCCTTACCGGTTGATTTTATGTTATCACCATTTTAAATTATTACAACTTTTCAGTCCATTTATTTATTTGATAAGTAAACGGGCTGGATAATGACCAAAGGGTGATAGGTAGTTCTGTCCAGAAATAAAATGTAATATGCAGTACAACACATGAAAATAATGCTGAAAAGTAATATATAAAAAATAGTATAATAGAATGTAAGGTTTTTGAGTTGGAATAAAATGCACCAATGGCGGAACACAACTATCCCCCTGTAAGAAAATCAGGCTGAATAATAAATAAGCTGTACTGTATGTGATCCACTCTGAGGATCAAATTATATAGTAAGCACGTAGAAATGGCTAATATGATATTAAAAGTTCCACATGTTGGGTAAGGATCATACTCGGTGGTCCAAGTTGGAGCCACAGATGGTAAATGCACAGTATATCCAGATAAATACACTGCATGGGCACAAAGGCAATATCGGAGAAGATCAGCAGTCCAAGGCAGAAAGTCACTGCAGCCACAGGGTTCATGTCGACATATTTCGAGCCGCTCATGGCTCTGTGTCAAGGCTAGTGTGTGTTTCTATTTCTTGAGTGAATTACCTAGCGCCCTTTGGTCATAAGCCAAGCCTTTCACCAGTGGATTTTGGAAGACCTAGGGGTAAATTTACTAAGATGGGAGTTCTATTTAAGATGGGATGCTACCCATAGCAACCAATCAGATTCTACTTCTCATTTATCTTGCACCTTCTAGAAGATAATACCTGAAATCTGATTGGTTGCTATGGGCAACATCCCATCTTAAATAGAACTCCCATCTTAGTAAATTTACCCCCTAGTGCTTCCGGCTTTGTGGCTGCTTGGGTATAGTTACGCTTCTGAACCATGCTACCTTTTAGCTATTCCCCTGTTTGTTAGTTAGTTAGTTAGTTAGTTAGTTATTTTATTGTATATTGCGCTTATATACTGCAGAGCCATATACAGAATATTTAGTCCATTACATTACTCCTTACCCCAGTGTAGCTTGCAATCTATTGCCCTTATTTACAAAGGCCATTTTGGTCCTCAATGTCATAGAAAATGATAATTAGGGGTTTTTTTTTGTTTATGAACCCCCTCCAGCGTTGTTTTTAGTCTGTGCTAGTTTTTTATCACTATCTCACACTCCCAGCCCTGTCTGGTATAGTAATTCTTATTTATCATGGGTTTGTTAGCTTGTTTTAGTGTTCGCAGCGCTCTTCCTACCTCGCTGCCTGTTGTCATCTGTAAAATAGAGCTAACCTGCGCTATGCCCTGGGACAAAAACATGGCGTCTGCGTCGCTACTGCAGTGTCCAGTCTGCGTATCCATAGGTCTACTCTTAAGCCCAATGTTCCTTGGCCCCGATTCAGTAGCAGTTGTAATGCTATTGTCAGCAGTAGTAAGTAGGCTGCAAATGTGTACGCATTTGCGAATGAGCTGCGATAGCTTCAGTGGGTGTCTTTTTTCATTTATGGGTGGCACCTTCGCTTGATAGAGCAGTTGCGAAGCCCAGAAAATCGCATTTGCATTGCATTAGCATCCATCTCTTTCTGGCCATGTGTCTTTCTGGATCTGAACAGTGGTCATAACCAAAATCCAAACCTTCCCTTTCACTCATTTTTAAATCTCCTTATGCTTGTGTGCTCTACACAAGAAATCCATCTCCTCTCCAAGGACAAATGTGATTAGTAATCCTGTCCTCGTCTCCCACTACTCATTTATTAATGAGACTTGTAACCAGCTGCATATTTCGTTTAGCATTGGCAGTGATACAAATGCCATTAGTCCAGCAAAGTGCCCCTTCCTCAGCGCTGTCCTCTCATCTGCTGCTGATAGGCTACTGGTGACGGGGTGCTCTGTAATGCACATGCGCAATGGCTAGTCAACTGGTGAGGACCCAGCAATGCCTGGAAGGCTTTCTTGAAGCCGGCAATGGGGATCATATAGTTCTTGCCAGCTATAGATGGCATAAGCGTACAGGGGTAAACAGCGATAATCTATCTTTACCGCTGTTTGTTTAATGCTGAAAGGATGGCATAACCTCTTTAGTGAGTGCTAAAAGGGTTATGTCTCCTTGTTAAATGGCACTGTAAGGTTTATAGTTACAAAGCAGCGGCCTTTATGAGCTGCCATTTTTTGGCGGATCTCCTAATTTTGAGAACCATTTGCCAATGTGTTATGTCATCTCAAAACTAGTGTAATTTATGCAGTTACAATTGCAATTTTTCTTTTGAAGCTTTATGTCAATTAAAGCTAGATTTGTTTGGTTATAAATCATAGAGAAAATAGCTTTGCATGTCTTAGTATTGGTAGGATTGGTGCAGTGGTAGGATTGGGGTAGTGGTAGGAATGTTGTAGTGGTAGGATTGGTGTAGTAGTAGGATTGGTGCAGTGGTAGGATTGGGGTAGATCCGCTGTCCAATCCCTGTCAACGAAACGCATGTATATGTGCCGCTTTCACAGCTTTTTTCAATGGGCTTTTACAGCCCAGTGTTTGGCTCCGCCCACCCGCTCTATCCCCCGTTACCATTGTAAATGGGAGGCACTTGCTATCAGTGCCTTCCAAACTAATTTAATGTCATAAAATGAGCAGAATAATATAAAGAAGACACTTATAATTATAACACAGAATCTGTGTCATAAGTATCTTCTGTGTATTATTGTAATCATTAATGACAGGGGAGGCACTGCCTCCCCTGCCTCCCCTGACTGCACGTCTACCCTATTTGCATGTTTGAACTATAAGGTATATGGTAATATGTCTTTATTTTGAGCCTTTTAAGGAAGTGTCAGTATTTGAAGTGCTGATAAAACTTCAGTGTCAAACCCTAAGTGAACATCTCAGTATAGATCCTCTGGTGAGGGATGAATATAAATCCTTTGCTCAGGGACGAATAGTGCATCCAAGTTTGCGTAATATTTCCTTATGAGGTTGTCTGAGGTTGTGGGACTAAAGCAGATTTACTGTACCTACTCTCCCGGAAGTGGTGAAAGACTCATGATTTTTTCGGGCAGTCCCCCGGGCTCCCAGAAGAGTGGAGAATAGTGCGATAAAATAGGGAATATCTGGTCTGTAGGGGCGGGGCTAAAATTCTGCAAATTTCTCCATGGCAGAACATTTCTCAATAAGAAATTTTTGGCCTAGGGGTGCCATGAAAAAAATTCTGATATTCTAGGGCGCCGTGATTCAAAAACGTTTGGAAACCAACCACTGGGATAGAGTGTATGCAGGAGCATTGGATGATATAGTGCATGCTGCACACATCATATTGTTCCCATCTTCCCGAACCGATTCAAGGGATAATAGGAGAGTAGACACGCACCAATCCAATACCCGCTACACCGGGTCGAAGTGTTTACCGGATTGGCGGTACCTGTAGGGTAATGTGTACCTAGCTGTAGAAAAACATTTTTCAGCAATACCAATAGCAACAGATTCAGGCTATGTTACAGGTGCCCTATGACTTAGAAGCCCCTATGTCTATTTAAAAATTTAACAGGTTTCCCTGAGACTGTGCAAGTAATCAATGGACCTAACTAATGTACAGGAATCAATGGGCTAGTTAAAATGTCGTACTGTTAGGATTTAGTCAATATTGTGACTGTGGCTGTATAGATAGGAAAGGGTTATGAAGGAGACTCGTTGACCTGTTCAGAGTCTGGAGATAAGGTCATGGTGATCTCTGATTACCAATTTCACCACAATAATAGCAAGCCCCAATTGTTTGTTTTTGTCCAGGGTGTTTTTGTGTGTTTCTCTATGGTTACAATCTCTCCCTTTCAGCATGCCGTCTCCCCCTCCTTCCTCTTCCTTCTTTGTGCAGACAAGGGATACAATTTTTAAAACCATAAACTGTCTATTTCTGTGATACTCTAGTACTGGTGGATGTAGTGACATTTATAACTTCATTTTTTTTTTCTTTAATCAAAGACAAACCTACAATGAAATCAGTTTTAAAAAAATCTGAAATTACTATTAGTATGTAACATATGTAACCCCCTGACCCAGTGATCACCAGTGGCGAAGGGGTGGGTAGTAAAAGGTATTAATTGCCAATGTTAATAATTTGCTAAGATATGGGGACCCATGATGAAAGTCAACGACGTGAATTTCTTAATATTGGTATGCTAAAAAGGATCAACTATTAGAAAATATGGTTTATGTCATGTGTAAAAATTCAAATAAATTTCATCCCCATAAATGTCAAAAAGATTATAGCTGACTAAATACTCCTAATGTAAGTCCCAAGGCTGATAAAGCGAGTGACGAAAATATGCCTCAGTGGTTGAAGTGAATTATACCCCTTTTCCACTAGCTCTTAGAAACACGGGTAAATGTGCGGGGGCACGCATTTACCCGTGTTTTTCCCTAGTGGAAACGGGTCCCCCGGCAAATTCTCGGATCAAATGATCCGGGAATCCTACCCGGGTAGCTAGCCGGGTTGAACACGTGTTCAACCCGGCTAGCTGTCTAGTGTGAACGGGAGACGTGTTGAGGTGACACGGCTCCCGTTCACAGTGTATGGGAGGGCGGCGCTGGGAGATCATGTGATCTCCCAGCACCGCCCCTGCCGCGTCACTAGCAGCGTCACCAACCCGGCAATATGCCGGGTTGGTGAGCGCTGTTCAAAAGGGGGCTGTAGCACGGGTCGCAGCTGTGTCAGGCGACACGGCTGCAACCCGTGCTAAGTGGAAAAGGGGTATTAGCAACATGATCCTGCTATAGAATGTGTATTACCAGTATCTTTAAGGCTTAGGGTCCTATAAGCAAGAGTCCTTGCAATGTAGTAAATCTCCCCAGTGGATTATACCATCTGTGGTAAACCTGGAGTCCTAATAAGAGTCTTTGCAATGGTGTTGTTCTTCACAGCATATGAAGTCAATGTGCACTTCAAAATGATGCCATAGAAACCCGCATGTATGGAAATCCACTAGTAGTCAAATGTTAGGGTGAAGTCTGTAATGCTGCTAACACATTTTATTGTATATAGGGGTCTATTTACTTAGCCTTGGGTGGAGATAAAGTGGATGGAGATAAAGTATCAGCCAACCAGCTCCTAACTGTCATTTACTGTCATTTTTCAAACCCAGCCTGTGGCATGGTAGTTGGGAGCTGATTGGCTGGTAATTTATCTCCATGCACTTTATTTCCATCCAAGGTTTAGTAAATAGACCCCTGTCCTCTGACCAAATTGTATGATATATAGTGAAACAGTAGGAGGAGAGTGGAAATATCATCAGACACCAGAAAAAAAATCAAGGCTTTTCAGCCAAAACCACTACAGAACATATAGAAATTACTTAATTCATACGATAATAATCATTTACAAAACCAGCATACCCTCTAACATTACTTATTTGTCTATTTAGGCAAACTTCTAAATATAATTAATCCTACTATAAAAAAATAAACTATAAACCATAGCAACGTAAATCAGCATAACAAAACATAATATGCTCAACCCAGACACATTAATATTGACAGCTGAGAGGAGACACAAGCTCTCATGAGGCAAAAAGAAGCCCACATAAAATAGGGATCTTGCCTAGCATGGAATACTTTATATGTTCATTATTGTCAAATTACTGTATGTGAGTTCCCCTGTGGTCCAGCCGTTGTGTATCCCACTTCTAACACCAAAGATTTTACAAGGATATGTTAGAAGCTTGGTGTGAGTTGCTTTATTCCATGGTTAAATTAATTATTTTAGGAATGCAGAAATTGACACATAGTAAACATTCAGGGGTTGCATACTGTAATACCCCTTTCACACCAAAATATGCAGGGTCTTACCCGGGAATACGGTCCCGGGATCATGCAGGGACATTCCCGGGTAAGACGCCTTGCATACCGCAGTCAGCAGCCCGGCATATTGCCAGGTTGCTGACGTCAGCGGTGACGCGGCGGGGGCGATGCAAGAGATCACATGATCTCCAAGCGCCACCTGCTACATAGAGAGTGAACGGGAGCCGGGTGCATTGACCCAGCTCCCGTTCACACTGACCAGGTTCCCGGGAAGATCCCGGGACCAACCCTGGTTGATTGCAGGGTTGAAATGCCGGGGCATGAGTCCCGGTATTTTGTCCCGGAACCCTTTCACACTGAGAAATTTCCCGGGTTGATGCGCGTTCATGTGCAATAACCCGGGAAATTTTGGTCTATGTGAAAGGGGTATTAGTGTGAGCCCACTAGAGCCATAACTGACATTTTTGCTCCCTTGGCGAGACAGAGAGTACTGTTGTGCCACATCCCCCTTCCCCTCTGGGCCATGCCAGCTCAGAGAAGCAAGAGCCACTGGAAACCACAGAGGCAACACCCGTCCCCTACCCATATTTTGATCCATGTGATGCACTGTGGTATTTTTGATGCCCAATTATTATTAGAGATGAGCGCCGGAAATTTTTCGGGTTTTGTGTTTTGGTTTTGGGTTCGGTTCCGCGGCCGTGTTTTGGGTTCGACCGCGTTTTGGCAAAACCTCACCGAATTTTTTTTGTCGGATTCGGGTGTGTTTTGGATTCGGGTGTTTTTTTCAAAAAACACTAAAAAACAGCTTAAATCATAGAATTTGGGGGTCATTTTGATCCCAAAGTATTATTAACCTCAAAAACCATAATTTACACTCATTTTCAGTCTATTCTGAATACCTCACACCTCACAATATTATTTTTAGTCCTAAAATTTGCACCTAGGTCGCTGGATGACTAAGCTAAGCGACCCTAGTGGCCGACACAAACACCGGGCCCATCTAGGAGTGTCACTGCAGTGTCACGCAGGATGTCCCTTCCAAAAAACCCTCCCCAAACAGCACATGACGCAAAGAAAAAAAGAGGCGCAATGAGGTAGCTGTGTGAGTAAGATAAGCGACCCTAGTGGCCGACACAAACACCGGGCCCATCTAGGAGTGTCACTGCAGTGTCACGCAGGATGTCCCTTCCAAAAACCCTCCCCAAACAGCACATGACGCAAAGAAAAAAAGAGGCGCAATGAGGTAGCTGTGTGAGTAAGATAAGCGACCCTAGTGGCCGACACAAACACCGGGCCCATCTAGGAGTGGCACTGCAGTGTCACGCAGGATGTCCCTTCCAAAAAACCCTCCCCAAACAGCACATGACGCAAAGAAAAAAAGAGGCGCAATGAGGTAGCTGTGTGAGTAAGATAAGCGACCCTAGTGGCCGACACAAACACCGGGCCCATCTAGGAGTGTCACTGCAGTGTCACGCAGGATGTCCCTTCCAAAAAACCCTCCCCAAACAGCACATGATGCAAAGAAAAAAAGAGGCGCAATGAGGTAGCTGTGTGAGTAAGATAAGCGACCCTAGTGGCCGACACAAACACCGGGCCCATCTAGGAGTGTCACTGCAGTGTCACGCAGGATGTCCCTTCCAAAAAACCCTCCCCAAACAGCACATGACGCAAAGAAAAAAAGAGGCGCAATGAGGTAGCTGTGTGAGTAAGATAAGCGACCCTAGTGGCCGACACAAACACCGGGCCCATCTAGGAGTGTCACTGCAGTGTCACACAGGATGTCCCTTCCAAAAAACCCTCCCCAAACAGCACATGACGCAAAGAAAAAAAGAGGCGCAATGAGGTAGCTGTGTGAGTAAGATAAGCGACCCTAGTGGCCGACACAAACACCGGGCCCATCTAGGAGTGGCACTGCAGTGTCACGCAGGATGTCCCTTACAAAAAACCCTCCCCAAACAGCACATGACGCAAAGAAAAAAAGAGGCGCAATGAGGTAGCTGTGTGAGTAAGATAAGAGACCCTACTGGCCGACACAAACACCGGGCCCATCTAGGAGTGGCACTGCAGTGTCACGCAGGATGTCCCTTCCAAAAAACCCTCCCCAAACAGCACATGACGCAAAGAAAAATTAAAGAAAAAAGAGGTGCAAGATGGAATTGTCCTTGGGCCCTCCCACCCACCCTTATGTTGTATAAACAGGACATGCACACTTTAACCAACCCATCATTTCAGTGACAGGGTCTGCCACACGACTGTGACTGAAATGACGGGTTGGTTTGGACCCCCACCAAAAAAGAAGCAATTAATCTCTCCTTGCACAAACTGGCTCTACAGAGGCAAGATGTCCACCTCATCATCATCCTCCGATATATCACCGTGTACATCCCCCTCCTCACAGATTATCAATTCGTCCCCACTGGAATCCACCATCTCAGCTCCCTGTGTACTTTGTGGAGGCAATTGCTGCTGGTCAATGTCTCCACGGAGGAATTGATTATAATTCATTTTAATGAACATCATCTTCTCCACATTTTCTGGATGTAACCTCGTACGCCGATTGCTGACAAGGTGAGCGGCGGCACTAAACACTCTTTCGGAGTACACACTTGTGGGAGGGCAACTTAGGTAGAATAAAGCCAGTTTGTGCAAGGGCCTCCAAATTGCCTCTTTTTCCTGCCAGTATAAGTACGGACTGTGTGACGTGCCTACTTGGATGCGGTCACTCATATAATCCTCCACCATTCTTTCAATGTTGAGAGAATCATATGCAGTGACAGTAGACGACATGTCCGTAATCGTTGTCAGGTCCTTCAGTCCGGACCAGATGTCAGCATCAGCAGTCGCTCCAGACTGCCCTGCATCACCGCCAGCGGGTGGGCTCGGAATTCTGAGCCTTTTCCTCGCACCCCCAGTTGCGGGAGAATGTGAAGGAGGAGATGTTGACAGGTCGCGTTCCGCTTGACTTGACAATTTTCTCACCAGCAGGTCTTTCAACCCCAGCAGACTTGTGTCTGCCGGAAAGAGAGATCCAAGGTAGGCTTTAAATCTAGGATCGAGCACGGTGGCCAAAATGTAGTGCTCTGATTTCAACAGATTGACCACCCGTGAATCCTTGTTAAGCGAATTAAGGGCTCCATCCACAAGTCCCACATGCCTAGCGGAATCGCTCCGTGTTAGCTCCTCCTTCAATGTCTCCAGCTTCTTCTGCAAAAGCCTGATGAGGGGAATGACCTGACTCAGGCTGGCAGTGTCTGAACTGACTTCACGTGTGGCAAGTTCAAAGGGCATCAGAACCTTGCACAACGTTGAAATCATTCTCCACTGCGCTTGAGACAGGTGCATTCCACCTCCTATATCGTGCTCAATTGTATAGGCTTGAATGGCCTTTTGCTGCTCCTCCAACCTCTGAAGCATATAGAGGGTTGAATTCCACCTCGTTACCACTTCTTGCTTCAGATGATGGCAGGGCAGGTTCAGTAGTTTTTGGTGGTGCTCCAGTCTTCTGTACATGGTGCCTGTACGCCGAAAGTGTCCCGCAATTCTTCTGGCCACCGACAGCATCTCTTGCACGCCCCTGTCGTTTTTTAAATAATTCTGCACCACCAAATTCAAGGTATGTGCAAAACATGGGACGTGCTGGAATTTGCCCATATTTAATGCACACACAATATTGCTGGCGTTGTCCGATGCCACAAATCCACAGGAGAGTCCAATTGGGGTAAGCCATTCCGCGATGATCTTCCTCAGTTGCCGTAAGAGGTTTTCAGCTGTGTGCGTATTCTGGAAAGCGGTGATACAAAGCGTAGCCTGCCTAGGAAAGAGTTGGCGTTTGCGAGATGCTGCTACTGGTGCCGCCGCTGCTGTTCTTGCGGCGGGAGTCCATACATCTACCCAGTGGGCTGTCACAGTCATATAGTCCTGACCCTGCCCTGCTCCACTTGTCCACATGTCCGTGGTTAAGTGGACATTGGGTACAGCTGCATTTTTTAGGACACTGGTGACTCTTTTTCTGAGGTCTGTGTACATTTTCGGTATCGCCTGCCTAGAGAAATGGAACCTAGATGGTATTTGGTACCGGGGACACAGTACCTCCAACAAGTCTCTAGTTGGCTCTGCAGTAATGATGGATACCGGAACCACGTTTCTCACCACCCAGGATGCCAAGGCCTCAGTTATCCGCTTTGCAGTAGGATGACTGCTGTGATATTTCATCTTCCTCGCAAAGGACTGTTGGACAGTCAATTGCTTGGTGGAAGTAGTAAAAGTGGTCTTACGACTTCCCCTCTGGGATGACCATCGACTCCCAGCAGCAACAACAGCAGCGCCAGCAGCAGTAGGCGTTACACGCAAGGATGCATCGGAGGAATCCCAGGCAGGAGAGGAATCGTCAGAATTGCCAGTGACATGGCCTGCAGGACTATTGGCATTCCTGGGGAAGGAGGAAATTGACACTGAGGGAGTTGGTGGGGTGGTTTGCGTGAGCTTGGTTACAAGAGGAAGGGATTTACTGGTCAGTGGACTGCTTCCGCTGTCACCCAAAGTTTTTGAACTTGTCACTGACTTATTATGAATGCGCTGCAGGTGACGTATAAGGGAGGATGTTCCGAGGTGGTTAACGTCCTTACCCCTACTTATTACAGCTTGACAAAGGCAACACACGGCTTGACACCTGTTGTCCGCATTTCTGTTGAAATACTTCCACACCGAAGAGCTGATTTTTTTGGTATTTTCACCAGGCATGTCAGTGGCCATATTCCTCCCACGGACAACAGGTGTCTCCCCGGGTGCCTGACTTAAACAAACCACCTCACCATCAGAATCCTCCTGGTCAATTTCCTCCCCAGCGCCAGCAACACCCATATCCTCCTCATCCTGGTGTACTTCAACACTGACATCTTCAATCTGACTATCAGGAACTGGACTGCGGGTGCTCCTTCCAGCACTTGCAGGGGGCGTGCAAATGGTGGAAGGCGCATGCTCTTCACGTCCAGTGTTGGGAAGGTCAGGCATCGCAACCGACACAATTGGACTCTCCTTGTGGATTTGGGATTTCGAAGAACGCACAGTTCTTTGCGGTGCTTTTGCCAGCTTGAGTCTTTTCAGTTTTCTAGCGAGAGGCTGAGTGCTTCCATCCTCATGTGAAGCTGAACCACTAGCCATGAACATAGGCCAGGGCCTCAGCCGTTCCTTGCCACTCCGTGTGGTAAATGGCATATTGGCAAGTTTACGCTTCTCCTCCGACAATTTTATTTTAGGTTTTGGAGTCCTTTTTTTACTGATATTTGGTGTTTTGGATTTGACATGCTCTGTACTATGACATTGGGCATCGGCCTTGGCAGACGACGTTGCTGGCATTTCATCGTCTCGGCCATGACTAGTGGCAGCAGCTTCAGCACGAGGTGGAAGTGGATCTTGATCTTTCCCTAATTTTGGAACCTCAACATTTTTGTTCTCCATATTTTAATAGGCACAACTAAAAGGCACCTCAGGTAAACAATGGAGATGGATGGATACTAGTATACTTATGGATGGACTGCCGAGTGCCGACACAGAGGTAGCTACAGCCATGGACTAACGTACTGTGTCTGCTGCTAATCAGTGACGTGCGGTGGGATCACAGGTTGGGGAGGCACTGGCAGCTAACAAGCCCCCCCCCCCCCCCCCCCCCGAAAAAAAAAAAGTGTGGTCCCCCACCACATCAGGAAAACCAGCACTAGGCAGAACCAGCCAGGGGGAGTAATGCCATAGCAGGGGAGACACTCAGTGTGGGGTCCCCCTGCCATAACATTAATCTGCCCCCCAGCCAGTCAGCCCAGGGTTGGAATTCCTCGGAAAGTGGGAACCCCAAAAAATAAAAATGGGGTCCCCCCTCCCGAGCAATAACCAGCACTGGGCTGATAGCCCAGTGCTATGCCCCGCACCCCTGGTGGCGGTGGGTGCGGGGTTCATTGTGTGTTAATATTGTTCTTTACAGGTGGCCTACAGGTCCCAGCAAGCCTGCCCCAGCATGCTGGCACTTGGAGAACCACAAGTGCCAGCATGCCCGGACATAAAGGGCCTGCTGGCACCTGTAGTCCACCTGCAAAGAATAGTAATATTGTTCTGTACAGGTAGCCTACAGGTCCCAGCAAGCCTGCCCCAGCATGCTGGCACTTGGAGAACCACAAGTGCCAGCATGCCTGGACATAAAGGGCTAGCTGGCACCTATAGTCCACCTGTAAAGAAAATATTAAAATAAAACGCCACACGTCTTGAAAAGAAGCTTTATTTAACTGGGTCTTCACCTGGGGGCGGCGGCCGTTAAGCTCTTTTGCGTGGCCGCCGCCTTCCCAGGGCTTCCGGCGTCTTCACCTGGGGGGCGCCACCCCCCCAGGGCTTCCAGCGTCTTCACCTGGTGGGCGGCGGCTGCTAAGCTCTTTTGCATAGCCGCCGCCCAGCCAGGACTTCCAGCCGTCTTCTTTCTTCAGGAGCTCTTCACAGCTCCTCCTCCGCCGTCGGACTGACTCTCCTCCGCCTCGCGCTGACTTATATAAGTCAGCCGGAGGGGGCGGGGCGATGACGCGGCGAGCCGTGATTGGCTCGCGGCGGCCATCTTGAATTTCAAAAATGACGCTGAGGCGCCATTTTTGAAACTGGAACCGCTCCGCTGCCAAACTCTGCAGATAAAGGTAATTTTCCGCCGCCGCACAGCCGCCGCAACCCGCCGCCTGCTCCACCGCCGCCCGCACCACCGCCGCCGCATCCCGCCGCCCGCACAATCGCCGCATTCAGCCGCCCGCACAGTGATTGACAGCGGATCCAGTGACGGATCCGCTGGCCAATCACTGTAGCCTCACTGACAGGGACGTGCTTTCATAGGTTGAAAGCACGTCCCTGTAGGAAAGCGGCACCACTAATGGTGCCGCTTTCCCATACATTTTCAATGGGCTTTTACAGCCCATGGCTAGTCCCCGCCCGTGTCCGCCCCCCGCTCCCCATATTATCCCCAGAGATAACGGGAGGCACCACGATCGGTGCCTCCCAAACACATAAGGAGGGGAGCAATGATCAGAATAATATTAAGAAGATACATATGACACAGAATATGTGTCATATGCATCTTCTTTGTATTATCTTAATCATTAATGACAGGGGAGGCACTGCCTCCCCTGCCTCCCCTGACTGCACGTCCCTGGCTGCTAATATAGACTGGATGATTGATAATGAGATTAAATCAATATATATATGTATGTATATATAATATCACTAGTACTGCAGCCGGACAGGTAGATAATATATTTATTAGGTAATGATGACTGATGACGGACCTGCTGGACACTGTCAGCTCAGCAGCACCGCAGACTGCTACAGTAAGCTACTATACTATAGTAGTATGTACAAAGAAGAAAGAAAAAAAAAAAACCACGGGTAGGTGGTATACAATTATGGATGGACTGCTGAGTGCCGACACAGAGGTAGCTACAGCCGTGGACTAACGTACTGTGTCTGCTGCTAATATAGACTGGATGATTGATAATGAGATGAAATCAATATATATATGTATGTATATATAATATCACTAGTACTGCAGCCGGACAGGTAGATAATATATTTATTAGGTAATGATGACTGATGACGGACCTGCTGGACACTGTCAGCTCAGCAGCACCGCAGACTGCTACAGTAAGCTACTATACTCTATAGTAGTATGTACAAAGAAGAAAGAAAAGAAAAAAAACACGGGTAGGTGGTATACAATTATGGATGGACTGCCGAGTGCCGACACAGAGGTAGCTACAGCCGTGGACTAACGTACTGTGTCTGCTGCTAATATAGACTGGATGATTGATAATGAGATGAAATCAATATATATATGTATGTATATATAATATCACTAGTACTGCAGCCGGACAGGTAGATAATATATTTATTAGGTAATGATGACTGATGACGGACCTGCTGGACACTGTCAGCTCAGCAGCACCGCAGACTGCTACAGTAAGCTACTATACTATAGTAGTATGTACAAAGAAGAAAGAAAAAAAAAAACCACGGGTAGGTGGTATACAATTATGGATGGACTGCTGAGTGCCGACACAGAGGTAGCTACAGCCGTGGACTAACGTACTGTGTCTGCTGCTAATATAGACTGGATGATTGATAATGAGATGAAATCAATATTTATATGTATGTATATATAATATCACTAGTACTGCAGCCGGACAGGTAGATAATATATTTATTAGGTAATGATGACTGATGACGGACCTGCTGGACACTGTCAGCTCAGCAGCACCGCAGACTGCTACAGTAAGCTACTATACTCTATAGTAGTATGTACAAAGAAGAAAGAAAAAAAAAACCACGGGTAGGTGGTATACAATTATGGATGGACTGCCGAGTGCCGACACAGAGGTAGCTACAGCCGTGGACTAACGTACTGTGTCTGCTGCTAATATAGACTGGATGATTGATAATGAGATGAAATCAATATATATATGTATGTATATATAATATCACTAGTACTGCAGCCGGACAGGTAGATAATATATTTATTAGGTAATGATGACTGATGACGGACCTGCTGGACACTGTCAGCTCAGCAGCACCGCAGACTGCTACAGTAAGCTACTATACTATAGTAGTATGTACAAAGAAGAACGAAAAAAAAAAAACCACGGGTAGGTGGTATACAATTATGGATGGACTGCTGAGTGCCGACACAGAGGTAGCTACAGCCGTGGACTAACGTACTGTGTCTGCTGCTAATATAGACTGGATGATTGATAATGAGATGAAATCAATATATATATGTATGTATATATAATATCACTAGTACTGCAGCCGGACAGGTAGATAATATATTTATTAGGTAATGATGACTGATGACGGACCTGCTGGACACTGTCAGCTCAGCAGCACCGCAGACTGCTACAGTAAGCTACTATACTCTATAGTAGTATGTACAAAGAAGAAAGAAAAAAAAAAAACCACGGGTAGGTGGTATACAATTATGGATGGACTGCCGAGTGCCGACACAGAGGTAGCTACAGCCGTGGACTAACGTACTGTGTCTGCTGCTAATATAGAGTCTAGACTGGATGATAAATTATTGATAATGAGATGAAATCAATATAATATCACTAGTACTGCAGCCGGACAGGTACTATATATATTTATTATGTAATGACTGATGACGGACCTGCTGGACACTGTCAGGTCAGCACAGCACCGCAGACTGCTACAGTAAGCTACTATAGTAGTATGTATAAAGAAGAATGAAAAAAAAAAAAACCACGGGTAGGTGGTATACAATATTATATATATATATATTATATACAATTATATATATATATATATATATATATATATATATATTAAACTGGTGGTGATTGATTATTAAACTGGTGGTCACTTCAGGACAGGTCACGTTGCAACTTGCAACTAGTACTCCGAGGCCTAAGCAGACAATCACAAAATATATTATTATACTGGTGGTCAGTGTGGTCACAACAATGGCAGTGTGGCACTGACTCTGGCAGCAAAAGTGTGCACTGTACGTTATATGTACTCCTGAGTCCTGCTCTCAGACTCTAACTGCTCCCCACTGTCAGTGTCTCCCCCACAAGTCAGATAATACACTTACAGTCACACTATCTAATCTATAAATATCACTTCAGCAAGTAGTATAGTAGTATACAGTAGTACTCCTCCTAATAATGCTCCCCGAAAATACTGTGTCTCTCTCTTCTCTAAATGGAGAGGACGCCAGCCACGTCCTCTCCCTATGACTCTCAATGCACGTGTGAAAATGGCGGCGACGCGCGGCTCCTTATATAGAATCCGAGTCTCGCGATAGAATCCGAGCCTCGCGAGAATCCGACAGCGTGATGATGACGTTTGGGCGCGCTCGGGTTAGCCGAGCAAGGCGGGAAGATCCGAGCCTGCTCGGACCCGTGTAAAAAACCTGAAGTTCGGGCGGGTTCGGATTCAGAGGAACCGAACCCGCTCATCTCTAATTATTATTTTTTCATTTTAAATTAACATGCTTGACACCACACAAAACTTGATTTAGAATTTGTACTAAAATTATTTTATTTATTTTAAAAACTGATTTAACAAAATGAAATTCAAGATCAGTTCCTGTGAGTTTTATCATGTTATTGCTACAAAGGCAGCGATAAACTTACATTTTATAACTCTTAGTTCGATATTAAAAATGGAAAAAAAAGAACCTTTGATAGATAAAAATGGTTTCCCGTATTTAGCTCTGACATCATCTGAGATACTGTAACAAAATGCTGATGTTGGCAAAATTAACTGTCGGCTGAACTCCTGCCAGAAATATTTGAGCAGGAAAGAAAAAAAACCTGTAATATTTATTACCCCAAGGTTCGCTTTTCAACCCTGTTGGATTCTGTCCTGGCTCAGATGAGAGAGCACTCAAATTAACCAAGACCTATTAATTTCACACGAGAAATGACAGTGTTTCAAAGGCGCTTACTATAATTTCATTATTTTTTTAGCTATGCAAGTTCTTTCGTCTGCGGTTGGCCCGAATGCCGGCTCGGGATTGTCTGTTAGCACTAGAATTTTTCCTCTCTTCATGTCTGAAAAAGGGAATTTTGAAAGAAGAGAGATGAATCTCACAGTTCCCGCATAGCTAGGAGCTATAAATCTTGTGATACAATAGAACCCACATGTTGGTCTTTGAAAATGTACTCGGCTAGTAGCTGAAAGGCACAGAAGGATAGACTTCTCAGATACTGGAGTGAAAATCTACAGCACATCCCCAGTGCCACTTAATATTCTGATGCTGATAAAAACATATTGATTTTTTTTTTCTCCCAGCATGCATTGTTTAGTTCCACCTTTTTCTGTATTATGTACAACGTTAACTAGACAAGTACCACAGAGACATCGCAGGCAAACAGATCTAGGCAATGTCAGACAAGTTCTCAGCAAACATTTTCTGAAACATATACCATTTACACTTCTGCTATAAGTAATCCCTGTAAAGCCAGTGTTTGTTTCATTTATAGCTTGTATGGATTTAAATAAAAGATACAAAAGGTAAAAATGTGGACATACACTATACAATTGTCTGTCAGATAATCTGCCAGATCTGGCTAGTTGGAATGAAAATATGGTAATGGATGAGAGCAAATGACAATCGACCATTTGCTCCCAAACACTGGAAATTGGACAAAAACTGTCGTTCATACAATTCAAAACAAAGTTTGTCCATTTCCCAGAGTTTGGGAGCTGATGGTCGATTGTCATTTGCTCTCATCCATTACAAGATTTTAATTCCAACCAGCCAGATCTGGCAGATTATCTGACAGACAATTGTATAGTGTATGTCCAGCTTTATACTTCTCTTTCTTCTGCTCTCAACCGTTGTTCACCCCACATACTTCAGCTGCAACTTCTGGCTACTTTCTAGTTTCACGTTCAGATTTTAATGTGTAAGGAGGCTCTATAATTTGCCTCTTAATTTGCTAAACTTGTAATCTAAATTCTATTGTAATCTTATTTATCACTTTTACTGTACCCCCCTCTCCCACCTCAACACCCACCTCTTCATTATATGCCACTTCCCCATTTATATTTAAAAAATGAAATACATGATATAATCTAAAACAAGGACTGCCTCAATATCTGAAAAATGTATAGTACTTTGAGTTCCATATACAATATATACATATGAGTTATTATAAATCATCTATTAATTTATTGTGCTTGAACCTTAACAATATACTTTAAGCTACCTTAACAACTAAAAATAAAGACACGGACACAAACTGCGTTGGATTAAATGGTCATTAATTTATTAAATCGAATGACCTTATTCGTAGCGGGTGGCCAGGAAGACACTATTATTAGCCAGCTCTAGTCAACTAGATCTAAACAAAATTGGGGCGACTGAAACACGCCAACTGTAATGGCGGTGACTGAAACGCCCCATCTAAAACTATAAGCATAACTTGTGTCATGAAGGTCTCACCACCCTTTACGCCCATCATCCCCCCACAAGGGCAGGACACACTCGCCGTCCTTCGAAGAGGGTAAGTGCCCCACAACTACCACTTATGCTACACGTGACCGCTGGCCAGTAGCGCCTTCCTGCCTGCTAAATCACGGAATAAATGATTAGTATGTCAAATTGAATAATGTCAATTAAGAAATTGTCAAGGGGGGGTGGGTGGGCTTTCAAACCTGACAGAGGAAGAGCTCAGATCTGACCATCCCTAAATACACTATCACATCGTAACCGCCCATTATCCTAATGATAAGCTAGCCCTAACCAATTAAAACACACTAACTAAAACTAGTCTCCCTAGCAACAGATGACTTAACACTGAACCATTCACAAAAATTCAAGCCTCTTATATGATTTTATGCTTAGGCAGACCTCATCTTATCTAAATTAATTATCATCATCATCATCATCATCATCATCCTTCCATTAATTGCCTGGCTCCTACTCCATTATGAGGGTGTTCATTAATGTTAAAAATAGTGGTCTATCAACTACTGAAGTTAGACCCCTTAGCACACACAGGCGGATGCCATCCAAACAGATCCCGCCATCTAGAGCAGGTGCTACATTTGTAACTTTTTGTAGGCATAACTGTAAATTCTCCTGTGTTGGACAAGCAAGATTCAGTGGTGTACTTAGTAGAGATGAGCGGGTTCGGTTTCTCTGAATACGAACCCGCCAGAACTTCATGTTTTTTTTCACGGGTCCGAGCGACTCGGATCTTCCCGCCTTGCTCGGTTAACCCGAGCGCGCCCGAACGTCATCATGACGCTGTCGGATTCTCGCGAGGCTCGGATTCTATCGCGAGACTCGGATTCTATATAAGGAGCCGCGCGTCGCCGCCATTTTCACACGTGCATTGAGATTGATAGGGAGAGGACGTGGCTGGCGTCCTCTCCGTTTAGAATTAGAATAGATTAGAGAGACACTTGATTTACTAATTTTGGGGAGCATTAGGAGTACTCAGTAGTGTACAGTGCAGAGTTTTGCTGATAGTGACCAGTGACCACCACTTTTATTTATAATCCGTTCTCTGCCTGAAAAAAGCGATACACAGCACACAGTGACTCAGTCACATACCATATCTGTGTGCACTGCTCAGGCTCAGGCCAGTGTGCTGCATCATCTATTATCTATATATAATATTATATATATCTGTCTGACTGCTCAGCTCACACAGCTTATAATTGTGGGGGAGACTGGGGAGCACTACTGCAGTGCCAGTTATAGGTTATAGCAGGAGCCAGGAGTACATAATATAATCCGTTCTCTGCCTGAAAAAAGCGATACACAGCACACAGTGACTCAGTCACATACCATATCTGTGTGCACTGCTCAGGCTCAGGCCAGTGTGCTGCATCATCTATTATCTATATATAATATTATATATATCTGTCTGACTGCTCAGCTCACACAGCTTATAATTGTGGGGGAGACTGGGGAGCACTACTGCAGTGCCAGTTATAGGTTATAGCAGGAGCCAGGAGTACATAATATATTATATAGTGAGTGACCACCAGACACACAGTGCAGTTTATTTAATATATCCGTTCTCTGCCTGAAAAAAGCGATACACACAGTGACTCAGTCAGTCACATACCATATCTGTGTGCACTGCTCAGGCTCAGGCCAGTGTGCTGCATCATCTATATATATTATATATCTGTCTGACTGCTCAGCTCACACAGCTTATAATTGTGGGGGAGACTGGGGAGCACTACTGCAGTGCCAGTTATAGGTTATAGCAGGAGCCAGGAGTACATAATATTATATTAAAATTAAACAGTGCACACTTTTGCTGCAGGAGTGCCACTGCCAGTGTGACTAGTGACCAGTGACCTGACCACCAGTATATAATATTAGTAGTATACTATCTCTTTATCAACCAGTCTATATTAGCAGCAGACACAGTACAGTGCGGTAGTTCACGGCTGTGGCTACCTCTGTGTCGGCACTCGGCAGCCCGTCCATAATTGTATATACCACCTAACCGTGGTTTTTTTTTCTTTCTTTATACATACATACTAGTTACGAGTATACTATCTCTTTATCAACCAGTCTATATATTAGCAGCAGACACAGTACAGTGCGGTAGTTCACGGCTGTGGCTACCTCTGTGTCGGCACTCGGCAGCCCGTCCATAATTGTATACTAGTATCCAATCCATCCATCTCCATTGTTTACCTGAGGTGCCTTTTAGTTGTGCCTATTAAAATATGGAGAACAAAAATGTTGAGGTTCCAAAATTAGGGAAAGATCAAGATCCACTTCCACCTCGTGCTGAAGCTGCTGCCACTAGTCATGGCCGAGACGATGAAATGCCAGCAACGTCGTCTGCCAAGGCCGATGCCCAATGGCATAGTACAGAGCATGTCAAAACCAAAACACCAAATATCAGTAAAAAAAGGACTCCAAAACCTAAAATAAAATTGTCGGAGGAGAAGCGTAAACTTGCCAATATGCCATTTACCACACGGAGTGGCAAGGAACGGCTGAGGCCCTGGCCTATGTTCATGGCTAGTGGTTCAGCTTCACATGAGGATGGAAGCACTCAGCCTCTCGCTAGAAAACTGAAAAGACTCAAGCTGGCAAAAGCACCGCAAAGAACTGTGCGTTCTTTGAAATCCCAAATCCACAAGGAGAGTCCAATTGTGTCGGTTGCGATGCCTGACCTTCCCAACACTGGACGTGAAGAGCATGCGCCTTCCACCATTTGCACGCCCCCTGCAAGTGCTGGAAGGAGCACCCGCAGTCCAGTTCCTGATAGTCAGATTGAAGATGTCAGTGTTGAAGTACACCAGGATGAGGAGGATATGGGTGTTGCTGGCGCTGGGGAGGAAATTGACCAGGAGGATTCTGATGGTGAGGTGGTTTGTTTAAGTCAGGCACCCGGGGAGACACCTGTTGTCCGTGGGAGGAATATGGCCGTTGACATGCCAGGTGAAAATACCAAAAAAATCAGCTCTTCGGTGTGGAGGTATTTCACCAGAAATGCGGACAACAGGTGTCAAGCCGTGTGTTCCCTTTGTCAAGCTGTAATAAGTAGGGGTAAGGACGTTAACCACCTCGGAACATCCTCCCTTATACGTCACCTGCAGCGCATTCATAATAAGTCAGTGACAAGTTCAAAAACTTTGGGTGACAGCGGAAGCAGTCCACTGACCAGTAAATCCCTTCCTCTTGTAACCAAGCTCACGCAAACCACCCCACCAACTCCCTCAGTGTCAATTTCCTCCTTCCCCAGGAATGCCAATAGTC
This sequence comes from Pseudophryne corroboree, assembly GCF_028390025.1. NCBI lineage: Eukaryota > Metazoa > Chordata > Amphibia > Anura > Myobatrachidae > Pseudophryne > Pseudophryne corroboree. The sequence goes on along the minus strand of NC_086453.1, from coordinate 90,295,391 downwards.
CTGCAGGCCATGTCACTGGCAATTCTGACGAGTCCTCTCCTGCCTGGGATTCCTCCGATGCATCCTTGCGTGTAACGCCTACTGCTGCTGGCGCTGCTGTTGTTGCCGCTGGGAGTCGATGGTCATCCCAGAGGGGAAGTCGTAAGCCCACTTGTACTACTTCCAGTAAGCAATTGACTGTTCAACAGTCCTTTGCGAGGAAGATGAAATATCACAGCAGTCATCCTACTGCAAAGCAGATAACTGAGTCCTTGACAACTATGTTGGTGTTAGACGTGCGTCCGGTATCCGCCGTTAGTTCACAGGGAACTAGACAATTTATTGAGGCAGTGTGCCCCCGTTACCAAATACCATCTAGGTTCCACTTCTCTAGGCAGGCGATACCGAGAATGTACACGGACGTCAGAAAAAGACTCACCAGTGTCCTAAAAAATGCAGTTGTACCCAATGTCCACTTAACCACGGACATGTGGACAAGTGGAGCAGGGCAGACTGAGGACTATATGACTGTGACAGCCCACTGGGTAGATGTATGGACTCCCGCCGCAAGAACAGCAGCGGCGGCACCAGTAGCAGCATCTCGCAAACGCCAACTCTTTCCTAGGCAGGCTACGCTTTGTATCACCGCTTTCCAGAATACGCACACAGCTGAAAACCTCTTACGGCAACTGAGGAAGATCATCGCGGAATGGCTTACCCCAATTGGACTCTCCTGTGGATTTGTGGCATCGGACAACGCCAGCAATATTGTGTGTGCATTAAATATGGGCAAATTCCAGCACGTCCCATGTTTTGCACATACCTTGAATTTGGTGGTGCAGAATTTTTTAAAAAACGACAGGGGCGTGCAAGAGATGCTGTCGGTGGCCAGAAAAATTGCGGGACACTTTCGGCGTACAGGCACCACGTACAGAAGACTGGAGCACCACCAAAAACTACTGAACCTGCCCTGCCATCATCTGAAGCAAGAAGTGGTAACGAGGTGGAATTCAACCCTCTATATGCTTCAGAGGTTGGAGGAGCAGCAAAAGGCCATTCAAGCCTATACAATTGAGCACGATATAGTAGGTGGAATGCACCTGTCTCAAGTGCAGTGGAGAATGATTTCAACATTGTGCAAGGTTCTGATGCCCTTTGAACTTGCCACACGTGAAGTCAGTTCAGACACTGCCAGCCTGAGTCAGGTCATTCCCCTCATCAGGCTTTTGCAGAAGAAGCTGGAGGCATTGAAGAAGGAGCTAAAAGGGAGCGATTCCGCTAGGCATGTGGGACTTGTGGATGCAGCCCTTAATTCGCTTAACAAGGATTCACGGGTGGTCAATCTGTTGAAATCAGAGCACTACATTTTGGCCACCGTGCTCGATCCTAGATTTAAAGCCTACCTTGGATCTCTCTTTCCGGCAGACACAAGTCTGCTGGGGTTGAAAGACCTGCTGGTGACAAAATTGTCAAGTCAAGCGGAACGCGACCTGTCAACATCTCCTCCTTCACATTCTCCCGCAACTGGGGGTGCGAGGAAAAGGCTCAGAATTCCGAGCCCACCCGCTGGCGGTGATGCAGGGCAGTCTGGAGCGACTGCTGATGCTGACATCTGGTCCGGACTGAAGGACCTGACAACGATTACGGACATGTCGTCTACTGTCACTGCATATGATTCTCTCAACATTGATAGAATGGTGGAGGATTATATGAGTGACCGCATCCAAGTAGGCACGTCACACAGTCCGTACTTATATTGGCAGGAAAAAGAGGCAATTTGGAGGCCCTTGCACAAACTGGCTTTATTCTACCTAAGTTGCCCTCCCACAAGTGTGTACTCCGAAAGAGTGTTTAGTGCCGCCGCTCACCTTGTCAGCAATCGGCGTACGAGGTTACATCCAGAAAATGTGGAGAAGATGATGTTCATTAAAATGAATTATAATCAATTCCTCCGCGGAGACATTGACCAGCAGCAATTGCCTCCACAAAGTACACAGGGAGCTGAGATGGTGGATTCCAGTGGGGACGAATTGATAATCTGTGAGGAGGGGGATGTACACGGTGATATATCGGAGGGTGAAGATGAGGTGGACATCTTGCCTCTGTAGAGCCAGTTTGTGCAAGGAGAGATTAATTGCTTCTTTTTTGGGGGGGGTCCAAACCAACCCGTCATATCAGTCACAGTCGTGTGGCAGACCCTGTCACTGAAATGATGGGTTGGTTAAAGTGTGCATGTCCTGTTTTGTTTATACAACATAAGGGTGGGTGGGAGGGCCCTGGGAGGGCCCAAGGACAATTCCATCTTGCACCTCTTTTTTCTTTTCTTTTTCTTTGCATCATGTGCTGATTGGGGAGGGTTTTTTGGAAGGGACATCCTGCGTGACACTGCAGTGCCACTCCTAGATGGGCCCGGTGTTTGTGTCGGCCACTAGGGTCGCTAATCTTACTCACACAGTCAGCTACCTCATTGCGCCTCTTTTTTTCTTTGCGTCATGTGCTGTTTGGGGAGGGTTTTTTGGAAGGGACATCCTGCGTGACACTGCAGTGCCACTCCTAGATGGGCCCGGTGTTTGTGTCGGCCACTAGGGTCGCTAATCTTACTCACACAGTCAGCTACCTCATTGCGCCTCTTTTTTTCTTTGCGTCATGTGCTGTTTGGGGAGGGTTTTTTGGAAGGGACATCCTGCGTGACACTGCAGTGCCACTCCTAGATGGGCCCGGTGTTTGTGTCGGCCACTAGGGTCGCTAATCTTACTCACACAGCTACCTCATTGCGCCTCTTTTTTTCTTTGCGTCATGTGCTGTTTGGGGAGGGTTTTTTGGAAGGGACATCCTGCGTGACACTGCAGTGCCACTCCTAGATGGGCCCGGTGTTTGTGTCGGCCACTAGGGTCGCTAATCTTACTCACACAGTCAGCTACCTCATTGCGCCTCTTTTTTTCTTTGCGTCATGTGCTGTTTGGGGAGGGTTTTTTGGAAGGGCCATCCTGCGTGACACTGCAGTGCCACTCCTAGATGGGCCCGGTGTTTGTGTCGGCCACTAGGGTCGCTAATCTTACTCACACAGCTACCTCATTGCGCCTCTTTTTTTCTTTGCGTCATGTGCTGTTTGGGGAGGGTTTTTTGGAAGGGCCATCCTGCGTGACATTGCAGTGCCACTCCTAGATGGGCCCGGTGTTTGTGTCGGCCACTAGGGTCGCTAATCTTACTCACACAGCTACCTCATTGCGCCTCTTTTTTTCTTTGCGTCATGTGCTGTTTGGGGAGGGTTTTTTGGAAGGGACATCCTGCGTGACACTGCAGTGCCACTCCTAGATGGGCCCGGTGTTTGTGTCGGCCACTAGGGTCGCTTATCTTACTCACACAGCGACCTCGGTGCAAATTTTAGGACTAAAAATAATATTGTGAGGTGTGAGGTATTCAGAATAGACTGAAAATGAGTGTAAATTATGGTTTTTGAGGTTAATAATACTTTGGGATCAAAATGACCCCCAAATTCTATGATTTAAGCTGTTTTTTAGTGTTTTTGGAAAAAAACACCCGAATCCAAAACACACCCGAATCCGACAAAAAAAATTCGGTGAGGTTTTGCCAAAACGCGTTCGAACCCAAAACACGGCCGCGGAACCGAACCCAAAACCAAAACACAAAACCCGAAAAATTTCAGGCGCTCATCTCTAGTACTTAGATGATACTTTTTCTCTTAATCGTCTTCTGTTTTTTCCCAACTTTGGTCTAATGCTAAGTCTTTTTTTTTCACTTGCTCTGTTTTGCATTTAATGTGCAACCTCGTGCATGTGGTTTTTCAATGTCAGTCTTTGCTAATATGATTTCCCATTTTAGATATTTTGCTACAGTCTCTGATGACTAAATGTTGTTTTAAAGAAATCTTTACTATGCTCTAATTTTGGATTTTGTAATTTTTCACTGAAAGCAGCAAGTGGGAGAGAGAACGACACAGGAGTCCACCTACATCAATATGTTGTACAGCACGTAATTGACATTGTGTCTCATTCACGTAAATAAAGACGATGAGGTTTCCTGTGGGACCTGTTGTTTTGTGAGTTGTGCCACAGTGGCTATTGTTAATCTTCGCTCCTGCTCACAGTTTTGAGACTTCAGTATGTGATTTCCAACCTTCACTTTCTGGCCATAACTAATCCCATTCAGGCTGTGGGTATACACAGCAGGAAGTAAGGTCACCATTGTCAGATTATCGTGGTATGGCTCGTAATCTAGCTGCACCGCTCTGACTGTTTTATCGGATTTCCTGGACTTTTGACCTTGACTTACCTTGACTATGATTCTGGCTCTGATATCCATAGCTTTAACAGCTTTGACTCGGCTTCACTCCTATTCTTTGCACTTGACAATACTGTCTGATCACTAGTGTACCAAACCCATGGTCGATCTGGCCTGAGGGAGAGCCGTGTAATCTGCCAGGTGGGCACATGTGCATCATAGCCCACCCTCTACCATGAGGGGGTGGCACCCACCTGACCATAAATGATTAAAGTACTGGAAAGACCCACCAGCCACTGGCCTCACAATGCTATGAACACCCCCTACTGCTGAGGCAACTACCCTAGTATCCTCCTCTCAACCCTGGCCACAGTGAAGGGCAATCCTAACAGGATCAGCCACCCATAGCAACCTGAACTGGCTGGGCTAAGGGCCTGATTTTGAAATGGGAGCAAAGCAAGTAACTTTGTCCCTGGAACAAACCATTTTGCAATGCAAGGGGTGCAAATATGTTTATTTTTTGCATTGTGGATAAATACTGGCTGATTTTGCATGTAGCCCACAAATACTGGGCAGCTTTATTTTTAGACTGCAACTTAGAGTTGAGCTTGGACACACCGCATCCATATCTAAATCTCTCTGTACATTTTACATCTGCCCCACATGCTGTGCAACATGGTTCTGTCATGAGCAAAGTTACTTGCTGTTTTTTGCTTTACTGCCAACCAGTGGCGGCTCTAGAGGTGGGGCTGCAGCGCAGTCCAAAATTCAAATAGAGGACCACACTAACTGCCAATGAGTCATGGCTGGCGATGTTTGACAGCATTTGGGCTGGCAGTTGGTGCGGATCCCCTATTTGAATTTTGGACTGTGCTGCAGCCCCACCTCTTGAGCCGCCACTGCTCCCAACTCAGAAAGAGACCCTCTTTATACCAGCCTCACAGTGATCAGCGATCCTGACACGATGGCTCACCCACTGCTTCAGGGGAATCTTCCTGCAGTCTGGGCTCACTGAAGTTGCACTTCCTCCACAGTCCAAGCTCCCAATATTTCAGGAAACAATGATGGTCGTATAGATACACACATGTACATATATACGCACTGCACTGTTATACAGTATATAGGCTCAGATTTATCTAGCCTTGGAGAGTGATAAATTACACAGTGATAACGTACCAATCAATCAGCTCCTAACTGTCATTTTTCAAACACAGCATGTAACATGGCAGTAAGGAGCTGGTTGGTTGGTACTTTATCACCATGCAATTTATCACTCTCCAAGGCTTGATAAATCTGGGTCTCTTTTATTAATAAAGTGCTGGCGTGTTCCACAGAGCTGTACACGAAGGGAAATATGATATCACAAATTACATGGAAAGATTTGAGACACATGGTAAAAAAAGGGGCCTTGCAGTAGCGCAAGTAGAAATAGTTTCTTAGTGGTACTGAATGCCAAAAAATGGGCGTGATCATGTGTTGGGGGGCGTGGTCACATGACACTAGGGGGAGTGGCTACATGACAGTAGTGACGTGACCATACGACACAGCCCCTTTTCTTTGCACTCTGGAGGCAAGGTTAGAAATATATAGTAATGCCTCCAGTATAATATATAGCAGTGGTTCTCAAACTCGGTCCTCAGGACCCCACACAGTGCATGTTTTGCAAGTAACCCAGCAGGTGCACAGGTGTATTAATTACTCACTGACACATTTTAAAAGGTCCACAGGTGGAGCTAATTATTTCACTTGTGATTCTGTGAGGAGACCTGCAAAACATGCACTGTGTGGGGGACAGAGGACCGAGTTTGAGAACCTGTGATATATAGTGATACTCCCATTATATTATAAATATATAGTAATACCCCCCAGTATAATAAATAATAGGATTTTAATACCTACCGGTAAATCCTTTTCTCTTAGTCCATAGAAGATGCTGGGGATGCTTCAAGAACCATGTGGTATAGACGGGATCCGCAGGAGACATGGGCACACTATAAGACTTTGAATGGGTGTGAACTGGCTCCTCCCTCTATGCCCCTCCTCCAGACTCCAGTTATAGGAACTGTGCCCAGGGAGACGGACATTTCGAGGAAAAGGATTTATTTAATTATTTTAAACTAAGGTGAGATACATACCAGCTCACACCTCCAACACGCCGTACAACATGGCATTCAACAAACAACGCATGCAACGGCATGACCAACAACAGTCACAGATTGATTGAACTCCACGCAACATGAGCATAACTTATAACCAAACTGCAGATACAGCCCGCACTGGGTCGGGCGCCCAGCATCCTCTACGGACTAAGAGAAAAGGATTTACCGGTAGGTATTAAAATCCTATTTTCTCATACGTCCTAGAGGATGCTGGGGATGCTTCAAGAACCATGGGGTTTATACCAAAGCTCTAGAACGGGCGGGAGAATGCGGATGACTCTGCAGCACCGATTGACCAAACAAGAGGTCCTCCTCAGCCAGGGTATCAAACTTGCAAAACCTCGCAAAGGTGTTTGATTCCGACCAAGTAGCAGCTCGGCAAAGTTGTAACGCCGAGACTCCCCAGGCAGCCGCCCAGGATGAGCCCACCTTCCTGGTAGAATGGGCTTTTACCGATTTCGGTAACGGCAATCCTGCCATAGAATGAGCCTGCTAAATCGTATTACAAATCCAGCGCGCAATAGTCTGCTTAGAAGCAGGAGCCCCAATCTTGTTGGGAGCCCACAGGACAAACAGAGCCTCTGTTTTCCTAATCTGAGCCGTTCTGGCGACATAGATCTTCAAAGCTCTGACCTCATCGAGAGACTTTGAATCCGCCAAGGCATCAATAGCCACTGGCACCACAATAGGCTGGTTCACGTGAAATGATGAAACCACTTTCGGTAGAAATTGCTGACGAGTTCTCAACTCCGCTCTATCAGCAAGGAAAATGAAATAGGGGCTTTTGTGAGACAAAGCCGCCAACTCAGACACTCGCCTTGCGGACGCCAAGGCCAACAACATGACTACTTTCCAAGTAAGGAATTTTAACTCAACCTTGCGCAAAGGTTCAAACCAATGCGATTGCAGGAACTGCAACACCACATTAAGATCTCACGGTGCCACAGGAGGCACAAATGGAGGTTGGATGTGTAGCACGCCTTTCACGAAGGTCTGAACTTTTGGAAGGGAGGCCAATTCTTTCTGAAAAAAGATCGACATGGCCAAAATCTGTACTTTAATAGAGCCTAACTTTAGGCCCGCAACCACACCTGCTTGTAGAAAATGGAGCAAACGCCCCAGGTGAAATTCTTGGATTCACACCAAGACACATATTTTCTCCAAATACGGTAGTAATGCTTTGCCGTTACTTCTTTTCTAGCCTGAAGAAGTGTGGGGATGACTTCACTGGGAATACCCTTTCGGGCTAGGATTTGGCGTTCAACCGCCATGCCGTCAAACGCAGCCGCTGTAAGTCCTGATACACGCGCGGCCCCTGTTGCAACAGGTCCTCCCGAAGAGGAAGAGGCCAGGGATCTTCTATGAGCAACTCCTGAAGATCTGGATACCAGGCCCTTCTTGGCCAATCCGGAACAATGAGTATCGCCTGAACCCTTGTTCTTCTTATAATTTTTATCACCTTTGGAATGAGTGGAAGTGGAGGGAACACATATACCGACGGAAACACCTACGGTGTCACTAGAGCGTCCACCGTTATCGCTTGAGGGTCCCTTGACCTGGAACAATATCTCTGAAGTTTCTTGTTGAGGCGGGACGCCATCATGTCTACTTGAAGAACTCCCCAACGACTTGTCACTTCTGCAAAGACCTCTCGATGGAGACCCCACTCTCCTGAATGGAGATCGTGTCTGCTGAGGAAGTCTGCTTCCCAGTTGTCCACTCCTGGAATGAAGATGCTGATAGAGCACTGGCATGTCTTTCCGCCCAGCGAAGAATCTTCGTGGCCTCGGCCATCGCCACTCTGCTCCTTGTTCTGCCCTGGTGGTTTATGTACGCCACTGCTGTCACGTTTTCTGACTGAATCAAGACAGGCAGACCTCGAAGAAGATGTTCTGCTTGCAGGATGCCGTTGTAAATGGCCCTTAATTCCAGAATGTTTATGTGTAGACAAGCTTCCTGGCTCGACCACTTTCCCTGAAAGTTTCTTCCCTGTGTGACTGCTCCCCAGCCTCGGAGGCTTGCATCTGTGGTCACCAGGATCCAATCCTGAATCCCGAACCTGCGTCCCTCCAGAGGTGAGAACTGTGCAGCCACCACAGAAGGAAGATTCTGGTCCTGGGAGATAGAATTATTTTCCGGTGCATGTCCAGGTGAGACCCGGACCACTGTTCCAACAGGTCCCACTGAAACACCCTGGCATGGAACCTGCCATACGGAATGGCCTCGTAGGCCGCCACAATCTTCCCCAGCAACCGAGTGCATTGAAGAACTGACACTCTTGCTGGTTTCAGAATCTGTTTTACCATGTTCTGTATTTCCAGAGCTTTTTCCACTGGAAGAAAAACTCTCTGCAATTCTGTATCCAGAATCATATCCAGGAACGACAGCCGTGTCGTCGGATCCAACTGTGATTTTGGCAAATTTAGGAGCCAACCATGTTGTTGCAGAATCGCCAGTGAAAGGGCAACATTTCTCAGCAACTGCTCCTTGGATCTCGCCTTTATGAGGAGATCGTCCAAGTACGGGATCATTGTGATTCCCTGCATGCGCAGGAGAACCATCATTTCCACCATAACCTTGGTGAAAATCCTTGGAGCCGTGGACAGACCAAGCGGCAACGTCTGAAATTGGTAATGACAATCCTGAACAGCAAATCCCAATTAAGCCTGATGTGGAGGATATATGGGGACATGTAAGTAGGCATCCTTTATGTCGACTGACACCATAAAATCCCCCTCCTCCAGAAATAAATTGAGGGATTTTAGGTTCAGAATCGGTCTGACTGAGCCATCCGGCTTCAGGACCACGAATAGGCTCGAATAAAAGCCTTCCCCCTGTTGTGACGGGGGCACTGTGACAATTACTTTATTTTGACACAACTTTAGTACCGCAGTGCTTAATACCTCCCTTTCTAGAAGAGAAGCTGGCAAGGCCGATTTGAAAAATCGGTGAGGGGGCACGTCTTGAAACCCCAACCTGTATCCTTGGGTTACTATTTCTACTATCCAAGGATCCAGGTCCGAGTGCACCCAGACCTGACTGAAGAGTTGGAGACGTGCCCCCACCGGTGCGGACTCCCGCAGAGGAGCCAAAGCATCAGGCGGTGAATTTGGTAGAAGCCGGAGAGGACTTCTGCTCTTGGGAACTTGCCACAGCCTGTGACCTTTTTCCCCTTCCTCTTCCTCTCGCAGCAAGGTAGGAGGACCCTCGTCCTTTTTTGAATTTATTGGGCCGAAAGGACTGCATTTGATAGTGAGGCGTTTTCTTCTGCTGTGCAGGAACATAAGGTAAAAATGAAGATTTACCCACGGTAGCCGTAGACACCAGGTCAGTGAGGCCGTCACCAAACAAGACTCTACTGTTAAACGGCAGAGACTCCATCGCCTTCTTAGAGTCAGCGTCAGCATTCCATTGATGAATCCACAATGCTCTCCTTGCTGAGACTGCCATGGCTTTGGCCCTTGATCCCAAAAGGCCAATATCCCTTACAGCTTCTTTTAAATATGCTGCAGCGTCCCTGATATGATCCAGAGTCAAAATCACACTATCCCTGTCTAGGGTATCTACCTTAGATGACAAGTTATCTGCCCACTTTTCAGTAGCGCTACTCACCCATGCCGAAGCCACGGCAGGCCTGAGTAGCGACCCCGTAGTGACATAAATGGATTTTAGTGTATTTTCCTGCTTACGATCTGCAGGATCCTTTAGGGCTGCTGTGTCAGGAGACGGAAGCACCACCTTTTTGGATAGACGCGATAAAGCTTTGTTTACCGTGGGGGTTGACTCCCACCTTTCCCTGTCTCCAAATGGAAATGGATATGTCACTGGAATTCTTTTGGGAACCTGTACCTTCTTGTCAGGATTTTCCCAAGCCTTTTCAAAAAGCGCGTTCAGTTCATGAGAGGGAGGAAACGTTACCTCAGGTTTCTTTCCTTTAAACATACAGACCCTTGTATCAGGAACAGCAGGGTCCTCTGTTATATGCAACATTTCTTTTATCGCCACAATCATGTACTGAATACTCTTAGCCAGTTTCGGATGTAATCTGGCATCACTATAGTCGACAATGGAATCAGAGTCCGTGTCGGTATCAGTATCAGCTATCTGGGTAAATGCACGTTTCTGTGACCCCGAAGGGGTCTGGGCTTGTGACAAAGCATCCTCCATGGATTTCCTCCATGTCTGGTTTTTAGACTCAGATTTATCAAATCTCTTAGTCAACCGAGTCACATTTGCATTTAAAACACGCAACATATGTACCCAATCATCCGTCGGCGTTTCTGAGGAAACAGCCACAGTCACAAGGCCGAGAAACGCGTTAAGTGTGACCCCTATCTACGTGGATGCAATTATCCTGAAAGCAGCCTGCATTACTCCCAGGGTCAGCGAAAGCTCTGTGCGATCCAACAAGCTGCTGACCGTTCATCGGCGGCCAGCGGAGCCATCCAACCATTGGCCAGAAGATCATCCTTCACCCCCAGCTACAGCCGATATATAATCTTCTCCAGCAGGAGATCCCCAGCGCCGGTGCTAGTGGCAAAACCGCTGAGCGCTATGTGGGATAAGAACGGGTGATCGGTGGGAGGTGTAACAGCAGAACGGCACTGGTAAGTAAAAAGTTAAAAACTGACACGGCTGCAGTGTACACATAATAATAACTGTGAATCCCAGTACACTCTCAATGACTATTATCCACTTGCATTAATTCTATTATAACGGGGACGCCCGTTAGTTCATACAACTGATATTAGCGGTTACTCTGTGGAGACTTTTAAGACTGTCAGTCAATTGATTCTATCTCTCTAATTCCAGCACATTTAACAACAGAGACATTGTCCATTTATTACATCAAAACACTGCCTGAGTGAGAGGATCTGATCAGTTGGAGAGAGTATTGACTGTATAGGAGAGGAAAGAGTTAAACATCTGGGGAGGGGTGGACCTAGCTGTGAGGAAAGTACAGCCTTCTTTAGGGGGAGGGTTTGATATATATAGGGAAGGTGAGGCCATCTTAGTTCTCTTGGTGGATTTGCTTTCCCACCCTCCCGCCCTGGTAGTAGGAAATTCTGGCACGTGGTGCTTTGGCATTAAGTTGTTGGCTGTTATCGTTGGCTATTTATTGGCGGAAAAGAACGGCAGTTTTGTATGGTAGGGAAAACTGTAGTGTTTTACAGTTTGTTGTGGTTTAGGTGCACTCACCTCCATCGACTTATGGCCGCTTGACCACCCGTCCGGGAAGGCAGCGGCAGGGCACCCAGGAGCGGTGGGTAGTCACTGTGGGGGTTGAGTTGTCACCTATTACCGGTTTATGATAAGTTTTAGTATATTTATAGGGTTAGTTATTTAAGGTTAATTTAGGTTAATTGAGCCGTTCTTTTGGGCCGCCACCATATGCCGGCTGGAGCGGCATATTAAATTAATTTCTTTATTACAGGTTTCCTAATGGATAGGGACAAATAAATAGCTAGCAATTTTCTGCCAAAATTCAAGTCTCCGTGTCGTTATTTCTGGTTCTAGGTTATGAATGCTTTACTTTCAAAGAAAGGGGTCCACCAAATATCACTAAGATGTTTATTGATCATCTGTGCTAATTTAACCCTTTTTAGTTATGATTGGGCTATGGAGCTTTTACAGAATCCCTAGTATACTGCCTTTATCAGTGTGATATTGATTATATACAAATGTGCGTTGTGGAGGAAATTGTATGCATATGATACATTGGTTTACTAAGAAGCAATTGTAGGTGTCAGGGAAACTACTGTGTCAGTTGTGCATAGCATTATTTAATGACAGCAGGAGATTTCCAGTAAGGTATATAAGTAAACTGTATTAATAGGTGTTATAATAGTTTTATGTTATCTGTATGGTGGTTTTACTATATTTTAATAAAAGCCTATATTTTGGGCAGCGCTTTCTCTATTTTTTCTTGTGACAAAGCATCCTCCATGGATTTCCTCCATGTCTGGTTTTTAGACTCAGATTTATCAAATCTCTTAGTCAACCGAGTCACATTTGCATTTAAAAGACTCAACGTATTTACCCAATCATACGGCCACTCTCACAGTATTTTCTGTCCCCACTCCAGCCTCCTCCTGGGAAAAGCACTCAGCCTCAGACATGTCGACACACACGTACCGACACCCACAACCACACTGGGGCTATAGGAGACAGACCCACAACAAAGCCTGTAAGAGAGACACAGAGGGAGTTCTGCCAGCTCACAACCCAGCGCCTACCCCGGTACTGAAGCGAGTAAAAAGACTGCACAGACCTGTTAGCACTTTTTATATATATCAGTGTGCGCCAAATCACTTGCCCCCCCCCCCCCCCCCCTTTTTGCACCCTGTTACTTGTACAGCAGTGTGGAGGTCAGGGCCAGTGTCTCTGCAGCTTCTGTGAAGAGAAAATGGTACTGGTCAGAGCTGTGTGGGCTAAGCCCCGCCCACTACATGGTGCGCTTCAGTCCCGTTTAAATTTATATTTATACTGGCGGGGGTCCCTTAACTAGTGCCTAGGCACTGTTTTTTACTTATGCCAGTGCTGTTTGAGGTTTTCATGCTGCCCAGGGCGCGCGCCCTGCATCCTGCAGTGGCGTGTTACGTGTGGGAGCATGGCGCGCAGCGCGGCCACTGCGCGGTACCTCAAACGCCGTCTTCTGCCATCACTGAAGTCTTCAGATCTTCTCATACTCACCCGGCTTCTGTCTTCTGGCTCTGTGAGGGGGGTAACGGCGCGGCTCCGGGAACAAGCAGCTAGGCGCACCAAGTGATCGAATCCTCTGGAGCTAATGGTGTCCAGTAGCCTAAGAAGCAGAGCCCTTGAACTCAGAAGAAGTAGGTCTGCTTCTCTCCCCTCCCTCCCACGAAGCAGGGAGCCTGTTGCCAGCAGGTCTTCCTGAAAATAATAAACCTAACAAAAGTATTTTTCTGAGAAACTCTGGAGAGCTCCTCAGTGTGCATCCAGTCTCACTGGGCACAGAATCTAAGTGGAGTCTGCAGGAGGGGCATAGAGGGAGGAGCCAGTTCACACCCATTCAAAGTCTTATAGTGTGCGCATGTCTCCTGCAGATCCCGTCTATACCCCATGGTTCTTGAAGCATCCCCAGCATCCTCTAGGACGTATGAGAAATATACAGTATATAGTAATGACCCAATTTACTAACAATATATAGTAATGTGTCCATTATAACAGGAAATATACTGTAGTAGTGCCCCTGGTATAATAGAAATATATGGCAATGTCCACATTACAATAGAAATATATAGTATTGTCCTCATAATTATAGAAATATATAATACTGTCCACTTTACAATAGAAATATATAGTATTGCCCTCATAATTATAGAAATATATAGTAGTGTCCACATTATATAAAAAATGAATTACCTCACACAGTGAAGCCAGAGACATGCCCAGCAGCCCAGCCCGGGAAAAAACAAAAGCAGCTCAGTGCCGATGCGTCACATGAGCCGAGTGAAGGGAAACCGCTGCACCCAGCAAGGAACACCGCGGGAAAGTGCACCCAGGTTCCTCTCTTCACGCCAGCCACTGCCACCAGAGGAGGAAGCATGATGTGATGTCACCGTCGCGTTCCCAATGACCCTGACAAAGTAGGGGGCTCCGTCATGCAGCCAAGCACCATGGTCTTGTTGCTCAGTGGCACATTATAATTGTGGTAATGGCAAACATGGGTGCAAAGTGTGTGGCGGGCGGTACTGCATAACAGCTACCAAAGTCTTAAGGGTACTCCGTACCCGAGCGTACCCGCATACTTGCACCAATGGGGCCTTGTCCAAAAGAGTTTATAAACTAATATTATCATAATAATCTTGTCTCTTTTACAAACGTACATTACGGACCATTAGAAAAGAGGATTTTGTATTGCAGATACGTTGATTGGGACACAGTATATTTCTCCTCCCTGTCAGCGTCACACCATTGTACTGTATTTGCACAAGATTTATGAGCGTTGTCATTTCCTATATTGTCAGCACAGTTAGTGCCATTACTCTGCAGAAATAGCCTAAATGAGAGCAGCTGGTAAAAGTTTTACAAAAGCACAAGAGAGATCAGGCTACTTTGCAAGGCAAACTAATGGGCCCTACTCACTGGCCGAGGTGCCCGACGGCCGATACGGCCGACGAGCGACCCGGCGGCGGGGGGGGGCAGTGACGGGGGGAGTGAAGCTTCTTCACTCCCCCCGTCACCCGGCTCCATAGACGTGCAGGCAAATATGGACGAGATCGTCCATATTGGCCTGCATGCACAGCCGACAGGAGACCAGCGATGAACGAGCGCGGGGACGCGCATCGTTCATCGCTTAAGTCTCCACACTGAAAGATATGAACGAGATCTCGTTCATTTATGAACGAGATCGTTCATATCTTTCAAAATATCGGCCAGTGTGTAGGGCCCATAAAAGCTACATGACATGGGCAGCATCTGAATCTCTGTTCAGCAATCAGGGGCTATTAACGCAATCCTCTAACGATCGTATATATTTAGAGGCAATTACTCCTATGTATAAAATTTAAATGCATCTTCATATAAGTAATGATTCAATTCCTGCTGAGATGTCTACATTCAAAAGAACATTGTCATAACTCCAAAAAGAAATGAATACATCACCAAAAATAAACTGAAATGCAATAAAATAATACTTAAATATATATAATTTAGGTGGGCAATTGTAAAATATAAAATGTAAAATCACCATAAAAATATACACTTTCATATCATTGTTCTGATATTCTAATTAATGTAATTACTTCTAGATCATATCTAAAGTGCTTTACTTGCAGAAGCTAATGATAAAATCACACACAAGTGTTATTTATAGTCACCAAAATGATTATCCTTTGAAAAGCCTTTGAAAGGGAGATTGTTATAATTTGTCTCTTCTCAGGATAAATCTTTACTTTTTGGAAGGAACACAACAGATGCAAACAGAGCTGAATGCAGTCATCTACAGATGTGTTCTCATACATCTTGCCTCAATATGCCAGGTAGCGGGAGATGCTTGGCATGAGTGAGCTGACAGACCCTGCCCTGCCATTTTTTCGGAGTCCGGCGCATGCGCTGTAGACTCTGGCACTGTGCCCGAGTCTCTAGCACTCAGTGCGCTAGCAGTGGCGCGATGGCTAGGGGAGAGGAGGGGGCCCACACACGGTCAGCGATGGACTCCGTAAAGGTAAGTATAGGAAAAATGGGTGCAGTGTGTGCAGTGTGGGCCCCCCCGGGACTCAGGGGCCCGTGTGCACCGCACACACTGCACCCATTATAGATATGCCACTGCTGCTTGCCTAGATTCTCAGTGCATCTGCGGCTGTAACTGCATACTAAATGGTACGTTACAGTGTTTTCTAGGAAAACCCTGTAGCGTAGCATTTCATATGCAGATACATCCACAGTCGCACATAGAGTATAGGCATGCCACACATCATTTGAATCCGCATAAGCTGCTTGTACTTCCTATTTGTTTGCGAATAAGACACATTTTAATGAAAAAAGGCGCACATAAAGACGTTCGGCGCTACCGAGTCACAACATGGCATGGCGTGACTAGAAGGGCTGTTTAACGTGCAGGGAGGCTAGATGTATGTGGATACATCTATATATCAAGTACAGAACTATGTATACTATAATCATCTAATAATATTATTTAGCAGGTGCAAAAATATACTTTGGGCCCCCTCCGCTGACCCACCCCAAGTTCATACTATGCTACAAGCCAGAGGTTGAGAGGGAGAATCAGTGGATGACTGGTAGAGGGTGAAAGTTGTACAATCACACTGCACAGACTCTAGTCTTCCTGTCCTCCAGGAAGGCTTCCTGCCTTATCCCAAGATGGCTGCCAAGATCACCTTTGACAATGTGCAAGGGCCATCTTACTTCTTATTTCTTTACTGTATAAGACTGTGTAGTGACATGGTGATAGACATAAGTCTCCTACTTAGCTCTTATGAGAGACGTGGATAACAACTGCCATAAAGCTGTTCCAGCATCCCTGCACCGCTACCTGCTTGCAGTATACACTCACCGATGGAGCTCCAGCTCCTCCCCATCACCAGTGTACATGTAACAGTGGGTATGGCTGTACCTATCTATCAATAAGCCACAAGAATGGTTAAGTAACTGTACTGTTCACAGTGTGAGTCTGTACCTACATAACTGTGCAACATGCACACACATCATTTCCAGAAGTGGGAACACAGTGGCCACTGACCGGTCTGTGAGAGGAGGCCCCACCACCTGTGCTTTCCTGAGTTCAGCACTCGGTCAAGCAGACTCTGACAGGGCAAATTACACCAGCCGTGAGCTGACTTTAATTCACGGACAGCTGTGATTCAGGAAGAATTCACAGCTCTGTGAATTAGAGGCAGTACGCGCCTATGATCATCAGCGCTAACAGGCAGCAGGACCCCCTATCAGACCAGCTCAGATGGCAAACTGATGAGGCTGCACACACACAAGGTCAATCCAGGGCCGGATTAAGCCTTGGGGGTGCCCGGGGCACTTAAGACAGGGAGGCCACAGTGGAAGGTGGGGGGTTCTTCCCATTCCAAGAGGGATAAAATGCTCTCTACCTGGACATCCCACTTAATATATGATTGATGTCACCTGTGTTGAACTATTTAATTGACAAGAAAGGTATTTCAATGCAGGTGATTGCAATCATAAATTAAGAAGGAAGTCCATGTAGAGAGCATGTTGTCCCTCCTGGAATGGGTCATGGTAGGAGGTATGGATTGTGTATATTACATTTAACCCCATGGTGTATATTGGTTTTAAACTAATAGTTTATTAATACCTGGGTACTGTTTATAGTTCCAACTAATTGAAAGACAACTATTATATACAATTTTCATGTAGTCTAACAAAGACAACTTAACTTTAAAATACACATAGAAAAATAAAATAATTTATCTTGTCACGTGCAAGAATAGCAGCAGCCTCTGTACTACTTACACCCTGGGACAGGACTCATGAGGACTCTCTGTGTGTGTCTCTAGCTCTAGACCCAAATGGTTTAGTTGCATAACAGTTTACACAAGACTCAGTCACCCAAGCAGGGAAGAGGAGAAACTGGAATCCTTGAGTCACTTACAGCTCTCTCCACCCTCCTATCTCTCCTCTGGTTGGAAAGCTTTATCGATAGCTCATGAAACATGATACTCCTGTGTCTCTGCCTTCACTACATTCTGTCCTGCTCACATTCTGGCTGCTGGTTCTGCTGCTGCTTAAGAGGGAAAGCTAGTGATGTCAGTTTGCTCTGGCCGGGAGCCCCCTGACAAAGGGGGGCCTGGGGTACAGTATTCCCTGCATCCCCCCTTAATCTAGCTATGGGTCAAACCCGTCTCCCTGAGGTAAAGGGCAGGTTCCTCAGGCAGTGGGGCCCACCCTGCTCCCTTCGCTGAGGCGGTCATCTGACTTTGGGATGGGAAGGGGTTGGGGGGGAGGGGCGTATTGGTAAGATTGAAACGCACCCCAAACCAATACATTTCAATACATGACATGCAGGCACTTATGTCGACTCACCCTTGTGTGCAAACCAGCCATGGAAACACTGTTTAAACACTATCACTTCAGTCTGAACAAAGCGCCTAATACTGCATGACACAATAATTTAGACTGCACGATAGGAAGAATAGAGGGATAGGAAGTTGAATAAAAGGTGGTAAATGGAGCTTAAGAGGCAAAAATGTAGAACAATATGAAAAAATTATATATTCAAATAAAATATATTATTTATTATTATTATTATTATTATTATTATTATGATTACGTACAATATAAAGTAGTGTTTCAATAATTTATACAACTCTCACTCTCCTTATTCACAGATATATGTGGTCAGATCATTCTTAAAACCTTGCTCTCTCCTGCAATTAATACCAGTGATTGGCTCTTGGATAGGAAGGCTAACAGCCAATAGCAGAGTTTTAGGGGCAGATTCAATTCAGCATGAGGTCCCACTGGAGCACTGCACGATGGGAAGCCCTGCCCACTTCCAGGTATTATGGTAAGTAGCACATGACAATACATTGCTCAAGAAACAATGCTCAAGCAATGCTTGTTGTAATATCCTGCAGAATATCATCACCTGAGGCTTCTACTTTGCGTAATTGAATCACCCTAATATCTGTATATTAAATAAAGCAGAAAAGGTCATTGAATGAGTTCAGATCTCTCCAAAAAAGCCACTGTATTAATATTTGCTATTGCAAAGGGAGTCTAAATATTTAATTTCTGGGCAAAGCAAAAGGGCAGTAAATGCCTGGACAATGCTAACACTTTCCCAGGTGCAGATTTGCTCCCTACAATATATACCACCAATTTAAAGCATTAATAAAACCCTGGGTAGCACATCTGTAGCAGTGGGCAGGGAATGGCCAGTGCAGAAACCCTGAACCTGAATGAGAATACATAAATGGCGCAGAACACAGAGACTTGCACTCACTGGGATGAGGACTCTACCTCAACATAACGGAGCCCATCTGGAGGGAGAGCCTGGCAAGTTGGGAGCCAATTTCGATGAGTGTCTGCAACACTCCAGTATTGGAAAGTTTGAATCTAAAAAGATTCAAACTTGTCCAATAACCTTGCAGCTTTTTGTGAATGGTGCCACCTGCACAGGTCAATCAGGAGCTGCTGCGGTGAACCAGTCACAGCTCTCTGCATCATAGCTTTTCCCCCTTGTGCCTGTTTATATAAACAGCTGCGAATGGGGACAATGCAGTCCTGCTTAACAGTGGGGAGTGGAGGAGAGCCACAGAAGAAAGAAGATATAAGATGTCTGACAAAGTAAAACAGACATCAAAAAGAAGCAAGAAGACTCTGGGTCAATCATCAAAGACTTCTGGACATTTAACTCTTAGTTGCAAGGAGGTTCTTTTGCAAAAGAACTGGTGCTTGCCCCCTTGCTGTCCAGTTGAAGCCAAGCAGGAGTCAAAAAGCAAGTGGGAGTCAAAATAGCACCTACAGTAAAGAGAGAATCTGGCGCTTGACAAGATGAGGACAGGTGCTGACCCCTGAGGGGAGGAGCGAGGGCAGAGGGTAGCCCTCTATGCCTGCTGAGGTCTGCCCCACTTTTTGATGCTCTTTCAATGCTGTGCACACTAGAATAGATTTAAGGGGATATTTATAGGGGAAGGAAGAGAGGGTTGGGGTGGCCTGCTGGGACTTCTGTCTAGCCCCTGGATTCATTTTCATAGCCACCGTTACATGGATATGCCCCCTATCTGTATGCAGCCAAATCCCTTTGCAGGTGTGGCTATAATTTTATGATGTTGGGAGGTGTGGATTATGGTTCCAGGATGATCTGTCTCATTTCACATCTGGATATGCAGGAGATGAAGTATCCTGTATTACATCTGGATATATCTGGATATGCAGGAGATGAAGTATTACAACTGGAAATATCTGGATATGCAGGAGATTAAGTATTACATCTGGAAATATCTGGATATGCAGGAGATGAAGTATTACATCTGGAAATATCTGGATATACAGGAGATGAAGTATTACAAATGGAGATATCTGGATATGCAGGAGATTAAGTATTACAACTGGAGATATCTGGATATGCAGGATATGAAGTATTACTACTGGAGATATCTGGATATGCAGGATATGAAGTATTACAACTGGAGATATCTGGATATGCAGGATATGAAGTATTACAACTGGAGATATCTGGATATGCAGGAGATGAAGTATTACATCTGGAGATATCTGGATATGCAGGAGATGTATTACATCTGGAGATATCTGGATATGCAGGAGATGAAGTATTACATCTGGAGATATCTGGATATGCAGGAGATGAAGTATTACATCTGGAGATATCTGGATATGCAGGAGATGAAGTATCACATCTGGAGGTATCTGGATATGCAGGAGATGAAGTATCACATCTGGAGGTATCTGGATATGCAGGAGATGAAGTATTACATCTGGAGATATCTGGATATGCAGGAGATGTATTACATCTGGAGATATCTGGATATGCAGGAGATGAAGTATCACATCTGGAGCTATCTGGATATGCAGGAGATGAAGTATTACATCTGGAGATATCTGGATATGCAGGAGATGTATTACATCTGGAGATATCTGGATATGCAGGAGATGAAGTATTACATCTGGAGATATCTGGATATGCAGGAGATGTATTACATCTGGAGATATCTGGATATGCAGGAGATGAAGTATCACATCTGGAGCTATCTGGATATGCAGGAGATGAAGTATCACATCTGGAGATATCTGGATATGCAGGAGATGAAGTATCACATCTGGAGGTATCTGGAAATGCAGGAGATGTATTACATCTGGAGATATCTGGATATGCAGGAGATGAAGTATTACATCTGGAGATATCTGGATATGCAGGAGATGTATTACATCTGGAGATATCTGGATATGCAGGAGATGAAGTATTACATCTGGAGATATCTGGATATGCAGGAGATGTATTACATCTGGAGATATCTGGATATGCAGGAGATGAAGTATCACATCTGGAGCTATCTGGATATGCAGGAGATGAAGTATCACATCTGGAGATATCTGGATATGCAGGAGATGAAGTATCACATCTGGAGGTATCTGGATATGCAGGAGATGAAGTATTACATCTGGAGATATCTGGATATGCAGGAGATGTATTACATCTGGAGATATCTGGATATGCAGGAGATGAAGTATCACATCTGGAGCTATCTGGATATGCAGGAGATGAAGTATTACATCTGGAGATATCTGGATATGCAGGAGATGTATTACATCTGGAGATATCTGGATATGCAGGAGATGAAGTATTACATCTGGAGATATCTGGATATGCAGGAGATGTATTACATCTGGAGATATCTGGATATGCAGGAGATGAAGTATCACATCTGGAGCTATCTGGATATGCAGGAGATGAAGTATTACATCTGGAGATATCTGGATATGCAGGAGATGTATTACATCTGGAGATATCTGGATATGCAGGAGATGAAGTATTACATCTGGAGATATCTGGATATGCAGGATATGAAGTATTACAACTGGAGATATCTGGATATGCAGGAGATGAAGTATTACATCTGGAGATATCTGGATATGCAGGAGATGTATTACATCTGGAGATATCTGGATATGCAGGAGATGAAGTATCACATCTGGAGCTATCTGGATATGCAGGAGATGAAGTATTACATCTGGAGATATCTGGATATGCAGGAGATGTATTACATCTGGAGATATCTGGATATGCAGGAGATGAAGTATTACATCTGGAGATATCTGGATATGCAGGAGATGAAGTATCACATCTGGAGATATCTGGATATGCTACAAGAAATAGGGCTAGGAAGCACAATATGCAATTGGGTAAAAAATTAATTAGATAATAGGGAGCAGCGCGTTGTGGTTAATGGATCTCTTTCAAATTGGACTGAAGTGTTAAGTGGTGTGCCACAAGGCTCGGTATTAGGACCGCTATTGTTCAACATTTTCATTAACGACCTAACAGAAGGTCTAGAGAGCATGGTGTCAATTTTTGCAGATGATACCAAATTGTGTAAGGCTATAAATACGGAGGAGGATGCTGAGTTTCTTCAGAACGACTTAGTTAAATTAGAAGCATAGGCAGCCAAATTGAGACTGCACTTCAACACAGACAAGTGTAAGGTAATGCACTGTGGCAGCAAGAACAAAAATAACACCTACATACTGAATGGGATAAAATTAGGGGATACTGTTTTGGAAAAGGACTTAGGTGTTCTCATAGATAGCAAACTAAGCAGCAGTACCCAAAGTAGGATTGCAGCAAAGAAAGCTAATAAGATATTAGCATGCATAAAACGGGGTATTGATGCTAGGGACGAGAGTGTTATACTCCCGTTATATAAATCACTGGTGAGGCCACACCTTGAATACTGTGTACAGTTCTGGGCACCGTACTACAAAAAGGATATCCTGGAGCTAGAAAAGGTTCAAAGGCGGGCGACCAGACTAATTAAGGGTATGGAGACGCTGGAATACGAGGAAAGGCTTGAAAGACTAGGCATGTTTACATTGGAAAAGAGGAGACTAAGAGGGGACATAATCAACATCTGCAAATATATAAGGGGACAATACACCAAGCTTGCGTGGGACCTGTTTATGGTTAGATCAACACAGAGAACTCGTGGACACTCGCTCAGGTTAGAGGAGAGGAGATTCCGCACAATACGGCGTAAAGGCTTTTTCATGGTAAGAATAATACGTGTTTGGAATTCCCTGCCTGAGGGAGTTGTAATGGCGGACTCTGTCAACACCTTTAAGAATGGGTTAGATAAATTCCTAATGGATAAGGATATACAGGGTTATTGTGCGTAGTCACGCACTATAGTTACTATAAAAAGGGATAGAATGCAACGGCTGACAGCAGCATCAGTCAGAAATTTTTAGATAAAATAATCCTGCATAGGAGACCACAAATAGGTTAAACTAGATAGACAATTGTCTTTTTTCAACCTTAGATACTATGTTACTATGTTACTATGCAGGAGATGAAGTATTACATCTAGAAATATATGGATAAGCAGGAGATGAAGTATTACAGTAGAAAAGGTTCTCTTTAAACAGTGCACACGCGCACGCAGGGGGGGTTTCTGGGTACCTAGAAACCCCCCCTGACCGCCGAGCCATCAGCAATGCCGAACAATTTTTATTTTGTTTGTGTACACGGAGGAGCTGCCCTGGTATCACGGCAGTTGCAGCTCCCTCCTTACACTGACTGATGGCTGCTGGCTGCCTGTAGGGGGAGCTGCAGCGACAGCACGTAGCTCCAGCCTCCTCTAATAATAATAATAATACTTTATTGTCATCAATAGTTCAAGAAAAAAATACATGAACAATCAACGAAACTAAAAGCAAGCATATACAGAGACCATGAGAACAGAAAGAGCACTCCTGAAACCAAGACATTATCAATTATCAATTTATCTCGGTTTTGTCTGGTTTAACATGTTTACTGCTGTTGGGAAAAAACTACCCCTTAACCGGTTAGTCCGACAAAGAATAGAACGATAACGCCTATTAGATGGCAACACAGAAAACATCCCCACATTAGGATGAGATAGATCTCCCAAGATACTTCTCACCTTAGTGAGGAGCCTTTTTTCATATATATCCTGAATACAGGGCAAACTAACTCCAATAACCCTGCTCGCAGTTTTAACCACTCTCTGAAGGGACTTACGTTCTACGGCAGTACAGTTACCAAACCATACCATAATCCCGTATGTAAGGACACTCTCTAAGATGGCCGAATAAAAATTTACTAAAATCTCCATACGTATTCCCGCCATACGCATTTTCCTCAGTAAAAACAGGCGTTGTTGGGCTTTTTTAACAACACATAGTGTATGAGTGCGCCAGGACAAATAATTGGAGATATTAATACCCAGGAATTTAAAAGACTCAACTGTCTCCACTACCTGGTTATTTACAACTATAGGGCAAAAGGGCTGCTTATGCGATTTCCTAAAATCTACAATAATTTCTTTCGTTTTTTTTACATTTAGGATTAAATGATTTGTTTGACTCCAAGCTTCTAACCTAGCGACCTCAGATCTTTATTCTGACTCATCGTCCTTACTAATTAAACCTACAACTGCAATATCATCGGCAAATTTAATAATGTAAACTGACTCCGATTTAGAAATGCAATCATAGGTAAACTAAGGAAGTACTGTACGTGAAGGTGCCTGGCAGCCTGGCTGTTTGAAACTAGAGATCAGTGAGGACAGGCAGTGGCTGGCTCACTCTCCAGAAGAACTTTCAGTGTCTGCAGCGCCAGCTGAAGGAGGGAGGTGAAGGTGGGGCCAGTAGGCTATAATTAGAGATGAGCGCCGAAAATTTTTCGGGTTTTGTGTTTTGGTTTTGGGTTCGGTTCCGCGGCCGTGTTTTGGGTTCGACCGCGTTTTGGCAAAACCTCACCGAATTTTTTTTGTCGGATTCGGGTGTGTTTTGGATTCGGGTGTTTTTTTCAAAAAACACTAAAAAAAAGCTTAAATCATAGAATTTGGGGGTCATTTTGATCCCAAAGTATTATTAACCTCAAAAACCATAATTTACACTCATTTTCAGTCTATTCTGAATACCTCACACCTCACAATATTATTTTTAGTCCTAAAATTTGCACCTAGGTCGCTGGATGACTAAGCTAAGCGACCCTAGTGGCCGACACAAACACCGGGCCCATCTAGGAGTGTCACTGCAGTGTCACGCAGGATGTCCCTTCCAAAAAACCCTCCCCAAACAGCACATGACGCAAAGAAAAAAAGAGGCGCAATGAGGTAGCTGTGTGAGTAAGATAAGCGACCCTAGTGGCCGACACAAACACCGGGCCCATCTAGGAGTGTCACTGCAGTGTCACGCAGGATGTCCCTTCCAAAAAACCCTCCCCAAACAGCACATGACGCAAAGAAAAAAAGAGGCGCAATGAGGTAGCTGTGTGAGTAAGATAAGCGACCCTAGTGGCCGACACAAACACCGGGCCCATCTAGGAGTGTCACTGCAGTGTCACGCAGGATGTCCCTTCCAAAAAACCCTCCCCAAACAGCACATGACGCAAAGAAAAAAAGAGGCGCAATGAGGTAGCTGTGTGAGTAAGATAAGCGACCCTAGTGGCCGACACAAACACCGGGCCCATCTAGGAGTGTCACTGCAGTGTCACGCAGGATGTCCCTTCCAAAAAACCCTCCCCAAACAGCACATGACGCAAAGAAAAAAAGAGGCGCAATGAGGTAGCTGTGTGAGTAAGATAAGCGACCCTAGTGGCCGACACAAACACCGGGCCCATCTAGGAGTGTCACTGCAGTGTCACGCAGGATGTCCCTTCCAAAAAACCCTCCCCAAACAGCACATGACGCAAAGAAAAAAAGAGGCGCAATGAGGTAGCTGTGTGAGTAAGATAAGCGACCCTAGTGGCCGACACAAACACCGGGCCCATCTAGGAGTGGCACTGCAGTGTCACGCAGGATATCCCTTCCAAAAAACCCTCCCCAAACAGCACATGACGCAAAGAAAAAAAGAGGCGCAATGAGGTAGCTGTGTGAGTAAGATAAGCGACCCTAGTGGCCGACACAAACACCGGGCCCATCTAGGAGTGGCACTGCAGTGTCACGCAGGATGTCCCTTCCAAAAAACCCTCCCCAAACAGCACATGACGCAAAGAAAAAAAGAGGCGCAATGAGGTAGCTGTGTGAGTAAGATAAGCGACCCTAGGGGCCGACACAAACACCGGGCCCATCTAGGAGTGGCACTGCAGTGTCACGCAGGATGTCCCTTCCAAAAAACCCTCCCCAAACAGCACATGACGCAAAGAAAAATTAAAGAAAAAAGAGGTGCAAGATGGAATTGTCCTTGGGCCCTCCCACCCACCCTTATGTTGTATAAACAGGACATGCACACTTTAACCAACCCATCATTTCAGTGACAGGGTCTGCCACACGACTGTGACTGAAATGACGGGTTGGTTTGGACCCCCACCAAAAAAGAAGCAATTAATCTCTCCTTGCACAAACTGGCTCTACAGAGGCAAGATGTCCACCTCATCATCATCCTCCGATATATCACCGTGTACATCCCCCTCCTCACAGATTATCAATTCGTCCCCACTGGAATCCACCATCTCAGCTCCCTGTGTACTTTGTGGAGGCAATTGCTGCTGGTCAATGTCTCCACGGAGGAATTGATTATAATTCATTTTAATGAACATCATCTTCTCCACATTTTCTGGATGTAACCTCGTACGCCGATTGCTGACAAGGTGAGCGGCGGCACTAAACACTCTTTCGGAGTACACACTTGTGGGAGGGCAACTTAGGTAGAATAAAGCCAGTTTGTGCAAGGGCCTCCAAATTGCCTCTTTTTCCTGCCAGTATAAGTACGGACTGTGTGACGTGCCTACTTGGATGCGGTCACTCATATAATCCTCCACCATTCTTTCAATGTTGAGAGAATCATATGCAGTGACAGTAGACGACATGTCCGTAATCGTTGTCAGGTCCTTCAGTCCGGACCAGATGTCAGCATCAGCAGTCGCTCCAGACTGCCCTGCATCACCGCCAGCGGGTGGGCTCGGAATTCTGAGCCTTTTCCTCGCACCCCCAGTTGCGGGAGAATGTGAAGGAGGAGATGTTGACAGGTCGCGTTCCGCTTGACTTGACAATTTTCTCACCAGCAGGTCTTTCAACCCCAGCAGACTTGTGTCTGCCGGAAAGAGAGATCCAAGGTAGGCTTTAAATCTAGGATCGAGCACGGTGGCCAAAATGTAGTGCTCTGATTTCAACAGATTGACCACCCGTGAATCCTTGTTAAGCGAATTAAGGGCTCCATCCACAAGTCCCACATGCCTAGCGGAATCGCTCAGTGTTAGCTCCTCCTTCAATGTCTCCAGCTTCTTCTGCAAAAGCCTGATGAGGGGAATGACCTGACTCAGGCTGGCAGTGTCTGAACTGACTTCACGTGTGGCAAGTTCAAAGGGCATCAGAACCTTGCACAACGTTGAAATCATTCTCCACTGCACTTGAGACAGGTGCATTCCACCTCCTATATCGTGCTCAATTGTATAGGCTTGAATGGCCTTTTGCTGCTCCTCCAACCTCTGAAGCATATAGAGGGTTGAATTCCACCTCGTTACCACTTCTTGCTTCAGATGATGGCAGGGCAGGTTCAGTAGTTTTTGGTGGTGCTCCAGTCTTCTGTACGTGGTGCCTGTACGCCGAAAGTGTCCCGCAATTCTTCTGCCCACCGACAGCATCTCTTGCACGCCCCTGTCGTTTTTTAAAAAATTCTGCACCACCAAATTCAAGGTATGTGCAAAACATGGGACGTGCTGGAATTTGCCCATATTTAATGCACACACAATATTGCTGGCGTTGTCCGATGCCACAAATCCACAGGAGAGTCCAATTGGGGTAAGCCATTCCGCGATGATCTTCCTCAGTTGCCGTAAGAGGTTTTCAGCTGTGTGCGTATTCTGGAAACCGGTGATACAAAGCGTAGCCTGCCTAGGAAAGAGTTGTCATTTGCGAGATGCTGCTACTGGTGCCGCCGCTGCTGTTCTTGCGGCGGGAGTCCATACATCTACCCAGTGGGCTGTCACAGTCATATAGTCCTGACCCTGCCCTGCTCCACTTGTCCACATGTCCGTGGTTAAGTGGACATTGGGTACAGCTGCATTTTTTAGGACACTGGTGACTCTTTTTCTGAGGTCTGTGTACATTTTCGGTATCGCCTGCCTAGAGAAATGGAACCTTGATGGTATTTGGTACCGGGGACACAGTACCTCCAACAAGTCTCTAGTTGGCTCTGCAGTAATGATGGATACTGGAACCACGTTTCTCACCACCCAAGATGCCAAGGCCTCAGTTATCCGCTTTGCAGCAGGATGACTGCTGTGATATTTCATCTTCCTCGCAAAGGACTGTTGGACAGTCAATTGCTTACTGGAAGTAGTACAAGTGGTCTTCCGACTTCCCCTCTGGGATGACCATCGACTCCCAGCAGCAACAACAGCAGCGCCAGCAGCAGTAGGCGTTACACGCAAGGATGCATCGGAGGAATCCCAGGCAGGAGAGGACTCGTCAGAATTGCCAGTGACATGGCCTGCAGGACTATTGGCATTCCTGGGGAAGGAGGAAATTGACACTGAGGGAGTTGGTGGTGGGGTGGTTTGCGTGAGCTTGGTTACAAGAGGAAGGGATTTACTGGTCAGTGGACTGCTTCCGCTGTCACCCAAAGTTTTTGAACTTGTCACTGACTTATTATGAATGCGCTGCAGGTGACGTATAAGGGAGGATGTTCCGAGGTGGTTAACGTCCTTACCCCTACTTATTACAGCTTGACAAAGGCAACACACGGCTTGACACCTGTTGTCCGCTTTTCTGTTGAAATACCTCCACACTGAAGAGCTGATTTTTTTGGTATTTTCACCAGGCATGTCAACGGCCATATTCCTCCCACGGACAACAGGTGTCTCCCCGGGTGCCTGACTTAAACAAACCACCTCACCATCAGAATCCTCCTGGTCAATTTCCTCCCCAGCGCCAGCAACACCCATATCCTCCTCACCCTGGTGTACTTCAACACTGACATCTTCAATCTGACTATCAGGAACTGGACTGCGGGTGCTCCTTCCAGCACTTGCAGGGGGCGTGCAAATGGTGGAAGGCGCATGCTCTTCACGTCCAGTGTTGGGAAGGTCAGGCATCGCAACCGACACAATTGGACTCTCCTTGTGGATTTGGGATTTCGAAGAACGCACAGTTCTTTGCGGTGCTTTTGCCAGCTTGAGTCTTTTCAGTTTTCTAGCGAGAGGCTGAGTGCTTCCATCCTCATGTGAAGCTGAACCACTAGCCATGAACATAGGCCAGGGCCTCAGCCGTTCCTTGCCACTCCGTGTGGTAAATGGCATATTGGCAAGTTTACGCTTCTCCTCCGACAATTTTATTTTAGGTTTTGGAGTCCTTTTTTTACTGATATTTGGTGTTTTGGATTTGACATGCTCTGTACTATGCCATTGGGCATCGGCCTTGGCAGACGACGTTGCTGGCATTTCATCGTCTCGGCCATGACTAGTGGCAGCAGCTTCAGCACGAGGTGGAAGTGGATCTTGATCTTTCCCTAATTTTGGAACCTCAACATTTTTGTTCTCCATATTTTAATAGGCACAACTAAAAGGCACCTCAGGTAAACAATGGAGATGGATGGATACTAGTATACAATTATGGATGGACTGCCGAGTGCCGACACAGAGGTAGCTACAGCCGTGGACTACCGTACTGTGTCTGCTGCTAATATAGACTGGATGATTGATAATGAGATGAAATCAATATATATATGTATGTATATATAATATCACTAGTACTGCAGCCGGACAGGTAGATAATATATTTATTAGGTATTGGTAATGATGACTGATGACGGACCTGCTGGACACTGTCAGCTCAGCAGCACCGCAGACTGCTACAGTAAGCTACTATACTATAGTAGTATGTACAAAGAAGAAAGAAAAAAAAAAAAAACACGGGTAGGTGGTATACAATATTATATATATATATATATATATATATATATATATATATATATTATATACAATTATATATATATTAAACTGGTGGTGATTGATTATTAAACTGGTGGTCAGGTCACGTTGCAACTTGCAACTAGTACTCCGAGTCCTAAGCAGACAATCACAAAATATATTATTATACTGGTGGTCAGTGTGGTCACAACAATGGCAGTGTGGCACTGACTCTGGCAGCAAAAGTGTGCACTGTACGTTATATGTACTCCTGAGTCCTGCTCTCAGACTCTAACTGCTCCCCACTGTCAGTGTCTCCCCCACAAGTCAGATAATACACTTACAGTCACACTATCTAATCTATAAATATCACTTCAGCAAGTAGTATAGTAGTATACAGTATAGTAGTACTCCTCCTAATAATGCTCCCCAAAATACTGTGTCTCTCTCTTCTCTAAACGGAGAGGACGCCAGCCACGTCCTCTCCCTATGACTCTATAAATATCACTTCAGCAAGTAGTAGAGTAGTATACAGTATAGTAGTACTCCTCCTAATAATGCTCCCCAAAATACTGTGTCTCTCTCTTCTCTAAACGGAGAGGACGCCAGCCACGTCCTCTCCCTATGACTCTATAAATATCACTTCAGCAAGTAGTAGAGTAGTATACAGTATAGTAGTACTCCTCCTAATAATGCTCCCCAAAATACTGTGTCTCTCTCTTCTCTAAACGGAGAGGACACCAGCCACGTCCTCTCCCTATGACTCTATAAATATCACTTCAGCAAGTAGTAGAGTAGTATACAGTATAGTAGTACTCCTACTAATAATGCTCCCCAAAATACTGTGTCTCTCTCTTCTCTAAACGGAGAGGACGCCAGCCACGTCCTCTCCCTATGACTCTATAAATATCACTTCAGGAAGTAGTAGAGTAGTATACAGTATAGTAGTACTCCTCCTAATAATGCTCCCCAAAATACTGTGTCTCTCTCTTCTCTAAACGGAGAGGACGCCAGCCACGTCCTCTCCCTATGACTCTATAAATATCACTTCAGCAAGTAGTAGAGTAGTATACAGTATAGTAGTACTCCTCCTAATAATGCTCCCCAAAATACTGTGTCTGAGTAGTATACAGTATAGAAGTACTCCTCCTAATAATGCTCCCCAAAATACTGTGTCTCTCTCTTCTCTAAACGGAGAGGACGCCAGCCACGTCCTCTCCCCCTATGACTCTATAATATCACTTCAGCAAGTAGTATAGTAGTATACAGTATAGTAGTACTCCTCCTAATAATGCTCCCCAAAATATTGTGTCTCTCTCTTCTCTAAACGGAGAGGACGCCAGCCACGTCCTCTCCCTATGACTCTATAAATATCACTTCAGCAAGTAGTAGAGTAGTATACAGTATAGTAGTACTCCTCCTAATAATGCTCCCCAAAATACTGTGTCTGAGTAGTATACAGTATAGTAGTACTCCTCCTAATAATGCTCCCCAAAATACTGTGTCTCTCTCTTCTCTAAACGGAGAGGACGCCAGCCACGTCCTCTCCCTATGACTCTAGTATAAATATCACTTCAGCAGGTAGTATAGTAGTATACAGTATAGTAGTACTCCTCCTAATAATGCTCCCCAAAATAGTATACTGTGTCTCTCTCTTCTCTAAACGGAGAGGACGCCAGCCACATCCTCTCCCTATGACTCTATAAATATCACTTCAGCAAGTAGTATAGTAGTATACAGTATAGTAGTACTCCTCCTAATAATGCTCCCCAAAATACTGTGTCTCTCTCTTCTCTAAACGGAGAGGACGCCAGCCACGTCCTCTCCCTATGACTCTATAAATATCACTTCAGCAAGTAGTATAGTAGTATACAGTATAGTAGTACTCCTCCTAATAATGCTCCCCAAAATACTGTGTCTCTCTCTCTTCTCTAAACGGAGAGGACGCCAGCCACGTCCTCTCCCTATGACTCTATAAATATCACTTCAGCAAGTAGTAGAGTAGTATACAGTATAGTAGTACTCCTCCTAATAATGCTCCCCAAAATACTGTGTCTCTCTCTTCTCTAAACGGAGAGGACGCCAGCCACGTCCTCTCCCTATGACTCTATAAATATCACTTCAGCAAGTAGTAGAGTAGTAAACAGTATAGTAGTACTCCTCCTAATAACCTAATAATGCTCCCCAAAATACTGTGTCTCTCTCTTCTCTAAACGGAGAGGACGCCAGCCACGTCCTCTCCCTATGACTCTATAAATATCACTTCAGCAAGTAGTATAGTAGTATACAGTATAGTAGTACTCCTCCTAATAATGCTCCCCAAAATATTGTGTCTCTCTCTTCTCTAAACGGAGAGGACGCCAGCCACGTCCTCTCCCTATGACTCTATAAATATCACTTCAGCAAGTAGTAGAGTAGTATACAGTATAGTAGTACTCCTCCTAATAATGCTCCCCAAAATACTGTGTCTGAGTAGTATACAGTATAGTAGTACTCCTCCTAATAATGCTCCCCAAAATACTGTGTCTCTCTCTTCTCTAAACGGAGAGGACGCCAGCCACGTCCTCTCCCTATGACTCTATAAATATCACTTCAGCAAGTAGTATAGTAGTATACAGTATAGTAGTACTCCTCCTAATAATGCTCCCCAAAATAGTACACTGTGTCTCTCTCTTCTCTAAACGGAGAGGACGCCAGCCACATCCTCTCCCTATGACTCTATAAATATCACTTCAGCAAGTAGTATAGTAGTATACAGTATAGTAGTACTCCTCCTAATAATGCTCCCCAAAATACTGTGTCTCTCTCTTCTCTAAACGGAGAGGACGCCAGCCACGTCCTCTCCCTATGACTCTATAAATATCACTTCAGCAAGTAGTATAGTAGTATACAGTATAGTAGTACTCCTCCTAATAATGCTCCCCAAAATACTGTGTCTCTCTCTCTTCTCTAAACGGAGAGGACGCCAGCCACGTCCTCTCCCTATGACTCTATAAATATCACTTCAGCAAGTAGTAGAGTAGTATACAGTATAGTAGTACTCCTCCTAATAATGCTCCCCAAAATACTGTGTCTCTCTCTTCTCTAAACGGAGAGGACGCCAGCCACGTCCTCTCCCTATGACTCTATAAATATCACTTCAGCAAGTAGCAGAGTAGTAAACAGTATAGTAGTACTCCTCCTAATAACCTAATAATGCTCCCCAAAATACTGTGTCTCTCTCTTCTCTAAACGGAGAGGACGCCAGCCACGTCCTCTCCCTATGACTCTATAAATATCACTTCAGCAAGTAGTAGAGTAGTATACAGTATAGTAGTACTCCTCCTAATAATGCTCCCCAAAATACTGTGTCTGAGTAGTATACAGTATAGTAGTACTCCTCCTAATAATGCTCCCCAAAATACTGTGTCTCTCTCTTCTCTAAACGGAGAGGACGCCAGCCACGTCCTCTCCCTATGACTCTATAAATATCACTTCAGCAAGTAGTAGAGTAGTATACAGTATAGTAGTACTCCTCCTAATAATGCTCCCCAAAATACTGTGTCTGAGTAGTATACAGTATAGTAGTACTCCTCCTAATAATGCTCCCCAAAATACTGTGTCTCTCTCTTCTCTAAACGGAGAGGACGCCAGCCACGTCCTCTCCCCCTATGACTCTATAATATCACTTCAGCAAGTAGTATAGTAGTATACAGTATAGTAGTACTCCTCCTAATAATGCTCCCCAAAATACTGTGTCTCTCTCTTCTCTAAACGGAGAAGACGCCAGCCACGTCCTCTCCCTATGACTCTATAAATATCACTTCAGCAAGTAGTATAGTAGTATACAGTATAGTAGTACTCCTCCTAATAATGCTCCCCAAAATACTGTGTCTCTCTCTTCTCTAAACGGAGAGGACGCCAGCCACGTCCTCTCCCTATGACTCTCAATGCTCGTGTGAAAATGGCGGCGACGCGCGGCTCCTTATATAGAATCCGAGTCTCGCGAGAATCCGACAGCGGGATGATGACGTTTGGGCGTGCTCGGGTTAACCGAGCAAGGCGGGAGGATCCGAGCCTGCTCGGACCCGTGGAAAAAAGCTGAAGTTCGGGCGGGTTCGGATTCAGAGGAACCGAACCCGCTCATTCCTAGCTATAATACAGTAAATTATGCTGGCCAGGTGAAGCACATGGCATGTTGTCCTGTGGAAGGATGGGTGGTATGCTTCCTCTTAATGATGTGTGTGTATACTGTGTGCATGTGTACTGTGTGTATGGTATGCATGCATGTATATATGCTGTGTGCATGTATAGTATATATGTATCATATGTATCATATGCATGTATGTATACTATCTGTGTATGTATGGATGTATGCTGTGTACATGTATAGTGTGTGTGTGTGTGTGTGTGTGTGTGTGTGTGTGTGTGTGTGTAATTGTATACTATGTATGTATAGTGTGTGTGTGTGTGTGTGTGTGTGTGTATGTATGCATGTATGTATGCTCTGTGCATGTATAGTATGCATGTATGTTGTGTGCATGTATAATATGTATGTATGCTGTGTGTATGTATAGTATGCATGTGTGTATTTATGCTCTGTGCATGTATTGTATGTATGTTTGCATGTATGTATGTTGTGTGTTTGTATGTATGTTGTGTGCATGTATACTGGGTGTGTATGTATGTTGTGTGCATTTATACTGTGTATGTATGTATACTATGTATGTATGTATGTATGTATGTATGTATACTGTGTGTGCATGTATACCCTGTGTGTGTGTGTGTGTGTGTGTGTGTGTGTGTGTGTGTGTGTGTGTGTGTGTGTGTGTGTGTAAGTATGCTAAGCTAATGTATGTGTGTGTACGGTGGTCCGGCACTCCTCTGACATACAAAATAAAACTCAGGTGCCCACGTGTGTGTGTGTGTGTGTGTGTGTATGTATGTATGTGTGTGTGTATGTGTATATATATATATATATATATATAATAGTCAATCTAGAGGCATCATCAAGACTAAATTTTATTTATTAAAATTAAACGTTGACCTGTACACTTGTGTACTGAACTGTCTGGCTAAGATGCTGCGGACTGTTACGTGAGTAATTCTACTGCCTACTAAGACCTCTGAGTGCCGCTGCCTCTAGATCACTGTGACATACTGTAATTCCGTTCAGGGCACCTAGTCATCTTTACCTGTTGAATTTTTTTTTTGTATGTGTTATATATATATATATACATATATATATATTTATACGGAATTAACCCCCCCCATGGAAATCCTGCGTTTGCCACTGCAGTGGATGCAAGGAATGCTTGCAA
This sequence comes from Pseudophryne corroboree, assembly GCF_028390025.1. Taxonomy (NCBI): domain Eukaryota; kingdom Metazoa; phylum Chordata; class Amphibia; order Anura; family Myobatrachidae; genus Pseudophryne; species Pseudophryne corroboree. The sequence goes on along the minus strand of NC_086453.1, from coordinate 90,260,643 downwards.
AGCCCAATGCAGTTAATGATTTGGAAACAGTTTGCTGCTACGTGGTACATTAACAGATTACTGCACTATAGGCCACTATAATGACGGTACTTACTAGGCTGGTGAGCTGAGGCCTGCTCTCTGCAGCCAGGGAAGAAATTATTTATTGTAGACTCCATGCTAATAAAAAATGACCTTCTTTTGGCTACTAAAAGCATTACTTTAATGGAACAATTTATTTGCCTTGGCAGTTTTGTGTTATAAATTGACTACAGGTTTCTGCTGCTGAGAGACATTAGAGCATGTATTACAATATTATTCACTATCACCGCTGCATTATAAACAGCCCGAATATATTCCACTGTGCTGTACAATGGATGGAAATGACAAAACCTCAACCAAACCAAGCGTTGCTTTGAACAAATGCATTGCTCTATTATAATAAAGCATAAACTGTTATATCAACCAGGCTCAGAAAACACCACTATGTCCTAGAACATAATATCTCACTGGGGAACAATGACATTTATTACAGTACATCTATACATGGGTATTTAATTTGCCAGTGTTGTTATATTATCATAGCTGTGTAGAGAATAGACCATCAGCTACACAAAAGAAGCATTGTCAACCACAGCCGGATGTAATAGCGGGGGATGCGGGACTAATCGGCACTACGGACGTTGAATCTTTAGTAAAGTAATTTCTATCTTTAGTTGTTTTGCTGCAGGATTATGCGGGATAGATGCAGCGTTCTGACCATCTCAGAGCTGCAAGACTCCCCACATTTTACACAAATCTCATCCTCTCCACAGTTAGGCTGATGCAGTGTGAGATCTGCTCCAGACTGCATAGCGCATCTTAGGGGCAGGGCCGGTTCTTGCCCTTGTGGCGCCCCAGGCAAAAAATAGGGGCGTGGCTTCATATGGGGCGTGGCCAGTTACGCCCCCATTTGTGCCCCCTGTAGCGCCGCTGAAAGAAAAATAATAAAAAAATAATAATACTTACAATCCCCGCTCCTGATTCCCGACCCCTGCAGACCTCCGCTGGCGCAGTTCCTCTCCTCGGATCTATGGGAGAGACGTCATGACGTCTCTCCCATATCACTGCATAGACAGACACTAAAGGTCAATTAAGACCCCTAGCGTCTGTGTCAGTCCCACAATGCTGTGCGGTGCGCGATGACGTCATCGCACACCGCACAGCAAAGGTCCTCTCCACAAAGGGAAACTAGACGCGTAGACACAGTGGGGGGCACAGTAGCGGATCTTGCCATGGTGCGGCACCCTCCGGATGGCGCCGGCGCCCTCTGGAAGGCGGCGCCCCGGGCAAAAGTCCTGCTTGCCCGTGGCAAGATCCGCTACTGCTTAGGGGATATGTACTAAGCCCTGGAGAGTTAGCAAGCGCCGGCCACTCAGCTCCTAAATGTCATGTTACAGCTGTGATAGTAGCTGATCAGTTGGTAGTTTATCTCTCGTCACTTTATCACTCTCCAATTCTTAGTACATCTCCCCAAAGGCATCATCGGGTTTGGTGACCCTCAGTGCGCACTCTGGATCTCCCCGTGCGCCTGAGGCGCACACACAGTGAAAAGGGGGCAGGACCATACATAAAGGGGGCCATACCTAAAGGTGGCGTGGTCCCACGGATTATCCCGAGATCATCAGGGCTATACTGGGCTGCCTCTGGAGACAGTCTTCCTGCGCTGCCGGCTTCTTGTCTATGACAGGAGCTGGGTGCTGCAGGATACTGTCACACTGCAGCACCCAGCTCCAGTCACTGCGGAGGAGCCACCATTTTGGTCTCACCCCCCCAGGTTCAAGCCACAGCCCGCGCGTCACCCTTGTGACACCACAGCATTTCCCCCTTGTGTGATATCACACTCAGAATGCCCAGAAAGTGAACACGCAAAAATGCATCTGCCTACCTCCCAACATTGTTGCTGGTAGCTTCAAGACCCTGTGCGCGATGAAGACGCATGTCCGGATAGGGGGTGGAGTCTATGGGAAAGGGATGGAGCATCACTGCACCCATGTTTGCGTCACTGTGGGGGGGGTGCCCAGCACTCTCCAAGATGCTGGGCTTCCCCAGGCTCTCCCTGCCAGGTGAATAGATGCCTGCAGCCGGTGTGTAAAACAGCAGGAAAGTCCCAGGAAAATGGGCAGGAATCCATCGGGCACATAGACATATTTTGGAATGGAGAGACAGAATAGAGGCGGGAAGGGGTGTTCTAAAACAGGCCAATTTAAGAATATGGCCCATGCAGCCCTAAAAAGAACCAAAAACAAACAAACAATTGTACACAAGTTAGGAGAAATATTTTTTGCACCTGCTATAAGGTAGGCATAAACACACTCTGGTGATGACCAGTATTACACATATGCTACATATGCTACTGGAGGTGGCTAAAACCCATGAATGATAACGCTTGTTGCGTGCGATAAATTGTGCTCCGGACAATCAGCTCATAACTGTCATGTGTTCAGCTCCTAACTGTCATGTGTTTGAAAAATGACAGTTTGGAGCTGATTGACTGGAGCACCATTAGGAGAGCGAAATGACAGGCATAGGAATGGAGAGAGTTAAACCTCCTGTGAGGGGTGAACCTAACTGTTATGAAAAGTACAGCCAATGGTAGAGAAGGGAGGGATCAGTATATATAGGGATGTATAGGCTAGCTAAGTCTCTCTTGCTGCTGGTTTGCCTTCTGGTGAGTGTTGCTGAATTGCATATTCACTAGTGTTTTAGCTAGGCTAGTTAGAGTATTCAGGTTTACACTGTACTGTTATAGCTTCACCCTCCTCTCTCATCTCACCACACACTGCTTTGGGATAATGGCCGCCTCTCGCCCCCCTCCGTTCTGCCGGGACCCCAGCTCGTTACCGCTCACCAGGCGGTGAAGCTGGGTCCGCGGATGGGCCTGCTGGCTCATCTGCCCGTTCCCCGTCCACCGGCGTAGACGCGGGTGCCCGCGCGACGGCGGCTGGACGGACCCGGTCTTCCCTGCCCCTGGTTTCGGGACCGGTGTTAACTTCCGGCCGCGAGTGGCAGGGGGGGCTGGGGGAGACGACCGGAGGTGGCCGGGCATCGGCCTTCACCTCCACCTCTTGAGGGTGAGGCGCCGTTGCCGGGAGCAGGCGCCCGCGGGCGCGCCAGAGCGGGCGGCCAATGGGGGCTCCCATCCCATCTCCCCACCCGTCCCCCTTGTCACGGCCGCGGGGTCATGCCGGGCGAGGGGGTCGGGGTGGGCGGAGAGCGGCGGCGGGTCGGACGAGGCCTGTCACAGGGTCTCGTCCGGCGGTCCTTTCCGGTGGCCCAGACGCTGGAAGGAGGGTGGAGAGAAGCAGCGGGCCGCACGCTCTCAGCCAGTGGCACAGTTTGCGCACGTGTGTGCGCAACGGCGCCGCCAGTTTCAACGTCTCCCCTGCTGCCTCCCTTACAGCCGGAGTCCGGCGGAGAGCGGCGGCGGAGGGGGCGTCCCAGGATAGAGTGCGGCAGCATTGAGCCCCGCAGAGGTGCCTTCCCTGCAGACGGAGAGAGCTCCGGCCTGCGGGGGGAGGGCATGCCCGGGGGGGGCGGTGGTAGGCACAGCAGCGATAGTGAGGGCCAGCAGGTGCAGGATAGGATAGATGATTGGTGGGGGGCCACGCCAATTGTGGTCAAGGGGGCCAGCAGATCACCAGCAGGCCAGGCGGGGCATTGGCCGTCGGGTCCCTTATCGGCGCCTGCCGGCCGACAGGCCAGGAGAGGTGCGCCGGCATCTGCGGGGGCTCCCGCAGGTGCCGGCCGCGACTTTTGGGGAAATCAGGAGGCTTCCGGAGAGTTGGCATCGGCTCTGTCGACGGTCGTGGCGGCATTGGGCCCATTGGCCGCAGCCGCATCCTCGGGGGCAGCAAGGCATTCCGGCGGCGAGCAGAAGCAAGGGCGTCAGTTACGCAGCCGGGGTCAGTGGCTCAGCGAATAGCGCGCGCTTGCCGTGACCTGGGGGCGGCCGCGGCGCAGTTGGGACACCGTCCAATACGGATGGAGCGTGGACGCGAGGTGGGGACGTCTTTGCCCCGGAGTGCTAGGCATGCCCCGGGAGTGGTTTCCGGGTCCCGTGCTTTGTCTTCTTCTTCAGGTGATCGCAGAGAAGTTGAGGTGGACGTGAGCGATGAGGAGGATTTCGAAGTTTCCACACCAGAGGACTCCCAGTCCGAACAGTCGACAGCGTCAGGTGAGGTTGAGCAGTCGGCGTCGGGCTCCAGCGCGCGCTCCAGTTCTCTCTCCTTTTCTTCATCCCTGTCGTCGCAAGCATCCGACGTCAGTAGCACGACTAGGGCAAAAAAGCGTGTGACAAAGTACGCTAAGAGGGCGGCAGGGCAGCAGGAAAGGCGGAAGAGACGCAAGCGGCTTAGCGAGGACGCTCGCAGGGCCGAGAAGCGCCGCAATTTGCCGGGAGTAGTCCACTGTGATTATACGGCAGTGTTGAGGGGGTTGCGGGATAGCTGCCGTAGGAAGATCTGCAGAGGCGATTACGTTGATATGTTCGTGCTGACTAAGGACGCGAAGAAGGAGTTTAAGGCAGCGACAGCTAAGAAAGGCATCGGAGCTGAAGCTTTCCGTACTTTCGACAACTGGCTGGCCGGTTTTTGCGTCTTTGCGGCGTGTTATCTGGAAGATAGGCCTGAGGAACATATGAACGTCATACGATACCTGCACTTGATACACGATATGCAGCGCACATCATCAGGAATCGAATGGCGGATGTATGATGAGAAGTTCTGAGAGAAGCAGGACTGCTTACAGATTATTGACTTTGGTTGCAAGGACGTGGAGGTCTGGCTCCAGGTCACCCGGGCTTCTCAACCCGCAAAGGAGCCCCGGAATCCGGGGGCGGACGGGCAACGCGCAGGGTCGTCCGCCCAGGGGAGTAGCGCGGAAGGGGGACCGGGTAGGAGAGGTAGGTTGGCTATCCGCGGGGGAGGGCAGGCCGCCGCGAGGGGGAAGTGCTTCGCATTTAATAATGCGACCTGTTCCTTTGGCAAGCAGTGTCGGTTTCGACATTCGTGCTTGCAATGTGGTGGCTTTCACCCGGCCTCCAACTGTTTTAAAGGAAATCGGCAAGGCGCGAGGGGAAAGCAAAGCTACGCAAGACCCGGCGCGAGCGGGATCGCTCCACAGGGCCCCAACGCCAATTAATTTGGACGCCATGTCCAAATGGTTGGATTGGTATCCGAATAGTACGGACGCTCAGTTTTTGTTTCAGGGTTTTAAGTTTGGTTTCCGCTTGCCAGTTGCGGGCGAAGTATCGGTCAAGGCTCTCCGGAATCTTCAGTCCGCTCGCGCCTTGCCGTCTGTTTTGCGTGAGAAAGTTGATAAAGAGGTGCGAATGGGTAGGATGGAGGGCCCGTTTAGCTCGCCCCCAGTGGATGACTTGGTCATTTCCCCAGTGGGGGTAGTTCCCAAGAAGACTCCGGGTGCCTTTCGGCTCATTCAACATCTTTCTTACCCGTCAGGGTCGTCGGTCGACGCGATACCACCGGCACACTGAACGGTGGTGTACCAGTCGTTTGACGAGGCGCTGGAGTTGGTTCGTAGTTACGGCCCGGGAGCTCTGATGGCTAAGATCGATGTTGAATCCGCGTTTCGGTTGCTCCCGTTGCATCTGGACTCATTCCGTTTTATGGGTTTTCAAATCGGAGCGGAATATTTCATTGACAAATGTTTGCCGATGGGATGTTCCGTTTCATGCTCGTTTTTTGAAAGGTTTAGCACATTCTTGCATTGGTGCGTGGAGTCTTCTTCAGGGGGTCATGGAGTTGCGCATTACCTCGATGATTTCCTGTGTGTGGGACTGGCGAATTCGCCACGCTGCAGCGACTTGCTGTTCAGCATCCGAGCATTGTTTTATCACTTTGGCGTTCCTGTGGCCGAGGATAAAACGGAGGGGCCGGTTTCCTGTTTGTCGTTCTTGGGGATTGAAATCGACACGGTGGCGGGATCGTGTCGCCTTCCTCAGGCCAAGGTCGCGAAGCTCCGTGAGGTTATTTGCCAGTTCGTGATGTCGCCCAAAGTCACGCTTAGGCAGGCGCAGTCCTTGCTGGACCTCTTGAACTTTGCTTGCCGGGTGATCCCGAAAGCTGGAAAGGGCGACGGCGGGGTGTGCCAGGCCGCATCATTTCATTCGCTTGTCCTCCGAGATTAAGAGGGATTTGGCCGTCTGGGCCTCATTCCTGGAGGACTTCAATGGGGTGCGTATCTGGCTGGCCCCAACGATCGACAATGCTAGGTTACAGCTGTTTACCGACGCGGCGGGTTCCTCTGGGTTTGGTTGCTACCTAGAGGGATCTTGGTGCGTGGCCTTGTGGCCTGAGGAATGGCATCGCGAAGGTTTCACTAAGGACCTTTTGCTGCTGGAGCTTTTCCCCATTATGGTAGCGCTGGAGGTTTGGGGCGATCGTCTGGCTCATCACAGCATTTTGTTTAGATGTGACAATCTGGGCGTGGTGCATGCAATCAATAACCAGAGGGCGAAGTCGCTGGTGGTTCTGAGGGTGCTTGGGCGATTGCTGCTGACATGCTTGCATAAGAATGTATGGTTCCGCGCGCAGCATGTGCCAGGACTTGAGAACGGAATTGCCGACGCGTTGTCCCGCGGTCAGTGGGAGAGATTTCATTTGTTGGCACCCGAGGCCGATGAGCGGGGGTTTCAATGTCCCGGTTATGTCTGGCAGGTGATCGGACCGGACTGGAGGGTCTAGCGATGCTGTCAGTGGCTCCGAACACGCTCAAGGCTTACGGTCAAGCTTGGAGCGAGTGGGAAGAGTTTGTCCGAGGACGTAGTCAAGAAGGTAAGAGCGGGCAGCGGATGATGCTTTCTTTTATTTGGCAGCTTTTTGTCACGGGTAGGTCCAGAGCGGTGGTGTCCCGGTACTTAGCAGGGATTTCGTTTTTTAATGAAATCAAGGGTGTCCCTGACGTGACAAAGAGCGGGCTTCTTGTAAAGGCGGTGAAAGGGTGGGCGCGCGTGGCGCCAACGCCGCCGGATAGGCGACGCCCCATTGATGCGGCCTTGCTACCGGCCGTCATCGATGCGGTAGGCAGTATCGCGTCGTCAATTTTTGAATCGCTTATGTTCCAGTTGGCGTTCTCCATGGCTTACCACGGAGCCTTTTGGGTTTCGGAGCTGGTAGCGCCATCTAAGCGGGCAGACTCGCGCATGCTTCTGGATGACGTGGTGGTGGGTGAGAGGTCCTTGCTGTGCAGATTGCGTCGCTCTAAGACGGACCAAGTAGGTAGAGGGCGATGGGTCACTCTGGTACCGTCTCTGGAGGGGAGCATTTGCCCGGTGAGATTGGCATCGAGATATGCAGCAGTTCGGTCCGGTGTGCAGGGGTCGTGGCTGCTGCATTATGACGGGTTATTTGACGAAATATCAGTTTCGTTGGATGCTGAGCCGCTGTCTGGCGAGCTTGGGCCTTTCACCCGCTGCTTTCGGTACGCGTTCTTTCCGAATCGGGGCGGCGACGTCGGCTGCGTCGGCGGGTTTTTCCGTTGCGGAGATTCAGGCAGTGGGGCGATGGAAGTCGTCAAGTTACAGACTATATATTCGCCCAGTTTCATGAGTTTTTAGTTTGATTAACAGTTCAGTTTTATTAGACGTTGTATAAGTTCATGTTGTAAGGTTAAGTACGTCCTTGTGCAGTTTGTGTCTGTTCGTCTCCCTTGTTCATCCTATTCAGGGATTAGCTACTCGCCGCTGCTGGCAGCGGGGGTCTGGAGTTCTTTTGCGATTTTTTGCCTGACTTGACGGACTGAATTTCAATCTACAATTCGGCTGATTAGTTACAACACGAAGGCCCTCAGCAGGTTTTTACGCTTTCACCTCCAGCTGAGTTCTTACATGTTTTTCCCATTTTAAACCCCCCCCCCCTTTTTATTTTCCTTATTTTCCTTTGATCTTTCCCGTTGTGTTTTTATGTTATGCTTCGATTGGCTGGAAGCTTGTTTAGATCGGCTAGGCCGTGACTTATGCAAGACACGAAAACCCCTTTTTTCTTTTGGCAGATCCTTCAGGTTAATGCATTCAATAAGCTCCTGTTAGGATACTTATTAACCGATTTTTACTCCTTTCCTTCTCTTCAGGTTGGGTAGAAGACAATTTGTCAATCTGGGTAGTTGGCCACTCTTATGTTTACTGGGCAGCCAGGTTTTTGGCCTCGGAGGGGGCGCAGTTTTTTCCTTGGGCTCATGGCGTTCGTTGGCTTGGTTGGCGGGGGATGATGTGGCAAGATCTGAAGAGTAGATTGGTCAGTCAGGTCAGCGAGCATGGAGTCCCTAGGGTGCTGGTTGTCCATTTGGGTGGCAACGATCTGGGGAAGAGGACATCTTTGGAGCTGCGATGGGCCATGATGGAAGATCTGGCCAGTGTGGCCGCAGCGTGGCCCAATTGTGTTTTGGTGTTCTCTATGATGGTGCCAAGGTTGCGTTGGCGAGGAGGGGCGGACGGTCGCCCGATTGATGAGGCCAGGCAAAAGGTGAATGCGGCGGTGGTGAAGTGGGTGTTGGCTCACGGAGGGAAAGTGGTTCGCCACCCTAGGATTCGGTTTCGTGCCAGTCACCTTTTTCGGCCTGATGGTGTGCATCTGTCCAAGGAAGGGACGATGTTTTTCCTGGAGGATCTGTTTCTGGTGTTGCAGGAGTTAGGTTGAGGGTATGGTGGCGGTGCGAAGACTCTGGGGAAGAGTCTTTCGCTGTTGGCGGAAAAGAACGGCAGGTTGTAGTTTGACTTGTTAGTTACAGTTGTTTACAGTATTGGTGTGGTTTAGGTGCACTCACCTCCATTGACTTTTAAGGCCGCTAGATCACCCATCAGGGGGCAGCGTCATCACCTATCAGGGTGGGCAGTCAGCGTGGAGGTCTGAGTCGGGGCACCTATTACCTATGTATGGTTTGTGGTAAATTAGGATCGTTTGGGTTTTAATGTTTTTTGAGGTTATCGTCAGTGGAATATAGCCGTTCTTTTTTCTGCCACCATATGCCGGCTGAATCGGCATGTTAACTTAAATTTTACTTTACAGGTTTTTTCTAATGGTTAGGGTACAATAAATAGCTAACAATTTTCTGCCAAATTCAAGTCTCCGTGTCATTATTTCTTGGTATTAAAGGTATTGAATGCTTTACTTTTTGAATAAGGGTCCACACATTATCATTAGGAGGTTTAGGAGAGCGAAATGACAGGCATAGGAATGGAGAGAGTTAAACCTCCTGTGAGGGGTGGACCTAACTGTTATGAAAAGTACAGCCAATGGTAGAGAAGGGAGGGATCAGTATATATAGGGATGTATAGGCTAGCTAAGTCTCTCTTGCTGCTGGTTTGCCTTCCCGCCCGCCCACCCCATTTGGTAGAGGTTTTGGCACGGAGTGCCTTGGCTCTAAATTGTTAGTTGTGGTTTATCGTTGGCTATTTGTTGGCGGAAAAGAACGGCAGGTTGTAGTTTGACTTGTTAGTTACAGTTGTTTACAGTATTGGTGTGGTTTCGGTGCACTCACCTCCATTGACTTTTAAGGCCGCTAGATCACCCATCAGGGTGGGCAGTCAGCGTGGAGGTCTGAGTCGGGCACCTATTACCTATGTATGGTTTGTGGTAAATTAGGATCGTTTAGGTTTTAATGTTTTTTAAGGTTATCGTCAGTGGAATATAGCCGTTCTTTTTTCTGCCACCATATGCCGGCTGAATCGGCATGTTAACTTAAATTTTACTTTACAGGTTTTTTCTAATGGTTAGGGTACAATAAATAGCTAACAATTTTCTGCCAAATTCAAGTCTCCGTGTCATTATTTCTTGGTATTAAAGGTATTGAATGCTTTACTTTTTGAATAAAGGTCCACACATTATCATTAGGAGGTTTATCATACACAATGGGGCGAGTTCAAATGTTTGAAAAGTCAGTTGGGTGTCTTTTTTTTCCTGTCTATTAGAAAAAACAGACGCCCAACTGACTTTTCAAACACTTGAATACCCCCTAATGAGTTTTGTCAATCACAAGTTTTATCATTCATTGAATGTAGTCACTGGGTTTCATTGTAACTAGAGATGAGCGGGTTCGGTTCCTCTGAATCCGAACCCGCCCGAACTTCAGGTTTTTTACACGGGTCCGAGCAGGCTCGGATCTTCCCGCCTTGCTCGGCTAACCCGAGCGCGCCCGAACGTCATCATCACGCTGTCGGATTCTCGCGAGGCTCGGATTCTATCGCGAGACTCGGATTCTATATAAGGAGCCGCGCGTCGCCGCCATTTTCACACGTGCATTGAGAGTCATAGGGAGAGGACGTGGCTGGCGTCCTCTCCGTTTAGAGAAGAGAGAGACACAGTATTTTGGGGAGCATTATTAGGAGGAGTACTACTATACTGTATACTACTATACTACTTGCTGAAGTGATATTTATAGATTAGATAGTGTGACTGTAAGTGTATTATCTGACTTGTGGGGGAGACACTGACAGTGGGGAGCAGTTAGAGTCTGAGAGCAGGACTCAGGAGTACATATAACGTACAGTGCACACTTTTGCTGCCAGAGTCAGTGCCACACTGCCATTGTTGTGACCACACTGACCACCAGTATAATAATATATTTTGTGATTGTCTGCTTAGGCCTCGGAGTACTAGTTGCAAGTTGCAACGTGACCTGAAGTGACCACCAGTTTAATAATCAATCACCACCAGTTTAATATATATATATATATATATAATTGTATATAATATATATATATATATATATATATATATATATATATAATATTGTATACCACCTACCCGTGTTTTTTTTTTTTTTTCATTCTTCTTTATACATACTACTATAGTAGCTTACTGTAGCAGTCTGCGGTGCTGTGCTGACCTGACAGTGTCCAGCAGGTCCGTCATCAGTCATTACATAATAAATATATATAGTACCTGTCCGGCTGCAGTACTAGTGATATTATATTGATTTCATCTCATTATCAATAATTTATCATCCAGTCTAGACTCTATATTAGCAGCAGACACAGTACGTTAGTCCACGGCTGTAGCTACCTCTGTGTCGGCACTCGGCAGTCCATCCATAATTGTATACCACCTACCCGTGTTTTTTTTTTTTCTTTCTTCTTTGTACATACTACTATAGAGTATAGTAGCTTACTGTAGCAGTCTGCGGTGCTGCTGAGCTGACAGTGTCCAGCAGGTCCGTCATCAGTCATCATTACCTAATAAATATATTATCTACCTGTCCGGCTGCAGTACTAGTGATATTATATATACATACATATATATATTGATTTCATCTCATTATCAATCATCCAGTCTATATTAGCAGCAGACACAGTACGTTAGTCCACGGCTGTAGCTACCTCTGTGTCGGCACTCGGCAGTCCATCCATAATTGTATACCACCTACCCGTGGTTTTTTTTTTTCTTTCTTCTTTGTACATACTACTATAGTATAGTAGCTTACTGTAGCAGTCTGCGGTGCTGCTGAGCTGACAGTGTCCAGCAGGTCCGTCATCAGTCATCATTACCTAATAAATATATTATCTACCTGTCCGGCTGCAGTACTAGTGATATTATATATACATACATATATATATTGATTTCATCTCATTATCAATCATCCAGTCTATATTAGCAGCAGACACAGTACGTTAGTCCACGGCTGTAGCTACCTCTGTGTCGGCACTCGGCAGTCCATCCATAATTGTATACCACCTACCCGTGTTTTTTTTTTCTTTCTTCTTTGTACATACTACTATAGTATAGTAGCTTACTGTAGCAGTCTGCGGTGCTGCTGAGCTGACAGTGTCCAGCAGGTCCGTCATCAGTCATCATTACCTAATAAATATATTATCTAGTACCGGCTGCAGTACTAGTGATATTATATATACATACATATATATATTGATTTCATCTCATTATCAATCATCCAGTCTATATTAGCAGCAGACACAGTACGTTAGTCCACGGCTGTAGCTACCTCTGTGTCGGCACTCGGCAGTCCATCCATAATTGTATACCACCTACCCGTGGTTTTTTTTTTTCTTTCTTCTTTGTACATACTACTATAGTATAGTAGCTTACTGTAGCAGTCTGCGGTGCTGCTGAGCTGACAGTGTCCAGCAGGTCCGTCATCAGTCATCATTACCTAATAAATATATTATCTACCTGTCCGGCTGCAGTACTAGTGATATTATATATACATACATATATATATTGATTTCATCTCATTATCAATCATCCAGTCTATATTAGCAGCAGACACAGTACGTTAGTCCACGGCTGTAGCTACCTCTGTGTCGGCACTCGGCAGTCCATCCATAATTGTATACCACCTACCCGTGGTTTTTTTTTTTTCTTTCTTCTTTGTACATACTACTATAGTATAGTAGCTTACTGTAGCAGTCTGCGGTGCTGCTGAGCTGACAGTGTCCAGCAGGTCCGTCATCAGTCATCATTACCTAATAAATATATTATCTACCTGTCCGGCTGCAGTACTAGTGATATTATATATACATACATATATATATTGATTTCATCTCATTATCAATCATCCAGTCTATATTAGCAGCAGACACAGTACGTTAGTCCACGGCTGTAGCTACCTCTGTGTCGGCACTCGGCAGTCCATCCATAATTGTATACCACCTACCCGTGGTTTTTTTTTTTCTTTCTTCTTTGTACATACTACTATAGTATAGTAGCTTACTGTAGCAGTCTGCGGTGCTGCTGAGCTGACAGTGTCCAGCAGGTCCGTCATCAGTCATCATTACCTAATAAATATATTATCTACCTGTCCGGCTGCAGTACTAGTGATATTATATATACATACATATATATATATTGATTTCATCTCATTATCATCCAGTCTATATTAGCAGCAGACACAGTACGGTAGTCCACGGCTGTAGCTACCTCTGTGTCGGCACTCGGCAGTCCATCCATAAGTATACTAGTATCCATCCATCTCCATTGTTTACCTGAGGTGCCTTTTAGTTGTGCCTATTAAAATATGGAGAACAAAAATGTTGAGGTTCCAAAATTAGGGAAAGATCAAGATCCACTTCCACCTCGTGCTGAAGCTGCTGCCACTAGTCATGGCCGAGACGATGAAATGCCAGCAACGTCGTCTGCCAAGGCCGATGCCCAATGTCATAGTACAGAGCATGTCAAATCCAAAACACCAAATATCAGTAAAAAAAGGACTCCAAAACCTAAAATAAAATTGTCGGAGGAGAAGCGTAAACTTGCCAATATGCCATTTACCACACGGAGTGGCAAGGAACGGCTGAGGCCCTGGCCTATGTTCATGGCTAGTGGTTCAGCTTCACATGAGGATGGAAGCACTCAGCCTCTCGCTAGAAAACTGAAAAGACTCAAGCTGGCAAAAGCACCGCAAAGAACTGTGCGTTATTCGAAATCCCAAATCCACAAGGAGAGTCCAATTGTGTCGGTTGCGATGCCTGACCTTCCCAACACTGGACGTGAAGAGCATGCGCCTTCCACCATTTGCACGCCCCCTGCAAGTGCTGGAAGGAGCACCCGCAGTCCAGTTCCTGATAGTCAGATTGAAGATGTCAGTGTTGAAGTACACCAGGATGAGGAGGATATGGGTGTTGCTGGCGCTGGGGAGGAAATTGACCAGGAGGATTCTGATGGTGAGGTGGTTTGTTTAAGTCAGGCACCCGGGGAGACACCTGTTGTCCGTGGGAGGAATAGGGCCGTTGACATGCCTGGTGAAAATACCAAAAAAATCAGCTCTTCAGTGTGGAGGTATTTCAACAGAAAAGCGGACAACAGGTGTCAAGCCGTGTGTTGCCTTTGTCAAGCTGTAATAAGTAGGGGTAAGGACGTTAACCACCTCGGAACATCCTCCCTTATACGTCACCTGCAGCGCATTCATAATAAGTCAGTGACAAGTTCAAAAACTTTGGGTGACAGCGGAAGCAGTCCACTGACCAGTAAATCCCTTCCTCTTGTAACCAAGCTCACGCAAACCACCCCACCAACTCCCTCAGTGTCAATTTCCTCCTTCCCCAGGAATGCCAATAGTCCTGCAGGCCATGTCACTGGCAATTCTGACGATTCCTCTCCTGCCTGGGATTCCTCCGATGCATCCTTGCGTGTAACGCCTACTGCTGCTGGCGCTGCTGTTGTTGCTGCTGGGAGTCGATGGTCATCCCAGAGGGGAAGTCGGAAGACCACTTGTACTACTTCCAGTAAGCAATTGACTGTCCAACAGTCCTTTGCGAGGAAGATGAAATATCACAGCAGTCATCCTGCTGCAAAGCGGATAACTGAGGCCTTGACAACTATGTTGGTGTTAGACGTGCGTCCGGTATCCGCCGTTAGTTCACAGGGAACTACACAAATTCTTGAGGTAGTGTGCCCCCGTTACCAAATACCATCTAGGTTCCACTTCTCTAGGCAGGCGATACCGAAAATGTACACAGACCTCAGAAAAAGACTCACCAGTGTCCTAAAAAATGCAGCTGTACCCAATGTCCACTTAACCACGGACATGTGGACAAGTGGAGCAGGGCAGGGTCAGGACTATATGACTGTGACAGCCCACTGGGTAGATGTATGGACTCCCGCCGCAAGAACAGCAGCGGCGGCACCAGTAGCAGCATCTCGCAAACGCCAACTCTTTCCTAGGCAGGCTACGCTTTGTATCACCGCTTTCCAGAATATGCACACAGCTGAAAACCTCTTACGGCAACTGAGGAAGATCATCGCGGAATGGCTTACCCCAATTGGACTCTCCTGTGGATTTGTGGCATCGGACAACGCCAGCAATATTGTGTGTGCATTAAATATGGGCAAATTCCAGCACGTCCCATGTTTTGCACATACCTTGAATTTGGTGGTGCAGAATTTTTTTTAAAACGACAGGGGCATGCAAGAGATGCTGTCGGTGGCCAGAAGAATTGCGGGACACTTTCGGCGTACAGGCACCACGTACAGAAGACTGGAGCACCACCAAAAACTACTGAACCTGCCCTGCCATCATCTGAAGCAAGAAGTGGTAACGAGGTGGAATTCAACCCTCTATATGCTTCAGAGGTTGGAGGAGCAGCAAAAGGCCATTCAAGCCTATACAATTGAGCACGATATAGGAGGTGGAATGCACCTGTCTCAAGCGCAGTGGAGAATGATTTCAACGTTGTGCAAGGTTCTGATGCCCTTTGAACTTGCCACACGTGAAGTCAGTTCAGACACTGCCAGCCTGAGTCAGGTCATTCCCCTCATCAGGCTTTTGCAGAAGAAGCTGGAGACATTGAAGGAGGAGCTAACACGGAGCGATTCCGCTAGGCATGTGGGACTTGTGGATGGAGCCCTTAATTCGCTTAACAAGGATTCACGGGTGGTCAATCTGCTGAAATCAGAGCACTACATTTTGGCCACCGTGCTCGATCCTTGATTTAAAGCCTACCTTGGATCTCTCTTTCCGGCAGACACAAGTCTGCTGGGGTTGAAAGACCTGCTGGTGAGAAAATTGTCAAGTCAAGCGGAACGCGACCTGTCAACATCTCCTCCTTCACATTCTCCCGCAACTGGGGGTGCGAGGAAAAGGCTCAGAATTCCGAGCCCACCCGCTGGCGGTGATGCAGGGCAGTCTGGAGCGACTGCTGATGCTGACATCTGGTCCGGACTGAAGGACCTGACAACGATTACGGACATGTCGTCTACTGTCACTGCATATGATTCTCTCACCATTGAAAGAATGGTGGAGGATTATATGAGTGACCGCATCCAAGTAGGCACGTCACACAGTTCGTACTTATACTGGCAGGAAAAAGAGGCAATTTGGAGGCCCTTGCACAAACTGGCTTTATTCTACCTAAGTTGCCCTCCCACAAGTGTGTACTCCGAAAGAGTGTTTAGTGCCGCCGCTCACCTTGTCAGCAATCGGCGTACGAGGTTACATCCAGAAAATGTGGAGAAGATGATGTTCATTAAAATGAATTATAATCAATTCCTCCGTGGAGACATTGACCAGCAGCAATTGCCTCCACAAAGTACACAGGGAGCTGAGATGGTGGATTCCAGTGGGGACGAATTGATAATCTGTGAGGAGGGGGATGTACACGGTGATATATCGGAGGATGATGATGAGGTGGACATCTTGCCTCTGTAGAGCCAGTTTGTGCAAGGAGAGATTAATTGCTTCTTTTTTGGTGGGGGTCCAAACCAACCCGTCATTTCAGTCACAGTCGTGTGGCAGACCCTGTCACTGAAATGATGGGTTGGTTAAAGTGTGCATGTCCTGTTTTGTTTATACAACATAAGGGTGGGTGGGAGGGCCCAAGGACAATTCCATCTTGCACCTCTTTTTTCTTTAATTTTTCTTTGCGTCATGTGCTGTTTGGGGAGGGTTTTTTGGAAGGGACATCCTGCGTGACACTGCAGTGACACTCCTAGATGGGCCCGGTGTTTGTGTCGGCCACTAGGGTCGCTTATCTTACTCACACAGCTACCTCATTGCGCCTCTTTTTTTCTTTGCGTCATGTGCTGTTTGGGGAGGGTTTTTTGGAAGGGCCATCCTGCGTGACACTGCAGTGCCACTCCTAGATGGGCCCGGTGTTTGTGTCGGCCACTAGGGTCGCTTATCTTACTCACACAGCTACCTCATTGCGCCTCTTTTTTTCTTTGCGTCATGTGCTGTTTGGGGAGGGTTTTTTGGAAGGGACATCCTGCGTGACACTGCAGTGACACTCCTAGATGGGCCCGGTGTTTGTGTCGGCCACTAGGGTCGCTTATCTTACTCACACAGCTACCTCATTGCGCCTCTTTTTTTCTTTGCGTCATGTGCTGTTTGGGGAGGGTTTTTTGGAAGGGACATCCTGCGTGACACTGCAGTGACACTCCTAGATGGGCCCGGTGTTTGTGTCGGCCACTAGGGTCGCTTAGCTTAGTCATCCAGCGACCTAGGTGCAAATTTTAGGACTAAAAATAATATTGGCCCTCATTCCGAGTTGATCGGTCGCAAGGCGAATTTAGCAGAGTTACACACGCTAAGCCGCCGCCTACTGGGAGTGTATCTTAGCATCTTAAAATTGCGACCGATGTATTCGCAATATTGCGATCACAAACTACTTAGCAGTTTTAGAGTAGCTCCACACTTACTCTGCCTGTGCGATCAGTTCAGTGCTTGTCGTTCCTGGTTTGACGTCACAAACACACCCAGCGTTCGCCCAACCACTCCCCCGTTTCTCCGGCCACTCCTGCGTTTTTTCCGGAAACGGTAGCGTTTTCAGCCACACGCCCATAAAACGCCGTGTTTCCGCCCAGTAACACCCATTTCCTGTCAATCACATTACGATCGCCGGAGCGATGAAAAAGCCGTGAGTAAAAATACTATATTCATAGCAAAGATACTTGGCGCAGTCGCAGTGCGAATATTGCGCATGCGCACTAAGCGGAATTTCACTGCGATGCGATGAAAAATACAGAGCGAACGACTCGGAATGAGGGCCATTGTGAGGTGTGAGGTATTCAGAATAGACTGAAAATGAGTGTAAATTATGGTTTTTGAGGTTAATAATACTTTGGGATCAAAATGACCCCCAAATTCTATGATTTAAGCTGTTTTTTAGTGTTTTTTGAAAAAAACACCCGAATCCAAAACACACCCGAATCCGACAAAAAAAATTCAGTGAGGTTTTGCCAAAACGCGGTCGAACCCAAAACACGGCCGCGGAACCGAACCCAAAACCAAAACCCAAAACCCGAAAAATTTCCGGCGCTCATCTCTAATTTGTAACCTTCATGCACTGAATACAGAAATTCTTAGACATTTATGCATTTGTAACACATACAGTAGCTTGTAATAAGTGCGGGTACTGGTGATTGAAAGGTAGTAACTGGATCAACTGGCTCCTGCTCACTGACTGAATGTGTACAGCAGAATTTTTTAGTCACTGCAAGAAACTATTACTGGACTGGGAGTGATGGCCTCTTCCGGTCGTCACTTTTTCCCTATCCCTGGCAGAAAGGTAAAGGATCCCCAACCACAAACATAATAAATACACCAGATATAAATATTCTTCTTAGTTTATTTAACAAGCCACTGTTGAAGACACAGGTAGAATTTGGCTCCACCTAGAGGTGATGGAAGAGTTATTCACGTTTGAACTTTAACAACTTCACCTATACATATAATGAACTTTGAACTCTAACTAGGGTATTCAATTATCCGCAAATTCGCGGCAATTTTTCGCCCGAAAATTTTTCGCGGCAATCGGACGAAAATTGCCGCGGAAACGCTCCGTTTTTCAATTTTTCACAAATTCGCGGCAATTTTTCGCCCGAAATTTTTTTGCGGCAATCGGCCGAAAATTGCCGCGAAAACGCTCCATTTTTCGACCTATTCAATTCCGACCGGGTTTCACGTGAAAATTCTTGCAGTGAAAAGTGCAGGTGAAAATGGGGAAATCAGCCTGTACCCCAAAAAATGCTAAACTAACATAGGAAAACAGAAGAGAAGTGTGTTAGAGATCACATTAGAGAGTTTTTGGGGACTTAAATTGTGTAAAATGGCGGTTATATGCATTTTTTTTTAAATGCAAAAAAATGATAGAAAGCAAGTTTTTTTGAGCAAAATAAATGCTCTCACTAAATTTGGGGTACATGAAAATATATATTTGGGTCATTTCAGGGTACTTTAAAAAAAAAGTGGAAACAGACCGATTACTCCCATCTGCAAGCCTAAAAAACACCTGTCCCACTCATAAAGCACCCCAATATACCTGTCCCATACCTTGAACCCCAATTTCCATCACTTTTTACTTTTTCACCCCAAAAATGACATGTCATTATTGGCCAATTAAAAATAATTAAAAACGTCAACGTGCCTAATTAGTCATAAAGGGGGGTGTCCCAGGAGTTCTGTACCATATCCAAACATTTTTACCTTAAAATAGTGACTTTTCCCAACTTTTCACCTGCTTCAGAGAAGGTGAAGTGAAATTAGTGAAAACATGATCACCGATAAATTTTCCAGGATAATTGAATAGGCTGTAATTGCATTTCACGTGAAAAGTCCGGTTTTTCACCCGAAAACCGGACTTTTCACGTGAAAAGTCCGTTATCACTGCTAATTGAATATGGCCCTTAAGGGTGTGAGAATCAGAAAGTGGGAGATTTCTCCTGTTTTTTTAAAGTTGCAATCATTTACATGGCAAAACCAGGTTGATTTTGCCATGTAAATGATTGCCACTTTAAAAAAAAAAAACTCTAGAAATCTCCCAAAATCTCTCACTTAACACAAAGTGTTAAGGTTTTTCTCACTTGGCACCTTAGGAACAATATTCTATAAATATCTTTTATTTTTACAGCCTCAATCAAGATTAACCCTAAAGCAGATTCAGGACCTCATTGACCGGTGAATATCCACTATACATGTCACCAGGGTTGGACTGGCCCACAGGGGAACCCCCTGGTGGGCTCTACTGCATGTGGGCCCTCCTCCTCATCTAGCGATCAGGTTCCAGACTGTGTATTTGAATTATACATCATACATATGTAACATTATATTGCACAGGACTATGGTGTATTTTCTACAGTGCATTTCTGGTATTGATCTGGTACATTATTATGCATGCACTATCAGTATTTTTATATATATATATATATATATATATATATATATATCAAGGGGCCTAGCCCATGCACTCTCTGCTGATTAGGCAAACCAATATGGAAGCTGGCCACACCCCCTCTGGAGATAAGCCACACACCCTTACTACATTCCCCGGTAGGCCCTTCATGCCCCAGTCTGACCTTGCATATCACTAATAATTACCAGAGAGAAGATATTTATCAAGATGCACTATAGGTACAGGTCTTTTTTCCAAATGCAATGCAGTTTAAAACATTTTCACTGCAATAGTGTTCATTTTTTAACATTAATATTTGGCAGGCATGCAATAACTTGGACCATCAAGAATAGCCGTTCAGATTTATTTGTAAACACCTCTGGGGTTTAAAACTATACCCAAAGTGAACCTAACCTTTAACTAAAACACACCCCACTCCATGGAATAAGTCTACTCTCCTATGGAGTTAAACATCCTTATATGTAAATGCAATTACTTAGTCCAATTGAAAAGTGTATAAATTTGATAACCCCCACAGTAAAGTTAGATCGACAGTAAAGAGTTTTTCTCCTGAACTTAGATTTATCATGCTAGAACGGCGCAAACCCAGGTTTGTGAGGCTGCACTTATTCTGGTGTATGAAGCTGATAGAAAGATCCTACCACTATCGATCCTGGTCCTTTGCTATATATATTTATTACCATTTTGAAGTGATAAAAGCAAGTTCTTTAGGTAACCAATAAGATTGACTTTATTATGCCAATAACTTTCTCCTCAAGTGTTCATTATTGGAGTACTCTATGACATTGTTAGGTGTACTATAACAGATGACAGTTCTCTGACCCTCTCCACCTAATTGTCCTATCTACTGAAACCTTCTTCACTGTGAGTCCAATTCACTGGCATTTGTCTCCTCATAATATGAATCGATTCCTGTTATCTTTTTTTTTTTTTTTTTATACCAATAAAAGTTTATTGATTTGTAAAGTAATAACAGGTTATAGAAGGCAGCATAAATAGTTCAACTGATAATACAGGAAAACACAATCCGATAGGTATGGGCAATGACAATAAACATAACTATCATGGCCAGTAGTATATAAACTCCGTGTCCAGGTCAATACCTCTAATTCGAGGTCAAAGCCGGTCTCTCTATGATAAAGCTGTCTTGACAAAACATTTCTTAACACTAAAGCAAATAAAGAAGAAGGGACAGAAAAGAGTACAGGGTGGAAAATAGAGATTCAAGAAAAGGGGGGGGGGGGGGGGTGACAGTGTGGACTTTCCAGGTCCAGTCAGGTCAGGAAGCTGAAATAATAACATCTATCTCCAATTGTCAATAATAAGATAGTTAGGAATCGGAAGTAGAGGGCAAGGTGAAGGGCTCAAGTTAGAGCATCAGTGTCAAGTAAGCTTGTGAGGATTTAAATTCCAACCAAGGGGACCAAGTGGTCGTGAATCTCCGATGGGTCTCCGGTGTCACCAGCAAGTCCTCCATAGTCATATACCAATCTACTCTAGCAACCCATTCCCTCATAGTAGGAGGTTCAATAGATCGCCAGCGAACCGGAATAACCGCTTTGGCTGCGCTATTAAGAAACTTTAGTAAGGAGTTTTTGTATGTCGACAAGGGCCATGTAACACAGTTGAGAAGCCAGAAGGCTGGCTCAGAGGGAACCTCCGAACCCACTATCAATTTTGAGGTTGCAGTGACTTTATCCCAAAAGGGACGAAGTATGGAGCAATCCCGCCAGATATGCATCGGGGAGCCCATTTGAGTATTACATCTCCAACACGTGTCTGGTACATTAGGGAACATTTTAGCCAGTGTTTGGGGATATCTGTACCACCGAGATAGACTGAATAACTTGAGGAACTTACAAAGGTGGCTTGAAAACTCTTCTCCCAGTCCTCTTCTGACAGATCTATCTGTATGTCATGGCCCCAGTCCCTGACATATTTAGGGAGATCTGGGAATTTGTTCACAATCAAAAATCTATAACATTTTGAGAGGAAGTGCAGTGGACGAGAGGGTTCTGAGCATAAATTCTCAAAAACCGTTAATGGTCTAGTCAGGCTTGGGCGGACATTACTCCCCAGGGCAAAGTGTTTCAGTTGAAGGTACTTCCAAATCTCCGAAGGCGAGAGATTCCACTTTCATTGCATCAAGGGGAAGGGGATCATCTCTCCACCAGCTGGCCAACACGCGTCACCCCCTCCCGTTGCCATGAATCAAATCCCCGGCCTGAGACCGCCGGCGGGAAATATGGGTTATAAAACAATGGGGTCAGGGGAGAGTATTTAGAAGAAATATACAGGAGAACCCTAAGTCTACCCCAGCGTGAAAGTGTAGGGCCAATAGTAGGGTGATCTATGTGTGGTATCTTAGAGCACCAAGGGTAGTAAGCAATGGGGGCGGGTAGCACTGCTTCCTCGATATGGACTCACTGTTTTGTGTCACGTGGGCGTGACTATTCCAAGATTCTATGGAGAACAATAGCCTCATAGTACAGTGTGAAATGCGGTAGCTGAAGACCGCCCTTATGTTTAGGACGAAAAAGAATGGCATGTTGAAAGCGGGGCCGTTTGCCCCCCCATACAAAGTCCCTAACTAAATTATGTAGATCTCTGAACCAAGTTCCGGGAATGGAAACCGGGAGCGCCTGGAGGAGATAGAGGACTCTCGGTAAAACGTTCATTTTAATAGCACTGAGCCTCCCCAACCAGGATAACCGCCTGTTACCCCAGTCCCGGAACTCGGAGCGAAGTGAGATAAGTAATTTTTTGAAGTTTACCTCAAAAAGACGTGATAAATCTTTATGTAAAGTGACCCCCAGGTATTTAAAGCTAGAGGGGTGCCAGTGAAAGGGGAAAGATTGTTTGAGGCCATCAAGAGCTTGGGAGGGCATTGATACAGTCACTGCCACTGCCTTAGAAAGGTTAATCTTAAAATTTGACAGGGAGCCATATCTATCAAGTTCGGACATCAGGTTAGGGACAGAAACCACCGGGTTCGATATAATAGCTAGCAGATCGTCCGCGAACAGCGCAAGTTTGTACTCTCTGCCCCCCACCGTGAGTCCCGAGACGTCTGGATTAAGCCTAATGGAACTCGCCAAGGCCTCCATGCAAAGGACGAAGATGAGGGGCGAAAGAGGACATCCCTGTCTAGTGCCATTCCTAATCAGAACTGGGTGGGACAGGTTCCATTAATTTTGATCCTTGCAGTTGGGAAATTATATAGTGCCAGAATGCGGTTCAAGCTAACAGGCCCCAACCCCAAGTGACGCAGGACCCCCTCCATGAACACCCAATCTACTCGATCAAATGCCTTCTCGGCATCAGTAGAGAGCACCACTATTGGGTTATGACTATGCGAAGCTAAATGCATCAAATCGATAATTTTGGTCGTATTATCCCGGGCCTCCCTACCAGGGATGAAACCCACCTGATCCGAATGCACAATATTGGGGAGTAACAGCTTCAATCTGTTTGCTATAAGTTTAGCAAACAGCTTGATGTCTGTGTTGAGGAGGGAGATCGGGCGATAACTTGCACATTGAGCTGGGTCTTTCCCCTCCTTCGGTATAACCGTGATGAAGGCCTCTAGTGATTGAGGGGAGAAACCACGATTATCGGAGACCTCGTTGAACTCCAATAGCATTTTAGGCAAGAGAGAATCTTTAAAAAGCTTATAATAAGAGATGGTGTAGCCATCGGGGCCCGGACTCTTCCCGGAAGGAGCCTCCTTAAGAGCTTGTTCTAGTTCCGGGAGAGAGAAGGGGGAATCTAGCCAAGCGCTATCATCTTCTGATATCATAGGGAGTCCTGCGTCACGGAGGTACCCCGCCACTAATTCCCTGGTTACCGATAATGACCTCGGGGTTCTAGGTTCCTGAAGATTATATAATTTAGTGTAATAAGAGTGGAAAGCCTCAGCAATATCCTTGGTGAGGGTGCAGCGGGTCCCCGCCGCATCCTGTATCGACTGGATAAATAGAGTGGCTCTCTGCGCGCGGAGCGCCCTGGCCAGAAGCTTCCCCGGTTTGTTACCCCATTGATAAAAGCGATTTCTGCAAAGCCTATAATCCCTTTTGATGTCTGAAAACAACAGGGCATTGAGAGCTGCTCTCGTCTCGGTCAGTGCGTTCAGCACCGATGAAGATGAGCCCGTCTTATGCGCTGTCTCTAAATCCCTCAGCCACTGAAGTAAAGCAGTCCTTTCCCCCAGTCTTTCCTTTTTCAGCATGGAACCTAGCTGGATGAGCTATTCCCGCAAAACACACTTGTGGGCTTCCCACACCGTGACCCGGGAGACATCCGGCGTTTCGTTTGTTATAAAATAATTTCCATTGTCTCAAGTATCTGGGGCTGAAATCTCGTGTCCATTAAGAGTTGTTCGTTCAACCGCCAGGTACATTGTTTGGAGTGTGGGTAGGACGTCTCCAGGGTCAGGGAGATAGGAGCATGATTCGACCAGGTAATCAAGCCGATGTCAGTATCCCTAACTAGATGCAGAAATCTGTGGGGCAAGAGAAAATAATCTAACCTAGAGTAGGTGTCGTGGGGTCTGGAATAGAAAGTGTAGTCCCTGTCCCCGGGGTGTTGGAGCCTCCAGGTGTCAACCAGCTGGCGGTCATGGAGAGAGCGGCGCACTCTATGGTGCGATGCTACGGAGGATCTGGCCGGCGTCCCGGAGATGTCCACCTCCGGCTGGAGAGTCCAGTTAAGATCACCTCCAATAACTGGGATACCCGTGATCAAGGGGGCAATGCGATTGAGAACCTTCCCTAAGAAACTAGGTTGCGATTGGTTGGGGACATATATGTTAATGAATGTATAGAGCTGATCAAACAGTTTACATTTCACCAGGAGTGTCCTGCCCTCCTCTAAAGACACAGATGTAAGTTCCCGAAAGGGCAAGCGTTTGGACAACAAAATAGCAACACCCAAAGACTTGCCCTTGCTGTTGTTGTTATAAAAGGAGTGCGGGTAATTGCGGTCCTTAAGGACCGGGGCCGCTCCCACTTTGAAATACGTTTCCTGTAAAAAGGCAACATCAGCCCGGAATGCAAAAAGGTCCCTGAGCACTCTTGAGCGTTTCTCCGGGACATTAAGGCCCTTGACATTAAGGGAAACCAATTTTATGGCCGTCGCTTTGGGGTCAACCGCCATCATCTAGAAACCAGAGAGAACCACACATCGGGGAATGGGAGAGAAAAGAGAGAAAGAATGAAACAGAAGTAAGGAACACATAAGGAGGGAAGTTCAAGGAACCTAACCCAAGCAAAAATCAGCACATGAAATCAGGAACTTAGAAAAAAGAAAAAACACACTACCGCATCTCGGGAGCACGGATGCGTTAGTCGCATCGGTGGCCGAGAATACTCGGGCGGTGTAGGGGCGAACTGGGGGTCAGTGCCGGCCCCAGCCCCAACAGGAATGTTGATATCACAATCAGAAATATAACAAACAGTTCGATCACACAACTATAGAGCACTGTAGAGAAACATCATGTAACCAAAAACAAATACCTCCAACCCGGTCGGGTCAGATGGGTGCCTGTCGGGTCAAGTACGATCCCGATGCCTTGGTCACATCTCCAAAGGGAGTATGAGCCATAGAGCAAAGAAATCCCTTGAATCGGCAAGAAACCTTTTAAACTAAATTAAACTAAATTAGGGTCTTTTGAAAATACTAAAGTAAATGTTCCGAATCATGTAGAGACCCTCATTTCTTCATCGACTGCGTGAGGGAGCACTGCTCTCTAGGGGGTTTCAGGTTACGGTGGACAAGGTGCCAGTCATTGTCAGGGTGAGAGAGTTCTGGGGGTACACCGCATGTCAGAGGCTCCTGCCAATCTGGGAGAGAGACCTGCGGTACACCCAACGCTTGGCAGAAAAGGGGCAAGTCGGAGGGGTCCTTAAAGGAGTGCAGTTTCCCATTTTGCGAGACCTGGAGTCCGAAAGGAAAGCCCCATCTATATTTAATACCCAGCTTCCGGAGTTCCGCGGTGAGCGGGTGTAGGGCTCTTCGCTTCTGAAGGGTTGACCATGATAGGTCCTGAAAGATCTGAATTCTATAAGATGCAGTCTCTATCACATCCATGCGACGAGTCTTACGGAGGATCTCCTCCTTTTCTGTGTAAAAATGTAGACGGCAGATAATGTCGCGGGGGCAGTCAGACGGTGAACCTCTGGGTCTCAGGGCTCGGTGGGCCCTATCAAACTCGATGGTCGAGGCAGGATCGCGGCCCAGGAGTTCGTTGAATACCGTCGTAAGGAAGCCTATAAGACAATCGGGCGAGATGTCCTCCGAGACACCCCGGATCCTGAAATTATTTCTCCTTCCGCGGTTATCTAAATCTTCTACACGGTCTTGGAGCTGTTGAAGGCTTGACGCCTGCTTAAGAACTGTGGCTCTAAAAGCGTTGTGCGCCGCTGCCGTGTCTGAAGAGAAGCCTTCCAGCGAAGACAGGCGGGAACCAATATGCGTTATTTCTGCCTGAACCAACGCGATCTCCGAGTGGATAGTTTCTCTGACCCTAACCTCCAAATGCTCAAAGTCCTGCTTCGTTGGGAGGGCCTGAAAAAGGTTCAGAATCTGAGAGAGGCTTCCCGGATCCGTCGTGGTGTGTGTGTCTGCCAGTTGGGATCCCCCTTGAGAGGCCGAGTCTGAAGCAGGCGAGAGACGTGGGGTCGAAGGCAAAGAGACATCTATCGTGGGGGTGGAGCCCTGGGGAAGGAGAAATTGTCTCATACCGGCTGAAGTCGGAGTATCCATTGCACGCATCGGAGTGATCTTTTGCGACTTCCTTCCTCTCCCTTGCGATCCTTTCTTACCTCTCACCATGAGGCACCTTAGTTACTTCAGTAGGACATCAGGACTAGTGTTGTGTGATTAGAGCAGCATCCCGTCGGGGCCAGCGCCCGCACGCCACCCCAGAATCTAAGTGGCTAGCCGGACATCAGTGCGGAAGTAAACTTGCAGAAAAGAAACAGTAAGCTTCCATAGCCACAGGATGTCGACACAGCAACACACTTTATGAGCAAATGGTAAAATGACAAAAATCCAGGCTCCACTATTTCACAGGTATGACAGTAGAGCGGTTCAGTGGGAGCTGGACATGGGGGTATTTTTAAGGTAGGTAAAGGTGGCTGCAGCATTCATCCCGGACCACAACTCTGGTAGAGCTCGGGAAGGAGAGGTGTACCTTAACACTGTAGAGGGTCCACTGGGGACAGGTTGCATATAGGAGGGCTGTGGGTAAACAGTGTCAGGGGAGGAAGCTGCAGGAGGCTCTATACACTCCCTCACCAGAGGCTGCCCGTCCTGGAGGAGAGTGAGGATGATGCCAGCCACAAGATGGCCACCGTCCAGCCGTCAGATCGGACCTCCCCGCGGGCTATCCAGCCGTCAGCCGCCACCAGGTAAAGGGGGTCAGCCCAGTGGGGGTGTAAGGGGTGAGGGCCGTGGGTCTAGGAGCTCCGGGAGGCCGCTCCGTATGTGCAGTGGGCCGCGGGCGCCGAGCAGCGCCAACCGCAAGAAGGCCGCCGCCCGCCCGCCACACGCGCCTCGGCCATTACCTCAAGCGGGTCCCACTGTCCTCAGATTCTGGGAGGGATCGCTGCTCGTCGGGCGGCTTGTCCTGCAGTGGGGAACGGAGCCCAGACGGTGGAGAGGGTTCGCGGTGCAGGCGGGTCCAGCGGCGATCGTCCTAAACAGCTTGCTTCCATAATTGAGGTCCCGGCTCCCACGACGGAGGTAGGCCGCAATCCACAGGGGGCAGCGCCGGTCCCCCCCCCCCGCCCCCCCGATTCCACAGCACTAACCTCCCAAAGCAGGGCAGTTCTATTGGCCCAGGCAAATATAATATGGCCAGCAGTCACTTTAACTTCAGGTTAGGGCACACTTTTAGGGAGATGCAGGCTGGAGCTCCACTGAATCACAGCCTTCCCTGATGCCGGCCAGGCCACGCCCCCCGATTCCTGTTATTTTTATGCTGTGCCTTTTGCAGACTAAAAAGGGCTCCTCTCTGTGTGTCAGCAGACTATGAGCTAAAACTAGTGTGGACGTCTCCTTAGTATGTTAGCGGCTGGTCTTCAGCACTTGCTCTTCTATGTTGAGCTCAGATTACCTCTTCTCAGTCCGTGCCTTCATGTGGCTGTCAATGTTCCCTAGGACACAGCCTACCTTTTGGGACCATCCTCCTGCCCTGGGAGGGGAGCTGATACAGACTGACATAGCTCAGATGGGTGGGCGGGTTAATAAAGGCAATGTCAGGTTCTGGTCCTCACCATAGTCACAGTCCCCAGCTGTCTCTGCACCAGAGTCACTCCGCAGTCCCAGGCTGTGCGGCAGAGCTAGCCCGTAGTCCCCAGCTCTCCACAGGCAACATATCCAGAGTGGAATGCCTTTCTCCAGGTACCCGAGGTGAGAGCTCTGCCAACAGCTACTTCTGCACTTAAATATCTTCAAGATGCAGCCACCCTCCTTCCCACCTCTGGCAGAACGCTACTAAGACCAGCTATTGGGCAGGATGCAGTAAAGCAAAAACTATGACCAAACATCCAAAAATGCCATTGTCAGAATTTTGACTGCTTTTCTTATATGCACCAAGCAATACATTCCAGATCTTTGATGTGGTGGACAACACCATCTGTAGAAGGTGTGACCCTATACAATCCTACGGGCTAATTCTTACTTCATGTTTCCTTCTGAGAGGATCCAATTGGATCCCTCCCAGCACCCACTGCAGCACGTGTGTCACTTGACACATGCACAGAAAGACTCTCGGGTCCTAAACTCAGAAGTCCTTTTATCGCAAACGACACTGGGAGAACCGTCCTTTATTATTTTCTTCAAGCAAATAGCGTTAATAAATGCCACTATGCTTGCAATGACTGATGGGATCCACCACATGCAAAATGTGATGCATCATGCATCCCGGCCCCTAAGTTCAGCTCTTCCCTGGCCAGGACATGAGTATCACATAGATACTCTGAAGGTTGATATAAAATAGTCTTTAGGGCATTAGTGTTATATTGGGTGGTAATCAGTGCAGATTCTGTAGCCCTAGCCTAGAGACAGAGACTTGATGATAATTGTAGTCATGTTGGAAACTGTAGGCTGAAAACTGGTACAAGAGATGGACTACAGTTACTGTACAGAATACAAATGAGGCAAAAGTATTGGAAAACAGATGCAAAATTCTAATTAACTTTGTAATTTCCCCTATATCCCTTTCCCTGTAATGAGGTGCTTTTTTCTAATAAATGCAATGTTTGGTCAATCTAGTTCCAATCAATATCAATTTGTCTTTTAACTCTCATCAAGTTGTGCTTGTTATGTCTTACAAAGAACTTTGCTAGCCGTGTAAGGAGACTTCTGAAGAACGGATATACAGTGACACAGATCAAAACATTCTCTCTAAATTGTATGATCAGTTACTGTACACTTGGACTTCTCAGACAATGGCAAGGTGGAGGCAATCAGAATCCACATGGCTTGTTGATGTAAATGACTTTCCTGCATCTCACCAAGCTTACATATGACATTGCTCAGTTAGGCGTAATATACGTTTTAACGTCTCTCACATTTTTGTTATGCTTTGTCATAAACATGTATTCCAAGGAAAATATGTCATTCAGGTATTTCATAGCCATGAAAGTGATGAACATATAAACAGGGATTGCCAACATCACACAATCTTCTATAGTCAAACGGGTTGGGTATGCGTGACCGCCGGTCACCACACCGTCGCCGGGATCCCGGCTTCGAGATGGCAGGTGGGAAGGGGGGCGAGTACAACAAGCCCCTTGCGGGCTCAGTGCCGAGCGCAGGTCCTTTTCCCACTCTTTTGGTGTCGCGAACACCCACGAGTGGGAATAGTCGCTGCTAGGCGGCATGCCGACTGTCGGGATTGTAAGGGGGTGGGATGCAGCCGGAGGTATTGTGACCGGCGGTCACATAACTACATCCCAGTCATACCTACTACTGGTCTTCATTTAGGAAGTGTATTTTTATCTAACCTAAGGCTTCTACGGAACCCACACCCGTAAACTTGTGTTTACAATTGCAAATATACAGTGGTGTCGAGAGAGGGGGGGAGAGGGTACAAATTACCCGGGCCCAGGTCTGATGGAGGGGCCCAGTGAGGATCCAGTAGGGGCCCAGACCCCCGTCCCCCTTATCTGGCAGCTCCTCAGTCCAGCACACTCTGCTATGTACTGGGTTGCAGTGTGGCCATGGAGGTTCTTAAAATACAATTTGTTTCACTATTTTTTTCTAAAAGTACATGACCACACCTCCTGTGATTAGGCCACGTCCCTTCAAAAGTAACTGGGCCCAGCCCGGCTCTCGACTGCCCTGCAAATATATTCTACTTGATTTAAAATTTGGTTTTGTAGCCTAGCGAGATACTTTCAAATCCACATAATTGCTACAGTTTTATTCTAAAAGGTAGCTACAAAATGTTCACTTTCAGATATTTATATTCTAGTTTGCTGCATTAATTATTTATTAATTGGAACTACTGAACAAAACAAAATACTTGTTAATATAATTTGAAAAAAACAAAATGCAAAACATTTTCTTATAATATGCGTGAAGATGATGATGATGAGGATGAATTAGGCCAGTTTGCAATCCCCCCCCCCCTCCACCCAATTGTTATCAGCAAGGCCGAATGACATCCTCACCTGTTTCCCCAGCTACAGTGCTCCTAAAGTGCAAAGTCTATTGGGGGTGATTCAGATGTGGTTGGATTGAGCATCGCTGCTGCCTGTTTGTAAGCTGCAGCGATACACAGATATGGTAATGCAGCAGGAGGTGTCTGGTATAAGTAGACACCTCCTGCATGCATGTGTGGTCCTCTGCTGCATCCAAAGACACGGCAGCGGATCACTTGCAACACCATCGGCCAGCTGAGTGAACCCTCGAGGGTCAAGGCAACGTAGACTGGCATATTCAGCTCATTTCCAAAGGGCAGGAAATCTCCGTCAGAAGACAGAGACCCTGGCCCTGACACTTCCACAAACCAGAGGTGACACGCCCCCATTTTGCGAAATGGCTGCTGTCACTGCCCCCAAACGGCTGCAGACTGTTAATCATTTGACGTCTGCAGCCGTACCGCATCTGATGATGCAGGACCCGTACTGCAATTGCACAGTACAGGTCAGCATCATGATATACCAAATTTTTGCGCATTTGCCATTATTGTGTCGGGACCTGAATGTTGCTAGTGTGCAAAAATCTGCTGCTCCCAGTAACGGTAATGCATTTATAACTATGTAATGGGGCATTCTAGACTGCTGTTAGTGGGCAATTGAAATCTAGAGCTAGTGCATATCTTGATGGCATCATGCCAACTGATGGTGCCCATCGAGGGGAAGCTGATCAATATTTTGTGCACTGAATAAAGAATGTGTTGGTTCCATGAAGCTCATGTCCAAATAAACAGGGTATATTGGGTTGTGGTAATCTGCTTAAATCAGACAAACACACAGTTCATATTTTAAACTCTGAATAGTCATTAAAGCTGTGGCCTTCATATAAACTCCATTGCTTTGTGTTTGCAAATATTGCTGGATTTTACCTTGGTTTACGCAGGTTAACGGCCATTTAGAAAAACCAATCACATCATTTTTCGATTCTCAAATTAACGATTATTTACCGTTGACAATCCCAGCTATAGGTTTCCGTTTTGACTTGAGGGTCCATCTTACATTATCAGACACTAATGGAAATGTAATGCAACATCAAATTGCTGTGATGCATAGCTTAAGTGACAGGAACATGGAAATGACAAGCAGGGTTAGAGAGAGGGAGGGCTTTGACTTCACACTGCATGGCATAACAGAGACAGAAGAGAAAATCAAATGTAGTAGGATGTTTGAAATCAAAGGTAATTAAGTGTAAGTAATAGAAGCTGGCACAACAAGAAAGTTTGATTGGAACCGGAAGGGACTCTGAAACATCCTACACATTGCTATAACATAATGGTTCTCATTACACCATAATGCCAAACGGGTCCATCAGTGACAGCAGAATCAGGGAGGAAGAGGATGGAATTAAGGACGAAAAATATAAATGAAGGCAGAGTCTGATGTCATACAAAATGCATCTCAATGAAATTAAGAATTTGAGGTTTCAAGAATAGGAAGTGATGACAAAAGGAGCTCAGGTTGTAGAGGGCTTTAAGTGACCATCTGTAACTCCACATGGATCAGTGCAGTATGGTGATAGACAAATGGCAATTATCGAAGACAGAATGTCGCTTGTCCAGATCTTGCTCAAATTATGACTGCAGTTTTAGACAGATATAACAACCACATAATGCCAGTTTACATGACATCACCCAGCTGTCCATCCAGGGCAAGCTAAACCGCTTCCTTCTGACTCCGGCTGTTGCGTCATAATTCCTGGTTGTCCAGTGTTCTCTCTGCTGGTAGTGATGGTGATTGCTGAGGAGGAACAAAACCACACACAGAACTTCTTCTCACAGCAGGAGTTAGTGTGACAATTGTAATGTGTTCAATGTTCCATACAAACAATAAAAATACCAAATTGCCCAAAAATCTAGGAAAAAAAGTCAAATAATAGGGAGAACAATTAAGGGCAAATTCTGCTGGAGAAAAAAACAGGTGGAACATTCCACGGCCATATGCAAAATAAGGACAATATTAAGAAGAATAGTTTTGAATATTTTGGTCATCTCTATTAATTTGCGAGATCTACTGTAGCTGCTCCAAACTTGGAAATAGTCAGAAATGTATAATTCAAAGTAAATGTTACATAAAAATTTAAATTAAAGTCACATTATGGGTGTGATATAATGAAGTCCAAGATTGCTGGCCGTGCAGGATGCCGGCTGATCTCAGCATTTTTTTTTTAAAGGGGCAATCATGTACAAGGCATGGTTTGTCCTTGTACATGGTACATGATTGCCCCTTTGAAAAAACTCTGTATCCCAGTGCGCTTTGTTCACTTCACGTATTGTAAATATAAAAGTGGTCTGACACCATGCAGTGTGAGCTGAGCTGCCGCTTAAACAATGGACAACGATTAGTTCAGAGAAGAAATCGAGCAGCACCCAAATACTGTCACTGCAGCTGCTGCAACCAGTCATGATGATGATACTTGTCCTTCAACATTATCTAAAGGCAATGCTCAAGGGCATAGAGGGTTTAAGTCAGGGCATCTATAATGAAACACAATATTTTATCGGAGTAAAGACAAAGACAAAAACACCTCTATTAAAGGAAAAGTTTAGTGCAGAAAAACAAAATTGGCAACATGCCATTTACCACATACAGTGGCAAGGAAAGGCTCTGACACTGAGGATGAGGATGTTGATGATGTTTGTGTAAATTAGCCACCAGTGGCTGCAGTTCTTGCTAGTGATAAAAAGAAAGTCATTGTCATGCATGGGCATAAAACCAAAAAATACACCTCAGGGATGCAAAATTATTTTTCCCCAAATCCTCACAACATTTGTGATGGCATTTGTACCATTTATATGGCCAAAGATAGTAGATGTAGAGACTTTAGCCATCTAGGTACCTCCGCCATGTTATGTCATTTGCAGTGATTGCATGAAATTTATTTTACAAGATTATAATATAATTAACACCCTCATCATTAACCTCTTTACTGATCAGAGGTAGTCCTTTCAAAAAATAGTTTTGTGGGTGCCCAACAAAACAAGCACTTCAGCCACAAAAGTGGCAGTCCCTGTGGCTGAAGTGCTTGGTTTGTTAAACTGTGCATATCCTTTTTAATATGCAACATAACGGTGAGTGGGAGAGCCTAAGGACAATTCCATCTTGCACCAATTTTTTTTCTGTCACTGCTGTGTGGCAAGGTTCCATAGATGTGCTTTAAACTGCCGTACTGTATGTTTGTGCCGCTGCTCTGTTGCTCAGTAACCAGCCAGCTCGCTTCAGCCTTTGGCCTATACTGGACGAAAACAATATTGTGAGTTGTGAGGTGGTCAGAACTGACTGGAAATGACTGGAATTACTGTTATCGGGGCTAATAGTACTGTAAATACAAAAAAAGGCCCAGAATATTTGATTTTAGCTTTTTTTTGTCAAGTTTTAAAACAAAAAAAATACAAATACAAAACCCAGACAATAAATTAAAACCCAAACCAGCAAAAATAGTCTGGCGCACATCTCTAATTAAGAAACAGCAAATTAACACCATAGTGATATTACCGTATTTATGAACATTGTATTTACGGTATGTGCACAGTTTGCACTGACCCACAGCAATCAGATGATTGCTTATATTATGAGAAGGAGGTAGAGGGACATTGCTGCAAAACACGCTTCCATCACGTGTCATGCACAAAACAGTACTACAGTATCTCAAGGGATAACGGAGTGCTAGAATCCCCAATGTGCAATGGACAGTACACTATACTGAATTTGATAAGAATGCAGGTTTTTGCACTCTACTTATATTCTTTAGTAGTTATTGACTTATACAGCCTATAAAATAAGAGTAGATTATAACACTTACATGTAAGATGCCATGAAAGTGGAATTCTATCTTTCATATCTCTCTTATATCTATTTATAGGTGGTCATTCCGAGTTGATTGCTTGCTAGCAGTTTTTGCAGTCGTGCAAACGCTATGCCGCCGCCCACTGGGAGTGTATTTTAGCTTAGCAGAAGTGCGTACGAAAGGTTCGCAGAGCGGCTACAAAGTTTTTTTGTGCAGTTTCTGAGTAGCTGAAAACCTACTTAGCGCTTGCGAACACTTCAGACTGTTCAGTTCCTGTTTTGACGTCACAAACACGCCCTGCATTCGCCCAGCCACGCCTGCGTTTTTTCTGGCACGCCAGCGTTTTTCCGAACAGTCCCTGAAAACGGTCAGTCGACACCCAGAAACGCCCACTTCATGTCAATAACTCTGTGGCCAGCAATGCAACTAAAAAGCTTCGCTAGACCTTGTGAGAAACGACATCGTTCGTTGCTATTGTACGATGTGCGTGCGCATTGCGCCGCATACGCATGCGCAGAAGTGCCGATTTTTTGCCTCATCGCTGCACAGCGAACGAATGCAGCTAGCGATCAACTCGGAAGGACCCCCATAATCCTAGCAACAGACCACAAAATGACACTAACATGTAAAACCAGTACCCTTGTTACCAAGCGCCGGCTAGTTTACAGTAGCAGCAGGGTTCACTCTCATTTCCGACACTGTAAAATCTGACACAGGCACGCTGAAAGGATTGCTTGGTCTTTAATCAATAGCTGCTAATTAGTACAAAAATGTGTTTGCTTTCCTTGTGGTAAAGAGGTGTTTTCTCCTAATGACTATTAAGATATTCAGTACATTGTACTTAATATAAAATTCAATGATTGAAAAATTGAGTGATGAAAAGATAAAACCTGTCCTGTCTTTGTGTGTCTGCTATTGATGAGAGGTAGAAAGAGGCATGCAGATAGCAGGGGAGCCCGTAGAGATCACCTGGGAAGAGCAGTCACTGAATAATTCAGTTAGGTTATTGTAACAAATCACTTGCTACAAAAGCGGTTGTTTGTTGAAAATGTAATCATCTAGTCTTTCCCAGCACCGCTACAGGTCCTCCCCTCTGGCTGACTCAGCACAGCGGTCCTGCTCCTGGGTACTTTATAGCTCACTCTCATATATCACATCCTATATAACATGACAACAAAACATACAGGGCCAAGAAGCCTTTCTTAAAAGGATTAATCATACCAAGAACACAATGCAATTTATTTAATGGTCCACTCCCATATTCAAACTACAATAGACGTATGAAGGATTAAGTTCACAACCATGTTTAGGCCTTTTGCGCAATATTAATTCTTATGGCGTGATATTTTTGTGCAAATTATGCCGCAGTGTAGATTTCTCTATGGTGGGACAGGTGTACTAACCCTTGTAGAGTGATAAAGTGGAGATAGATAAAGTACTAACCAATCAGCTCTTAAACTGACTGTAGGACAGACATTTTGGAGAGTGACAAAGTGGAGACAGATAAAGGGGTCTATTTTACTAAGCCATGGAGAGAGATAAAGTGGACGGAGATAAAGTACCAGCCAATCAGCTCCAAACTGCCATGTTACAGGCTGTGTTTGAAAAATGACAGGTGTTGGCTGATACTTTATCTCCATCCACTTTATCTCCACCCAAGGCTTAGTAAATAGACCCCTAAAGTACCAGCAACTCAACATTTTTCAAACAGCCCAGTAGCTCCCAAAACCCCATGATGCCCCTTCCCACACATATATATATATATATATATATATATATACCTGTATATATATATATATATATATATATTTATTTATTTATTTACTTATTTATTTATTTATTTATTTATTTGTAGACCACTGCAAGAAAATAGATTTGGACACAAATCCTCTTTATACCACATTCATGCACTTAAGATGAGAGCTCGTTGTTATTCAGTTACAATAACCTTTATTAAATAACACATTTCAATATACTGCCATAACCAGGATTCAAATCTATAAACTGTTGCATTCTAATCAAACACCTTACTCATTGAGCTATTTATTCCTGCATAAAAACTATGAGAACTATATGAAGCTTCTTGTACTTTGTAAAATAATAAATCAGTATTGCAATTGAGCAGATCTATGTAGTGTGCAGCCACACATCCAACCCCTTGCAGCCACACACTACATAGATCTGCTCAGCTGCAATGCTGATCGTTTTTTTCACAAAGTAGAAGGTGAGCTTTAAATACTCTCTAGCTTAGAATTCCCTAACTTTCTATGCAAGTGCAGATAGCTCAACGAATAGATTGTCTGACTGCAATACCACAGGCAATGGGTTTGAATCCCAGGTATGTCAGCATCTTGAAATATAATAAAGGACAGTGTGACTGAATAACAAAGACATTTCAGGTTGAGTTCATGAATGTTGCAAAGGTATTAGAAACAAAAGGGGTCAGGGTAGGAGACAGCAGCGGTCAGGAGATGCTGGGCTTCCAAAAGGGGGGAAGCTACAAGTGAAAGTAATTAAAACAGATAATTGACAAGTGCCGCCAACAGTGTCCCCTTCCCTGCACTGCTATGTGCGGTGCCCCCTTCACACACACCTAGTTACGGCCCTGTAATACTGTATTCTTTGTTGTTTTAGGCGGTGTGTGAGGGTATTACTGTAATGTGGAGGGCTGAGTGGTGGTATTACTGTAATGTGGAGGGCTGTGTGAGGGTATTACTGTAATGTGGAGGGCTGTGTGAGGGTATTACTGGAATATGGAGTGCTGCGTGAGGGTATTACTGTAATGTGGAGGGCTGTATGATAGTTTTACTGTAATCTGGAGGGCTGTGTGAGGGTATTACTGGAATGTGGAGGTGCTGTGTGATGTAACTACGGTAATGTGGAGGGCTGTGTGATGGTATTACTGTAATGAGGAGGGGCTGAGTGATGGTATTACTGGAATGTGGAGGGCTGGGTATTACTGTAATGTGGAGGGCTGTGTGAGGGTATTACTGGAATATGGAGTGCTGCGTGATGGTATTACTGTAATGTGGAGGGCAGTATGATAGTTTTACTGTAATCTGGAGGGCTGTGTGAGGGAATTACTGGAATGTGGTGGTGCTGTGTGAGGGTATTACTGTAATGAGGAGGGGCTGTGTGATGGTATTACTGGAATGTGGAGGGCTGTGTGAGGGTATTACTGTAATGTGGAGGGCTGTGTGATGTAATTACTGTAATATGCATGGCTGTGTGATGGTATTACTGTAATGAGGAGGGTTGAGTGATGGTATTACTGGAATGTGGAGGGCTGTGAGAGGGTATTACTGTAATGTGGAGGGGCTGTGTGGGGGTATTACTGTAATGTGGAGGGCTGTGTGAGGGTATTACTGTAATGTGGAGGGGCTGTATGAGGGTATTACTGTAATGTGGAGGGCTGTGTGAGGGTATTACTGGAATGTGGAGGGGCTGTGTGAGGGTATTACTGGAATGTGGAGGGGCTGTGTGAGAGTATTACTGGAATGTGGAGGGGCTGTGTGAGGGTATTACTGGAATGTGGAGGGGCTGTGTGAGAGTATTACTGGAATGTGGAGGGGCTGTGTGAGGGTATTACTGCAATCTGGAGGGCTGTGTGAGGATATTAGTGGAATGTGGAGGTGCTGTGTGATGTAATTACTGTGTGAGTGTATTACTGGAATGTGGGGGTGCTGTGTGATGTAATTACTGTAATGTGGAGGGCTGTGTGAGGGTATTACTGTAATGAGGAGGGTTGTGTGAGGGTATTATTGGAATGTGAACGGCTGTGTGATGGAATTACTATTATGTAGAGGAGCTGAGTGATGGTATTACTCTAATGTAGAGGGGCTGTGTGAGGGTATTACTGTAATGTGGAGGACTGTGTGATGTAATTACTATAATGTGGAGGACTGTGTGAGGGTATTACTGTAATGAGGAGGGTTGTGTGAGGGTATTACTGGAATGTGGAGGTGCTGTGTGATGTAATTACTGTAATGTGGAGGGCTGTGTGAGGGTATTACTGTAATGTGGAGGGCTGTGTGAGGGTATTACTGTAATGTGGAGGTGCTGTGTGATGGTATTACTATAATGTGGAGGGCTGTGTGAGGGTATTACTGGAATGTGGAGGTGCTATGTGATGTAATTACTGTAATGTGGAGGACTGTGTGAGGGTATTACTGTAATGTGGAGGGCTGTGTGAGGGTATTACTGTAATGTGGAGGGCTGTGTGATGGTATTACTGTAATTTATTATTATTTATATAGCGCACACATATTCCGCATCGCTTTACAAAGAATACTTGGCCATTCACATCAGTCCCTGCCCCAGTGGAGCTTACAATCTATATTCCCTACCACATGTACACACAGACACATTCACGCTAGGGTTAATTTTTGTTGGGAGCCAAGTAACCTACCACTATATTTTTGGATTGTGGGAGGAAACCGGAGTACCCGGAGGAAACCCACGCAAGTACGGGGAGAATATACAAACTCCACACAGTTAGAGCCATGGTGGGAATTGAACCCATGACCTCAGTGCTGTGAGGCAGTAATGCTAACCATTACACCATCCTTACTGCCCATGTAATGTGGAGAGCTGTGTGAGGGTATTACTGTAATGTGGAGGGCTGTGTGAGGGTATTACTGTAATGTGGAGGGGCTGTGTGAGGGTATTACTGTAATGTGGAGGGCTGTGTGAGGGTATTACTGCAATCTGGAGGGCTGTGTGAGGATATTAGTGGAATGTGGAGGTGTTGTGTGATGTAATTACTGTGTGAGGGTATTACTGTAATGAGGAGGGGCTGAGTGATAGTATTACTAGAATGTGGAGGGCTGTGTGATGGTATTATGGGAATGTGGAGGGCTGTGTGATGGTATTACTGTAATGTGGAGGGCTGTGTGAGGGTATTACTGTAATGTGGAGGGCTGTATGATAGTTTTACTGTAATCTGGAGGGCTGTGTGAGGGTATTACTGGAATGTGGAGGTGCTGTGTGATGTAATTACTGTAATGTGGAGAGCTGTGTGATGTAATTTCTGCAATGTGGAGGGCTGTGTGAGGGTATTAATATAATGAGGACGGTTGAGTGATGGTATTACTGTAATGTGGAGGGCTGTGTGATGGTATTACTGGAATGTGGAGGGCTGAGTGGTGGTATTACTGGAATGTGGAGGGCTGTGAGAGGGTATTATTGGAATGTGGAGGGCTGTGTGAGGGTAGTACTATAATGTGGGGGTCTGTGTGATGGTATTACTGTAATGTGGAGGTCTGTGTGAGGGTATTACTGTAATGTGGAGGGCTGTGTGAGGGTATTATTGGAATGTGGAGGGCTGTGTGATGGTATTACTGTAATGTGGAGGGCTGGGTATTACTGTAATGTGGAGGGCTGTGTGAGGGTATTACTGGAATATGGAGTGCTGCGTGAGGGTATTACTGTAATGTGGAGGGCTGTATGATAGTTTTACTGTAATCTGGATG
The DNA here is from genome assembly GCF_028390025.1 of Pseudophryne corroboree. NCBI lineage: Eukaryota > Metazoa > Chordata > Amphibia > Anura > Myobatrachidae > Pseudophryne > Pseudophryne corroboree. The sequence continues at coordinate 90,221,070 of NC_086453.1, read as the reverse complement.
GCTGTGTGAGGGTATTACTGGAATGTGGAGGTGCTGTGTGAGGGTATTACTGTAATGAGGAGGGGCTGAGTGATGGTATTACTGTAATGTGGAGGTCTGTGTGAGGGTATTACTGTAACGTGGAGGGCTGTGTGAGGGTATTATTGGAATGTGGAGGGCTGTGTGATGGTATTACTGTAATGTGGAGGGCTGGGTATTACTGTAATGTGGAGGGCTGTGTGAGGGTATTACTGGAATATGGAGTGCTGCGTGAGGGTATTACTGTAATGTGGAGGGCTGTATGATAGTTTTACTGTAATCTGGATGGCTGTGTGAGGGTATTACTGGAATGTGGAGGTGCTGTGTGAGGGTATTACTGTAATGAGGAGGGGCTGAGTGATGGTATTACTGTAATGTGGAGGTCTGTGTGAGGGTATTACTGTAACGTGGAGGGCTGTGTGAGGGTATTATTGGAATGTGGAGGTGCTGTGTGAGGGTATTACAGTAATGAGGAGGGGCTGAGTGATGGTATTACTGGAATGTGGAGGGCTGTGTGAGGGTATTACTGTAATGTGGAGGGCTGTGTGAGGGTATTACTGTAATGTGGAGGGGCTGTGTGAGGGTATTACTGCAATCTGGAGGGCTGTGTGAGGATATTAGTGGAATGTGGAGGTGCTGTGTGATGTAATTACTGTGTGAGGGTATTAATGTAATGAGGAGGGGCTGAGTGATAGTATTACTAGAATGTGGAGGGCTGTGTGATGGTATTACTGGAATGTGAAGGGCTGTGTGATGGTATTACTGTAATGTGGAGGGCTGTGTGAGGGTATTACTGTAATGTGGAGGGCTGTATGATAGTTTTACTGTAATCTGGAGGGCTGTGTGAGGGTATTACTGGAATGTGGAGGTGCTGTGTGATGTAATTACTGTAATGTGGAAGGCTGTGTGATGTAATTTCTGTAATGTGGAGGGCTGTGTGAGGGTATTAATATAATGAGGAGGGTTGAGTGATGGTATTACTGTAATGTGGAGGGCTGTGTGATGGTATTACTGGAATGTGGAGGGCTGCGTGATGGTTTTACTGTAATGTGGAGGGCTGTGTGAGGTTATTACTGTAATGAGGAGGGGCTGAGTAATGGAATTACTGTTATGTAGAGGAGCTGAGTGATGGTATTACTCTAATGTAGAGGGCTGTGTGAGGGTATTACTGTAATGTGGAGGGCTGTGTGAGGGTATTACTGTAATGAGGAGGGTTGAGTGATGGTATTATTGGAATATGGAGGGCTGTGTGATGGTATTACTGTAATGTGGAGGGCTGTGTGAGGGTATTACTGTAATGTGGAGGTCTGTGTGAGGGTATTACTGTAATGAGGAGGGGCTGAGTGATAGTTTTACTGTAATCTGGAGGGCTGTGTGAGGGTATTACTGGAATGTGGAGGTGCTGTGTGATGTAATTACTGTAATGTGGAGGGCTGTGTGAGGGTATTACTGTAATGAGGAGGGTTGAGTGATGGTATTACTGGAATGTGGAGGGCTGTGTGAGGGTATTATTGGAATGTGAAGGGCTGTGTGATGGTATTACTGTAATGTGGAGGGCTGTGTGAGGGTAGTACTATAATGTGGAGGTCTGTGTGAGGGTATTACTGTAATGTGGAGGGCTGTGTGAGGGTATTACTGTAATGTGGAGGGCTGTGTGAGGGTAGTACTGTAATGTGGAGGTCTGTGTGATGGTATTACTGTATTGTGGAGGGCTGTGTGAGGATATTACTGTAATGAGGAGGGGCTGAGTAATGAAATTACTGTTATGTAGAGGGGCTGTGTGATGGTTTTAATGTAATGTAGAGGGGCTGTTGCCAGTTGCGTAACTAGAAATTTTTCTCCCCATGCCAAAAAATGTCTGCCCCCTAAAAAACACACCGCAATGCTCGTTATGCATTATGCCACACACCATAATGCCTGTGATACATTATGCCACACACCACAATGCCCCGAGACATTATACTACATGCCGCAATGCCCGTGACACTTTATACCACACACCATAATGCCTGTGACACATTATGCCACACAGTGCAATGCCGTGATACATTATGAAACACACCGCAATGTCCGTGATACATTATGCCACATGCCACAATGCCCATTGCACATCATGCCCCACAGTAAGGCTTCTAATTACTTTTAAATTACCTGCTCGTTGCCAGGGGTTTCATGTTCTTGGTTCCATGCTCATTGCCAGGGGTTATCATGCTCTGGTGTAATGATCGTTGCCAGGGGGTAATACTTGTTGCCAGGGGTTTCATGCACTGAGTGCCTCGATCATTGCCAGTAGGTAAGACTTGTTGCCAGTGGTTTCATGTGCTGGGTGTCATGCTCATTGCCAGGGGGTAATGCTAGTTGGCAGGGATTTCATGTGCTGGGTGTTATGCTCAGTGGCAGGACTTATTATTATTATTATTACCAGTTATTTATATAGCGCACACATATTCCGCAGCGCTTTACAGAGAATATTTGGCCATTCACATCAGTCCCTGCCCCAGTGGAGCTTACAATCTATATTCCTATCACATGTACACACACATTCACGCTAGGGTTAATATTTTGTTGGAAGCCAATTAACCTACCAGTATATTTTTGGCTTGTGGGAGGAAACCGGAGTACGCGGAGGAAACCCAAGCAAGTACGGGGAGAATATACAAACTCTGCACAGTTAGGGCCATGGTGGAAATCGAACCCATGACCTCAGTGCTGTGAGGCAGTAATGCTAACCATTACACTATCCGTACTGCCCATAGATGACTTAGATGTGCTGGTTGTCATGCTTGTTGCCAGGGGTGTGTAATGCTTGTTGCCAAGGGGTTTTCATGCTCATTGCCAAAGATGTAAGGCTGCCGCAGCCACCAGCGCTACCCAGGGCTATGTGCTCCCGGGTCCCGGCACTTCCTGGCTCTGTCAGATGCTAGAGGTCAAGTATGACCTCCAGCATCTGTCTCCTCCTTGGCAGCGGCCATTTTGGGAGGGACATTTAGCAGATTGACATGCGGATGGCTAGTCCACACCTCCAAGCCTCCGCAATGGCTGCGGGGGCTGTAGTTACGCCATTGACTGTTGCCCATCAGTATATTAGTTTGATTGAAACACGGTTGCTATGCTGTAGGTTACAGCACGTCTACGCTTTTGTATCAAAGGTTGTGTGATTTTCTTTCCAAGTGAATTGTTATATTTTGTGTCGTACGCTTACATTAATAATACATTTATTCTGGGAAAAGGGACATAAAAACACATATTGGACAACTCACCACCAATTTAAGTAAGAGCCATTATAAGATCATTAAGGATTATGTAGGCTCAGCAATTCAGACATAGCCGCCGCATCATGAAAATGGCAAAAGATATAAAATCACATTTAGAATTTAAATCCTGTAATAGAAAAATTATTCATTTTCCCTAAAAGCCCTGAGGGAGCATTCTGAGCCTGTGATATCATCTATAGAACTGGAAATATCATAAATCCATACCGCATCCCGGTACTCCCTTCTGAAAGGAATAACGGCATTATACATATTACCCCGACGGGATGTCCGCCACACAGGTCACTTAGAGGTTGTTACATTTTTCATTACACAGTGATATTTTTGATGTCTGCGAGCTAGACCAATACATCCACCTCTCAAGTCCAATTTTGTTAATATAAATATTATGATTGCATCATACATTCAGCCCACTGAGGCTGCCAGGAAGTCCTATGACTGCCATTTGATGTTAAAATGGAATTTACAATTTTAATCTTGTAATGGAGAAATGATTAATTCCCCTCATTGGGCAGAAGATCTGAGAATGTGCTAGTTCTGAGTCTGTGATATTATCTATAGTACTTGGGGATATCATAAATGTTAAAAGTGTGATGAGCTGCACAGAGTCTCCCCATGGTTCTCTATTGCTGCATATCCAGTTATATTTGTTCAATAAAAGGATCTGTCTCCTCTGATACAGGGCATCTTCTGTTAGCTCTTCACAGCCATAGAGATCCCCAGTTCTCCTGCGGACAGCAGATGTATTTGAAATTGTAATTACATTGGCTGCTCTGTCCCATCCCCACTAGCACTTCTCCCTGCTGTCCCTTCTCCGCCTGTACTGTTCCCTGTGGTGTCCCCTCCCCACTAGGACATCTCTCTGCTCTGTCCTCTCCCCACCAGCACATCTCTCTGCTCTGTCCCCTCCTACCAGCACATCTCTCTGCTCTGTCCCCTCCTACCAGCACTTCTCCCTTCTTTGTCCTCTCCCTACCAGCACTTCTCCCTGCTGTGTCCCTTCTCCCCCTGCACTGTTCCCTGTGGTGTCCACTCCCCACTAGGACATCTCTCTGCTCTGTCCTCTTCCCACCAGCACATCTCTCTGCTCTGTCCCCTCCCCACCAGCACATCTCTCTGCTCTGTCCCCTCCTACCAGCACTTCTCCCTTCTTTGTCCTCTCCCTACCAGCACTTCTCCCTGCTGTGTCCCTTCTCCCCCTGCACTGTTCCATGCTCTGTCCCCTCCCCACTAGCACTTCTCCCTGCTGTGTCCCTTCTCCGCCTGCACTGTTCCCTGCTGTGTCCCCTCCCCACCAGCACATCTCTCTGCTCTGTCCCCACCCCACCAGCACATCTCTCTGCTCTGTCCCCTCCTACCAGCACTTCTCCCTTCTTTGTCCTCTCCCTACCAGCACTTTTCCCTGCTGTGTCCCTTCTCCCCCTGCACTGTTCCATGCTCTGTCCCCTCCCCACCTGTACTGTTCTCTGCTGGGTCCCCTTCCCACCAGCACTTCTCCCTGCTCTGTCCTCTCCCCACCTGCAGTGTTCCCTGCAGGGTGCGACCATTGCGGCTTTCATTTTAAAAGCTGGGACAGCCGCCAGGTGGACACCCACAAGTGAGAATAGCTCTCGGCCCCCTACCGGCATTCTGTTGTCCAGGATCCAGGCGTCAGTATGCTGCCACCAAGATCCCAACCGCCAGGATCATGACTACATCCCATATACAGTGGAGGGGGGTTAATTAACACATTCCCAGTGGCTGCTATTGTGTGCAGCCACTGGGTCTGGGGCAAGGACGTAGGTGCAGGGCGTGTAGCTGCTATGGGGCCCAGAGCTAAGAGGGGCCCGCCTTCCCTGTAAAAGTTACATGTGTTATATACATTTTTCAACAATGGTAGATACATAGGGGCCCTTACAACTTTTGCCTTGGAGCCTACACTATATCTAGGCCCCTGAACCTGCTCTTTTTAATGTGGTATTAAATGAACTGGATGGCCCCCTGGATGGACTTTGTAATATTACGTAATATGAATTGGGGGACTGTCATGTGGTGTACTATGATGTGGAGGCACTATAGTGTGGCATAATATGACCTGGGGGCACTGTAATGTGACATAATATCAACTTGGGACATTGTATGTCATAATGTGAATTAGCGTGTACTGTGTTGTATAATGTGCACTGACAGCCCTACAATGTGACATAACATGAACTAGGACACTACAATGGTTTATAAAATAAACTACTGTAGGGTACTACTATAATGGACTAACTACTATGGTTTACAAAATGAACTAGAGCACGTTTATGGGGCATATAATTAACAACTGCTGGAGAGAGGTGTCTCTCTAGAAGCATTGGGATAGGGGTCCTTTAAAAATGTTGCTGTGGGGCCCACCTTCTGGTCCCCCTGAGAGCTGCAGCTGCCGGAAGATTCCCTTCCCTGCAGTTACACATGCTGTTTATCTGACTGGTCGCATCCTGAGCGACCAGGTCAGATGAAGTACTTGCTGTTGTGGTCGCATCTGATGCGACCTTGCCAGGCAAGTGGTTAAAGGATTAAGTGGTGAAAAGTGAATGGTGGAAATCTCCTTCAAATAGTGGACTACTCAAGTGAAGAGAAATTGATGTGATGTGCACCGAAAATTTTTCGGGTTTTGTGTTTTGGTTTTGGGTTCGGTTCCGCGGCCGTGTTTTGGATTCGGACGCGTTTTGGCAAAACCTTACCGAAAATTTTTTGTCGGATCCGGGTGTGTTTTGGATTCGGGTGTTTTTTAAAAAAAAACCTCAAAACAGCTTAAATCATAGAATTTGGGGGTCATTTTGATCCCATAGTATTATTAACCTCAATAACCATAATTTCCACTCATTTTCAGTCTATTCTGAACACCTCACAATATTATTTTTAGTCCTAAAATTTGCCCCGAGGTCGCTGGATGGCTAAGCTAAGCGACCCAAGTGGCCGACACAAACACCTGGCCCATCTAGGAGTGGCACTGCAGTGTCAGACAGGATGGCACTTCCAAAAATAGTCCCCAAACAGCACATGATGCAAAGAAAAAAAGAAGCGCACCAAGGTCGCTGTGTGACTAAGCTAAGCGACCCAAGTGGCCTACACAAACACCTGGCCCATCTAGGAGTGGCACTGCAGTGTCAGGCAGGATGGCAGGTGGCCTACCGTACTGCTATATACAGTATACTGGACCTGGTGGACACTGTCAGTGAACTGCTAAACTAGTCTAAAAAAAAGGCACCACAGGTATACAATGTAGATGGATGGATACTAGTATACTTTATGGATGACGAGTGACGACACAGAGGTTGGTACACAGCAGTGGCCTACCGTACTGCTATATACAGTATACTGGACCTGGTGGACACTGTCAGCAAACTGCTAAACTAGTCTAAAAAAAAGGCACCACAGGTATACAATGTAGATGGATGGATACTAGTATACTTTATGGATGACGAGTGACGACACAGAGGTAGGTACACATCAGTGGCCTACCGTACTGCTATATACAGTATACTGGACCTGGTGGACACTGTCAGCAAACTGCTAAACTAGTCTAAAAAAAAGGCACCACAGGTATACAATGTAGATGGATGGATACTAGTATACTTTATGGATGACGAGTGACGACACAGAGGTAGGTACACAGCAGTGGCCTACCATACTGCTATATACAGTATATACTGGACCTGGTGGACACTGTCAGCAAACTGCTAAACTAAAATGCACCACAGGTATAGGAATGTAGATGGATAGTATACTTAATGGATGACAACACAGAGGTAGGTACAGCAGTGCACTCTGCACTGTACTCCTCCTATATATAATATTAATTATACTGGTGGTCCCCAGTCCCCACAATAAAGCAGCACACTGTGAGCACAGATATGGAGTGTTTTTCAGGCAGACAAACGTATACTGGTGGTCACTGTCAGCAAAACTCTGCACTGTACTCCTGCTATAGCTGCTCCCCAGTCCCCACAATTAAGCAGTGTGAGCACTCAGCACAGATATATCATGCAGCACACACTGAGCACAGATATGGTATGGAGCGTTTTTTTCAGGCAGAGAACGGATTAAAAAAACTAAACTCTGCACTGTACTCCTCCTAACAGCTGCTCCCCAATCCTCCCCACAATTATAGTAATAAACAAGCACAAGCAATCAAATCAACTGTCTTCTGACTTCTACTAAACGGAGAGGGCGCCAGCCACGTCCTCTCCCTATCATCTCCAATGCACGTGTGAAAATGGTGGCGACGCGCGGCTGCTTATAGAATCCGAATCTCGCGAGAATCCGACAGCGGGATGATGACGTTCGGGCACGCTCGGGTTAGCCGAGCAAGGCGGGAGGATCCGAGTCTGCTCGGACCCGTGTAAAAAAGGTAAAGCTCGGGGGGGTTCGGTTTCTCGGAAACCGAACCCGCTCATCACTAGTCTGCAATAGAAGTACTTACGGGGTTATTTTAAATAAAGGACTACCTTTCAGTAGGACTGCATAATTACCAGTAAGGATTCCCAACCAATACAAACAGTTTTCTCAATCTAAGGACTGGGGATTTTCTACCACTTGAGTATATACTATACTGTATGTTTCTCTTAAGTGATTTGTGTAATATGTCATTACCTTGATTAGGTCCTATGAGGGGCAGTATATTTATTGATATATCTGAATTTTAGGATTATGATACAAAGGGCCTAATTCAAGGTTGAACGCAAATGTATTAGCAAAAGCAAATTTGCAAACATCTGCAAAGTAAACTCAAATCTGCACCCAAAAAAAACAGGCCCACAGTGCAAACTAACAAAAAAAACAAAAACAAATACACCCTGAATGATGCACTTACCAACATAAGCTAAACAAAGGAATAAACCTAAAATTCAGAATGCATGTACCTGGGTCCAGGGCAGTGTATACGCATATCTGCAGATAGCCAAGCAAAAAGCACACAAAAAGTCAATGCAGATTCTGCGTGGCTCAATACCTGCCCAGGTTAGTTTGCACTGTGGGCATGTGTTTTTTTGTGTGTGTAGATTTGTGTTTACTTGTGCTTACTTTGGAAATGTTTGCAAATTTGTTTTTGCTAATACATTTGCGTTCAACTTTGAATTAGGCCCAAAAGCCATTATTTGTCTCACCAGCTGCTATTTCTAGGTATTGCGCAGGTTGTAAGGTGAATTTTATTCCATATACAGACGTATCCTCCACCACCCTTGCTGCGTTGCTTATGCAACACAGCAGTTGTATCACAGCATAGCGGGTTGAGTTTGTACGCATGCTCCCACTATGCATACGTTTCAGTGGGGCTGGTGGCGGGTGCGGCTGCATGCGGCATTCCACATTACGTATCGCAGCAGCACTATAGAATGCTGCTATAGGCCGCAAAGCTGGTAGAGGACACATCTGTACCTGGTTAATGTGATGGCAGGGGAACCCCATGATGTGTGCCCCAATGCTACAGTATTGCATTATCCCCCAAGATGGTCCAGCCTGGTGCTGGTTATTAGAAAATAAGGGAAACCCACACGATTTTCCAATAACATATTGGACTCACATCATTAATTATCATTAAAATTCCCTGTTACCATCCCCCAGCCACATTGGTAGTTATAGTTCAACTTCTCACCAGGGGCAGATTTAGAGCTCACGGAACCCTAAGCAAGACACTGATTTGGGGCACCAAAACAAAAATGACCTCTCTACATCACCCAATCGCTCATCGCTACTACCCTCTGACCATCCGCCACCAAAATTCCTCCCCAAACATCCGCCGCCAAAACCTCCCCCCTCCCCGACCACCTACCAACACCAACCACCCCACCCTAAGTGGTTGCTTGTGTTGCTTTGCAATAAATCCGCTACTGGTTCTCACCCCACCTTCAACAATCTCATTAATATATTCCCCCAATTCCACCACCACATTATCATTAATAAATTATTCTTTCAGCAGATTGTGTCAGCAATTGCAGATTGGAGGTCTGCTGAAACATTGGAAGGGTGTGTATGCGGGTGTACTACGATATACCACCGCTCAGGTTCCTGGCGCCCAGCATACCGGTGCCGGGATCCTAACCGCCGGAATGCCGGCAGCAGGGCAAGCGCAAAAGAGCCCCTTGCAGACTTGCTGCACTCACCACTCTGCGGGCACGGTGGCGCGCTACGCTCACCACGCTATTTATTCTCCCTCCAGGGATGTCGTGGACACCCTAAGAGGGAGAACAGTTGTCAGTATCCCGGCGGTCGGGATCCCGGCGCCGGTATGCATAGCGCCTGGATACCGACAGCCGGGATCTCGAGTGCCTCCCAATGTACACATAGATTGGATGAAGAATCTGCAACCAGGTTTGCAGTAGGATTGTATAAACAGTCTGATCTGGAGTCTGATCTCCAGAGGATCGGACAAGTGTGTACCCAGCTTAAAGGAGAGAAGGGCCAAACACGTACAAATACTTTACTCGTATGACCATCAGAGTGTCCTGCAGGAAGCAGGGGACTGAAACACGGAGGGAGTGAGGTCAGTCTGTATGCTCTGGTAGCAGGAGTGTAAATCCCAGAGGTAATGGAGAATCCTGCCTCCGGGCTCAAAGCCCTGAAGGGGAACCTAAATGTACAATAGCTCCTGTGTGGTTCACAGCAGGATACAAGTGTGACCACAGCTATTCCAATGGAGCTCTTCGGCGCACCCGCTGCTGCAGAGTTAATCAACACTGTCAAAGGAGCCCTGCTAATACCTGCAATAGGGGACAGGACAGCTCCTGCCTGATACCACTCAGTCTGCACTGCAGCAAGCGACTGTGCATCCGCCGCTGGTGCTAGACTGCGAGATGGGACCTGCCAGTGAGCGCTGATTCTGCATGCTGCAGATGGCTGAGTATACAGTATACTGCATACAGTAGACCGGCTGAGAGCGCTAGCTATATAATTCTGTAAGTCACGTGTGTTGATATATTTATAAAAAACACGCACACACAAACACCATTAGTTTTCCCTTTTTTTTTTTTTTAAAGGGGGGACACACCAAACTTAAACTTGCCTCTGGGTGACTGGGATGAACTTACGCCCCTGTCTGGTAGTTATGGCTACTTACACCAAACACATCTTTCCCACAGTTCATATAGCACATCAGTCTCTACATTACACAAGTGCAGCTCAGCAAAACACTGCCATGTACTGTACACTGATAAATGTCCACATTTCGTACCTAACCACTTTTACTTCTGAGTAATATATGCTCATTGTATATAGCAACAACAAGCCCAATGGTTTTATTGTCTCACCATAATGAGGTAAATGAAAGTTAGTTTCTGATTGATTGCTGTGTTTACATGGAAATATTGTACTTATAGCAAGGAACCATCAGTAAATTATCCCAAAATAAAAGAGTACCAAATAGATGACTGCGTTTCATACAAGAAGCTCACATAGAAAGGGCAGCTATAACACTCGGACAGTTAGACAATACCAGATTTACAAAGGTGATGGTTCTGGAGTAGCTGAGGGATTTAATAATATAATACTGTATAAATTAGAGATGAGCGCCTGAAATTTTTCGGGTTTTGTGTTTTGGTTTTGGGTTCGGTTCCGCGGCCGTGTTTTGGGTTCGAACGCGTTTTGGCAAAACCTCACCGAATTATTTTTGTCGGATTCGGGTGTGTTTTGGATTCGGGTGTTTTTTTCAAAAAACCCTAAAAAACAGCTTAAATCATAGAATTTGGGGGTAATTTTGATCCCAAAGTATTATTAACCTCAAAAAACATAATTTACACTCATTTTCAGCCTATTCTGAACACATCACACCTCACAATATTATTTTTAGTCCTAAAATTTGCACCGAGGTCGCTGTGTGAGTAAGATAAGCGACCCTAGTGGCCGACACAAACACCGGGCCCATCTAGGAGTGGCACTGCAGTGTCACGCAGGATGTCCCTTCCAAAAAACCCTCCCCAAACAGCACATGACGCAAAGAAAAAAAGAGGCGCAATGAGGTAGCTGACTGTGTGAGAAAGATAAGCGACCCTAGTGGCCGACACAAACACCGGGCCCATCTAGGAGTGGCACTGCAGTGTCACGCAGGATGTCCCTTCCAAAAAACCCTCCCCAAACAGCACATGACGCAAAGAAAAAAAGAGGCGCAATGAGGTAGCTGTGTGAGAAAGATAAGCGACCCTAGTGGCCGACACAAACACCGGGCCCATCTAGGAGTGGCACTGCAGTGTCACGCAGGATGTCCCTTCCAAAAAACCCTCCCCAAACAGCACATGACGCAAAGAAAAAAAGAGGCGCAATGAGGTAGCTGTGTGAGTAAGATTAGCGACCCTAGTGGCCGACACAAACACCGGGCCCATCTAGGAGTGGCACTGCAGTGTCACGCAGGATGGCCCTTCCAAAAAACCCTCCCCAAACAGCACATGACGCAAAGAAAAAAAGAGGCGCAATGAGGTAGCTGACTGTGTGAGTAAGATTAGCGACCCTAGTGGCCGACACAAACACCGGGCACATCTAGGAGTGGCACTGCAGTGTCACGCAGGATGTCCCTTCCAAAAAACCCTCCCCAAACAGCACATGACGCAAAGAAAAAAAGAGGCGCAATGAGGTAGCTGTGTGAGTAAGATTAGCGACCCTAGTGGCCGACACAAACACCGGGCCCATCTAGGAGTGGCACTGCAGTGTCACGCAGGATGTCCCTTCCAAAAAACCCTCCCCAATCAGCACATGATGCAAAGAAAAAGAAAAGAAAAAAGAGGTGCAAGATGGAATTATCCTTGGGCCCTCCCACCCACCCTTATGTTGTATAAACAAAACAGGACATGCACACTTTAACAAACCATCATTTCAGTGACAGGGTCTGCCACACGACTGTGACTGATATGACGGGTTGGTTTGGACCCCCCCCAAAAAAGAAGCAATTAATCTCTCCTTGCACAAACTGGCTCTACAGAGGCAAGATGTCCACCTCATCTTCACCCTCCGATATATCACCGTGTACATCCCCCTCCTCACAGATTATCAATTCGTCCCCACTGGAATCCACCATCTCAGCTCCCTGTGTACTTTGTGGAGGCAATTGCTGCTGGTCAATGTCTCCGCGGAGGAATTGATTATAATTCATTTTAATGAACATCATCTTCTCCACATTTTCTGGATGTAACCTCGTACGCCGATTGCTGACAAGGTGAGCGGCGGCACTAAACACTCTTTCGGAGTACACACTTGTGGGAGGGCAACTTAGGTAGAATAAAGCCAGTTTGTGCAAGGGCCTCCAAATTGCCTCTTTTTCCTGCCAGTATAAGTACGGACTGTGTGACGTGCCTACTTGGATGCGGTCACTCATATAATCCTCCACCATTCTATCAATGTTGAGAGAATCATATGCAGTGACAGTAGACGACATGTCCGTAATCGTTGTCAGGTCCTTCAGTCCGGACCAGATGTCAGCATCAGCAGTCGCTCCAGACTGCCCTGCATCACCGCCAGCGGGTGGGCTCGGAATTCTGAGCCTTTTCCTCGCACCCCCAGTTGCGGGAGAATGTGAAGGAGGAGATGTTGACAGGTCGCGTTCCGCTTGACTTGACAATTTTGTCACCAGCAGGTCTTTCAACCCCAGCAGACCTGTGTCTGCCGGAAAGAGAGATCCAAGGTAGGCTTTAAATCTAGGATCGAGCACGGTGGCCAAAATGTAGTGCTCTGATTTCAACAGATTGACCACCCGTGAATCCTTGTTAAGCGAATTAAGGGCTGCATCCACAAGTCCCACATGCCTAGCGGAATCGCTCCGTGTTAGCTCCTTCTTCAATGCCTCCAGCTTCTTCTGCAAAAGCCTGATGAGGGGAATGACCTGACTCAGGCTGGCAGTGTCTGAACTGACTTCACGTGTGGCAAGTTCAAAGGGCATCAGAACCTTGCACAACGTTGAAATCATTCTCCACTGCACTTGAGACAGGTGCATTCCATCTCCTATATCGTGCTCAATTGTATAGGCTTGAATGGCCTTTTGCTGCTCCTCCAACCTCTGAAGCATATAGAGGGTTGAATTCCACCTCGTTACCACTTCTTGCTTCAGATGATGGCAGGGCAGGTTCAGTAGTTTTTGGTGGTGCTCCAGTCTTCTGTACGTGGTGCCTGTACGCCGAAAGTGTCCCGCAATTTTTCTGGCCACCGACAGCATCTCTTGCACGCCCCTGTCGTTTTTTAAAAAATTCTGCACCACCAAATTCAAGGTATGTGCAAAACATGGGACGTGCTGGAATTTGCCCATATTTAATGCACACACAATATTGCTGGCGTTGTCCGATGCCACAAATCCACAGGAGAGTCCAATTGGGGTAAGCCATTCCGCGATGATCTTCCTCAGTTGCCGTAAGAGGTTTTCAGCTGTGTGCGTATTCTGGAAAGCGGTGATACAAAGCGTAGCCTGCCTAGGAAAGAGTTGGCGTTTGCGAGATGCTGCTACTGGTGCCGCCGCTGCTGTTCTTGCGGCGGGAGTCCATACATCTACCCAGTGGGCTGTCACAGTCATATAGTCCTGACCCTGCCCTGCTCCACTTGTCCACATGTCCGTGGTTAAGTGGACATTGGGTACAATTGCATTTTTTAGGACACTGGTGAGTCTTTTTCTGACGTCCGTGTACATTCTCGGTATCGCCTGCCTAGAGAAGTGGAACCTAGATGGTATTTGGTAACGGGGGCACACTGCCTCAATAAATTGTCTAGTTCCCTGTGAACTAACGGCGGATACCGGACGCACGTCTAACACCAACATAGTTGTCAAGGACTCAGTTATCCGCTTTGCAGTAGGATGACTGCTGTGATATTTCATCTTCCTCGCAAAGGACTGTTGAACAGTCAATTGCTTACTGGAAGTAGTACAAGTGGGCTTACGACTTCCCCTCTGGGATGACCATCGACTCCCAGCGGCAACAACAGCAGCGCCAGCAGCAGTAGGCGTTACACGCAAGGATGCATCGGAGGAATCCCAGGCAGGAAAGGACTCGTCAGACTTGCCAGTGACATGGCCTGCAGGACTATTGGCATTCCTGGGGAAGGAGGAAATTGACACTGAGGGAGTTGGTGGGGTGGTTTGCGTGAGCTTGGTTACAAGAGGAAGGGATTTACTGGTCAGTGGACTGCTTCCGCTGTCACCCAAAGTTTTTGAACTTGTCACTGACTTATTATGAATGCGCTGCAGGTGACGTATAAGGGAGGATGTTCCGAGGTGGTTAACGTCCTTACCCCTACTTATTACAGCTTGACAAAGGGAACACACGGCTTGACACCTGTTGTCCGCATTTCTGGTGAAATACCTCCACACCGAAGAGCTGATTTTTTTGGTATTTTCACCTGGCATGTCAACGGCCATATTCCTCCCACGGACAACAGGTGTCTCCCCGGGTGCCTGACTTAAACAAACCACCTCACCATCAGAATCCTCCTGGTCAATTTCCTCCCCAGCGCCAGCAACACCCATATCCTCCTCATCCTGGTGTACTTCAACACTGACATCTTCAATCTGACTATCAGGAACTGGACTGTGGGTGCTCCTTCCAGCACTTGCAGGGGGCATGCAAATAGTGGAAGGCGCATGCTCTTCACGTCCAGTGTTGGGAAGGTCAGGCATCGCAAACGACACAATTGGACTCTCCTTGTGGATTTGGGATTTCAAAGAACGCACAGTTCTTTGCGGTGCTTTTGCCAGCTTGAGTCTTTTCAGTTTTCTAGCGAGAGGCTGAGTGCTTCCATCCTCATGTGAAGCTGAACCACTAGCCATGAACATAGGCCAGGGCCTCAGCCGTTCCTTGCCACTCCGTGTGGTAAATGGCATATTGGCAAGTTTACGCTTCTCCTCCGACAATTTTATTTTAGGTTTTGGAGTCCTTTTTTTTCTGATATTTGGTGTTTTGGATTTGACATGCTCTGTACTATGACATTGGGCATCGGCCTTGGCAGACGACGTTGCTGGCATTTCATCGTCTCGGCCATGACTAGTGGCAGCAGCTTCAGCACGAGGTGGAAGTGGATCTTGATCTTTCCCTAATTTTGGAACCTCAACTTTTTTGTTCTCCATATTTTATAGGCAGAACTAAAAGGCACCTCAGGTAAACAATGGAGATGGATGGATTGGATAGTTTACTAGTATACAATTATGGACGGACTGCCACGGTTAGGTGGTATAAAAAAACCACGGTTAGGTGGTATATATTATAATAATAATACAATTATGGATGGACGGACTGCCTGCCGACTGCCGACACAGAGGTAGCCACAGCCGTGAACTACCGCACTGTACACTGGTTGATAAAGAGATAGTAGTATACTCGTAACAACTAGTATGACACTATGACGACGGTATAAAGAATGAAAAAAAAACCACGGTTAGGTGGTATATATTATAATAATAATACAATTATGGATGGACGGACTGCCTGCCGACTGCCGATACAGAGGTAGCCACAGCCGTGAACTACCGCACTGTACACTGGTTGATAAAGAGATAGTAGTATACTCGTAACAACTAGTATGACACTATGACGACGGTATAAAGAATGAAAAAAAAACCACGGTTAGGTGGTATATATTATAATAATAATACAATTATGGATGGACGGACTGCCTGCCGACTGCCGACACAGAGGTAGCCACAGCCGTGAACTACCGCACTGTACACTGGTTGATAAAGAGATAGTAGTATACTCGTAACAACTAGTATGACACTATGACGACGGTATAAAGAATGAAAAAAAAACCACGGTTAGGTGGTATATATTATAATAATAATACAATTATGGATGGACGGACTGCCTGCCGACTGCCGACACAGAGGTAGCCACAGCCGTGAACTACCGCACTGTACACTGGTTGATAAAGAGATAGTAGTATACTCGTAACAACTAGTATGACACTATGACGACGGTATAAAGAATGGAAAAAAAACCACGGTTAGGTGGTATATATTATAATAATAATACAATTATGGATGGACGGACTGCCTGCCGACTGCCGACACAGAGGTAGCCACAGCCGTGAACTACCGCACTGTACACTGGTTGATAAAGAGATAGTAGTATACTCGTAACAACTAGTATGACACTATGACGACGGTATAAAGAATGGAAAAAAAACCACGGTTAGGTGGTATATATTATAATAATAATACAATTATGGATGGACGGACTGCCTGCCGACTGCCGACACAGAGGTAGCCACAGCCGTGAACTACCGCACTGTACACTGGTTGATAAAGAGATAGTAGTATACTCGTAACAACTAGTATGACACTATGACGACGGTATAAAGAATGAAAAAAAAACCACGGTTAGGTGGTATATATTATAATAATAATACAATTATGGATGGACGGACTGCCTGCCGACTGCCGACACAGAGGTAGCCACAGCCGTGAACTACCGCACTGTACACTGGTTGATAAAGAGATAGTAGTATACTCGTAACAACTAGTATGACACTATGACGACGGTATAAAGAATGGAAAAAAAACCACGGTTAGGTGGTATATATTATAATAATAATACAATTATGGATGGACGGACTGCCTGCCGACTGCCGACACAGAGGTAGCCACAGCCGTGAACTACCGCACTGTACACTGGTTGATAAAGAGATAGTAGTATACTCGTAACAACTAGTATGACACTATGACGACGGTATAAAGAATGGAAAAAAAACCACGGTTAGGTGGTATATATTATAATAATAATACAATTATGGATGGACGGACTGCCTGCCGACTGCCGACACAGAGGTAGCCACAGCCGTGAACTACCGCACTGTACACTGGTTGATAAAGAGATAGTAGTATACTCGTAACAACTAGTATGACACTATGACGACGGTATAAAGAATGGAAAAAAAACCACGGTTAGGTGGTATATATTATAATAATAATACAATTATGGATGGACGGACTGCCTGCCGACTGCCGACACAGAGGTAGCCACAGCCGTGAACTACCGCACTGTACACTGGTTGATAAAGAGATAGTAGTATACTCGTAACAACTAGTATGACACTATGACGACGGTATAAAGAATGAAAAAAAAACCACGGTTAGGTGGTATATATTATAATAATAATACAATTATGGATGGACGGACTGCCTGCCGACTGCCGACACAGAGGTAGCCACAGCCGTGAACTACCGCACTGTACACTGGTTGATAAAGAGATAGTAGTATACTCGTAACAACTAGTATGACACTATGACGGTATAAAGAATGAAAAAAAAACCACGGTTAGGTGGTATATATTATAATAATAATACAATTATGGATGGACGGACTGCCTGCCGACTGCCGACACAGAGGTAGCCACAGCCGTGAACTACCGCACTGTACACTGGTTGATAAAGAGATAGTAGTATACTCGTAACAACTAGTATGACACTATGACGACGGTATAAAGAATGGAAAAAAAACCACGGTTAGGTGGTATATATTATAATAATAATACAATTATGGATGGACGGACTGCCTGCCGACTGCCGACACAGAGGTAGCCACAGCCGTGAACTACCGCACTGTACACTGGTTGATAAAGAGATAGTAGTATACTCGTAACAACTAGTATGACACTATGACGGTATAAAGAAAGAAAAAAAAATACCACGGTTAGGTGGTATATATTTGTAATACAATTATGGATGGACGGACTGCCTGCCGAGTTCCGACTGCCGACACAGAGGTAGCCACAGCCGTGAACTACCGCACTGTACTGTGTCTGCTGCTAATATAGACTGGTTGATAAAGAGATAGTATACAATACATACAACAATATACTACTATACTGGTGGTCAGGCACTGGTCACCACTAGTCACACTGGCAGTGGCACTCCTGCAGCAAAAGTGTGCACTGTTTAATTTTAAATTAATATAATATTATGTACTCCTGGGGGCTCCTGCTATAACAACCTGCAGTGCTCCCCAGTCTCCCCCACAATTATTATAAGCTTTGCCTTTTATACATTGATGTGCAGCACACTGGGCTGAGCTGAGTGCACACAGACTGAGTCACACTGTGTGACTGGCTGCTGCTGTGTATCGTTTTTTTTCAGGCAGAGAACGGATATAGCAGAGAACGGATATATATTAAAATAAATAAAAGTTAACTAACAACAACTGCACTGGTCACTGTGGTAAACTCTGTCTGACTCTGCACAATCTCTCTCTCTCTTCTAATCTAATTTCTAATGGAGAGGACGCCAGCCACGTCCTCTCCCTATCAATCTCAATGCACGTGTGAAAATGGCGGCGACGCGCGGCTCCTTATATAGAATCCGAGTCTCGCGAGAATCCGACAGCGTCATGATGACGTTCGGGCGCGCTCGGGTTAACCGAGCAAGGCGGGAGGATCCGAGTCTGCTCGGACCCGTGAAAAAAACATGAAGTTCGTGCGGGTTCGGTTTCAGAGAAACCGAACCCGCTCATCTCTAGTATAAATAAAACAGTAGTCTAGTAGTAGTTTGTTTTATCCACTGCTAAATACATTTTTACTGGCCAATAAGTGTCCGACGTATAGTATAATACACAGGTTGCCTTTGTAGAAGACTGGAAAGGGAAGAAAGAAATTTTACACTGAAGATTGTTCAAATGAAAAGCGCCAATCATCTGACTAAAAGTCCAGTTATGTGAATAATCAACAGCTGGAAGGGACTGTCATCGTCCCCAAACAGGCAGCACGGAGGGGAAGTGCGGGCGAGATCGCAAGGCCTGGTCTGCGCATACAGAAATTGAGAATCTGCATGTAGACACAGACCTGCAGTCGGTCTGATGTCCTCTAGTTCTAATCAACAGTAGTGTTTCCCACTAGTCACTCGAGGCATATGTCTAGTGGCGCCACCTGCTGGGTGTGGCACAGCTGGCTGCCCCTGACCACCAGCCCCCCTGCACCAGAGCTGCACATCCTTTTTTAATGTAGCAACAGCGAGGAGAGGGAGGTCGCGGTCAGCAATTTGCATACAGGAATCATGGGAGACCTTCCAAACTGCTATCTGCTGGGACACTCAGCTTCGGGACATGCTGCCCTTGGCTGTCATGAAGGGTGCGGAGCCTGAGTCGCCAGTGGCTACGCAAAGCTGCCTGTCTGTTTCTGAGCAACTCTGGAGCTAGATTTGTCTGTCGATGACTGCGGAGGCTGAGGACAGTTCTGAGGGAAGGGGTGGCCAATAAACCTGATATCTAAATTAGAGATGTGCACCGGAAATTTTTCGGGTTTTGTGTTTTGGTTTTGGGTTCGGTTCCGCAGCCGTGTTTTGGGTTCGACCGCGTTTTGGCAAAACCTCACCGATTTTTTTTTGTCGGATTCGGGTGTTTTGGATTCGGGTGTTTTTTTCAAAAAACACTAAAAAACAGCTTAAATCATAGAATTTGGGGATCATTTTGATCCCAAAGTATTATTATCCTCAAAAACCATAATTTAAACTCATTTTCAGTCTATTCTGAATACCTCACACCTCACAATATTATTTTTAGTCCTAAAATTTGCACCGAGGTAGCTGTGTGAGTAAGCTAAGCGACCCTAGTGGCCGACACAAACACCTGGCCCATCTAGGAGTGGCACTGCAGTGTCACGCAGGATGTCCCTTCCAAAAAACCCTCCCCAAACAGCACATGACGCAAAGAAAAAAAGAGGCGCAATGAGGTAGCTGTGTGAGTAAGCTAAGCGACCCTAGTGGCCGACACAAACACCTGGCCCATCTAGGAGTGGCACTGCAGTGTCACGCAGGATGTCCCTTCAAAAAAACCCTCCCCAAACAGCACATGACGCAAAGAAAAAAAGAGGCGCAATGAGGTAGCTGTGTGAGTAAGATAAGCGACCCTAGTGGCCGACACAAACACCGGGCCCATCTAGGAGTGGCACTGCAGTGGCACGCAGGATGGCCCTTCCAAAAAACCCTCCCCAAACAGCACATGACGCAAAGAAAAAAAGAGGCGCAATGAGGTAGCTGTGTGAGTAAGATAAGCGACCCTAGTGGCCGACACAAACACCGGGCCCATCTAGGAGTGGCACTGCAGTGTCACGCAGGATGTCCCTTCCAAAAAACCCTCCCCAAACAGCACATGACGCAAAGAAAAAAAGAGGCGCAATGAGGTAGCTGTGTGAGTAAGCTAAGCGACCCTAGTGGCCGACACAAACACCGGGCCCATCTAGGAGTGGCACTGCAGTGTCACGCAGGATGTCCCTTCCAAAAAACCCTCCCCAAACAGCACATGACGCAAAGAAAAAAAGAGGCGCAATGAGGTAGCTGTGTGAGTAAGATAAGCGACCCTAGTGGCCGACACAAACACCGGGCCCATCTAGGAGTGGCACTGCAGTGGCACGCAGGATGGCCCTTCCAAAAAACCATCCCCAAACAGCACATGACGCAAAAAATTAAATTAAGAAAAATTAATTAATTAATTAAATTAAGAAAAATTAAAGAAAAAAGAGGTGCAAGATGGAATTGTCCTTGGGCCCTCCCACCCACCCTTATGTTGTATAAACAGGACATGCACACTTTAACCAACCCATCATTTCAGTGACAGGGTCTGCCACACGACTGTGACTGAAATGACGGGTTGGTTTGGACCCCCACCAAAAAAGAAGCAATTAATCGCTCTTTGCACAAACTGGCTCTACAGAGGCACGATCTCCACCTCATCATCATCCTCCGATATATCACCGTGTACATCCCCCTCCTCACAGATTATCAATTCGTCCCCACTGGAATCCACCATCTCAGCTCCCTGTGTACTTTGTGGAGGCAATTGCTGCTGGTCAATGTCTCCACGGAGGAATTGATTATAATTCATTTTAATGAACATCATCTTCTCCACATTTTCTGGATGTAACCTCGTACGCCGATTGCTGACAAGGTGAGCGGCGGCACTAAACACTCTTTCGGAGTACACACTTGTGGGAGGGCAACTTAGGTAGAATAAAGCCAGTTTGTGCAAGGGCCTCCAAATTGCCTCTTTTTCCTGCCAGTATAAGTACGGACTGTGTGACGTGCCTACTTGGATGCGGTCACTCATATAATCCTCCACCATTCTTTCAATGGTGAGAGAATCATATGCAGTGACAGTAGACGACATGTCCGTAATCGTTGTCAGGTCCTTCAGTCCGGACCAGATGTCAGCATCAGCAGTCGCTCCAGACTGCCCTGCATCACCGCCAGCGGGTGGGCTCGGAATTCTGAGCCTTTTCCTCGCACCCCCAGTTGCGGGAGAATGTGAAGGAGGAGATGTTGACAGGTCGCGTTCCGCTTGACTTGACAATTTTGTCACCAGCAGGTCTTTGAACCCCAGCAGACTTGTGTCTGCCGGAAAGAGAGATCCAAGGTAGGCTTTAAATCTAGGATCGAGCACGGTGGCCAAAATGTAGTGCTCTGATTTCAACAGATTGACCACCCGTGAATCCTTGTTAAGTGAATTAAGGGCTCCATCCACAAGTCCCACATACCTAGCGGAATCGCTCCGTGTTAGCTCCTCCTTCAATGTCTCCAGCTTCTTCTGCAAAAGCCTGATGAGGGGAATGACCTGACTCAGGCTGGCAGTGTCTGAACTGACTTCACGTGTGGCAAGTTCAAAGGGCATCAGAACCTTGCACAATGTTGAAATCATTCTCCACTGCGCTTGAGACAGGTGCATTCCACCTCCTATATCGTGCTCAATTGTATAGGCTTGAATGGCCTTTTGCTGCTCCTACAACCTCTGAAGCATATAGAGGGTTGAATTCCACCTCGTTACCACTTCTTGCTTCAGATGATGGCAGGGCAGGTTCAGTTGTTTTTGGTGGTGCTCCAGTCTTCTGTACGTGGTGCCTGTACGCCGAAAGTGTCCCGCAATTCTTCTGGCCACCAACAGCATCTCTTGCACGCCCCTGTCGTTTTTAAAAAAATTCTGCACCACCAAATTCAAGGTATGTGCAAAACATGGGACGTGCTGGAATTTGCCCATATTTAATGCACACACAATATTGCTGGCGTTGTCCGATGCCACAAATCCACAGGAGAGTCCAATTGGGGTAAGCCATTCCGCGATGATCTTCCTCAGTTGCCGTAAGAGGTTTTCAGCTGTGTGCGTATTCTGGAAAGCGGTGATACAAAGCGTAGCCTGCCTAGGAAAGAGTTGGCGTTTGCGAGATGCTGCTACTGGTGCCGCCGCTGCTGTTCTTGCGGCGGGAGTCCATACCAGTGACGTGCGGTGAGGTCATTGGCTGGGGAGGCACATATTTTATATATATATATATATATATGTGTATACACACACACACACACACACACACACACACACACACACATTATAGCACACAGAGTGAGCCGAAATTCACATTGAAGCACACTGAATGATCCGAAATTCACATTGTAGCACACTGAATGAGCCGAAATTCACATTGTAGCACACTGAATGAGCCGAAATTCACATTGTAGCACACTGAGTGAGCCGGCATTCACACTATACCACACTTAATAAGCCGAAATTCACATTGTAGCACACTGAATGAGCCGAAATTCACATTGTAGCACACTGAGTGAGCCGGCATTCACACTATACCACACTTAAGCCGAAATTCACATTGTAGCACACTGAATGAGCCGAAATTCACATTGTAGCACACTGAATGAGCCGAAATTCACATTGTAGCACACTGAATGAGCCGAAATACACATTCTAGCACACTGAATGAGCCGAAATTCACATTGTAGCACACTGAGTGAGCCGACATTCACACTATACCACACTTAAGCCGAAATTCACATTGTAGCACACTGAATGAGCCAAAATTCACATTGTAGCACACTGAATGAGCCGAAATTCACATTGTAGCACACTGAATGAGCCGAAATACACATTCTAGCACACTGAATGAGCCGAAATTCACATTGTAGCACACTGAATGAGCCGAAATTCACATTGTAGCACACTGAGTGAGCCGACATTCACACTATACCACACTTAAGCCGAAATTCACATTGTAGCACACTGAATGAGCCGAAATTCACATTGTAGCACACTGAATGAGCCGAAATTCACATTGTAGCACACTGAATGAGCCGAAATACACATTCTAGCACACTGAATGAGCCGAAATTCACATTGTAGCACACTGAATGAGCCGAAATTCACATTGTAGCACACTGAATGAGCCGAAATACACATTGTAGCACACTGAATGAGCCGACATTCACATTCTAGCACACTGAATGAGCCGACATTCACATTCTAGCACACTGAATGAGCCGACATTCACATTCTAGCACACTGAATGAGCCGACATCACATTCTAGCACACTTAATGAGCCGAAATTCACATTGTAGCACACTTAATGAGCCGAAATTCACATTGTAGCACACTTAATGAGCCGAAATTCACATTGTAGCACAATGAATGAGCCGACATTCACATTCTAGCACACTTAATGAGCCGAAATTCACATTGTAGCACACTTAATGAGCCGAAATTCACATTGTAGCACACTTAATGAGCCGAAATTCACATTGTAGCACAATGAATGAGCCGAAATTCACATTCTAGCACACTTAATGAGCCGAAATTCACATTCTAGCACACTTAATGAGCCGAAATTCACATTCTAGCACACTTAATGAGCCGAAATTCACATTCTAGCACACTTAATGAGCCGAAATTCACATTGTAGCACACTTAATGAGCAGAAATTGTGACAGCAGGGACAGCCAGAGTGACGACAGGGAGAGAGAGAGAGAGTAACGACAGGAAGAGAGAGTGATGACAGGGAGAGAGAGTGACGACAGTGACATCAGGGAGAGAGTAACGACAGGGAGAGAGAGTGACGAAAGTGACAGCAGGGACAGAGTGACAAGAGTGACAGCAGGGACAGAGTGACGAGAGTGACAGCAGGGACAGAGTGATGAGAGTGACAGCAGGGAGAGAGAGAGTGACAGTAGGGACAGAGACAGTAACGACAGGGAGAGAGGGTGACAGCAGTGGAACATTACCTGACTGTGGTCACCGGAGGCACCCATGGGCAGCGGCGGTGAGGTCCCGCTGACGGTGACTGCCATTTGTTGCAGATGGCGGTGGGTGGCTGGAGGCGGTGAGCGGCGGGCGGCGGTGAGTGGTGGGTGGTTGACGGCGGTGAGCAGCGGGTGGTGGGCGGCTGAAGGTGGTGATCGGTGGGCGGCTGTGAGCTAGTATATATATATATATATATATATATATATATCGATGTGTGAGGAGCCATGTGAATCATAGTACCATATCATCGCAGTGGATCAGCAGCCAGCAGGACTCTCCTCACCTCAGGTGCTGCTGCCACTGTTCTGTGTGGCTTCCTTCAGTTCGGGACGCATGGGTGCCGGGGTGGCGCTCCAGTGATGTCACACGTCCTGACATCACACTATATTTGCGGTGCAGGGAAGCCAAGGCTAGTGAGACAGCCTTCCACTGAGCCGGCATGACCAGCGCACAGTGGTGTGGGTGGTCGCGCGGCATGACCAGCGCACAGTGGTGTGGGTGGTCGCGGCCGCACGGGGGGGGGGGGGGTCGCAGCCGGGGGTCTCTGATGTACTGAGCGTCCCTCCCAACAGCTGCCGCTGGCCACAGCGCACTAAATTAACTGATTACACAGTGAGGTGAGGTGACACTGTTCGGCCTGACCGCCACTATGCCCGCACCGCCTCCTCATCCACCCTGTGATGATTGACAGCGGCTCCAGTGACGGAGCCGCTTGCCAATCACATCTCTCCTCACTGACAGGGGAGTGCTTTCATTGGTGAAAGCACTCCCCTGTGTCACAGCGGCACTTCTAATGGTGCCGCTTCTTCATTGATTTCATACGAGCTTCTTCAGCCCGCAGCATGGCCCCGCCCCCCGCTTTGTCCCCTGTGCCATTGACTGCTGGAGGCACCACTATCGGTGCCTCCCAAAGTCAATGTACAAGCCAAATTGTTTTAAATACTATGAAGCAGATACTTATGACACCGAATGTGTCATAATTATCTTCTTTATATTATTTTAATCATTAATGGAATCACTAATGGCAGGGGAGGCACTGCCTCCCCTGCCTCCCCTGACTGCACGTCCCTGGTCCATACATCTACCCAGTGGGCTGTCATAGTCATATAGTCCTGACCCTGCCCTGCTCCACTTGTCCACATGTCCGTGGTTAAGTGGACATTGGGTACAACTGCATTTTTTAGGACACTGGTGAGTCTTTTTCTGACGTCCGTGTACATTATCGGTATCGCCTGCCTAGAGAAGTGGAACCTAGATGGTATTTGGTAACGGGGGCACACTACCTCAAGAAATTGTCTAGTTCCCTGTGAACTAACGGCGGATACCGGACGCACGTCTAACACCAACATAGTTGTCAAGGCCTCAGTTATCCGCTTTGCAGCAGGATGACTGCTGTGATATTTCATCTTCCTCGCAAAGGACTGTTGGACAGTCAATTGCTTACTGGAAGTAGTACAAGTGGGCTTACGACTTCCCCTCTGGGATGACCATCGACTCCCAGCAGCAACAACAGCAGCGCCAGCAGCAGTAGGCGTTACACGCAAGGATGCATCGGAGGAATCCCAGGCAGGAGAGGAATCGTCAGAATTGCCAGTGACATGGCCTGCAGGACTATTGGCATTCCTGGGGAAGGAGGAAATTGACACTGAGGGAGTTGGTGGGGTGGTTTGCGTGAGCTTGGTTACAAGAGGAAGGGATTTACTGGTCAGTGTACTGCTTCCGCTGTCACCCAAAGTTTTTGAACTTGTCACTGACTTATTATGAATGCGCTGCAGGTGACGTATAAGGGAGGATGTTCCGAGGTGGTTAACGTCCTTACCCCTACTTATTACAGCTTGACAAAGGCAACACACGGCTTGACAAATGTTGTCCGCATTTCTGATGAAATACTTCCACACCGAAGAGCTGATTTTTTTGGTAATTTGACCAGGCATGTCAATGGCCCTATTCCTCCCACGGACAACAGGTGTCTCCCCGGGTGCCTGACTTAAACAAACCACCTCACCATCAGAATCCTCCTGGTCAATTTCCTCCCCAGCGCCAGCAACACCCATATCCTCCTCATCCTGGTGTACTTCAACACTGACATCTTCAATCTGACTATCAGGAACTGGACTGCGGGTGCTCCTTCCAGCACTTGCAGGGGGCGTGCAAATGGTGGAAGGCGCATGCTCTTCACGTCCAGTGTTGGGAAGGTCAGGCATCGCAACCGACACAATTGGAGTCGGACTCTCCTTGTGGATTTGGGATTTCGAAGAACGCACAGTTCTTTGCGGTGCTACTGCTTTTGCCAGCTTGAGTCTTTTCATTTTTCTAGCGAGAGGCTGAGTGCTTCCATCCTCATGTGAAGCTGAACCACTAGCCATGAACATAGGCCAGGGCCTCAGCCGTTCCTTGCCACTCCGTGTGGTAAATGGCATATTGGCAAGTTTACGCTTCTCCTCCGACAATTTTATTTTAGGTTTTGGAGTCCTTTTTTTACTGATATTTGGTGTTTTGGATTTTACATGCTCTGTACTATAACATTGGGCATC
Source organism: Pseudophryne corroboree (assembly GCF_028390025.1). NCBI lineage: Eukaryota > Metazoa > Chordata > Amphibia > Anura > Myobatrachidae > Pseudophryne > Pseudophryne corroboree. Next base: position 90,194,264 of record NC_086453.1, on the reverse strand, counting down.
GGCCTTGGCAGACGACGTTGCTGGCATTTCATCGTCTCGGCCATGACTAGTGGCAGCAGCTTCAGCACGAGGTGGAAGTGGATCTTGATCTTTCCCTAATTTTGGAACCTCAACATTTTTGTTCTCCATATTTTAATAGGCACAACTAAAAGGCACCTCAGGTAAACAATGGAGATGGATGGATACTAGTATACTTATGGATGGACTGCAGAGTGCCGACACAGAGGTAGCTACAGCCGTGGACTACCGTACTGTGTCTGCTGCTAATATAGACTGGATGATAATGAGATGAAATCAATATAATATCACTAGTACTGCAGCCGGACAGGTATGTATATTTATTATGTAATGACTGATGACGGACCTGCTGGACACTGTCAGCTCAGCAGCACCGCAGACTGCTACAGTAAGCTACTATACTATAGTAGTATGTACAAAGAAGAAAGAAAAAAAAAAACCACGGGGAGGTGGTATACAATTATGGATGGACTGCCGAGTGCCGACACAGAGGTAGCTACAGCCGTGGACTACCGTACTGTGTCTGCTGCAAATATAGACTGGATGATAATGAGATGAAATCAATATAATATCACTAGTACTGCAGCCGGACAGGTATGTATATTTATTATGTAATGACTGATGACGGACCTGCTGGACACTGTCAGCTCAGCAGCACCGCAGACTGCTACAGTAAGCTACTATACTATAGTAGTATGTACAAAGAAGAAAGAAAAAAAAAACCACAGGGAGGTGGTATACAATTATGGAAGGACTGCCGAGTGCCGACACAGAGGTAGCTACAGCCGTGGACTACCGTACTGTGTCTGCTGCTAATATAGACTGGATGATAATGAGATGAAATCAATATAATATCACTAGTACTGCAGCCGGACAGGTATGTATATTTATTATGTAATGACTGATGACGGACCTGCTGGACACTGTCAGCTCAGCAGCACCGCAGACTGCTACAGTAAGCTACTATACTATAGTAGTATGTACAAAGAAGAAAGAAAAAAAAAAACCACGGGGAGGTGGTATACAATTATGGATGGACTGCCGAGTGCCGACACAGAGGTAGCTACAGCCGTGGACTACCGTACTGTGTCTGCTGCTAATATAGACTGGATGATAATGAGATGAAATCAATATAATATCACTAGTACTGCAGCCGGACAGGTATGTATATTTATTATGTAATGACTGATGACGGACCTGCTGGACACTGTCAGCTCAGCAGCAGCGCAGACTGCTACAGTAAGCTACTATACTATAGTAGTATGTACAAAGAAGAAAGAAAGAAAAAAAACCACGGGGAGGTGGTATACAATTATGGATGGACTGCCGAGTGCCGACACAGAGGTAGCTACAGCCGTGGACTACCGTACTGTGTCTGCTGCTAATATAGACTGGATGATAATGAGATGAAATCAATATAATATCACTAGTACTGCAGCCGGACAGGTATGTATATTTATTATGTAATGACTGATGACGGACCTGCTGGACACTGTCAGCTCAGCAGCAGCGCAGACTGCTACAGTAAGCTACTATACTATAGTAGTATGTACAAAGAAGAAAGAAAAAAAAAAACACGGGGAGGTGGTATACAATTATGGATGGACTGCCGAGTGCCGACACAGAGGTAGCTACAGCCGTGGACTACCGTACTGTGTCTGCTGCTAATATAGACTGGATGATAATGAGATGAAATCAATATAATATCACTAGTACTGCAGCCGGACAGGTATGTATATTTATTATGTAATGACTGATGACGGACCTGCTGGACACTGTCAGCTCAGCAGCACCGCAGACTGCTACAGTAAGCTACTATACTATAGTAGTATGTACAAAGAAGAAAGAAAAAAAAAACCACGGGGAGGTGGTATACAATTACGGATGGACTGCCGAGTGCCGACACAGAGGTAGCTACAGCCGTGGACTACCGTACTGTGTCTGCTGCTAATATAGACTGGATGATAATGAGATGAAATCAATATAATATCACTAGTACTGCAGCCGGACAGGTATGTATATTTATTATGTAATGACTGATGACGGACCTGCTGGACACTGTCAGCTCAGCAGCACCGCAGACTGCTACAGTAAGCTACTATACTATAGTAGTATGTACAAAGAAGAAAGAAAAAAAAAACCACGGGGAGGTGGTATACAATTATGGATGGACTGCCGAGTGCCGACACAGAGGTAGCTACAGCCGTGGACTAACGTACTGTGTCTGCTGCTAATATAGACTGGATGATAATGAGATGAAATCAATATAATATCACTAGTACTGCAGCCGGACAGGTATGTATATTTATTATGTAATGACTGATGACGGACCTGCTGGACACTGTCAGCTCAGCAGCACCGCAGACTGCTACAGTAAGCTACTATACTATAGTAGTATGTACAAAGAAGAAAGAAAGAAAAAAAACCACGGGGAGGTGGTATACAATTATGGATGGACTGCCGAGTGCCGACACAGAGGTAGCTACAGCCGTGGACTAACGTACTGTGTCTGCTGCTAATATAGACTGGATGATAATGAGATGAAATCAATATAATATCACTAGTACTGCAGCCGGACAGGTATGTATATTTATTATGTAATGACTGATGACGGACCTGCTGGACACTGTCAGCTCAGCAGCACCGCAGACTGCTACAGTAAGCTACTATACTATAGTAGTATGTACAAAGAAGAAAGAAAAAAAAAAACCACGGGGAGGTGGTATACGATTATGGATGGACTGCCGAGTGCCGACACAGAGGTAGCTACAGCCGTGGACTAACGTACTGTGTCTGCTGCTAATATAGACTGGATGATAATGAGATGAAATCAATATATATGTATATATAATATCACTAGTACTGCAGCCGGACAGGTATATATATTTATTATGTAATGACTGATGACGGACCTGCTGGACACTGTCAGCTCAGCAGCACCGCAGACTGCTACAGTAAGCTACTATAGTAGTATGTATAAAGAAGAATGAAAAAAAAAAAAAAACCAAGGGTAGGTGGTATACAATATTATATATATATATATATTATATACAATTATATATATATATATATATATATATATATTAAACTGGTGGTGGTGATTGATTATTAAACTGGTGGTCAGGTCACTGGTCACACTATCAGCAACTTGCAAGTAGTACTCCTAAGCAGACAATCACAAAATATATTATACTGGTCTGGTGGTCAGTGTGGTCACAATGGCAGTGTGGCACTGACTCTGGCAGCAAAAGTGTGCACTGTACGTTATATGTACTCCTGAGTCCTGCTCTCAGACTCTAACTGCTCCCCACTGTCAGTGTCTCCCCCACAAGTCAGATAATTAATACAGTCACACTATCTAATCTATATCACTTCAGCAAGTAGTAGTAGTATAGTAGTACTCCTCCTAATAATGCTCCCCAAAATTACTACTACTGTGTCTCTCTCTACTGTCTCACTCTCTTCTCTAAACGGAGAGGACGCCAGCCACGTCCTCTCCCTATGAATCTCAATGCACATGTGAAAATGGCGGCGACGCGCGGCTCCTTATATAGAATCCGAGTCTCGCGATAGAATCCGGGCCTCGCGAGAATCCGACAGCGGGATGATGACGTTCGGGCGCGCTCGGGTTAACCGAGCAAGGCGGGAAGATCCGAGTCGCTCGGACCCGTGTAAAAAAACCTGAAGTTCGGGCGGGTTCGGATTCCGAGGAACCGAACCCGATCATCTCTAATCTAAATCTGCCTCTAATAGTTCACATTTTAAAGTTTCACAGCAGCGTTTCTCTTTTAAATCATAATTTGTATCATCCATCTTTACCTGTTTCTGTCTAAGGCGGACATGTATTAAGCAGTGATAAAAGTGGAGAAGTGAGCCAGTTTATAGTATGCAAATTATAAATGTTACGTCAATCCTGATTGGTTGCCATGGGCAACTTCTCCACTGACTCACTTCTCCACTTTTATCACTGCTTAGTACATGTCCCCCTTAGTCTCATATTCATCATCGGGGGCTGGGTGGGTCCCGATAATTATAGCAAGTATTTAACTTGCCACCAGTTGCAGGGTGGATACTTACTATGGGGTATATGCAATTGCGGTCGAATTCCCGAAAATGTCGAAAAACGGGACATTTTCGCCCCAAAAAAAATATCGACAATGCAATTCAGTACTTTTCGTCAAAAAAAACCAGACTTTCAAAATTCGACTTTTTGAAATTCGACATTTGTCAAATTCGACATTTCAGCAATGGTACAAATGCGGCAATTCGACAAAAGTACTGTATATTCAATTGAAGATTGTAAATTCGACAACAGTGCTTTTAGACAGTAAATTCGTCATTTTCAATCCGCCACACTTTGCTGGCGGAATCTAATAAAAAAAATTAAAAACATGTTTTTTTTGTGTTTTTTTTATTGGTAATAGCATATCGATTTATATTAGAAGGGATTAGGTGCATGGTTTGTCTATTTAGGAGGCACAAGTATTATTTATATATTTTTTAAAATATTTTTTATTTTTTATTTTTTAAATGGAATGGGGTAAAATCTAGAGATGTGCACTTGAAATTTTTCGGGTTTTGTGTTTTGGTTTTGGGTTCGGTTCCGCGGCCGTGTTTTGGGTTCGACCGCGTTTTGGCAAATCCTCACCGAATTTTTTTTGTCGGATTCGGGTGTGTTTTGGATTCGGGTGTTTTTTTTTAAAAAACACTAAAAAACAGCTTAAATCATAGAATTTGGGGGTCATTTTGATCCCAAAGTATTATTAACCTCAAAAACCATAATTTCCACTCATTTTCAGTCTATTCTGAATACCTCACACCTCACAATATTATTTTTAGTCCTAAAATTTGCACCTAGGTCGCTGGATGACTAAGCTAAGCGACCCTAGTGGCCGACACAAACACCGTGCCCATCTAGGAGTGGCACTGCAGTGTCACGCAGGATGGCCCTTCCAAAAAACACTCCCCAAACAGCACATGACGCAAAGAAAAAAAGAGGTGCAATGAGGTAGCTGTGTGAGTAAGATAAGCGACCCTAGTGGCCGACACAAACACCGTGCCCATCTAGGAGTGGCACTGCAGTGTCACGCAGGATGGCCCTTCCAAAAAACCCTCCCCAAACAGCACATGACGCAAAGAAAAAAAGAGGCGCAATGAGGTAGCTGTGTGAGTAAGATAAGCGACCCTAGTGGCCGACACAAACACCGTGCCCATCTAGGAGTGGCACTGCAGTGTCACGCAGGATGGCCCTTCCAAAAAACACTCCCCAAACAGCACATGACGCAAAGAAAAAAAGAGGCGCAATGAGGTAGCTGTGTGAGTAAGATAAGCGACCCTAGTGGCCGACACAAACACCGGGCCCATCTAGGAGTGGCACTGCAGTGTCACGCAGGATGGCCCTTCCAAAAAACCCTCCCCAAACAGCACATGACGCAAAGAAAAAAAGAGGCGCAATGAGGTAGCTGTGTGAGTAAGATAAGCGACCCTAGTGGCCGACACAAACACCGGGCCCATCTAGGAGTGGCACTGCAGTGTCACGCAGGATGGCCCTTCCAAAAAACACTCCCCAAACAGCACATGACGCAAAGAAAAAAAGAGGCGCAATGAGGTAGCTGTGTGAGTAAGATAAGCGACCCTAGTGGCCGACACAAACACCGTGCCCATCTTGGAGTGGCACTGCAGTGTCACGCAGGATGGCCCTTCCAAAAAACCCTCCCCAAACAGCACATGACGCAAAGAAAAAAAGAGGCGCAATGAGGTAGCTGTGTGAGTAAGATAAGCGACCCTAGTGGCCGACACAAACACCGTGCCCATCTAGGAGTGGCACTGCAGTGTCACGCAGGATGGCCCTTCCAAAAAACCCTCCCCAAACAGCACATGACGCAAAGAAAAAAAGAGGCGCAATGAGGTAGCTGTGTGATTAAGATAAGCGACCCTAGTGGCCGACACAAACACCGTGCCCATCTAGGAGTGGCACTGCAGTGTCACGCAGGATGGCCCTTCCAAAAAACACTCCCCAAACAGCACATGACGCAAAGAAAAAAAGAGGCGCAATGAGGTAGCTGTGTGAGTAAGATAAGCGACCCTAGTGGCCGACACAAACACCGGGCCCATCTAGGAGTGGCACTGCAGTGTCACGCAGGATGGCCCTTCCAAAAAACCCTCCCCAAACAGCACATGACGCAAAGAAAAAAAGAGGCGCAATGAGGTAGCTGTGTGAGTAAGATAAGCGACCCTAGTGGCCGACACAAACACCGGGCCCATCTAGGAGTGGCACTGCAGTGTCACGCAGGATGGCCCTTCCAAAAAATATTCCACAAACAGCACATGACGCAAAGAAAAATTAAAGAAAAAAGAGGTGCAAGATGGAATTGTCCTTGGGCCCTCCCACCCACCCTTATGTTGTATAAACAGGACATGCACACTTTAACCAACCCATCATTTCAGTGACAGGGTCTGCCACACGACTGTGACTGAAATGACGGGTTGGTTTGGACCCCCACCAAAAAAGAAGCAATTAATCTCTCCTTGCACAAACTGGCTCTACAGGGGCAAGATGTCCACCTCATCATCATCCTCCGATATATCACCGTGTACATCCCCCTCCTCACAGATTATCAATTCGTCCCCACTGGAATCCACCATCTCAGCTCCCTGTGTACTTTGTGGAGGCAATTGCTGCTGGTCAATGTCTCCACGGAGGAATTGATTATAATTCATTTTAATGAACATCATCTTCTCCACATTTTCTGGATGTAACCTCGTACGCCGATTGCTGACAAGGTGAGCGGCGGCACTAAACACTCTTTCGGAGTACACACTTGTGGGAGGGCAACTTAGGTAGAATAAAGCCAGTTTGTGCAAGGGCCTCCAAATTGCCTCTTTTTCCTGCCAGTATAAGTACGGACTGTGTGACGTGCCTACTTGGATGCGGTCACTCATATAATCCTCCACCATTCTTTCAATGGTGAGAGAATCATATGCAGTGACAGTAGACGACATGTCCGTAATCGTTGTCAGGTCCTTCAGTCCGGACCAGATGTCAGCATCAGCAGTCGCTTCAGACTACCCTGCATCACCGCCAGCGGGTGGGCTCGGAACTCTGAGCCTTTTCCTCGCACCCCCAGTTGCAGGAGAATGTGAAGGAGGAGATGTTGACAGGTCGCGTTCCGCTTGACTTGACAATTTTGTCACCAGCAGGTCTTTGAACCCCAGCAGACTTGTGTCTGCCGGAAAGAGAGATCCAAGGTAGGCTTTAAATCTAGGATCGAGCACGGTGGCCAAAATGTAGTGCTCTGATTTCAACAGATTGACCACCCGTGAATCCTTGTTAAGCGAATTAAGGGCTCCATCCACAAGTCCCACATGCCTAGCGGAATCGCTCCGTGTTAGCTCCTCCTTCAATGTCTCCAGCTTCTTCTGCAAAAGCCTGATGAGGGGAATGACCTGACTCAGGCTGGCAGTGTCTGAACTGACTTCACGTGTGGCAAGTTCAAAGGGCATCAGAACCTTGCACAACGTTGAAATCATTCTCCACTGCGCTTGAGACAGGTGCATTCCACCTCCTATATCGTGCTCAATTGTATAGGCTTGAATGGCCTTTTGCTGCTCCTCCAACCTCTGAAGCATATAGAGGGTTGAATTCCACCTCGTTACCACTTCTTGCTTCAGATGATGGCAGGGCAGGTTCAGTAGTTTTTGGTGGTGCTCCAGTCTTCTGTACGTGGTGCCTGTACGCCGAAAGTGTCCCGCAATTCTTCTGGCCACCGACAGCATCTCTTGCACCCCCATGTCGTTTTTTAAAAAATTCTGCACCACCAAATTCAAGGTATGTGCAAAACATGGGACGTGCTGGAATTTGCCCATATTTAATGCACACACAATATTGCTGGCGTTGTCCGATGCCACAAATCCACAGGAGAGTCCAATTGGGGTAAGCCATTCCGCGATGATCTTCCTCAGTTGCCGTAAGAGGTTTTCAGCTGTGTGCGTATTCTGGAAAGCGGTGATACAAAGCGTAGCCTGCCTAGGAAAGAGTTGGCGTTTGCGAGATGCTGCTACTGGTGCCGCCGCTGCTGTTCTTGCGGCGGGAGTCCATACATCTACCCAGTGGGCTGTCACAGTCATATAGTCCTGACCCTGCCCTGCTCCACTTGTCCACATGTCCGTGGTTAAGTGGACATTGGGTACAACTGCATTTTTTAGGACACTGGTGAGTCTTTTTCTGACGTCCGTGTACATTCTCGGTATCGCCTGCCTAGAGAAGTGGAACCTAGATGGTATTTGGTAACGGGGGCACACTGCCTCAATAAATTGTCTAGTTCCCTGTGAACTAACGGCGGATACCGGACGCACGTCTAACACCAACATAGTTGTCAAGGCCTCAGTTATCCGCTTTGCAGCAGGATGACTGCTGTGATATTTCATCTTCCTCGCAAAGGACTGTTGGACAGTCAATTGCTTACTGGAAGTAGTACAAGTGGGCTTACGACTTCCCCTCTGGGATGACCATCGACTCCCAGCAGCAACAACAGCAGCGCCAGCAGCAGTAGGCGTTACACGCAAGGATGCATCGGAGGAATCCCAGGCAGGAGAGGACTCGTCAGAATTGCCAGTGACATGGCCTGCAGGACTATTGGCATTCCTGGGGAAGGAGGAAATTGACACTGAGGGAGTTGGTGGGGTGGTTTGCGTGAGCTTGGTTACAAGAGGAAGGGATTTACTGGTCAGTGGACTGCTTCCGCTGTCGCCCAAAGTTTTTGAACTTGTCACTGACTTATTATGAATGCGCTGCAGGTGACGTATAAGGGAGGATGTTCCGAGGTGGTTAACGTCCTTACCCCTACTTATTACAGCTTGACAAAGGCAACACACGGCTTGACACCTGTTGTCCGCTTTTCTGTTGAAATACCTCCACACTGAAGAGCTGATTTTTTTGGTATTTTCACCAGGCATGTCAACGGCCATATTCCTCCCACGGACAACAGGTGTCTCCCCGGGTGCCTGACTTAAACAAACCACCTCACCATCAGAATCCTCCTGGTCAATTTCCTCCCCAGCGCCAGCAACACCCATATCCTCCTCATCCTGGTGTACTTCAACACTGACATCTTCAATCTGACTATCAGGAACTGGACTGCGGGTGCTCCTTCCAGCACTTGCAGGGGGCGTGCAAATGGTGGAAGGCGCATGCTCTTCACGTCCAGTGTTGGGAAGGTCAGGCATCGCAACCGACACAATTGGACTCTCCTTGTGGATTTGGGATTTCGAAGAACGCACAGTTCTTTGCGGTGCTTTTGCCAGCTTGAGTCTTTTCAGTTTTCTAGCGAGAGGCTGAGTGCTTCCATCCTCATGTGAAGCTGAACCACTAGCCATGAACATAGGCCAGGGCCTCAGCCGTTCCTTGCCACTCCGTGTGGTAAATGGCATATTGGCAAGTTTAGGCTTCTCCTCCGACAATTTTATTTTAGGTTTTGGAGTCCTTTTTTTACTGATATTTGGTGTTTTGGATTTGACATGCTCTGTACTATGACATTGGGCATCGGCCTTGGCAGACGACGTTGCTGGCATTTCATCGTCTCGGCCATGACTAGTGGCAGCAGCTTCAGCACGAGGTGGAAGTGGATCTTGATCTTTCCCTAATTTTGGAACCTCAACATTTTTGTTCTCCATATTTTAATAGGCACAACTAAAAGGCACCTCAGGTAAACAATGGAGATGGATGGATACTAGTATACTTATGGATGGACTGCCGAGTGCCGACACAGAGGTAGCTACAGCCGTGGACTACCGTACTGTGTCTGCTGCTAATATAGACTGGATGATAATGAGATGAAATCAATATATATATATATGTATGTATATATAATATCACTAGTACTGCAGCCGGACAGGTAGATAATATATTTATTAGGTAATGATGACTGATGACGGACCTGCTGGACACTGTCAGCTCAGCAGCACCGCAGACTGCTACAGTAAGCTACTATACTATAGTAGTATTGTTAGGCGCCGGGGTCCGCTCGGCCGTGCGGCCCGGCGCCTAGCAACCAGGGACGCCGTGCGCGTTCAGCCGCCGGCTCCCTGGCAACGCTAAGACGCCGGGCGCACGGAGCCGCTCTGACCTTAGCAACGGGGACGCCACGTTCAGCCGCGTTCCCCGTTGCTGGGTCTATTCTCATTACCCTGATTATGTGCTGGCCGTGCAGCATGCAAGCTGCACGGCATTTCTATTTGATTGTCCTGTCTGGATCTTGATTGGAGGGTGCCTGAATAAAGGCACCCTCAGGACTTCTTACAGACGCCGGTGATAGCTTCCTGTTTGCTGGTGTCTGCTGCAGAGAGTTCCCAGTCCCGGTCCTTTTGGTTGTTCCTGTCCTCAGAGATCCTGTACTCGGAAGTTACCATCTGTTCCTGGAGTCTGACCGAGCACCTTTAACATCTGGTGGTGTCGTGAGTCGCGGCGCAGCCGTGTGTTGCGGCTTGTCCGCTTCTGTTTATTATTTTGTTTAATTGTGTTCTGGAGCTTTGCGGAGGATTCCGCTTCCACAGATCCACTCTGGTGTCCGGCGGTGCCGGATAGGAGTGTCGGATCAGTGGATCTTTGGTTGTCCTTTTTCCTGGCGGCTAGTCCGCACATACCTTTTGATTTAGTTAGTTAGCTTGTAACCCCTGGCCTGGTTGCTTAGTCAGAGGGCCCCTTGTTATCACCCTGTCTCGGACTTCCCCTTGTCTCCCTTTAAGACCTGCGGGGGCATCGGGGTTGGGCAGACATAATCCGCCCTTCGAACGCGGCTGCCATGGGCTCAAGCAACCATAGTCTCGCAAGGGATTTCTGATTACACGGGCGAGACAACGGAGTTAGGGCGCCAGGGGTTACTAGGCTATCCAGCTCCCACAACCAGCTTGTTTTCCTGTACTCAGATCCCTGCCATAAGATCTCCTCCGGTCTGGAGTACAGGAATCATAACATTATCACCGGCCAACAAAAGAAAAGATTAAACTTACAGTAAATTTTTTAACTTTTTAGTTGGGAGATTTTTTGTCGGCCTTATGAATCCCACCGGTGTTGGGCCAAACCCTGGCCAGCTTCTTGTTAGTCAGATTCAGGAACTTACTCAGATGGTTCAGGATCTGTCCCTCCGGGTGAGGTCACAGGAAGATCTGTTACGGACTTCACCGAGGGTCATCCCTGAACCAAAAATGCATCTGCCTGACCGTTTTTCTGGGGATAGAAAACAGTTTTTTAATTTTAAAGAATCTTGCAAACTGTATTTTCGTTTAAGACCAGTTACCTCAGGTACAGAGGCTCAGCGGGTTGGGATTATTATTTCTCTACTTCAGGGGGATCCTCAGACCTGGGCTTTTGGTTTAAAGACAGACGATCCGGCCTTATCGTCTGTAGACGCCTTTTTAAAATCTTTAGGGCTATTGTATGACGACCCTGATAGAGAGGCGTCCGCAGAAAGTCAGTTGCGTGCTCTTAGACAGGGTAGGAATCCCGCAGAGAATTATTGTACGGAGTTTCGCCGTTGGTCGAACGACTGTGGCTGGAATGACCCAGCCCTGCGCAGTCAGTTTCGCCTCGGTTTATCTGAATCTATAAAAGACAGTCTCCTCCAGTATCCCGCTCCTGAGACCCTCGATAACCTCATGGAGCTATCTATTAAAATAGATTGTCGGCTCAGAGAGCGGAGGGCTGAAAAAGGGGCATCTGTCGGGTCCTCTCCCTGGGTTCCTTCCATTCCTGTAGACATCGAGGAGCCTATGCAGATTGGTCTCTCCAAATTGTCTCCGGAAGAAAGAACCAGGAGGCAAAATTATGGTCTGTGTTTATACTGCGGAGGTAAGGGACATTTTGCCCGTAGTTGTCCAAACAAGTTGGGAAACTTCCTGACCAAGTGAGTTGTGAGGGGGTTCACTTTGGTCTGCAGCTCATCTCCTCAAATAATTCACTGTTGGTTCCTGCTAAAGTTTCCTATGGCAGACTCTGTTCCTCGGTCTCTGCTTTTGTGGACAGTGGAGCTGCAGGAAACTTTATGGATTTAACATGGGCCAAGGCCTTAGGTATTCCTCAGCTAACCTTGGGTAGGTGTATCACCATGCATGGTTTAGATGGGAGTCCTTTATCCAATGGGGTTATTTCTCTATGTACACCTCCTGTTTTGCTCTCGGTGGGAGCTCTGCATTCTGAAAAAATTGAGTTTTTCCTTACCCATTGTCCAGCAGTTCCTGTGGTTCTGGGTCATCCTTGGCTGGCCTTTCATAATCCCATCATTAATTGGCAGTCTGGGGAGATCCTACAATGGGGTACCATCTGTGATAAAGAATGTATTACGCTTCCTATCCGAGTAGCTGCCGCCAGTTCCGCACATATTCCTGGGGAATACCAGGATTTTGTTGATGTGTTTTCCAAGGGCAATGCGGATATTTTGCCTCCCCATAGGCCTTATGATTGTGCCATTGAGTTAATTCCTGGTGCCACGTTGCCTAAAGGAAGGTTATATGCATTGTCTGGTCCTGAAACGGTGGCCATGAATGAGTATGTGAAAGAAAGCCTTGGGAAAGGGTTTATCAGGCCATCTAAATCCCCTTTAAGTGCAGGTTTCTTCTTCGTAGAGAAGAAGGATGGTTCACTCAGACCCTGCATTGACTTTAGAGCTTTGAATAAGATCTCAGTAAAGAATACTTACCCTCTGCCGCTGATCTCTGTCCTCTTTGATCAGCTACGTTCGGCTGTTATTTTTTCTAAGATTGATCTTAGAGGAGCATATAACCTCATCAGAATCAGGTCAGGGGATGAGTGGAAAACGGCATTTAGTACTCAGTCGGGCCACTATGAGTATCTGGTCATGCCATTCGGCCTATCTAACGCTCCGGCAGTTTTCCAGGATCTCATTAATGATGTGCTCCGTGAGTTTCTGGGAAGATTCGTCGTGGTCTATTTAGACGATATTTTGATATATTCTGACTCCGTGGAACAACATGTTACCCAGGTGCGTCAGGTGCTAAAGAGATTACGTGAAAATCACTTATATGCCAAGCTGGAGAAGTGTGAATTTCATGTCACGGAAGTATCCTTTTTAGGGTACATTATTTCCCCTCGGGGATTCCGAATGGAACCAAAAAAGCTCCATGCCATCCTTAGTTGGGCGCAACCCACCAATTTAAAAGCAATTCAGCGCTTTTTAGGGTTTGCAAACTACTATAGAAGATTTATTCACTCTTTCTCTGACCTAGTTGCTCCCATTGTGGCACTTACTAAGAAGGGAGCAGATCCTACCAATTGGTCATGTGAAGCGGAGTTATCTTTTCAGGCCTTGAAACAAGCTTTTGTCTCAGCCCCTGTCCTTAGACATCCCAACCCAGAATTACCTTTCATTGTTGAGGTGGATGCCTCGGAGGTTGGAGTAGGGGCTATCCTTTCTCAGAAGGATCCAGATTCCCTTGAGTTACATCCTTGTGCCTTTATTTCCAGGAAATTCTCATCTGCAGAATCCAACTACGATGTTGGTAACCGGGAATTGCTGGCTATTAAATGGGCTTTCGAGGAGTGGAGACATTGGCTTGAAGGAGCTACCCACACCATTTCAGTTTTGACTGATCACAAAAATCTTCAATACATTGAATCGGCTAAACGACTGAATGCCCGACAGGCTCGTTGGGCTTTATTTTTTACTCGTTTCAAATTCATTATCACCTTCAGACCAGGTTCCAAGAATACCAAGGCAGATGCCCTGTCACGCAGTTTCCTTCCGGTTCAAGACAACAGTCCTGTTACTCCCATACTTCCGCCTTCAGTCATTCAGGCAGGTCTCACACAGGATGTATTTTCCCAATTAAAACTGCTTCAACATCAAGCTCCGGGAAATACTCCTGCTAGTCGTCTTTTTGTTCCTGAGTTTTTGAGAGCAACTGTTTTGGCGGAATTTCATGATAGCAAAGTTGCAGGGCATCCGGGAATCGCTAAGACTTTGGAATTAGTATCCCGCTCAGTATGGTGGCCTGGTCTTTCCAAAGACATTAAAGAGTTTGTTTTTTCGTGTCAGGTCTGTGCACAGCATAAAGTTCCCCGTTCTTTGCCTATTGGTCAACTTATGCCCTTGAAAGTTCCTCTTAGGCCATGGTCGCATATCTCCATGGATTTTGTGGTGGATCTCCCTCTGTCAGCCGGATGCCGAGTCATATGGGTGGTAGTGGACCGTTTTAGCAAGATGGCCCATTTTATTGCTCTTCCCCGATTGCCATCTGCCCAGGGATTGGCAGTCTTGTTCCTCCGTCATGTTTTCAGACTCCATGGGTTACCCACTGATATTGTTTCTGACAGGGGTCCACAATTCATTGCGCAATTTTGGAGGTCTTTTTGTGCTTCGTTAAAAATGAAATTATCTTTAACCTCCGGCTATCATCCACAATCCAATGGACAGACTGAGCGAGTTAACCAATCTCTAAAACAATATTTGCGTTTGTACTCGGCCAAACTCCAAAATGACTGGTCTGAGTTTCTTCCATTGGCGGAGTTTGCTTATAATAATGCCTGTCATTCCTCCACCAATGTGTCTCCATTTTTTGCAGTTTTTGGTTTCCACCCCAGAGCTAATTCATTTTTTCAACATTCCTCTGTCTCCTCTCTGGCCCTGACCTCTCATCTTAAACTTATTTGGAAAAAAGTGCACCTGGCTCTCAGAAAAGCAGCTTTCCGGGAAAAAAAATTTTCTGACAGGCTCCGGCGGCCGTGCACTTTTAAAGTAGGAGACAGGGTGTGGTTGTCGACTCGCAACATCAAACTTCGACAAACCTCAGCCAGATTGGGTCCTAGATTTATTGGACCATTTCTCATTATCAAAAAAGTCAATCCAGTTGCTTTCCGGTTACGTTTACCAAAAACTTTACGGATCGGAAATACCTTCCATTGCTCATTGCTTAAACCATATGTTTCGTCCAGCAGATTTCCTCGTAAAAAATCTCAGGGGAGATCATCAGTTAATGTACAGGGTCAGCAAGAGTTCTTGGTTGAGAAGGTTCTCGATTCCAAGTTGTCCCGGGGTCGGCTTTATTTTTTGGTGCATTGGAGAGGTTATGGGCCAGAGGAAAGGTCGTGGGTCCTGGATGAAGACCTTCATGCCCCAAAGCTCAAAAAAGCATTTTTTCGTGAATTTCCTCGGAAACCTGGCTTTAGGGGTTCCTTGACCCCTCCTCAAGGGGGGGGTACTGTTAGGCGCCGGGGTCCGCTCGGCCGTGCGGCCCGGCGCCTAGCAACCAGGGACGCCGTGCGCGTTCAGCCGCCGGCTCCCTGGCAACGCTAAGACGCCGGGCGCACGGAGCCGCTCTGACCTTAGCAACGGGGACGCCACGTTCAGCCGCGTTCCCCGTTGCTGGGTCTATTCTCATTACCCTGATTATGTGCTGGCCGTGCAGCATGCAAGCTGCACGGCATTTCTATTTGATTGTCCTGTCTGGATCTTGATTGGAGGGTGCCTGAATAAAGGCACCCTCAGGACTTCTTACAGACGCCGGTGATAGCTTCCTGTTTGCTGGTGTCTGCTGCAGAGAGTTCCCAGTCCCGGTCCTTTTGGTTGTTCCTGTCCTCAGAGATCCTGTACTCGGAAGTTACCATCTGTTCCTGGAGTCTGACCGAGCACCTTTAACATCTGGTGGTGTCGTGAGTCGCGGCGCAGCCGTGTGTTGCGGCTTGTCCGCTTCTGTTTATTATTTTGTTTAATTGTGTTCTGGAGCTTTGCGGAGGATTCCGCTTCCACAGATCCACTCTGGTGTCCGGCGGTGTCGGATAGGAGTGTCGGATCAGTGGATCTTTGGTTGTCCTTTTTCCTGGCGGCTAGTCCGCACATACCTTTTGATTTAGTTAGTTAGCTTGTAACCCCTGGCCTGGTTGCTTAGTCAGAGGGCCCCTTGTTATCACCCTGTCTCGGACTTCCCCTTGTCTCCCTTTAAGACCTGCGGGGGCATCGGGGTTGGGCAGACATAATCCGCCCTTCGAACGCGGCTGCCATGGGCTCAAGCAACCATAGTCTCGCAGGGGATTTCTGATTACACGGGCGAGACAACGGAGTTAGGGCGCCAGGGGTTACTAGGCTATCCAGCTCCCACAACCAGCTTGTTTTCCTGTACTCAGATCCCTGCCATAAGATCTCCTCCGGTCTGGAGTACAGGAATCATAACAAGTATGTACAAAGAAGAAAGAAAAAAAAAAACCACGGGTAGGTGGTATACAATTATGGATGGACTGCCGAGTGCCGACACAGAGGTAGCTACAGCCGTGGACTAACGTACTGTGTCTGCTGCTAATATAGACTGGATGATTGATAATGAGATGAAATCAATATATATATATGTATGTATATATAATATCACTAGTACTGCAGCCGGACAGGTAGATAATATATTTATTAGGTAATGATGACTGATGACGGACCTGCTGGACACTGTCAGCTCAGCAGCACCGCAGACTGCTACAGTAAGCTACTATACTATACTAGTAGTATGTACAAAGAAGAAAGAAAGAAAAAAACCACGGGTAGGTGGTATACAATTATGGATGGACTGACGAGTGCCGACACAGAGGTAGCTACAGCCGTGGACTAACGTACTGTGTCTGCTGCTAATATAGACTGGATGATTGATAATGAGATGAAATCAATATATATATATGTATGTATATATAATATCACTAGTACTGCAGCCGGACAGGTAGATAATATATTTATTAGGTAATGATGACTGATGACGGACCTGCTGGACACTGTCAGCTCAGCAGCACCGCAGACTGCTACAGTAAGCTACTATACTATACTAGTAGTATGTACAAAGAAGAAAGAAAAAAAAAACCACGGGTAGGTGGTATACAATTATGGATGGACTGCCGAGTGCCGACACAGAGGTAGCTACAGCCGTGGACTAACGTACTGTGTCTGCTGCTAATATAGACTGGATGATTGATAATGAGATGAAATCAATATATATATATGTATGTATATATAATATCACTAGTACTGCAGCCGGACAGGTAGATAATATATTTATTAGGTAATGATGACTGATGACGGACCTGCTGGACACTGTCAGCTCAGCAGCACCGCAGACTGCTACAGTAAGCTACTATACTATACTAGTAGTATGTACAAAGAAGAAAGAAAAAAAAAAAACCACGGGTAGGTGGTATACAATTATGGATGGACTGCCGAGTGCCGACACAGAGGTAGCTACAGCCGTGGACTAACGTACTGTGTCTGCTGCTAATATAGACTGGATGATTGATAATGAGATGAAATCAATATATATATATATGTATGTATATATAATATCACTAGTACTGCAGCCGGACAGGTAGATAATATATTTATTAGGTAATGATGACTGATGACGGACCTGCTGGACACTGTCAGCTCAGCAGCACCGCAGACTGCTACAGTAAGCTACTATACTATACTAGTAGTATGTACAAAGAAGAAAGAAAAAAAAAAACCACGGGTAGGTGGTATACAATTATGGATGGACTGCCGAGTGCCGACACAGAGGTAGCTACAGCCGTGGACTAACGTACTGTGTCTGCTGCTAATATAGACTGGATGATTGATAATGAGATGAAATCAATATATATATATGTATGTATATATAATATCACTAGTACTGCAGCCGGACAGGTAGATAATATATTTATTAGGTAATGATGACTGATGACGGACCTGCTGGACACTGTCAGCTCAGCAGCACCGCAGACTGCTACAGTAAGCTACTATACTCTATAGTAGTATGTACAAAGAAGAAAGAAAAAAAAAAACCACGGGTAGGTGGTATACAATTATGGATGGACTGCCGAGTGCCGACACAGAGGTAGCTACAGCCGTGGACTAACGTACTGTGTCTGCTGCTAATATAGAGTCTAGACTGGATGATAAATTATTGATAATGAGATGAAATCAATATAATATCACTAGTACTGCAGCCGGACAGGTACTATATATATTTATTATGTAATGACTGATGACGGACCTGCTGGACACTGTCAGGTCAGCACAGCACCGCAGACTGCTACAGTAAGCTACTATAGTAGTATGTATAAAGAAGAATGAAAAAAAAAAAAACACGGGTAGGTGGTATACAATATTATATATATATATATATATATTATATACAATTATATATATATATATATATATATATATATATTAAACTGGTGGTGATTGATTATTAAACTGGTGGTCACTTCAGGTCACGTTGCAACTTGCAACTAGTACTCCGAGGCCTAAGCAGACAATCACAAAATATATTATTATACTGGTGGTCAGTGTGGTCACAACAATGGCAGTGTGGCACTGACTCTGGCAGCAAAAGTGTGCACTGTACGTTATATGTACTCCTGAGTCCTGCTCTCAGACTCTAACTGCTCCCCACTGTCAGTGTCTCCCCCACAAGTCAGATAATACACTTACAGTCACACTATCTATTATCTAATCTAGTATAAAATATCACTTCAGCAGCAAGTAGTATAGTAGTATACAGTATAGTAGTACTCCTCCTAATAATGCTCCCCAAAATACTGTGTCTCTCTCTTCTCTAAACGGAGAGGACGCCAGCCACGTCCTCTCCCTATGACTCTCAATGCACGTGTGAAAATGGCGGCGACGCGCGGCTCCTTATATAGAATCCGAGTCTCGCGATAGAATCCGAGCCTCGCGAGAATCCGACAGCGTGATGATGACGTTCGGGCGCGCTCGGGTTAGCCGAGCAAGGCGGGAAGATCCGAGCCTGCTCGGACCCGTGTAAAAAACCTGAAGTTCGGGCGGGTTCGGATTCAGAGGAACCGAACCCGCTCATCTCTAGTAAAATCAGAATAAAAAATGTGTGGGGTCCCCCCTCCAAAGCATAACCAGCCTCGGGCTCTTCTAGCCGGTCCTGGTTCTAAAAATCCGGGGGGAAAACTGACAGGGGATCCCCCGTATTTTTAAAACCAGCACCAGGCTCTGCGCCTGGTGCTGGTGCAAAAAATACGGGGGACAAAAAGAGTAGGGGTCACCAGCATCGGGCTCCACTAGCTGGGTAGATAATGCCACAGCCGGGGGCCACTTTTATACAGCGCCCTGCGGCCGTGGCATTAAATACGCAACTAGTCACCCCTGGCCGGGGTACCCTGGAGGAGTGGGGATCCCTTCAATCAAGAGGTCCCCCCCAGCCACCCAAGGGCCAGGGGTGAAGCCCGAGGCTGTCCCCCCCATCCAAGGGCTGCAGATGGGGGGCAGATAGCCTTTTGAAAATTGAAAGAATATTGTTTTTTCCAGTAGTACTACAAGTCCCAGCAAGCCTCCCCCGCAAGCTGGTACTTGGAGAACCACAAGTACCAGCATGCGGGAGAAAAACAGGCCCGCTGGTACCTGTAGTTCTACTGGGAAAAAAATACCCAAATAAAAACAGGAGACACACACCGTGAAAGTAAAACTTTATTTCACACCTGCCGACACACACATACTTACCTATGTTGACCCGCCGACTGGCACGTCTCCAATGTCGCCGACGATCCGGGGTACCTGTGAATAAAATTATACTCACCTGATCCAGTGTGCAGATTATAATCCACGTACTTGGCAAAAAAAAAAAAATGAAGACCCGGACCAGGCGGACTGAAAGGGTCCCATGTTTACACATGGGACCCCTTTCCCCTGTCACAGAAAGGTCTCTTCAGCCAATCAGGAAGCGCCACTTCGTGGCACTCTCCTGATTGGCTCTGCGCGTCTAAGCTCAGACGCGCATTGCACAGCCCCCTCCATTACGTTCAATGGTGGGAACTTTGCGGTCAGCGGTGAGGTCACCCGCGGTCAGCCGCTGACCGCGGGTAACCCCACCGCTGACCGCAAAGTTCCCACCATTGAAACTAATGGAGGGAGCTGTGCGATGCGCTGTCTGCCAGCTCAGACGCGCATACAGCCAATCAGGAGAGTGCCACGACGTGGCGCTTCCTGATTGGCTGAAGGGACCTTCTGTGACAGCAGTCACGGGGGGTCTCTGCATTCGGGGAAAGGGGTCCCATGTGTAAACATGGGACCCCTTTCAGTCCGCCTGGTCCGGGTGTTCATTTTTGTTTTTTTGCAAAGTACGTGGATTATAATCTGAACACTGGATCAGGTGAGTATAATTTTATTCACAGGTACCCCGGATCGTCGGCGACATTGGAGACGTGCCAGTCGGCGGGTCAACATAGGTAAGTATGTGTGTGTCGGCAGGTGTGAAATAAAGTTTTACTTTCACGGTGTGTGTCTCCTGTTTTTATTTGGGTATTTTTTTTCCAGTAGAACTACAGGTACCAGCGGGCCCGTTTTTCTCCCGCATGCTGGTACTTGTGGTTCTCCAAGTACCAGCTTGCAGGGGAGGCTTGCTGGGACTTGTAGTACTACTGGAAAAAACAATATTCTTTCAATTTTCAAAAGGCTATCAGCCCCCCATCCGCAGCCCTTGGATGGGGGGGGACAGCCTCGGGCTTCACCCCTGGCCCTTGAGTGACAGGGTGGGGGACCCCTTGATTGAAGGGGTCCCCACTCCTCCAGGGTACCCCGGCCAGGGGTGACTAGTTGCGTATTTAATGCCACGGCCGCAGGGCGCTGTATAAAAGTGACCCCCGGCTGTGGCATTATCTACCCAGCTAGTGGAGCCCGATGCTGGTGTAAAAAATACGGGGGACCCCTACTCTTTTTGTCCCCCGTATTTTTTGCACCAGCACCAGGCGCAGAGCCCAGTGCTGGTTTTAAAAATACGGGGGATCCCCTGTCAGTTTTTCCCCTGGATTTTTAGAACCAGGACCGGCTCGAAGAGCCCGAGGCTGGTTATGCTTTGGAGGGGGGACCCCACGCAATTTTTTTTCGGGTTTTTTCCCGTTTTTTTTAAATCTAATCAAAATCCGTCAAATTGGCCGTTTTTCGACAGCGGGACTGTCGAATCCGTTTTTTATTGAATATGTTGAATTCCGGCACCCACTTGCCGGAATTCGACGGTCGAATTGTGTCGAATTAAAAAACGGTCGAAAAATTGCCGCAATTCGCCGTCAATTGCATATACCCCTATAAGTGCTGGTGCAATTCATTATTGCTTCGTAGTCAGGACAACGGCTCCGAAAAGCAGCTGTCCCCACTATCAGTAATACAGCTACTGAAGCACCAGTGTTACTTACCCCAGTATCCGGTCTATAGATCTACACTAAAAAGGTCTACAGTCAATGGGTCAACCACTAATGGTAGACATGCACTAGGCCAACAGGGTCAAAAGGTCGTCAGGGTCAAAAGGTCGACATGTAAAAGGGAGACAGTTCAAATGGCCGATAGGATCAAAAGGTCGACAGGGTCAAAGGGTCGATATGATAATGGTCGACACAAATATGTTCGACACTAGCCTTTTTATTCTATATATTTTTTCAACTTTACCATCCACGTGAACTACGATTATGAATAGTAACCTTGCCCAAAGCTCTTTCACCATGCAAGTGGACGCGGTACACTAATGGGGCTTGTTTGTGACAGAAAAGTGACAAAACACCTAAAAAATTAAATAAATTGCGTCTACCTTTTTTGTGTCTACCATTTGCATGCTGACCGTTTGACCCTGTCGACCTTTTCTACTATCTACCTATCCTATGTTGACCTTTTGACCCTGTCGACCTTTTGACCCTGTCAACCTAGTGCATGTCTACCATTAGTGGTAGACCTATTGGCTGTAGTCCTTTTTAATGTATCTCTTATAATCCACACCCACTCACCACGGAGGTGCCGGCCGTCTGCGCATGCATGAGCTGAGGTCACACATGTGCACAGCCAATGGTCTCACAGTACAATGGAGGCTGAGGGATCTGCTTGGAATCCTCTTTGAAACCTTGGACAGCCTTCCCATAGGAAGGAGCAGGGCTTCAGAAATTAACATCATCTGAAGGTGGCATTGATTCCCACAAGCAAACTCAGAAAATTTTCAGTTTTCAGAGTTTGCTAATAATGAATGGGACCATAACAAAAAACATGCCCCAAAGGTCTACCTTCCCTGTAATTTCACTTCACAATATAGGGCCTAATTCAGAGTTGATTGCAGCAGCATATTTGTTAGCAGTTGGGCAAAACCATGGTGGTCATTCCGAGTTGTTCGCTCGTTGCCGATTTTCGCTATGCTGCGATTTGTTGCTAAATGCGCATGGTACGCAGAGCGCATGCGCTAAGTTATTTAACACAAAACTTAGTAGATTTGCTGGTGTTCGTGCAGCGCTTTTCAGTCACACTGCTGATCGGTGAATGATTGACAGGAAAGGGGCGTTCCTGGGTGGTAACTGAGCGTTTTCCGGGAGTGTGCTAAAAAACGAAGGCATGTCAGGGAAAAACACGGGAGTGTCTGGAGAAACGGGGGAGTGGCTGGCCGAACGCAGGGCGTGTTTGTGACGTCAAACCAGGAACTAAACGGACTGAGCTGATCGCAATCTAGGAGTAGGTCTGGAGCTACTCAGAAACTGCAAGAAAATATTTAGTAGCAAATCTGCTAATCTTTTGTTCGCTATTCTGCTAAGCTAAGATACTCTCCCAGAGGGCGGCGGCCTAGCGTTTGCAATGCTGCTAAAAGCAGCTAGCGAGCGAACAACTCGGAATGAGGGCCCATATGCACTGCAGGGGGGGGGGGGGGGGGGGCAAATATAACATGTGCAGAGAGAGTTAGATTTGGGTGGGGTGTGTTCAAACTGAAATCTAAATTGCAGTGTAAAAATAAAGCAGTCAGTATTTTGCCTGCACAGAAACAAAATAACCCACCAAAATCTAACTCTCTCTGCACATGTTATATCTGCCACACCTGCAGTGCACGTGGGTTTTGCCCAACTGCTAACAAATTTGCTGCTGCGATCAACTCAGAATTACCCCCATAGTTCTCTCTATGGAAAGCACATCTGTTTTGTGCAGAAGATACGGGGCAACCATTAAGATGTCTAGATTTAAGGGAAAGGAAACTGCTAGAGAGGAAGGGTGCATTGGGCTGTGGTGAAATGATTCATTGTGGCATAATGGGCCACTGGTACCTAAATTCTGCACACAATGGTATTTAACAATTCATTTTACCAGGTCATAGAAACATATACATTTTCAAGACATCTACTCATGTTGTTATTGATATTGGAGGTACAAACTGGTAAGTGAGACGGTCATGTCATGTTATTCCAAGCATCAGATTGACATTAAGAAACATGGGTATCAAAGGCGTGCGCAGCACATTTTATTAGGGGGTGCACCGTCGGAGGGTTGTGTCTAGCACCGCCTTTTGAGCGTGTCTAGCACTATCTATTGACGGTCAACGCAATATAAAATATCCACCCTTGTACCAATCCTAATAAAGCAGATACATTGTCAGATGTTGTGGTGTGCACTAAACAAACACCCCTCATGGCACTCACTGCAATTACACTGCTCCTCCTCAGCCTGGTCTGGCTCCCCCTCTCTTTCCCCTGCAAGCTGCAGCAGCTTACTTACAAGTCAGTCACTCACTGACACTGACAGTCGCAGACTAGTACTGCTGCTGCTGGAAAAACGAGTGACGTGTCAGTGGTGCTACCGACCGCCTGCCAGTATTGAATTTGTCTTCCTAAAAGGAATGCTGGCTGCATGCTGATCCTCATCAGTGACTGGCGTTGGCATAGAATAGAAGGGGAGAGGTGGGCACGTGGCGGGTGGGCGTGCGAGCAGCATGAAGTCATCACGTCACATCACGCTGTTTTTGTACATGGAGGTGGAGCCGGGAGTTTGAAAGCCGGTGGCAGTGGCACCCTTGATTAACCCAGGCGTCCGGTCAATAATGCCGTCCTGACAGCGTGCAGCGCAGAGGGGACAGTAATCAGCCTGCTTGGCTATCGCTGCATCAGGCATGTGAGATCGGGGTGCCAGACATTAGGGGGTGCCTGTGCGCACCAGGCACCCCCCCCCCTGCGCACGCCTATGATGGGTATAAAGCGGGAAATACTTTCTTGAAGATCATTACAATACAAGGGTTAAAAATTGATTTGTTTGAAAACACTAACAATGGTTTTCAATATATAACAGAATCATTGTAATGGGCTATGGGTCATAACGGATCAATCCAGCAACATGGCACAGTAAGACTATGTAGAGAACGCATGTTATATTTAGCAAGATGTGGCTATGTGGTGGGGCCTTGGGACTATAAGGCATTGTGTAATGATAATGCTATGGTCAGTGCCAGAGGCAAACGCAGGATTTATCCAGGGGGGTTTCCGTGGGTGTGTATGTGTGTATGGGTGTGTGTGTGTGTGTCTCTGTATGTATGGGATGCAGTTAAAATGCCGGCTGTCAGGATCCCGCCGTTCAGGAGACTGACGCCGGAATCCCAACATCCACAGGGTATTCCACTCGGTTGGTGGGTCCAAGCCACCAACCGAGTGGGAATATAACATGTGGCGAGGGAAGTGAGCCACCGGGCCCAAAGCATTGCGAGCACAGGTGACTCACTGCCTCACTTCCAACAGACAGGTTGCTGCTGTCGGTATTCTGACAGACAGCATCCCGTTTACCTGTAAAACATACAGATTATACATTTTATATATATATATATATATATATATATATATACACAGTGGGGCAAAAAGTATTTGGACAACCACCGATTGTGCAAGTTCACCCACTTAAAAAGATGAGAGAGGTCTGTAATTTCCATCATAGGTACACTTCAGCTGTGAGAGACAGAGTCTGAAAAAAAAAACCCCTAGGAAATCACATTGCATGATTTTTAAACAATTTATTTGTATATTCTTGCGGAGGGGGGGGGGGGGGCAGCGCCTCTGCTGCCCCTCAATGTGCTGCGTCTAGTCTCCATTTGTTTGATTTGTTAGCCAATTAGAGCTTGCGGACCGGCTCCTGATTGGCTGCCGGTCCGCAAGCTCTGATTGGCTAACGAACCGGCGCCAAGATACCCGCCACCAGAGACCAGACTGTCTTCATGGAGCAGCATTGAGGGGCAGGAGAGGCGCTGCACTGCTCTCTCCTCCCCTCACATTACAGAGGCAGCGGTGAGTGGCCCGCGGGGGAGCGGGGGTGGGGGGGGGGGGCAGTGGTGGTAATGTGTATCTTGGGGCTATGTGTATCTGACGCTGTGTGGGGCAATGTGTATCTTACTGTCCGGGTCAATTTGCATCTGTTATTGTGTGGGGCAGTGTGTATCTGTCACTGTGTGGGGCAATGTGTGTCTCACTGTGTGGGGCAATGTGTATCTAACTGTCACTGTGTGGGTCAATGTGTATCTGTCACTGTGTGGGTCAATGTGTATCTGTCACTGTGTGGGGCAATGTGTATCTGTCACTGTGTGGGGCAATGTGTATCTGTCACTGTGGGGCTATATGTATCTGTCACTGTGTGGGGCAATGTGTATCTGTCACTGTGAGGCAATATGTATCTGTCACTGTGGGGCAATGTGTATCTGGAACTGTGGGGCAATGTGTATCTGGCACTGTGGGGCAATGTGTATCTGGCACTGTGGGGCAATGTGTATCTGGAACTGTGGGGCAATGTGTATCTGGCACTGTGGGGCAATGTGTATCTGGCACTGTGGGGCAATGTGTATCTGGAACTGTGGGGCAATTTGTATCTGGAACTGTGGGGCAATGTGTATCTGGCACTGTGGGGCAATGTGAATCTGGCATTGTGGGGCTATATGTATCTGGCACTGTGTGGCAATGTGTATCTGGCACTGTGGGGCAATGTGAAGCTGGCACTGTGGGGCAATGTGAATCTGGCACTGTGGGGCAATGTGTATCTGGCACTGTGTGTCAATGTGTATCTGGCACTGTGGGGCAATGTGTATCTGTCACTGTGGGGCAATGTGTATCTGGCACTGTGGAGCAATATGTATCTGGCACTGTGGGGCAATGTGTATCTGTCACTGTGGGGTAGTATGTATCTGACACTGTGGGGCAATGTGTATCTGGCACTGTGGGGTAATGTGCATCTGGCACTGTGGGGCAATGTGTATCTGGCATTGTGGGGCAATGTGTATCTGGCACTGTGGGGCAATAGTGTATTTGTCACTGTGGGGCAATGTGTATCTGGCACTGTGGGGCAATATGTATCTGGCACTGTGGGGCAATGTGTATCTGTCACTGTGGGGTAGTATGTATCTGACACTGTGGGGCAATGTGTATCTGGCACTGTGGGGTAATGTGCATCTGGCACTGTGGGGAAATGTGTATCTGGCATTGTGAGGCAATGTGTATCTGGCACTGTGGGGCAATAGTGTATCTGGCACTGTGGGGCAATAGTGTATCTGGCAGTGTGGGGCAATGTGTATCTGGCACTGTGGGGCAACTGTGTATGTGGCACTGTGGGGCAATTTTATATCTGGCACTGTGGGGCAATGTGTATCTGGCACTATGTGTACTGTGTAAAAAGGGGACTCTGCGTGTGTACTGTGTAAAAAGGGGACTCTGCCTGCGTATTGTGTAAATAGGGGCTCTGCCTGTGTACTGTGTAAATAGGGAACTCTACTGCCGTAATGTGCAAAAATTGAATGAAGGTGTGCTGAGAGACGACACAAGGGGTGATAGTCATGTTGGCACGCCCCATTTTCAGTGGCCACTCCCCTTCTAGTATGTGGCTAAGCCCCTTCTGGCACGTGGCCACACCCATTTTTTTTGACGTATAGATGATGTTATGTTTTTGTTTGTTTTTTTTGGGGGGTAGGGGTGGCGCCACTTTTGATCTTGCCCTGGGCTCCGAAAACCCTAGTTACGCCTCTGCTCATGACATACCAACTCAGACACTCCAGTTACCCAGTATCAACATAGCAACATAACCAAAAGTGCATGTCAGTATAATAGAAGAAAGGGATACACTGGTCACATATAGAAAGAAAACACTGTAGAGGGCAAATGATGCGCACATCCAAGAAAAGAACAACGGTAAAGATGAAAATGAAAAAGGATAATCTATATAAT
Source organism: Pseudophryne corroboree (assembly GCF_028390025.1). Classification (NCBI taxonomy): domain Eukaryota; kingdom Metazoa; phylum Chordata; class Amphibia; order Anura; family Myobatrachidae; genus Pseudophryne; species Pseudophryne corroboree. The sequence continues at coordinate 90,167,281 of NC_086453.1, read as the reverse complement.
AAAATCAAGTGCTGTGTGGAAGAACGGGGAACATAATACTTGGGACACAAAGTCTTATGGAAAGATATTAGTCTTTATTTAAGCCTGTTGTTACAATTGACATGATAATGTAACATAAGTGATAGTACTGTATATAATATTCATTATACACTGGAATGTAATCGATTGAAAGAAGATATACTACTCTGTAAAAACAGTTGTATAGGTTGACTTTTACTAGTAACTGTCATTTTGTACAATGTTGAAAATTGGTGTTTCAATAAAAAAAATTTACTTAAAAAAAAAATCAAGTGCTGATAAGAGAAATAGACAGATGAGGGGGAAAAGACAGAAATGGAGTAAGAGGGGGTGAAAGAGGAAGGTAAAAAGTGGGGAGCACTAAAGAGAAAGAGAGGAGGAAACAGAGACTTGAGAGAGAGCAAAAGAGGGAGAGAGAGAGATAGGGGTAAATTACTAAGATGGGAGTTCTATTTAAGATGGGATGTTGCCCATAGCAACCAATCAGATTCCAGGTATTATCTTCTAGAAGGTGCTAGATAAATGAGAAGTAAAATCTGATTGGTTGCTATGGGCAACATCCCATCTTAAATAGAACTCCCATCTTAGTAAATTTACCCCCTAGAGAGAAGGAAAGAGAAACACACCCAGTAATACATGAGCATATATTGCAGCATGTAAATGTCTGAATAATCTTGTAATAATGGTTCATTACGCAGCACGTTCCTTTATGATCCTACAAGCTCAATGTTTGAAATGAGCAACTTGATTGGAGCTTTAAAAATACTTTTGATTTATTCTAACACATGATCTGTTTTTCTCTAAGGTAAATGCAGTGAAGCAGGACAGATTTGCTCCCATCACATCACTCACGTGTACTTTTGTTAGCTTTAGAGAACTGTACTTAACAAATCTGCAGGAATTCATCCTCTAAGGCTGCCAGGATGAGGATATTATCCGATTGTTGCCCAGTTTATGCCGCCTCTCACTCACTTGCAGCCTCTCAGGAGACTGAACATCTCACAGTGATAATTATAGATGTAGCTTGCAGACTTGGCCCATTTACTTTTCACACAGAGCAGAGGACAGCATATAGACAGCATATAGAAAGCATATAGAGCAAGCTCACCAAGAACCTTTGCCTGCAGCACAAAGTTCCACAATCATTTGCACTGCGGTATTTTGGCCTGTCAGTGACACTGCTACAATAAATCCAACACAAAAGCTTAAACAAAAAGCATTTGGCTTAAAGCAAAACAAAAGTTATAATTAATATAATATGTAACTGACCCTCTCTTGCAGAATAACAACTGCAAAGCTTGAATAACAAAAGAAAAAAAAAACTCACACGCAAACTCGTTCTTCCCAGTTGGACGGAGTCAAGCAAAGACATTAGGGGGATACGGTCAAGATCCCGCCGGACAGAATCCCAGCGGTCGAAATACTGACACCGGAATCCCGACCGGCACAATCCCGACATATTCTCCCTCCGTGGGTGTCCACGACACCCGTAGAGGGAGAATAAAATAGTGTGCCGAGCGTAGCGAGGCACCGTGCCCACAGCGTGGCGAGCGCAGTGAGCCCGCAAGGGGCTGCGTTCCGCTCGCCACCCCTGTCGGGATTCTGCTGGTCGGGATTCCGGTGTTGGTATTTCGACCGCCGGGATCCCGTCCAGCGGGATTTCGTACTGATCCCACATTAGGATATTGACTTCCAAATTCGGTCCTTAAGGCACCCTAGCAGTCCGGGTTTTAAGGATTTGAGCACAAATAGATAAATCAAAATGATTGAGATATCAATTAAGTCACCTGTATTTAAGCATGAATATTCTTAAAACTTGATTAAGTCTGATTTTTCATAGAACCGTTATTTTTAGTAAAAATCATCGGTACTTGCTCTGGTACCCCTGGCAGTATGAATAAGTCCCCTTGTGCTTTATTCAGGTTTATTAGCAAACCAAAAAAGCAAGTAACTGGGCAAAACCATGCTGCACTGCAGGTGGGGCAGATGTAACATGGGCAGAGAAATTTAGATTTGGGTGGGGTGTGTTCAAGCTGAAATCTAAATTGCAGTGTAAAAATCAAGCAGTCAGTATTTACCCTGCACAGAAACAAAATAACCCATCCAAATCTAACTCTCTCTGCTCATGTTACATCTGCCCCATCTGCAGTGCAACATGGTTTTGCCCGGTTGCTTGCGTTTTTGGTTCGCTAACAACTCTGAATAACCCCCTGGACTCCTAACGGGGTGAAGTTTATTTACCCGCTGTTGGGATCCCGGCAGTCAGAAGACTAACGCTGGAATCCCGACAGCCAGCAAAATGTTGTCGGTCAGAATCCCGACCAAAGCCCCTAGTTCACACTCGGGTGTGGTCCATGCCACCAACCAAGGGGGAATATAATAGTGTGGCGAGCTGCGCTCACTGCCAGTGTTCTGACTGTCAGTATTCCGGCGTCTGTCTCTTGACAGCCGGGATCCCGACCGCCAGTATTACATACTGAACCCCTCCTAACTCCCTGAGAACAGAACAATGATCACAGTTGTGAATTGTCTTTCTTACAATAATATTGGACTTTAAGGGCCTCATTCAGAGCTGCACGCAATGCAATGTTCACACTTTTCAGCCATTGAATTAGTCTGCCTGCCTATTGGATTGCTACAACGACCATGTTCTCCTTCCCTGGTGCCATCACAAGGAATGTCCAGACTGTAGTGACAGTTTCCTGGCTGGGGTAAGAAAACAGCCGGCTTCTTGTCCTGTGTGTTACAGCCATCAGTGGGGTAGGTCGAGCATAGCATTGGCCGGACGAGTACATGAAGGCCCTCATTCCGAGTTGTTCGCTCGCAAGCTGCTTTTAGCAGCTTTACACACGCTAAGCCGCCGCCTACTGGGAGTGAATCTTAGCTTCTTAAAATTGCGAACGAAAGATTCTCAAAATTGCGATTACACACCTCTTAGCAGTTTCTGAGTAGCTTCAAACTTACTCGGCATCTGCGATCAGTTCAGTGCTTGTCGTTCCTGGTTTGACGTCACAAACACACCCAGCGTTCGCCCAGACACTCCTCCGTTTCTCCAGCCACTCCTGCGTTTTTCCCTGAAACGGTAGCGTTTTTTCGCACACACCCATAAAACGGCCAGTTTCCGCCCAGAAACACCCACTTCCTGGCAATCACATTACGATCACCAGAACGAAGAAAAAACCGTGAGTAAAATTCCTAACTGCATAGCAAATTTACTTGGCGCAGTCGCACTGCGGACATTGCGCATGCGCACTAAGCGGAAAATCGCTGCGATGCGAAAAAATTTACCGAGCGAACAACTCGGAATGAGGGCCCAAGTCCGGATTCCATAAAGGACTGTATGCTGGCTGTTATAATGCATTGCCCATTATTTGGCAGCAACAATTGACAGGCATCTATACTGTAAGTGGTAATGTAGAATTCCCTTATACCATTCAACACAGCACTGTTACTGAACAGGGGAAAACTATTCTCCAACATATAAGACTGATTGTCTACCTGACTGGAACTTAACTTAACTTAACCAGGTTCAGTTATACCATCCATACAGTGGCGTAAGTTCGTCCCAGTTGCCCGGAGGCAAGATAAATATTGGTGCCCCCCTATTTACTATATTAAGATAAAATAAGAATTTACTCACCGGTAATTCTATTTCTCGTAGTCCGTAGTGGATGCTGGGTACTCCGTAAGGACCATGGGGTATAGACGGGCTCCGCAGGAGACTGGGCACTCTTAAAAGAAAGATTAGGTACTATATCTGGTGTGCACTGGCTCCTCCCTCTATGCCCCTCCTCCAGACCTCAGTTAGGGAAACTGTGCCCGGAAGAGCTGACATTACTAGGAAATGATTTGGAATCCAGGGTAAGACTCATACCAGCCACACCAATCACACCGTATAACTCGTGATAACTATACCCAGTTAACAGTATGAACAATAACTGAGCCTCTCTCAACAGATGGCTCATACAATAACCCTTTAGTTAAGCAATAACTATATACATGTATTGCAGAGAGTCCGCACTTGGGACGGGCTCCCAGCATCCACTACGGACTACGAGAAATAGAATTACCGGTGAGTAAATTCTTATTTTCTCTGACGTCCTAGTGGATGCTGGGTACTCCGTAAGGACCATGGGGATTATACCAAAGCTCCCAAACGGGCGGGAGAGTGCGGATGACTCTGCAGCACCGAATGAGCAAACCTAAGGTCCTCCTCAGCCAGGGTATCAAACTTGTAGAATTTTGCAAAAGTGTTTGAACCCGACCAAGTAGCAGCTCGGCAAAGTTGTAAAGCCGAGACCCCTCGGGCAGCCGCCCAAGAAGAGCCCACCTTCCTCGTGGAATGGGCTTTTACTGATTTAGGATGCGGCAGTCCAGCCGCAGAATGTGCAAGCTGAATGGTGCTACAGATCCAGCGAGCAATAGTTTGCTTTGAAGCAGGAGCACCCAGCTTGTTGGGTGCATGCAGGAGAAATAGCGAGTCAGTTTTTCTGACTCTAGCCGTCCTGGAAACATAAAGTTTCAGGGCCCGGACTACGTCCAGCAACTTGGAATCCTCCAAGTCCCTAGTAGCCGCAGGCACCACAATAGGTTGGTTCAAATGAAACGATGATACCACCTTAGGGAGAAATTGGGGACGAGTCCTCCATTCTGCCCTTTCCATATGGAAGATCAGATATGGGCTTTTACATGACAAAGCCGCCAATTCTGACACACGCCTAGTCCAAGCTAAGGCCAAAAGCATGACCACTTTCCACGGGAGATATTTTAGCTCCACGGTCTTAAGTGGCTCAAACCAGTGGGATTTTAGGAATCCAACACACGTTAAGATCCCAAGGTGCCATTGGAGGCACAAAAGGGGCTGAATATGCAGCACCCCTGTAACAACGTCCGAACTTCAGGCAGTGAAGCCAGTTCTTTTTGAGAGAAAAAAGGGATAGGGCCGAAATCTTGGCCTTTATGGATCCTAATTTTAGGCCCATAGTCACTCCTGACTGTAGGAAGTGCAGGAATCGACCCCCCTGGAATTCCTCTGTAGGGCCTTCCCGGCCACACACCAAGCAACCTATTTTCGCCATATACAGTGAAAAAGTCTTGCTGTCACGTCTTTCCTAGCCTTTATCAGCATAGGAATAACTGCATCCGGAATGCCCTTTTCCGCTAGGATCCGACGTTCAACCGCCATGCCGTCCAACGCAGCCGCGGTAAGTCTTGGATCAGACAGGGTCCCTGTTGCAACATGTCCTGACTGAGAGGCAGAGGCCATGGGTCCTCTGAGAGCATTTCTTGCAGTTCCGGGTACCGAGTCCTTCTTGGCCAATCCGGAGCAAAGAATATTGTTCACACTCCTCCGTTTATTACAATTCTCGGCCCTTGGGTCTGAAAGGAAGAGGAGGGAATATATAGACCGACTGGAACACCCACGGTGTTACTAGTGCGACCACAGCTATCGCCTGAGAGTCCCTTGACCCAGCGTAAAACCTTTTTTATCTTTTTATTGAGGTGGGACGCCATGTAATCCACCTGAGGCAGTTTCCATTAATTTGCAAAACTGCGTGAAGACTTCCTGATGAAGTCACCACTTTCCCGGGTGGAGGTCGTGTCCACTCCCGGAATGAACACTGCTGACAGTGCGCTTACTTGATTTTCCGCCCAGCGAAGAATTCTGGTGGCTTCTACCCTCGCCACCCTGCTCCTTGTGCCGCCCTGGCGGTTTACATGAGCCCCTGCGGTCTGACTGGATCAGAACCGGTTGGTCGCGAAGCAGGAACTCCGCTTGACTTAGGGCGTTGTATATGGCCCTTAGTTCCAGGATATTGATGTGAAGGCAAGTCTGTTGGCTTGACCACAAACCTTGGAATTTTCTTCCCTGTGTAACTGCCCCCCACCCTCGAAGGCTTGCATCCGTGGTCACCAGGACCCAGTCCTGAATGCCGAATCTGCGGCCCTCGAGAAGGTGAACACTCCGCAGCCACCACAGGAGAGACACCCTGGCCCTGGGGGATAGGGTGATTAACCGATGCATCTGAAGTCCAGTAAGTTCCATTGTCCTTGCATGGAACCAGCCGAAGGGGATGGCCTCGTATGATGCCATCATCCTTCCCAGGACTCGAGTGCAGTGATGCACTGACACCTGTTTTGGTTTTCAATGGATTCCTGACCAGTGTCATGAGCTCCTGAGCTTTCTCTATCGGGAGATAAACCCTCTTCTGGTCTGTGTCTAGGATCATGCCTAGGCGAGGCAAATGAGCTGTAGGAACCAACTGCGAATATATAGAATCCAGTCGTGTTGCCGTTTCACTTCCAGAGAAGGTGATACGCTGTCCAGCAACTGCTCTCTTGATCTCGCTTTTATGAGGAGATCATCCAAGTATGTGATAATAGTGACACCTTGCTTCCGCAGGAGCACCATCATATCCGCCATTACCTTGGTGAAATTGGTAATGACAATCCCGTACCGCAATTCTGAGGTACGCCTGATGAGGTGGATAAATGGGGACACGAAGGTATGCATCCCTTATGTCCCGATTAATTTCAGGCATGCAATGACCGCTCTTAGCGATTCCATCTTGAACCTGAACCTTTTCAGGTATATGTTCAGGGATTTTAATTCAATATGGGTCTAACCGAACCGTCTGGTTTCGGGATTATAACATGGTCGAATAATAACACCCTCCTGTTGAAGGAGGGGACCCTTGACCACCACCTGTTGAAGATACAATTTACGAATTGCAGTTAACACTGGCTCCCTCTCTTAAGGGGAAGCCCGCCGGGTCCTCGGTGAGGGGGCATCTTCTCACAGTCCAGCCTGTATCCCTGCGATACAATTTCTCTTGCCCAGGGATCTAACAGGGAGTGAACCCACTTGTGGCTGAACTTACGAAGGCGTGTCCCCACCGGGCCTAGCTCCGCCTGTGGAGCCCCAGCGACATGCGGTGGATTTTTGTAGAGGCCGGGGAGGACTTCTGTTCCTGGGGACTAGCTGTGTTGTACAGCTTCTTTCCTCTGCCCCCGGCTCTGACAAGAAAGGACGCACCTCAGACTTTCTTGTTTCTTTATTCGAAAAGCTGCATTTAATAATGTCGTGCTTTCCTAGGCTGTGCAGGAATATAAGGCAAAATATCAGAATTAGCAGCTATAACTGTGGAGACCAGGCCCGAGAACCTTTCTCCACACAATCCTCAGCCTTCCATATGCCTCTTAAGTCGGCATCATCTGTCCAATGTATATTCTACAGGACACGTCAAGCAGAAATCGACATAGCTTTTGTCTCTAGGAGCCAGTATACTCATGTCCCTTTGGGCATGCTTTATTATTATATATCTATCACTTAAGACAACATCTTAAAATATTTATATGCATACTAGGGTCTCAATCTCTGCTGATAAGGTACCTGTCCACGCTGCCACAGCGCTATAAACCCATGCCGACACAATCGCCGGTCTGGGTAGTATACTAGAACGTGGACACTATCTGCAGGATCCCTGAGAATAGCTAGTGCAAACAGGACACCCAAGGGGAAGATTCTCATCACATCCTGGCCCTAGTGGGGAAAGGATACAGCCTGAGAATTCTCTTGTGGGAAGCTGCCGTCTCTTGTCTGGAGATTCCCGCTCTTTTTCCTCATGAGAGGAGGGAAATTTACCTCAGCATTCTTCCCCTTAACATGTGTACTCTCGTGTCAGGGACAGATGAGTCATCAGTGATATGCAAATCATCTTTTATTCCAATAATCATATATTGAATATCTTTTAGCCCTCTTGGCTGTAACTTTGCATTATCGTAGTCGACAGTGGAGTTAAACTCCGTGTCGATACTTTGTTATTTTGGATAGTGAACATAGAGAGACTCTGAAGGACTCTGTGACATAGGGAAAGACCAGGGTAGATTTCCTTTCTGTTCCCTAACCTTTTGTGCAATAATTTTACCTCAGCACTTACACATATCCAAATAGGTGTCGGCGTTGTTGACGGAGACACCCTCCCACACACTTATCTGCTCTATCACCTCCTTAGAGGAGCCTTTTACCTCAGACATGTCGACACACGCGTACCGACACACCACACACACAGGGGGGTGCTCTATTTGAAGACAGTTCCCCCACCAGGCCCTTTGGAGAGACAGAGAGAGAGTATGCCAGCACAAACCACAGCGCTATATAATACAGGGATGTACACTATACTGAGTGATTTTTCCCCTATAGCAGCTTATATACACAGTTTTGCGCCTAAATTTATGTGCCCCCCCCTCTCTTTTTTACTCTTTGTGTACCAGAATACTGCAGGGGAGAGCCTGGGGAGCTTCCTTCCAGCTGAGCTGTGAAGAGAAAATGGCGCTGGTGTGCTGAGGAAGATGCCCGGCCCCCTCAGCGGCGGGCTTCTGTCCTTTTATGTACTTTAATGGCGGGGGTTAATGCACATATACAGTTTATCAGACTGTATTATGTGCTTTTCGCCAAGTAAGGTAATCTAATTGCTGCCCAGGGCGCCCCCCCCCCCCAGCGCCCTGCACCCATCAGTGACCGGAGTGTGTGGTGTGCTAAGGGAGCAATGGCGCACAGCTGCAGTGCTGTGCGCTACCTTAATGAAGACCGGAGTCTTCAGCCGCTGATTTTCAACTTCTCTTCGTTCTTCTGGCTCTGCAAGGGGGACGGCGGCGCGGCTCCGGGACCGGACGACCGAGGACTGGGCCTGTGTTCGATCCCTCTGGAGCTAATGGTGTCCAGTAGCCTTAGAAGCCCAAGCTAGCTGCAAGCAGGTAGGTTCGCTTCTCTCCCCTCAGTCCCACGTAGCAGTGAGTCTGTTGCCAGCAGATCTCACTGAAAATAAAAAACCTAACAAATACTTTCTTTTCTAGGAAGCTCAGGAGAGCCCCTAGGGTGCAACCAGCTCTGGCCGGGCACAGATACTAACTGAGGTCTGGAGGAGGGGCATAGAGGGAGGAGCCAGTGCACACCAGATATAGTACCTAATCTTTCTTTTAAGAGTGCCCAGTCTCCTGCGGAGCCCGTCTATACCCCATGGTCCTTACGGAGTACCCAGCATCCACTAGGACGTCAGAGAAATATATGTATGTAGATGTGCGTATATATATATATATATATACATACAAACATACACGTGTGTGTGTGTGTGTGTGTGTGTGTGTGTGTGTGTGTGTGTGTGTGTGTAGTGTTCTGAAAAAAAATTATATACTGTATTTATACATTTAATTGTTATTTTAAATGACACATTTCTTAGCAGTCATACCCAGGATTAGAACCCATGACCTGTTACACTGACAGCAGACACTTTACTGATGGAGTTATTTGCTCCTGTAGAGGAAGCATGAGAATTCTAACTATATGAAGTTACGTGTAATTGTCAGAGAAGTATCTTCATATAGTTAAAATTCTCATATTTCCTATACAGGAGCAAACAGCTTCATCAGTAAGGTGTCTGCTTCCAGTGTAATAGGTTGTGGTTTCTAATCCCAGGTATGACACTTGTAAAATGTGTATCTACAGTATAATAAAGAGGCTGTAATTTGTAAGGTGCAGGGACCAGTTTGGAAGTTGGCCACTGAAGAGATAGCAGCAGCTACCAATTAACTTAATTCAGTGGTGTCACAGAATGGGAGGAGAGGTGCCCCCTTCAGAGCAGGAGCCTGGCGGCCGATGACTCCGTTGCCTCCCAGAGTTCTGCCTCTGGATCCATACAATATTACATAGTAACATCGTTTTTGAGGTTGAAAAAAGACAATTGTCCATCGACTTCAACCTGTTAGTCTTAAAAATATTACAGTATAGGAGATTACTAAGTTTAACTTTGGTGATTGATTAACTATTAAGTCAATTCCTCTTATTTTTTATTTTTTTATTGTTATTTTATTTTATTACTATAGTGCATGATTTACCCACCATAACCCTGTATACCATATCCATTAGGAATTTATCAAGCCCATTCTTAAAAGTAATGAACAAATCTGCCACTACAACTTTCTCAGGCAGGGAATTCCAAGTACGTATTGCCCTTACTGTGAAGAAACCTTTCCGTCTCTGTGTGTGAAATCTCTTCTCCTCTAACCTAAGTGGGTGTCCACGTGTCCTTTGTGGTGATCTTACCAAAAACAAATCCCCCGCTAACTCTGTATATTGACCCTTTATATATTTGTAAATGTTAATCATGTCCCTGCTTAATCTCCTTTTTTCCAGTTTAAACATGCCTAGCTTATCAAGCTACTAGCGTCTCCATCGCGTTAATCAATTTGGTCGCCCGTCTTTGAAACTTCTCTAGTTCCAGGATATCCTTTTTGTAGTAGGAGTTTGGTATCTATGTGAACACCTAAATCTTTTTCCAGGCTGAATCCCCTAGTTTTTCCCCATTTAGTATGTAGGTAGTATTTATGTTCATGCTACCAAAGTGCATTACCTTACATTTGCTGCCCATGTTTCCAATCTAAGTAAGTCATTCTGTAGAAACTTAGCATCCCCCTCTGAATTTATAACCTTACACAGTTTGGTATCATCTGCAAAAATTGACACTGTACGCTCTAGACCTACTTCTAGATCATTTATGAAAATGTTAAACAATAGTGGTCCAAGTACAGAACCTTGTGGCACACCACTTAGTACTTTGGTCCAAATCGAAAATTTCATTTACCGCTACTCACTGCTCCCTTTTATCCAACCAATTTCTAACCCAAGTGCATATTGTGCACCCTAGCCCAAGTTTTCTTAATTTGTATATAAGTCTCATGTAAGGTACTGTATTGAAAGCTTTCGCAAAGTCTAAAAAGATTACATCCACCTCTTTACCCTGATCTAGGTTCGCAGTAACCATTTCATTAAAGCCTATTAAGTTAGTTTGACATGATCTATCCTTCAGAAATCCATGTTGGTTCCTATTAATAATCTAATTGGTTTCAAGGAACTCCTGTATTCTATCCCTTAAAATACCTTCCAGTACTTTCCCCACTATAGATGTAAGACTTACTGGTCTATAATTACCTGGTTCAGATTTACTTCCCTTTTTAAATAGCGACACATCTTCCGCTAATTCGGAGTGCAGCTCCATGAGAACCCTTGGGTGAATTCCATCGGGACCAGGTGACTTATTAATCTTAATTTTTTTAATCGGTCACTGACTACTTCCTCAATTAAATAAGCATTAAGCAGTGGGACATTATCATTGCTGAGGTTATGCGTCAATCCCGCCATCTGGTCTGGTCCTATCTTGTGAATACTGATGAGAAAAACTTGTTATATTTTTCTGCTATGTCATTGTCATCTTTGATTAGGATGCCCAAATTGCCTTTTAAAGGGCCTATACTCTCTTTAATCTTTTGCTGTTGATGTATTTAAAAAAAAACTTTTAGGGGTTTGATTTACTTTCCTTTGCTATTAGCTTTTCTGTTTCCATTTTACATGCTCTGATTTTATTGCATATTTTGTTACAATCCTTATAGTACTGGAATGACTCTGCATTCCCGTCAGATTTATACTGCTTGAAAGCTCACCTCTTTTTGGCCATTAGTTCCTTAATCTTTTTGTTAAGCCACATTGGTTTGGAATTATTACTCCTTCATTTGCTGCCCATGGCAATGAATTTATGAGTATAACTAGCGAGCAATGTTTTTAATAAATCCCATTTCTTTGTAGTATTCTTGCCTTGAAACAAAATTTCCCAGTCAATGTTACTTAAAGCTTGTCACGATCCGGGTATCTGGACGCCATTTCTTACCTATCAGATGCCTCCTAAGGCTGGCTCAGCGCTCCAGGACCGGATCCCATCTGTCATCCTGATGTGCACATTCCCGCATCCTCTCCTGTCTCTCTGGACGCAGTCACAGTAACGCCTTATACATCTGGCATGGCGTCTCCCGCGGCCTCCGCCGCCGTCCCTGAGCTTCTGCATTCAGAGTGGCGATTACGCCAGCCGCGGCCTCCGCTGTGTCCGCGTGGTCGGATGTGCATCTGTCAGCCTGGCGTCTCCTGTCTCTGGTGGCCGGCGCCGCCATTGCTGTTTTCCAGACCACATGGATTGCAATCCAAACTTCCCTCCAAGTGTCTGCATGGGCGCAGCCATCTTGGATTCTGTCAGCTGATCATTCCTACCAATCCGTTGTCAGTATTATTAATTTGCATAATTGCCTAGCCAATGCCTTCCTTGCTGCAGGTATAAATAGGTTGTGCCTGAGCAAGGAAGGCGTCAGTGCTTTGGTTGTCAAACCTAGTTCCAGTTTGTCTCTCTCCTGTGATTGTCTTCCAGGTTCCAGCTCCTGTCTCCAGACTTCTGCTATAGAGACCCGCACCAGCATTCCATCTGCGGTGTAGCCTGACTCTCCGATCCATTCTGGACTCACCTGTTTCCAGCTACAACAATCACCTGCTTCCAGCTCAGCTTCCAGCAGTGTACAGCTTCTCTTAAAGGGCCGGTGTCCTTTCTGCAGTTTACCTCTCTCCACCGGTATTATTATTTCTCCGTTCTCAAATTCTACATTTCATCCATATTGCATCGCTCTCAAGCCTCATTTATTATTTAACTGGTTCCAGCCAGTATCCACTCTGTGCCAACACCTGTCTGGTTCTAACCAGTACCCACAGCAGCATTTTATCTTCAGCAGTCCAGCTTTCCCTGGAACACCAGCTGGTACGACCCTGGGCTTTCTGCATTGCTACAGTTGAGCCTGGTATGGACTTTCCAACTTGCAGATAATAAGAACTGTCTCATACCACCAGAGCTCTGTGGCCCCTGCCACCCTGTAGTACCCAGGAACTGTATTATTATTTCTCTGCTGATTTTTATGTTTCTTTACTGCTACTGTGATGCATGGAGTTTGTCATAAATAAACATCATTGACTTTTATTCCTGGTTGTCGTGGTCACGCCTTCGGGCAATTCTTCTATATGTCTAGGGGTCTGATACAACCTGCCAGGTTCCATTACACCTCAGCCCCTACAACTGAGGCTGCCTCCCGTCAGCTCAGGCCCTCAGTTGTGACAGTAAGCACTGACCTAATGAATCCAGCCGGAGACCAGGATCAAGCGGCTAGGCCAATGCAAGAACTGGCAGCCCAACTTGAACATCAGGAGGCTGCACAGGGCCACATCATCCGCTGTCTCCAGGATCTCTCTACTCGGCTGGATGGGATTCAGACAACCCTCCGTGGATCAGACGCGTTCGGTGCGTCAACCACAGTGACTGCAACTATAACCCCACCCACCTTACCCGTTTCTGCTCCACGTCTTCATCTTCCAACGCCAGCAAAATTTGACGGATCTCCAAGATTCTGCAGGGGATTTCTCAACCAGTGTGAGATTCAGTTTGAGCTACAACCTTGCAATTTTCCCAGTGACCGTACAAAAATTGCCTACATCATCTCTCTTCTCAGTGGCTCAGCCCTTGACTGGGCATCACCGTTATGGGAGAGGTCCGACACCCTGCTATCTTCTTACACTGCATTCGTGTCAACATTCAGGCGCATCTTCGACGAGCCAGGCCGGGTAACTTCAGCTTCGTCTGAGATTCTCCGTTTACGCCAGGGATCACGTACTGTAGGACAATATCTTATACAGTTCCAGATCCTGGCATCCGAACTGGCATGGAACGACGAGGCCCTGTATGCTGCATTCTGGCATGGTTTATCCGAGCGTATTAAAGATGAGTTAGCTACCAGAGACTTACCCTCCAAGTTAGATGTCTCACTTTGTACGAAAGTTGACTTACGGTTCAGAGAGAGAGCAACTGAGCGTGGAAGATCATCTGCTCCAAAATCTTCTGCTCCTCCTCCTCGCCAACTGTCACCATCTAAAGATGAGCTCATGCAAATTGGTCGTTCCCGTTTAACTCCTGCTGAGCGCCGAAGACGTCTCTCCGAGTCTCTCTGTCTTTATTGTGCAGCTCCGTCTCACACCATTAATGCCTGTCCCAAACGTCCGGGACTCCAGACCCTAGCTCGCCAAGGAGAGGGCCGGCTAGGAGTAATGATCTCCTCTCCATCTCCTCAAGATTGTAATCTCCCAGTCTCGCTTCAAGTTGCTCAACGTTATCAGAACGTCATTGCCCTCCTGGATTCCGGAGCAGCTGGGAACTTTATTACCGAAGCCTATGTTAAACGGTGGTCCCTACCCACCGAGAGACTTCCTTCCTCCTTTTCCTTAACTGCCGTGGATGGCAGTAAAATTTTTGATACAGTTATTGCTCTAAGGACTCTACCAGTTCGTCTGAGAGTGGGAGTTCTTCATTCCGAACTTATTTCACTTTTAGTGATTCCAAGAGCCACACATCCTGTGGTCCTGGGCCTTCCATGGCTCCGTCTTCACAATCCTACAATTGATTGGACGACTACGCAAATCCAGGCATGGGGTTCCTCCTGTGCTGAGACATGTTTGTTTAAAGTGTTGCCTGTCTGTTCTTCCTCCCCCAGGTCGTCTGATGTTCCACCTCCTCCATATCAAGATTTCACGGATGTGTTCAGTAAAGCTTCTGCTGATATCCTTCCTCCTCATAGAGAATGGGACTGCCCGATTGATCTCGTTCCAGGGAAGGTTCCACCTCGAGGCCGAACTTATCCGTTGTCTCTGCCCGAGACGCATTCTATGGAGGAATACATTAAAGAGAACCTAGCAAAGGGGTTCATTCGACCTTCTTCTTCTCCAGCCGGCGCAGGCTTCTTCTTTGTAAAAAAGAAAGATGGTGGTCTGCGGCCGTGCATCGACTACAGAGGTTTGAACGACATTACCATCAAGAACCGCTATCCTTTACCCCTGATTACTTAGCTCTTTGACAGAGTTAGCGGAGCTACCATCTTTACAAAGCTGGACTTGAGAGGTGCATACAATCTCATCCGGATCCGTGAGGGTGACGAGTGGAAGACCGCATTTAACACCCGTGACGGACATTATGAGTACCTCGTCATGCCCTTTGGATTGAGCAATGCTCCAGCTGTCTTCCAGCATTTCGTCAATGAGATCTTCAGAGACATTCTATACCGTCATGTCGTGGTCTATCTAGATGATATCCTCATTTTTGCCAACAATTTAGAGGAACATCGTTTTTGGGTAAAGGAGGTTCTGTCCCGTCTCCGTGTCAATCATCTCTATTGCAAATTAGAGAAATGCGTCTTTGAAGTCAAGTCCATTCCGTTTCTAGGGTACATTGTGTCCGGTTCCGGACTAGAGATGGATCCTGAGAAACTACAAGCAATCCAGAATTGGCCGGTACCCTTAACCCTCAAAGGGGTCCAGAGGTTCTTAGGGTTCGCCAATTATTACCGAAAGTTTATACGAGACTTTTCCACCATTGTGGCGCCTATTACTGCTTTCACCAAGAAGGGTGCTAACCCGTCCAAGTGGTCTGAAGAAGCCATGCAAGCTTTTCATCTTTTAAAACAGAGGTTCATCTCTGCGCCTGTCCTGAAACAGCCTGACATCGACTCTCCTTTCATCTTAGAGGTGGATGCCTCCTCCGTTGGAGTAGGAGCGGTGTTATCTCAGAGGGCTAAAGATGGCCATTTACATCCTTGCAGTTTCTTCTCACGGAAGTTCTCCCCAGCGGAGCGCAACTATGCCATTGGCGACCAGGAGTTGCTAGCCATCAAGCTCGCTCTAGAGGAGTGGAGATATCTGTTGGAGGGAGCTTCTCATTCAATCACCATCCTTACAGACCACAAGAACCTTCTATATCTGAAAGGCGCACAATGTCTCAACCCTCGTCAGGCCAGATGGGCACTTTTCTTTTCCAGGTTCGACTTTAAACTCCAGTTCTGTCCGGGCTCTCAGAATCGCAAGGCCGATGCCCTTTCCCGCTCATGGGAGCAAGAAAATGAGTCAGAGTCTTCAGACAAGCATCCTATTATAAATCCGTTGGCATTCTCCACGGTAGGGATGGACTCTACGCCCCCATCAGGGAAAAGTTTTGTGAAGCCGACACTAAGGAAGAAGCTCATGCATTGGGCCCATGCTTCCCGCTTTGCCGGACATACAGGTATCCAAAAAACCCTGGAGTTTATCTCTAGGTCCTATTGGTGGCCAACTCTGAAAAAGGACGTTTTGGAGTTTATTGCATCTTGCCCAAAGTGTGCTCAACATAAAGTATCCCGCCAGTCGCCTGCGGGGCAACTGGTTCCACTATCTGTTCCCCGTCGACCATGGACCCATTTGTCGATGGATTTTATTACAGATTTGCCCATGTGCAACAAGTTTAATACCATCTGGGTGGTAGTTGACCGGTTCACCAAGATGGCACACTTCATTCCTCTCACCGGTCTTCCGTCAGCTTCCAAGTTGGCTCAAGTGTTCATACAAGAGATCTTTCGACTCCACGGTCTTCCAGAAGAAATTATCTCAGATCGAGGAGTTCAATTCACAGCCAAATTCTGGCGAAGTTTATGTCAAGTCCTCCAAGTCAAGCTAAAGTTTTCCACGGCTTACCATCCTCAGACCAATGGTCAAACTGAGAGGGTGAATCAGGACTTGGAGTCCTTCCTCCGCATCTATGTGTCCTCCTCTCAAGATGACTGGGTTCAATTACTTCCCTGGGCCGAGTTCTGTCATAACAACCAGTATCATTCTTCATCTTCTTCAACACCATTCTTCACCAACTTTGGATTCCACCCTAAAGTCCCTGAGTTCCAACCGCTTCCAGCAACTTCTGTTCCCGCAGTGGATATCACCTTGCATCAGTTTGCCAATATCTGGAAGAGCGTACGATCAGCTCTGCTCAAGGCATCGTTCAGGTACAAGAAGTTTGCGGATAAGAAGCGTCGAGCAGTTCCTGCTCTCAAGGTGGGTGATCGGGTATGGTTATCCACGAAGAATTTGAGGTTAAGAGTTCCCAGTATGAAGTTTGCACCTCGCTACATCGGTCCTTTTAAAATTGATCAAGTCATCAATCCTGTTGCTTACAGACTCCAGTTGCCTCCCTTCTTAAAGATACCCAGGACATTCCATGTTTCCCTGTTGAAACCGCTAATCTTGAATCGGTTTCATTCCTCACTTCCTCCAACTCCGAAAGTCCAAACTCAACGAGGCGTTGAGTATGAAGTAGCCAAGATCCTGGACTCACGTCACCGTTACGGTCAACTTCAGTATCTTATTGACTGGAAGGGTTATGGCCCTGAGGAACGTTCATGGACCAACGCTTCTGATGTCCATGCTCCTGCCTTGGTCCGGAGATTCCATTCCAAGTTTCCTCAAAAGCCAAAGAAGTGTCCTGGGGCCACTCCTAAAGGGGGGGTGCTGTCACGATCCGGGTATCTGGACGCCATTTCTTACCTATCAGATGCCTCCTAAGGCTGGCTCAGCGCTCCAGGACCGGATCCCATCTGTCATCCTGATGTGCACATTCCCGCATCCTCTCCTGTCTCTCTGGACGCAGTCACAGTAACGCCTTATACATCTGGCATGGCGTCTCCCGCGGCCTCCGCCGCCGTCCCTGAGCTTCTGCATTCAGAGTGGCGATTACGCCAGCCGCGGCCTCCGCTGTGTCCGCGTGGTCGGATGTGCATCTGTCAGCCTGGCGTCTCCTGTCTCTGGTGGCCGGCGCCGCCATTGCTGTTTTCCAGACCACATGGATTGCAATCCAAACTTCCCTCCAAGTGTCTGCATGGGCGCAGCCATCTTGGATTCTGTCAGCTGATCATTCCTACCAATCCGTTGTCAGTATTATTAATTTGCATAATTGCCTAGCCAATGCCTTCCTTGCTGCAGGTATAAATAGGTTGTGCCTGAGCAAGGAAGGCGTCAGTGCTTTGGTTGTCAAACCTAGTTCCAGTTTGTCTCTCTCCTGTGATTGTCTTCCAGGTTCCAGCTCCTGTATCCAGACTTCTGCTATAGAGACCTGCACCAGCATTCCATCTGCGGTGTAGCCTGACTCTCCGATCCATTCTGGACTCACCTGTTTCCAGCTTCAACAATCACCTGCTTCCAGACCAGCTTCCAGCAGTGTACAGCTTCTCTTAAAGGGCCGGTGTACCAGCATTCCATCTGCGGTGTAGCCTGACTCTCCGATCCATTCTGGACTCACCTGTTTCCAGCTACAACAATCACCTGCTTCCAGCTCAGCTTCCAGCAGTGTACAGCTTCTCTTAAAGGGCCGGTGTCCTTTCTGCAGTTTACCTCTCTCCACCGGTATTATTATTTCTCCGTTCTCAAATTCTACATTTCATCCATATTGCATCGCTCTCAAGCCTCATTTATTATTTAACTGGTTCCAGCCAGTATCCACTCTGTGCCAACACCTGTCTGGTTCTAACCAGTACCCACAGCAGCATTTTATCTTCAGCAGTCAAGCTTTCCCTGGAACACCAGCTGGTACGACCCTGGGCTTTCTGCATTGCTACAGTTGAGCCTGGTAAGGACTTTCCAACTTGCAGATAATAAGAACTGTCTCATACCACCAGAGCTCTGTGGCCCCTGCCACCCTGTAGTACCCAGGAACTGTATTATTATTTCTCTGCTGATTTTTATGTTTCTTTACTGCTACTGTGATGCATGGAGTTTGTCATAAATAAACATCATTGACTTTTATTCCTGGTTGTCGTGGTCACGCCTTCGGGCAATTCTTCTATATGTCTAGGGGTCTGATACAACCTGCCAGGTTCCATTACACCTCAGCCCCTACAACTGAGGCTGCCTCCCGTCAGCTCAGGCCCTCAGTTGTGACAAAGCTTCTCTCATCATGTCAAAGTTGGCTTTGCTAAAGTTTAGAGTCTTAGTTGGGCCTACAGTATATAGGGTTGCTTTTGAAAACTGATATTGAATGTGACCCTATTGTGGTCGCTGTTTCCCATTGGCTCCCCTACTATAATATTTGAAGAAAGTAGTGATCATTTAGTGTGTTTAAAAACCTATTACCACTAGCAGTATCACAAAAATAATTTGTCCAATTAATCCCTGGATAGTTATAATCTCCCAAAACTATTACGTCTGCCGCTTTTTTTATTTGCGTCAGTAACAATTCTTCATCAGACACATTAATATCAGGCGGCTTGTAGCATAGCCCTATAAGTATAATTTTTGGTCCCTTTCCGCTGCATGCAATTTCTACCCATAAAGTCTCCACAGTATTTACGGTCCCATCGTGAATGTCTTCCTTTATATCAGGTTTTAAAAAAGGCTTTACATAAAGACATACCCCTCCACCCCTTTTATTTAATCTGTCTCTCCTGAACAGCGTATAAACCTCTAGGTTAACTGTCCAATTATGAGATTCGTCCCACCAAGTTTCAGTAATAATTGTAATATCATACTGTTTGTTTGCTGCATGGACTTCTAGTTCTACCTTTTTCCCTGTAAGGCTTCTAGCGTTTACATACATACAATTAAGATAAGTATTCCCTCTACAGCTAAGAACTTTATTTTCTATGCGCACTATCGACGATCCATGTTCATCGTTAATTTGTGTTTTGTAGTACCCTTGGTAATACACTTGCCGGCTGCTCTTTCCCTCCCCTCTTCTCCACCCCCATTCAGCTCACTACCTCCATCCTGACTATTCTCACTGCTTGACCCGTAGTTTCTAGATAAATCCTCCCCCCAGGCACCTAGTTTAAAATCTCCTCCAACCTTCTAACCATCCTTCCCCCCAGCACCGCTGCCCCCCTCCTCAGTCAGGTACAATCTATCGCGACAAAAAAAGATGGCGTCTGAATGAAAAGTCTGCCCAGTGTTCCAGGAACACAAACCCCTCTTTCCTACACCAGTCTCTAAGCCTCACATTTACCTCCCTAATCTCCCTCTGTCTCCCTGGGCTAGCGTGTGGCACAGGTAATATTTTGGAGAATATTACCCTAGATGTCCTTGCCTTTAGTTTCTGGCCTGAGTCCCCATAGTCTTTCTTAAGGACATCCCACCTACCCCAAACTTTGTTGTTAGTGCCAACATGCACTAAGACCGCCGGGTCGTTCCCAGCCCCTCCCAACAATCTTTCTACCCGGTCCGCAATGTGTCATACCCGAGCACCCGGGAGACAACAGACTGTACAGTGATCATGGTCCTGGTAGCATATTGCCCTGTCTGTCTTCCTGATATTAGAATCCCCTACCACCACAATCTGACTAGGTACCTCACTTTCTTTTTTCCCATCTGTGCCGGAGGTACCGTTCCCCCAGTTTCTAGAGGGAACAGTCTCCTCCAGCTCCCTCATTTCTTTGCTGCCATCCTCAGAATCTTCAGCCAATCGGGTAGACTTCAGTCTACTTGGAGGTTATCATTATTTATTGTATTGTGTTTTATAGTGTATTTTATAATCAATTATATGTTGGAAAATTAAATTGTATGCATTATCTTATCAGATGTCATGTGCTCTCTTTTAATGAATTCATTATTATTTCATTTGCTTATATTTCTTAAACAATTCAGAATTTCTTATTAGGGAGCAGCATGTTCAGGTGTGATTATCAATAGTGATCATCAGATTGTTAATTAATAATTTTATATTGGGGTTTTTCTTTTGCGCCTGATTACCTAATCTATACATTGCTCAGAGTGTATGCACGAAGGAGCTGTTGCAATCGGGGCGTATGGTATCAGAAAAGGGATGGGCGTTCCCGGGTGGTTACTGGGAGGTAGCTTAGCGCATGCACGGAGGTGGTCCATCTTATGGGCGTGTTATGGTAGTGTTGTAGACATTTTGCTGACAGTGGTAGCTTACACAGACGATCAACTGCTCACATAGGAGGCCAATCGTGGATGGCGAAACTGCACCTGCCTTAGGCTGATTACGTTTCAATGGTGCAACTGATGATGACATCTAAAGATGCTCCATTTCTCAGGGCTTTCACATTCGGATGCACGGATATGCACCATGGAAGGGCTGTGTAGCTGCACTGCATAACGTCACAGACAGGCAACCGCTAACAACCGTGTCTACCTCTGAGCCAGCCCCTAAATGCTAAACTTTTCTGTTTTGCGCTGATGTCTGTAATGGTTTTGTACGTTTTTTTAGATTTTTTTATCATTTCTTTTATTTCTGACCACCTGCAAACCAGAGTTCTGACCTTTATCTGTTAGAGTTGTCCCACCCAGAAGGGTTTGGGAAAGAGTTGGGATTAATTCTGGACTTTTTTGTAATCCCCGATTGCTACTTTTCTATATCAGTTGACAAAATGGTATCCTGATAGAGGAAGAACTCTGGGAGGCAACAGATTCATCTGCCGCCGGGCTCCTGTTCTGAAGGGGGCACCTCTCCTCCCATTCTGTGACACCATTGAATTAAGTTAATTGATAGCTGTCGCTGTCTTTTCAATGGCCAACTTCCTCACTGGTCCCTGCACCTTACAAATCACACCCTCTTTATTATACTGTATACTCATTTTTAGAGATGAGCGGGTTCGGTTCCTCGGAATCCGAACCCCCCCCGAACTTCACCCATTTAACACGGTTCCGAGGCAGATTCGAATCTTCCCGCCTTGCTCGGTTAACCCGAGCGCGCCCGAACGTCATCATCCCGCTGTCGGATTCTCGCGAGATTCGTATTCTATATAAGAAGCCGCACGTCGCCGCCATTTTCACTCGTGCATTGGAGATGATAGGGAGAGGACGTGTGCAGCGTTCTCTCAGTTGTGTTCAGTGTGCTGCAAATATCTGTGCTCAGTGTGCTGCAAATATCTGTGCTCAGTGTGCTTGCAAATATCTGTGCTCAGTGTGCTGAAAATATCTACGTTCTCTGCCTGAAAAACGCTCCATATCTGTGCTGCATTGTAGTATATAGTAGAGATGAGCGGGTTCGGTTCCTCGGAATCCGAACCCCCCCGAACTTCAGCCTTTTTACACGGGTCCGAGGCAGACTCGGATCTTCCCGCCTTGCTCGGCTAACCCGAGCGCGCCCAAACGTCATCATCCCGCTGTCGGATTCTCGCGAGGCTCGTATTCTATCGCGAGACTCGGATTCTATATAAGGAGCCGCGCGTCGCCGCCATTTTCACACGTGCATTGAGATTGATAGGGAGAGGACGTGGCTGGCGTCCTCTCCGTTTAGATAGAGAGTGAGACACTTGATTTACTAGTAATTTAATGTTAGTAATTTTGGGGAGCATTAGGAGTACTCAGAGAGTGCAGAGTTTTGCTGATAGTTATACTAGTGACCACCAGTTTTATTTATTATTTAAAATCCGTTCTCTGCCTGAAAAAAAACGATACACAGTCACATACCATATCTGTGCTCAGCCTCAGTGTGCTGCATGATAATATCATCTATGTATATCTGACTGTGCTGAGTGCTCACTGCTCACACAGCTTAATTGTGGGGGAGACTGGGGAGCAGTTATAGCAGGAGTACATAACAGTGCACACTTTTGCTGCCAGTGTGACTGACCAGTGACCACCAGTATATTGTCTGCCTGAAAAAGTTAAACACTCGTGTGGTGTTTTTTTTTTTTATTCTATAAACGCATTCTGCTGACAGACAGTGTCCAGCAGGTCCGTCATTCATTATATTATAATATATACCTGCAGTAGTGATATATATATATTTTTTATATCATTATCATCCAGTCTATACTAGCAGACGCAGTACGGTAGTCCACGGCTGTAGCTACCTCTGTGTCGGCAGTGCTCGTCCATAATTGTATACCTACCTGTGGTGGGTTTTTTTTTTCTATCTTCTTCATACTAGTAGTTTAGGAGTCTGCTGCTGACAGTGTCCAGCAGGTCCGTCATTATATAATATATACCTGTCCTGCAGTAGTGATATATATATATTTTTTATATCATTATCATCCAGTCTATACTAGCAGACGCAGTACGGTAGTCAACGGCTGTAGCTACCTCTGTGTCGGCAGTGCTCGTCCATAATTGTATACCTACCTGTGGTGGGTTTTTTTTTTCTATCTTCTTCATACTAGTAGTTTAGGAGTCTGCTGCTGACAGTGTCCAGCAGGTCCGTCATTATATAATATATACCTGTCCTGCAGTAGTGATATATATATATTTTTTATATCATTATCATCCAGTCTATACTAGCAGACGCAGTACGGTAGTCCACGGCTGTAGCTACCTCTGTGTCGGCAGTGCTCGTCCATAATTGTATACCTACCTGTGGTGGTTTTTTTTTTTTTCTATCTTCTTCATACTAGTAGTTTAGGAGTCTGCTGCTGACAGTGTCCAGCAGGTCCGTCATTATATAATATATACCTGTCCTGCAGTAGTGATATATATATATTTTTTATATCATTATCATCCAGTCTATACTAGCAGACGCAGTACGGTAGTCCGCGGCTGTAGCTACCTCTGTGTCGGCAGTGCTCGTCCATAATTGTATACCTACCTGTGGTGGGTTTTTTTTTTTCTATCTTCTTCATACTAGTAGTTTAGGAGTCTGCTGCTGACAGTGTCCAGCAGGTCCGTCATTATATAATATATACCTGTCCTGTAGTAGTGATATATATATATATTTTATATCATTATCAACCAGTCTATACTAGCAGATGCAGTACGGTAGTCCACGGCTGTAGCTACCTCTGTGTCGGCAGTGCTCATCCATAATTGTATACCTACCTGCGGTGGGTTTTTTTTTTTCTATCTTCTTCATACTAGTAGTTTAGGAGTCTGCTGCTGACAGTGTCCAGCAGGTCCGTCATTATATAATATATACCTGTCCTGCAGTAGTGATATATATATATTTTTTATATCATTATCATCCAGTCTATACTAGCAGACGCAGTACGGTAGTCCACGGCTGTAGCTACCTCTGTGTCGGCAGTGCTCGTCCATAATTGTATACCTACCTGTGGTGGGTTTTTTTTTTCTATCTTCTTCATACTAGTAGTTTAGGAGTCTGCTGCTGACAGTGTCCAGCAGGTCCGTCATTATATAATATATACCTGTCCTGCAGTAGTGATATATATATATATATATATTTTTTATATCATTATCATCCAGTCTATACTAGCAGACGCAGTACGGTAGTCCACGGCTGTAGCTACCTCTGTGTCGGCAGTGCTCGTCCATAATTGTATACCTACCTGTGGTGGTTTTTTTTTTTCTATCTTCTTCATACTAGTAGTTTAGGAGTCTGCTGCTGACAGTGTCCAGCAGGTCCGTCATTATATAATATATACCTGTCCTGCAGTAGTGATATATATATATTTTTTATATCATTATCATCCAGTCTATACTAGCAAACGCAGTACGGTAGTCCACGGCTGTTAGCTACCTCTGTGTCGGCAGTCACTCGTCATCCATAAGTTTACTAGTATCCATCCATCTCCATTGTTTACCTGAGGTGCCTTTTAGTTGTGCCTATTAAAATATGGAGAACAAAAATGTTGATGTTCCAAAAATAGGGAAAGATCAAGATCGACTTCCACCTCGTGCTGAAGCTGCTGCCACTAGTCATGGCCGAGACGATGAAATGCCAGCAACGTCGTCTGCCAAGGCCGATGCCCAATGTCATAGTACAGAGCATGTAAAATCCAAAACACCAAATATCAGTAAAAAAAGAACTCAAAAATCTAAAATAAAATCGCCGGAGGAGAAGCGTAAACTTGCCAATATGCCATTTACCACACGGAGTTGCAAGGAACGGCTGAGGCCCTGGCCTATGTTCATGGCTAGTGGTTCAGCTTCACATGAGGATGGAAGCACTCAGCCTCTCGCTAGAAAAATGAAAAGACTTAAGCTGGCAAAAGCACAGCAAAGAACTGTGCGTTCTTCGAAATCACAAATCCACAAGGAGAGTCCAATTGTGTCGGTTGCGATGCCTGACCTTCCCAACACTGGACGTGAAGAGCATGCACCTTCCATCATTTGCACGCCCCCTGCAAGTGCTGGAAGGAGCACCCGCAGTCCAGTTCCTGATAGTCAGATTGAAGATGTCAGTGTTGAAGTACACCAGGATGAGGAGGATATGGGTGTTGCTGGCGCTGGGGAGGAAATTGACCAGGAGGATTCTGATGGTGAGGTGGTTTGTTTAAGTCAGGCACCCGGGGAGACACCTGTTGTCCGTGGGAGGAATATGGCCATTGACATGCCTGGTGAAAATACCAAAAAAATCAGCTCTTCGGTGTGGAAGTATTTCAACAGAAATGCGGACAACATTTGTCAAGCCGTGTGTTGCCTTTGTCAAGCTGTAATAAGTAGGGGTAAGGACGTTAACCACCTCGGAACATCCTCCCTTATACGTCACCTGCAGCGCATTCATAATAAGTCAGTGACAAGTTCAAAAACTTTGGGCGACAGCGGAAGCAGTCCACTGACCAGTAAATCCCTTCCTCTTGTAACCAAGCTCACGCAAACCACCCCACCAACTCCCTCAGTGTCAATTTCCTCCTTCCCCAGGAATGCCAATAGTCCTGCAGGCCATGTCACTGGCAATTCTGACAAGTCCTCTCCTGCCTGGGATTCCTCCGATGCATCCTTGCGTGTAACGCCTACTGCTGCTGGCGCTGCTGTTGTTGCTGCTGGGAGTCGATGGTCATCCCAGAGGGGAAGTCGTAAGACCACTTTTACTACTTCCACCAAGCAATTGACTGTCCAACAGTCCTTTGCGAGGAAGATGAAATATCACAGCAGTCATCCTGCTGCAAAGCGGATAACTGAGGCCTTGGCATCCTGGGCGGTGAGAACCGTGGTTCCGGTATCCATCATTACTGCAGAGCCAACTATAGACTTGTTTGAGGTACTGTGTCCCCGGTACCAAATACCATCAAGGTTCCATTTCTCTAGGCAGGCGATACCGAAAATGTACACAGACCTCAGAAAAAGACTCACCAGTGTCCTAAAAAATGCAGTTGTACCCAATGTCCACTTAACCACGGACATGTGGACAAGTGGAGCAGGGCAGACTCAGGACTATATGACTGTGACAGCCCACTGGGTAGATCTATGGACTCCCGCCGCAAGAACAGCAGCGGCGGCACCAGTAGCAGCATCTCGCAAACGCCAACTCTTTCCTAGGCAGGCTACGCTTTGTATCACCGCTTTCCAGAATACGCACACAGCTAAAAACCTCTTACGGCAACTGAGGAAGATCATCGCAGAATGGCTTACCCCAATTGGACTCTCCTGTGGATTTGTGGCATCGGACAACGCCAGCAATATTGTGTGTGCATTGAATATGGGCAAATTCCAGCACGTCCCATGTTTTGCACATACCTTGAATTTGGTGGTGCAGAATTATTTAAAAAACGAGAGGGGCGTGCAAGAGATGCTGTCGGTGGCCAGAAGAATTGCGGGACACTTTCGGCGTACAGGCACCACGTACAGAAGACTGGAGCACCACCAAAAACGCCTGAACCTGCCCTGCCATCATCTGAAGCAAGAAGTGGTAACAAGGTGGAATTCAACCCTCTATATGCTTCAGAGGTTGGAGGAGCAGCAAAATGCCATTCAAGCCTATACAACTGAGCACGATATAGGAGGTGGAATGCACCTGTCTCAAGCGCAGTGGAGAATGATTTCAACGTTGTGCAAGGTTCTGCAACCTTTTGAACTTGCCACACGTGAAGTCAGTTCAGACACTGCCAGCCTGAGTCAGGTCATTCCCCTCATCAGGCTTTTGCAGAAGAAGCTCGAGACATTGAAGGAGGAGCTAACACAGAGCGATCCCGCTAGGCATGTGGGACTTGTGGATGGAGCCCTTAATTCGCTTAACAAGGATTCACGGGTGGTCAATCTGTTGAAATCAGAGCACTACATTTTGGCCACCGTGCTCGATCCTAGATTTAAAACCTACCTTGGATCTCTCTTTCCGGCAGACACAAGTCTGCAGGGGTTCAAAGAACTGCTGGTGAGAAAATTGTCAAGTCAAGCGGAACGCGACCTGTCAACATCTCCTCCTTCACATTCTCCCGCAACTGGGCGTGCGAGGAAAAGGCTCAGAATTCCGAGCCCACCCGCTGGCGGTGATGCAGGGCAGTCTGGAGCGACTGCTGATGCTGACATCTGGTCCGGACTGAAGGACCTGACAACGATTACGGACATGTCGTCTACTGTCACTGCATATGATTCTCTCCCCATTGAAAGAATGGTGGAGGATTATATGAGTGACCGCATCCAAGTAGGCACGTCAGACAGTCCGTACGTATACTGGCAGGAAAAAGAGGCAATTTGGAGGCCCTTGCACAAACTGGCTTTATTCTACCTAAGTTGCCCTCCCACAAGTGTGTACTCCAAAAGAGTGTTTAGTGCCGCCGCTCACCTTGTCAGCAATCGGCGTACGAGGTTACTTCCAGAAAATGTGGAGAAGATGATGTTCATTAAAATGAATTATAATCAATTCCTCCATGGAGACATTCACCAGCAGCAATTGCCTCCACAAAGTACACAGGGAGCTGTGATGGTGGATTCCAGTGGGGACGAATTGATAATCTGTGAGGAGGGGGATGTACACGGTGATGAATCGGAGGATGATGATGAGGTGGACATCTTGCCTCTGTAGAGCCAGTTTGTGCAAGGAGAGATTAATTGCTTCTTTTTTGGTGGGGGTCCAAACCAACCCGTCATTTCAGTCACAGTCGTGTGGCAGACCCTGTCACTGAAATGATGGGTTGGTTAAAGTGTGCATGTCCTGTTTATACAACATAAGGGTGGGTGGGAGGGCCCAAGGACAATTCCATCTTGCACCTCTTTTTTCTTTCATTTTTCTTTGCGTCATGTGCTGTTTGTGGAGTGTTTTTTGGAAGGGCCAGCCTGCGTGACACTGCAGTGCCACTCCTAGATGGGCCAGGTGTTTGTGTCGGCCACTAGGGTCGCTTAGCTTATTCACACAGCTACCTCATTGCGCTTCTTTTTTTCTTTGCGTCATGTGCTGTTTGGGGAGTGTTTTTTTGAAGGGCCATCCTGCGTGACACTGCAGTGCCACTCCTAGATGGGCCAGGTGTTTGTGTCGGCCACTTGGGTCGCTGAGCTTAGTCATCCAGCGACCTCGGTGCAAATTTTAGGACTAAAAATAATATTGTGAGGTGTTCAGAATAGACTGAAAATGAGTGGAAATTATGGTTATTGAGGTTAATAATACTTTGGGATCAAAATGACCCCCAAATTCTATGATTTAAGCTGTTTTTTAGGGTTTTTTAAAAAAAACACCCGAATCCAAAACACACCCGAATCCGACAAAAAAAATTCGGTGAGGTTTTGCCAAAACGCGTTCGAACCCAAAACACGGCCGCGGAACCGAACCCAAAACCAAAACACAAAACCCGAAAAATTTCCGGTGCACATCTCTAGTATATAGTAGGAGGACAGTGCAGAATTTTGCTGACCAGTGACCACCAGTGTTATATCAGTACGGTACAGTAGTCCACTGCTCTACCTACCTCTGTGTCATCAAGTATACTATCCATCCATACCTGTGGTGCATTTTAGTTGTTGTGCGCAGTAGTAGGAGGACAGTGCATAATTTTGCTAACCACCAGTATATAATATATAGCAGTACGGTACAGTAGTCCACTGCTCTACCTACCTCTGTGTCGTCAAGTATACTATTCATCCATACCTGTGGTGCATTTAAGTTGTTGTGCGCAGTAGTAGGAGGACAGTGCATAATTTTGCTGACCACCAGTGTATAATATATAGCAGTACTGTACAGTAGTCCACTGCTCTACCAACCTCTGTGTCGTCAAGTATACTATCCATCCATACCTGTGGTGCATTTTAGTTGTTGTGCGCAGTAGTAGGAGGACAGTGCATAATTTTGCTGACCACCAGTATATAATATATAGCAGTACGGTACAGTAGGCCATTGCTATTGATATATTACTGGCATATAATTCCACACATTAAAAAATGGAGAACAAAAATGTGGAGGGTAAAATAGGGAAAGATCAAGATCCACTTCCACCTCGTGCTGAAGCTGCTGCCACTAGTCATGGCAAAGACGTTGAAATGCCATCAACGTCGTCTGCCAAGGCCGATGCCCAATGTCATAGTAGAGAGCATGTAAAATCCAAAAAAACTAAAGTTCAGTAAAATGACCCAAAAATCAAAATTAAAAGCGTCTGATGAGAAGCGTAAACTTGCCAATATGCCATTTACGACACGGAGTGGCAAGGAACGGCTGAGGCCCTGGCCTATGTTCATGGCTAGTGGTTCAGATTCACATGAGGATGGAAGGACTCATCCTCTCGTTTGAAAACTGCAGTGCCACTCCTAGATGGGCCAGGTGTTTGTGTTGGCCACTTGGGTCGCTTAGCTTAGTCACACAGCGACCTTGGTGCACCTCTTTTTTTCTTTGCATCATGTGCTGTTTGGGGACTATTTTTTGAAGTGCCATCCTGTCTGACACTGCAGTGCCACTCCTAGATGGGCCAGGTGTTTGTGTCGGCCACTTGGGTCGCTTAGCTTAGTCATTCAACGACCTCGGTGCAAATTTTAGGACTAAAAATAATATTGTGAGATGTGAGGTGTTCAGAATAGACTGGAAATGAGTGGAAATTATGGTTTTTGAGGTTAATAATACTATGGGATAAAAATTACCCCCAAATTCTATGATTTAAGCTGTTTTTGAGGGTTTTTTGTAAAAAAAAACACCCGAATCCAAAACACACCCGAATCCGCCAAAAATTTTTCAGGGAGGTTTTGCCAAAATGCGTCCGAATCCAAAACACGGCCTCGGAACCTAATCCAAAACCAAAACACAAAAAACGTCCGGTGCACATCACTACTTATTTTACAAGAGTCACACCCAGGATTAGAATCCACAACCTATTACACTGGAAGCAGACACCTTACTGATGAAGCTGTTTGCTCCTGTATAGGAAATATGAGAATTTTAACAATATGAAGATACTTCTCTGACAATTACACGTAACTTCATATAGTTAGAATTCTCATGCTCCCTGTACAGGAGTAAATAGCTCCATTAGTAAAGTGTCTGCTGTCAGTGTAACAGGTCATGGGTTCTAATCCTGGGTATGGCTGCTAAGATATGTGTGATTTAAAATAAAAGACATTTAAATGTATAAATACAGTATATACATTTTTGAAATAGGGGGGCACCAATATTTATGTTGCCTCCGGGCAACTGGGACGAACTTGCTAGATGGTAGTAAGATGTCCAGATGGTAGATAGAAAATAGGCAATCAGTCAATAGGTCGACACCAGATGGTCTACAGTCAATAAGTTGACATGGTCAAAAGGACAACAGATAAATCATTGACATGGACGTAGGTTGACAGGGTCAACAGGTTCAAAAGATTGACATGCAAATGTTCAATACAGAAAAGGTAGACATGTTTTTTTTGTGATTGTTAGGGTTAGGCACTTGGGTGAGGGTTTGAGTTGGGTTGCCGGAGAGGACGGTTAGGGTTAAGTACTTAGAGAAGGGTTAGGCTGCGGAAGGATATGGTTAGGATTAGGCACTAGTGGGAGGTATAGGGATAAGCACCAAGGGGAAGGTTTGGGTTAGGCATTAGGGGGAGTGTTAGGATAAGGGTTAAAATAAAAATAAAAAGTGTCATCGTTTTCTGTGTCAGCCATTTGCATGTTGACCTTTTGAACCTGTTGTTCTTTTGACCATGTTGACTATTTTACTATCAACCTTTTGACCCTGCAACCTATTGCCTGTTGACCATATGATGTCGACCTATTGACTTTCTATGTACTGTTGATCTTTTAATCCACACTCTGATTACACCTGAGCACAGACGCATATACATCTCTAACCTGAGCACAGACGCATATACATCTCTAACCTGAGCACAGATGCATATACACCTCTAACCTGAGCACAGACGCATATACATCTCTAACCTGAGCACAGATGCATATACACCTCTAACCTGAGCACAGACGCATATACACCTCTAACCTGAGCGTAGACGCATATACATCTCTAACCTGAGCACAGACACATATACACCTCTAACCTGAGCACAGACGCATATACACCTCTAACCTGAGCACAGACACATATACACCTCTAACCTGAGCACAGATGCATATACACCTCTAACCTGAGCACAGACGCATATACACCTCTAACCTGAGCACAGACGCATATACACCTCTAACCTGAGCACACATGCATATACACCTCTAACCTGAGCGTAGACGCATATACATCTCTAACCTGAGCGTAGACACATATACATCTCTAACCTGAGCACAGACGCATATACACCTCTAACCCGAGCACAGACACATATACAGTTCTAACCTGAGCACAGACACATATACACCTCTAACCTGAGCACAGACACATATACACTTCTAACCTGAGCACAGACGCATATACACTTCTAACCTGAGCACAGATGCATATACACCTCTAACCTGAGCACAGACACAGACGCATATACACCTCTAACCTGTGCTCAAACGCATATACACTTCTAACCTGAGCACAGAAACATATACACCTCTAACCTGAGCACAGACACATATACACCTGTAACCAGGGGCGGATTGGGATCAAAAACCAGTCCGGGAAATGTATTGAAGCAGCCCTAATAAGGGTGGGGTCTGTTTAGGGGGTTGGAGTCTGTGAAGTGGGTGGGATTATTGCTCAGAATGGTTAATCAAATGCATGCATGCAAAAATTTAGGGGCGTGGCTTCGTGGGGAAGGGGCGTGACCACATAATAGTGCCAATTCACATTACACCACACAATAGTGCCGCTTATGCACATTTCACCAGGTAGAACCTCCTTTACACATTGTGCCAGGTAGAGCACGTTATACATATTGCACCAGGCAGAGCACGTTATACACATTGCACCAGGCAGAGCACGTTATACACTTTGCGCCAGGTAGAGCACGTTATACACATTGCACCAGGTAGACCACGTTATACACATTGCACCCGGTAGAGCACGTTATACACATTGCGCCATGCAGAGCACGTTATACACTTTGCGCCAAGCAGAGCACATTATACACATTGCGCCAGGTAATGCACATTATACACTTTGCACCAGGTAAAGCACATTATACATAATGCACCAGGCAGAGCACATTATACACATTGCACCAGGTAGAGCACCTTATACACTTTGCGCCAGGTACAGCACATTATACACATTGCACCAGGTAGAGCACATTGCACCAGGTAGAGCACGTTACACACATTGCGCCAGGTAGAGCACGTTATACACATTGCACCAGGTAGAGCACGTTACACTTTGCGCCAGGTAGAGCACGTTATACACATTGCACCAGGTAGAGCACGTTATACACTTTGCACTAGGTAGAGCACGTTATACACATTGCGCCAGGTAGAGCACGTTACACACATTGCGCCAGGTAAAGCACGTTACACACATTGCACCAGGTAGAGCACGTTACACACATTGCACCAGGTAGAGCACGTTACACACATTGCACCAGGTAGAGCACGTTACACACATTGCACCAGGTAGAGCACGTTACACACATTGCACCATGTAGAGCACGTTACACACATTGTGCAAGGTAGAGCACGTTATACACATTGCACCAGGTAGAGCACGTTATACACATTGCGCAAGGTAGAGCACGTTATACTCTTATACATAACGTGAGCCCCCCCTCCAACTGATCAATGACAGCCCACAAAAACACCACACAGCCTATGGAGCAGCTGAACTTACCTTGGGACTGGCCACTCCTTCTCCTCCAGCCTCTCCTCTGAGCTCCTAGCTGCCCCGGGCCATCAAACTCCCCAGCAAAGTTGCTACCCACACCAGCAGCAGCTCCCCCATCACGCCGCCTCCTGGATGTCACTGCAGCTCCCAACGTGCAGGGGATGGGGAGGAGAGAAGGATCCGCCGCTGCCTCCACGGCCGCTCTCCACAGCCAATCTCTATGGTGACTGCAGGGCTGTGCTGGGCTAACGCTGCCGCGATCGGAGCTAAGCTCCGATCGCGGCTGCCGGCCAGCATGGGAATGACGGCGGCCACTGAGGGGATGCATGGACCAGCCAAATGGAATCAGGTCCGGCGTCCCACCATCCCAATCCGCCGCTGCCTGTAACCTGTGCACAGACGCATATACACTTCTAACCTAAGCACAGACACATATACACCTGTAACCTGAGCGCAGAAGCATATACACCTCTAACCTGAGCACAGACACATATACACCTGTAACCTGAGCGCAGAGGCATATACACCTCTAACCTGAGCACAGACATATATACACCTGTAACCTGAGCGCAGAGGCATATACACCTCTAACCTGAGCACAGACACATATACACTTCTAACCTGAGCACAGACGCATATACACCTCTAACCTGAGCACAGACGCATATACACCTCTAACCTGAGCACAGACGCATATACACCTCTAACTTAAGCACAGGCGCATATACACCTCTGACCTGAGCAAAGACGCATATACTGTACACTTCTAACCTGAGCACAGACACATATATACCTCTATCCTGAGTGCAGACACATATACACCTATAGCTTGAGCACAGACGCATATACACTTCTAACCTGAGCACAGATACATATACACCTCTAACCTGAGCACAGACGCATATACACCTCTTACCTGAGCGCAGACGCATATACACTTCTAACCTAAGCACAGAGGCATATACACCTCTAACCTGAGCGCAGACGCATATACACTTCTAACCTAAGCACAGACGCATATACACTTCTAACCTGAGCACAGACGCATATATACCTCTAACCTGAGCGCAGACACATATACTAGAGATGAGCGGGTTCGGTTCCTCTGAATCCGAACCCGCCCGAACTTCAGGTTTTTTACACGGGTCCGAGCAGGCTCGGATCTTCCCGCCTTGCTCGGCTAACCCGAGCGCGCCCGAACGTCATCATCACGCTGTCGGATTCTCGCGAGGCTCGGATTCTATCGCGAGACTCGGATTCTATATAAGGAGCCGCGCGTCGCCGCCATTTTCACACGTGCATTGAGAGTCATAGGGAGAGGACGTGGCTGGCGTCCTCTCCGTTTAGAGAAGAGAGAGACACAGTATTTTGGGGAGCATTATTAGGAGGAGTACTACTATACTGTATACTACTATACTACTTGCTGCTGAAGTGATATTTTATACTAGATTAGATAATAGATAGTGTGACTGTAAGTGTATTATCTGACTTGTGGGGGAGACACTGACAGTGGGGAGCAGTTAGAGTCTGAGAGCAGGACTCAGGAGTACATATAACGTACAGTGCACACTTTTGCTGCCAGAGTCAGTGCCACACTGCCATTGTTGTGACCACACTGACCACCAGTATAATAATATATTTTGTGATTGTCTGCTTAGGCCTCGGAGTACTAGTTGCAAGTTGCAACGTGACCTGAAGTGACCACCAGTTTAATAATCAATCACCACCAGTTTAATATATATATATATATATATATATATATAAAATTGTATATAATATATATATATATATATATATATAATATTGTATACCACCTACCCGTGGTTTTTTTTTTTTTCATTCTTCTTTATACATACTACTATAGTAGCTTACTGTAGCAGTCTGCGGTGCTGTGCTGACCTGACAGTGTCCAGCAGGTCCGTCATCAGTCATTACATAATAAATATATATAGTACCTGTCCGGCTGCAGTACTAGTGATATTATATTGATTTCATCTCATTATCAATAATTTATCATCCAGTCTAGACTCTATATTAGCAGCAGACACAGTACGTTAGTCCACGGCTGTAGCTACCTCTGTGTCGGCACTCGGCAGTCCATCCATAATTGTATACCACCTATCCGTGGTTTTTTTTTTTCTTTCTTCTTTGTACATACTACTATAGAGTATAGTAGCTTACTGTAGCAGTCTGCGGTGCTGCTGAGCTGACAGTGTCCAGCAGGTCCGTCATCAGTCATCATTACCTAATAAATATATTATCTACCTGTCCGGCTGCAGTACTAGTGATATTATATATACATACATATATATATATTGATTTCATCTCATTATCAATCATCCAGTCTATATTAGCAGCAGACACAGTACGTTAGTCCACGGCTGTAGCTACCTCTGTGTCGGCACTCGGCAGTCCATCCATAATTGTATACCACCTACCCGTGGTTTTTTTTTTTTCTTTCTTCTTTGTACATACTACTAGTATAGTATAGTAGCTTACTGTAGCAGTCTGCGGTGCTGCTGAGCTGACAGTGTCCAGCAGGTCCGTCATCAGTCATCATTACCTAATAAATATATTATCTACCTGTCCGGCTGCAGTACTAGTGATATTATATATACATACATATATATATATTGATTTCATCTCATTATCAATCATCCAGTCTATATTAGCAGCAGACACAGTACGTTAGTCCACGGCTGTAGCTACCTCTGTGTCGGCACTCGGCAGTCCATCCATAATTGTATACCACCTACCCGTGGTTTTTTTTTTCTTTCTTCTTTGTACATACTACTAGTATAGTATAGTAGCTTACTGTAGCAGTCTGCGGTGCTGCTGAGCTGACAGTGTCCAGCAGGTCCGTCATCAGTCATCATTACCTAATAAATATATTATCTACCTGTCCGGCTGCAGTACTAGTGATATTATATATACATACATATATATATATTGATTTCATCTCATTATCAATCATCCAGTCTATATTAGCAGCAGACACAGTACGTTAGTCCACGGCTGTAGCTACCTCTGTGTCGGCACTCGGCAGTCCATCCATAATTGTATACCACCTACCCGTGTTTTTTTTTTTTTCTTTCTTCTTTGTACATACTACTAGTATAGTATAGTAGCTTACTGTAGCGGTCTGCGGTGCTGCTGAGCTGACAGTGTCCAGCAGGTCCGTCATCAGTCATCATTACCTAATAAATATATTATCTACCTGTCCGGCTGCAGTACTAGTGATATTATATATACATACATACATATATATATATTGATTTCATCTCATTATCAATCATCCAGTCTATATTAGCAGCAGACACAGTACGTTAGTCCACGGCTGTAGCTACCTCTGTGTCGGCACTTGGCAGTCCATCCATAATTGTATACCACCTACCCGTGGTTTTTTTTTTTCTTTCTTCTTTGTACATACTACTATAGTATAGTAGCTTACTGTAGCAGTCTGCGGTGCTGCTGAGCTGACAGTGTCCAGCAGGTCCGTCATCAGTCATCATTACCTAATAAATATATTATCTACCTGTCCGGCTGCAGTACTAGTGATATTATATATACATACATATATATATATTGATTTCATCTCATTATCATCCAGTCTATATTAGCATCAGACACAGTACGGTAGTCCACGGCTGTAGCTACCTCTGTGTCGGCACTCGGCAGTCCATCCATAAGTATACTAGTATCCATCCATCTCCATTGTTTACCTGAGGTGCCTTTTAGTTGTGCCTATTAAAATATGGAGAACAAAAATGTTGAGGTTCCAAAATTAGGGAAAGATCAAGATCCACTTCCACCTCGTGCTGAAGCTGCTGCCACTAGTCATGGCCGAGACGATGAAATGCCAGCAACGTCGTCTGCCAAGGCCGATGCCCAATGTCATAGTACAGAGCATGTCAAATCCAAAACACCAAATATCAGTAAAAAAAGGACTCCAAAACCTAAAATAAAATTGTCGGAGGAGAAGCGTAAACTTGCCAATATGCCATTTACCACACGGAGTGGCAAGGAACGGCTGAGGCCCTGGCCTATGTTCATGGCTAGTGGTTCAGCTTCACATGAGGATGGAAGCACTCAGCCTCTCGCTAGAAAACTGAAAAGACTCAAGCTGGCAAAAGCACCGCAAAGAACTGTGCGTTCTTCGAAATCCCAAATCGACAAGGAGAGTCCAATTGTGTCGGTTGCGATGCCTGACCTTCCCAACACTGGACGTGAAGAGCATGCGCCTTCCACCATTTGCACGCCCCCTGCAAGTGCTGGAAGGAGCACCCGCAGTCCAGTTCCTGATAGTCAGATTGAAGATGTCAGTGTTGAAGTACACCAGGATGAGGAGGATATGGGTGTTGCTGGCGCTGGGGAGGAAATTGACCAGGAGGATTCTGATGGTGAGGTGGTTTGTTTAAGTCAGGCACCCGGGGAGACACCTGTTGTCCGTGGGAGGAATATGGCCGTTGACATGCCTGGTGAAAATACCAAAAAAATCAGCTCTTCAGTGTGGAGGTATTTCAACAGAAAAGCGGACAACAGGTGTCAAGCCGTGTGTTGCCTTTGTCAAGCTGTAATAATTAGGGGTAAGGACGTTAACCACCTCGGAACATCCTCCCTTATACGTCACCTGCAGCGCATTCATAATAAGTCAGTGACAAGTTCAAAAACTTTGGGCGACAGCGGAAGCAGTCCACTGACCAGTAAATCCCTTCCTCTTGTAACCAAGCTCACGCAAACCACCCCACCAACTCCCTCAGTGTCAATTTCCTCCTTCCCCAGGAATGCCAATAGTCCTGCAGGCCATGTCACTGGCAATTCTGACGAGTCCTCTCCTGCCTGGGATTCCTCCGATGCATCCTTGCGTGTAACGCCTACTGCTGCTGGCGCTGCTGTTGTTGCTGCTGGGAGTCGATGGTCATCCCAGAGGGGAAGTCGTAAGCCCACTTGTACTACTTCCAGTAAGCAATTGACTGTCCAACAGTCCTTTGCGAGGAAGATGAAATATCACAGCAGTCATCCTGCTGCAAAGCGGATAACTGAGGCCTTGACAACTATGTTGGTGTTAGACGTGCGTCCGGTATCCGCCGTTAGTTCACAGGGAACTAGACAATTTATTGAGGCAGTGTGCCCCCGTTACCAAATACCATCTAGGTTCCACTTCTCTAGGCAGGCGATACCGAGAATGTACACGGACGTCAGAAAAAGACTCACCAGTGTCCTAAAAAATGCAGTTGTACCCAATGTCCACTTAACCACGGACATGTGGACAAGTGGAGCAGGGCAGGGTCAGGACTATATGACTGTGACAGCCCACTGGGTAGATGTATGGACTCCCGCCGCAAGAACAGCAGCGGCGGCACCAGTAGCAGCATCTCGCAAACGCCAACTCTTTCCTAGGCAGGCTACGCTTTGTATCACCGCTTTCCAGAATACGCACACAGCTGAAAACCTCTTACAGCAACTGAGGAAGATCATCGCGGAATGGCTTACCCCAATTGGACTCTCCTGTGGATTTGTGGCATCGGACAACGCCAGCAATATTGTGTGTGCATTAAATATGGGCAAATTCCAGCACGTCCCATGTTTTGCACATACCTTGAATTTGGTGGTGCAGAATTTTTTAAAAAACGAGAGGGGCGTGCAAGAGATGCTGTCGGTGGCCAGAAGAATTGCGGGACACTTTCGGCGTACAGGCACCACGTACAGAAGACTGGAGCACCACCAAAAACTACTGAACCTGCCCTGCCATCATCTGAAGCAAGAAGTGGTAACGAGGTGGAATTCAACCCTCTATATGCTTCAGAGGTTAGAGGAGCAGCAAAAGGCCATTCAAGCCTATACAATTGAGCACGATATAGGAGGTGGAATGCACCTGTCTCAAGCGCAGTGGAGAATGATTTCAACGTTGTGCAAGGTTCTGATGCCCTTTGAACTTGCCACACGTGAAGTCAGTTCAGACACTGCCAGCCTGAGTCAGGTCATTCCCCTCATCAGGCTTTTGCAGAAGAAGATGGAGACATTGAAGGAGGAGCTAACACGGAGCGATTCCGCTAGGCATGTGGGACTTGTGGATGGAGCCCTTAATTCGCTTAACAAGGATTCACGGGTGGTCAATCTGTTGAAATCAGAGCACTACATTTTGGCCACCGTGCTCGATCCTAGATTTAAAGCCTACCTTGGATCTCTCTTTCCGGCAGACACAAGTCTGCTGGGGTTCAAAGACCTGCTGGTGACAAAATTGTCAAGTCAAGCGGAACGCGACCTGTCAACATCTCCTTCTTCACATTCTCCCGCAACTGGGGGTGCGAGGAAAAGGCTCAGAATTCCGAGCCCACCCGCTGGCGGTGATGCAGGGCAGTCTGGAGCGACTGCTGATGCTGACATCTGGTCCGGACTGAAGGACCTGACAACGATTACGGACATGTCGTCTACTGTCACTGCATATGATTCTCTCACCATTGAAAGAATGGTGGAGGATTATATGAGTGACCGCATCCAAGTAGGCACGTCAGACAGTCCGTACTTATACTGGCAGGAAAAAGAGGCAATTTGGAGGCCCTTGCACAAACTGGCTTTATTCTACCTAAGTTGCCCTCCCACAAGTGTGTACTCCGAAAGAGTGTTTAGTGCCGCCGCTCACCTTGTCAGCAATCAACGTACGAGGTTACATCCAGAAAATGTGGAGAAGATGATGTTCATTAAAATGAATTATAATCAATTCCTCCGTGGAGACATTGACCAGCAGCAATTGCCTCCACAAAGTACACAGGGAGCTGAGATGGTGGATTCCAGTGGGGACGAATTGATAATCTGTGAGGAGGGGGATGTACACGGTGATATATCGGAGGATGATGATGAGGTGGACATCTTGCCTCTGTAGAGCCAGTTTGTGCAAGGAGAGATTAATTGCTTCTTTTTTGGTGGGGGTCCAAACCAACCCGTCATTTCAGTCACAGTCGTGTGGCAGACCCTGTCACTGAAATGATGGGTTGGTTAAAGTGTGCATGTCCTGTTTATACAACATAAGGGTGGGTGGGAGGGCCCAAGGACAATTCCATCTTGCACCTCTTTTTTCTTTAATTTTTCTTTGCGTCATGTGCTGTTTGTGGAATGTTTTTTGGAAGGGCCATCCTGCGTGACACTGCAGTGCCACTCCTAGATGGGCCCGGTGTTTGTGTCGGCCACTAGGGTCGCTTATCTTACTCACACAGCTACCTCATTGCGCCTCTTTTTTTCTTTGCGTCATGTGCTGTTTGGGGAGGGTTTTTTGGAAGGGCCATCCTGCGTGACACTGCAGTGCCACTCCTAGATGGGCACGGTGTTTGTGTCGGCCACTAGGGTCGCTTATCTTACTCACACAGCTACCTCATTGCGCCTCTTTTTTTCTTTGCGTCATGTGCTGTTTGGGGAGGGTTTTTTGGAAGGGCCATCCTGCGTGACACTGCAGTGCCACTCCTAGATGGGCCCGGTGTTTGTGTCGGCCACTAGGGTCGCTTATCTTACTCACACAGCTACCTCATTGCGCCTCTTTTTTTCTTTGCGTCATGTGCTGTTTGGGGAGGGTTTTTTGGAAGGGCCATCCTGCGTGACACTGCAGTGCCACTCCTAGATGGGCACGGTGTTTGTGTCGGCCACTAGGGTCGCTTATCTTACTCACACAGCTACCTCATTGCGCCTCTTTTTTTCTTTGCGTCATGTGCTGTTTGGGGAGGGTTTTTTGGAAGGGCCATCCTGCGTGACACTGCAGTGCCACTCCTAGATGGGCACGGTGTTTGTGTCGGCCACTAGGGTCGCTTATCTTACTCACACAGCTACCTCATTGCGCCTCTTTTTTTCTTTGCGTCATGTGCTGTTTGGGGAGGGTTTTTTGGAAGGGCCATCCTGCGTGACACTGCAGTGCCACTCCTAGATGGGCACGGTGTTTGTGTCGGCCACTAGGGTCGCTTATCTTACTCACACAGCTACCTCATTGCGCCTCTTTTTTTCTTTGCGTCATGTGCTGTTTGGGGAGTGTTTTTTGGAAGGGCCATCCTGCGTGACACTGCAGTGCCACTCCTAGATGGGCCCGGTGTTTGTGTCGGCCACTAGGGTCGCTTATCTTACTCACACAGCTACCTCATTGCGCCTCTTTTTTTCTTTGCGTCATGTGCTGTTTGGGGAGGGTTTTTTGGAAGGGCCATCCTGCGTGACACTGCAGTGCCACTCCTAGATGGGCCCGGTGTTTGTGTCGGCCACTAGGGTCGCTTATCTTACTCACACAGCTACCTCATTGCGCCTCTTTTTTTCTTTGCGTCATGTGCTGTTTGGGGAGGGTTTTTTGGAAGGGCCATCCTGCGTGACACTGCAGTGCCACTCCTAGATGGGCACGGTGTTTGTGTCGGCCACTAGGGTCGCTTAGCTTAGTCATCCAGCGACCTAGGTGCAAATTTTAGGACTAAAAATAATATTGTGAGGTGTGAGGTATTCAGAATAGACTGAAAATGAGTGGAAATTATGGTTTTTGAGGTTAATAATACTTTGGGATCAAAATGACCCCCAAATTCTATGATTTAAGCTGTTTTTTAGTGTTTTTTAAAAAAAACACCCGAATCCGACAAAAAAAATTCGGTGAGGTTTTGCCAAAACGCGGTCGAACCCAAAACACGGCCGCGGAACCGAACCCAAAACCAAAACACAAAACCCGAAAAATTTCAAGTGCACATCTCTAACATATACACCTCTAACCTGAGCACAGACGCATATACACTTCTAACCTGAGCACAGATACATATACACCTCTAACCTGAGCACAGACGCATATACACCTCTAACCTGAGCGCAGACGCATATACACTTCTAACCTAAGCACAGACGCATATACACTTCTAACCTGAGCACAGACGCATATACACCTCTAACTTATGCACAGACGCATATACACCTCTGACCTGAGCACAGACGCATATACACTTCTAACCTGAGCACAGACGCATATACTGTACACTTCTAACCTGAGCACAGACGCATATACACCTCTAACCTGAGCACAGACGCATATACACCTCTAACCTGAGCACAGACGCATATACACCTGTAACCTGAGCGCAGACGCATATAC
Source organism: Pseudophryne corroboree (assembly GCF_028390025.1). NCBI lineage: Eukaryota > Metazoa > Chordata > Amphibia > Anura > Myobatrachidae > Pseudophryne > Pseudophryne corroboree. The sequence goes on along the minus strand of NC_086453.1, from coordinate 90,125,682 downwards.
ACTTCTAACCTAAGCACAGAAGCATATACACTTCTAACCTGAGCGCAGATGCATATACACTTCTAACCTGAGCACAGACGCATATACACTTCTAACCTGAGCACAGACGCATATACACCTCTAACTTAAGCACAGGCGCATATACACCTCTGACCTGAGCACAGACACATATACACTTCTAACCTGAGCACAGACGCATATACACCTCTAACCTGAGCACAGACGCATATACACCTCTAACCTGAGCACAGACGCATATACACCTCTAACCTGAGCACAGACGCATATACACCTCTAACCTGAGCACAGACGCATATACACCTCTAACCTGAGCACAGACGCATATACACTTCTAACCTGAGCACAGACGCATATACACCTCTAACCTGAGCACAGACGCATATACACCTCTAACCTGAGCACAGACGCATATACACTTCTAACCTAAGCACAGACGCATATACACTTCTAACCTGAGCACAGACGCATATACACCTCCAACTTAAGCACAGACGCATATACACCTCTGACCTGAGCACAGACGCATATACACTTCTAACCTGAGCACAGACGCATATACACCTCTAACCTGAGCACAAACGCATATACACCTCTAACCTGAGCACAGACGCATATACACCTCTAACCTGAGCACAGACGCATATACACCTCCAACTTAAGCACAGACGCATATACACCTCTGACCTGAGCACAGACGCATATACACTTCTAACCTGAGCACAGACGCATATACATTTCTAACCTGAGCACAGATGCATATACACTTCTAACCTGAGCACAGACACATATACACCTCTAACCTGAGCACAGACGCATATACACTTCTAACCTGAGCACAGACGCATATACACCTCTAACCTGAGCACAGACGCATATACACCTCTAACCTGAGCACAGACGCATATACACTTCTAACCTAAGCACAGACGCATATACACTTCTAACCTGAGCACAGACGCATATACACCTCCAACTTAAGCACAGACGCATATACACCTCTGACCTGAGCACAGACGCATATACACTTCTAACCTGAGCACAGACGCATATACACCTCTAACCTGAGCACAGACGCATATACACCTCTAACCTGAGCACAGACACATATACACTTCTAACCTGAGCACAGACGCATATACACCTCTAACCTGAGCACAGACGCATATACACCTCTAACCTGAGCACAGGCGCATATACACCTCTAACCTGAGCACAAACGCATATACACCTCAAACCTGAGCACAGGCGCTTATACACCTCTAACCTGAGCACAAACGCATATACACCTCTAACCTGAGCACAGGCGCATATACACCTCTAACCTGAGCACAAACGCATATACACCTCTAACCTGAGCACAAACGCATATACACCTCTAACCTGAGCACAAACGCATATACACCTCTAACATGAGCACAGACGCATATACACCTGTAACCTGAGCACACACGCACATACACCTCTATATCTTGTGAGTTCTGGAAGCCTGATGCAATGACACACATAGATAATAATGACAACCAGCAGCACTAGTTTGCCACTACTGATTGGCTGAGTGCAAATTGACCTTTCTGATTATTGTCACTGCTATACTATATGCAGTCACTTTAATGAATTCATATTCTCATTTGGATTGCAGCAGAAAATTAGATTCCCATTTTATTTTTACTGAGGTATATAATTATATTTTCTAAAGTAAATGTGAATTTTGTATTTTCCAAAAATTGTGCAAACAGTGGGGGTAATTCCAAGTTGATCGCAGCAGGAAATTTTTATGCAGTTGGGCAAAACTATGTGCACTGCAGGGGAGGCAGATATAACATGTGCAGAGAGAGTTAGACTTGGGTGTGGTGTGTTCAATCTGCAATCTAATTTGCAGTATAAAAATAAAGCAGCCAGTATTTACCCTGCACAGAAACAAAATAACCAACCCAAATCTAACTCTCTCTGCACATGTTATATCTCCCCCCCCCACCCCCCCGCAGTGCACATGGTTTTGCCCAACTGCTAAAAAATTTCCTGCTGCGATCAACTTGGAATTACCCCCAGTATTCTCTCTTGCATATATGACAATTACATTGTTATATAAATGAATAAAGTAAAGCACACAGATGAAGCTGCACTCATCTGATGCGGCTTCATTGCAAACAAGCATTCCCGGCGTGTCTAGGCGATCCGTACGCCTAGTCATGCTGGAAGCGCACAGAGACGCTCCCATTCTAGTGAATGGGGCGCGTGCACCTCACGGATGTGCGCTTGCCACCCGGAAGCGGCGATAGGCGTGGCACAGACGGAGCCACGACTATCGTGGTTCCATCTGTACTTGCCAAAGTTGGGCTGCCTGTTTCAGGAGAAAGCAGCCAAGTAGGCACTGCATGGGGATGTTGTTTGTCAGTAGTGGGCAGTGCTGAGGGAATCATCGTGGAGTGGCGGGTGGCTCTCGGAGACTTGCCCACTCTTACAGGCAGTCAGGAGTGCCAACCAGTTTTAGGGAGCCTCCCAGATGAACTACAGCAAAATCACATTTATTGCTAACACTGTCAACTATGTCTGTACTTTATCTGTACACTGTCCCTAGTCTTTCTCAGGGTATATAAGGGCTTACGTCTACAGACTCTGGGCGGGATGTACTAAAGGAAAAATGCGGTGCTCAGACCCTGCCCCCAGAAAAATGCATAATTAAATAACAGAAAAGAGCAGCTGTTTTATTTTTATCAACTGTGTTTTTAAATCATTGCACACATGAATTTTTTTTAAACTCTTTATAGTATACCCCACATAGTATTGCCAATTATTATTATGAGGCAATGCTATTTATAACAATGTTGCAAGTTGCTAGTAGTCACCCCACTAAAAATGCAATACTTAAGTTGCCATCACTCCTGCAGTGTGATCTCATTTACCCTCTGGCTAAGTGCCCCGTGCCTCAGTGATGACACTAGTCCATACTTAAGTAATCGTCTACATTCTTTTGAATGTAGAGGCCATTTTGTAGCTTCATGAAGATGACGTGATTCTGGCAACAAGTCTGCTTTTCTGGATTAGTAAAAAAAACATAGAAATGTGTTTCCCTATTTACATAACAGATCTGTTACGTGGCAGACATCTTGGTCAGGTAGAGTAAGCCATTTGCCAACATTTAGGTGCAGTGCAGTAAATCACACCGCTGTGGCCCCAATTCCTGCTATTTAGTGCTAAGATCTGTGTCATCGTTTAGTGGCGGTGGGGCTTCAATTATGTGATTTGCTGCAAATTGCATCATAAAGGCACAAAAACGCTCATTCGCAAAAGAGTAGGCAAAAGAGTATTCAGTTCAGATTACAGATTCTGCTAAAAAAGCAGATTCTGCAATCCTTTCTCTCACATGCTGGGGGTCACCCATCGCAGGACAAGGCCACCCAGCATGTAGAATGGCCTGCCTAACGTGCGACCTGAATTCCCCCCAGGATCCATGATGCTGGTCTACTCTCATTAGGGTGAAGGATTACTCCAAGGAATTCGGCAGGCTCCCATTATGTTGACAAATAGCAAGAAGTAGGAAAATATGTTTTTGTACTTGCTCCCAGGGGGATGGGTACTATTACCCGGGCCTGATGGAGGGGCCCGAGTCCGCCATTCACCCTGCTCCCCTTCTCCCCCTTACCTGTCAGTGCCACAGCTTCTGCTGCGGTAGGTACAGGAAGGCTACTGATTTACCTCTTACATTGTGGCACATCCCCTCAAGTACCCTGGCCCAGTCACACTCTCTACAGCCCTGCTGAACATGTGGAGAAAATACATGAGGCACAGCGGACAATGCCAAAGTAAATAGGACTAAACTGAAAGCAGGCAAAGTACCAAGTAAATGGTTATTTAATCTGAATTCTGATAATGCAGCTCTTTAAATCCATTTTCTCAATAAGCCCTCACAATGCACAAATGCCATTGCTGAAGGAAGATTGAGTTATCTCAGTACTGTAATCTCCCAAATATAGGCACTATGAATGTAGTGTACTTCATTAATTGGCTCTTATAAAGCTGGTTAGGATGTTGTAATAAGATGCCTAATTAAGACCACTTTTTGCCCTTCTTTTTGCAATCACTGGCATTGTGAGAATGACAGGTCCTAAATTGAGAAGCAAACTGCTATTAATTTGTCATTCCAGATGTCATTCAAAATCTATCATTCTTAACAGACTGAATCACACGGTAATGTGCCTGCTAGGGAAAAGCCTCGGGTTTAATCGGAGGGACCTTTAGATTTTGTTGCTGCCAAGATAAGGAAGATATTAGAAGAAATGCACAAATATCAGATAAATACTTTTATCTTCCCTTCTGTTTAATTGCCATTGACCTCAGCACCAAAAAGGACACTTGCACAATTTATTTTAACAACAATCTCTGTAATATTTTAAAATTAAACTGAAGCTAAAATAAAATATCTTGATCAGTCTTAAGTTACTTGCTCACTTATCACTTACTCAGGGGATCAGGTGGCGGCAGAGGGAGAGGGCCAGATTGGGCGAGAAGGAGTAATTGTAGAACCAGCGCCCACTGTGCAATGTTGCAATTCACTACATTGTGTAGCATCGGTGGGGTCACATTGACAGGATTCAATAAAATTGTTTCAAAAGAGAGAGGTTTGTCCTGCACCGGCCTATTTAGATGTATATGAGATGATGATACTTAAACCAAAAATCGGACAGTAATATTAAATATTCATTATTCCCATCTGTCCATGTGGCGATGCGCCCAGAGTCAAAGAGAAGGCTAAATGTAACAAAGAAGGAAAAAGTATGACTCTTGTTGGGGCTGTCAAAGTCAAAAATATTACATAGAGAGAACATACAAACTGCACACATTTAAGTCGCTATACTTGCAAATATGCGCAGCGAGCACAGCAATATATGGTAACACACGCATTTACACGGACATGGCACAGAGATGGATTCGACACTTATTTCATACAGTACATAATTATAATAATATCAAGCACCAGACATCATGGAGATTTAAAATTAGCTAATGAATTAATGTCATGAATGTGTATTATTTGAACCGAACCAGATAAACCCGTCATGTTTACTATTGAAACAAGCACATTGGTGTGTAGATTAATTTGATACTTGTTGTGAAGTTGTGGGACATTGCAGCGGATAGATATGATTATATGTATAAAAGCTGAAAATCACTTTGTTAGAACAATGAATGATACAGTTAAGGGCTGAACCTGATCAGCATATACAAAGCAAGAGCGACCCCTCCCCCAGGAACTGGTCAAACAGGAAAGTAGCATGGCTAGAGAAGAGGTCAGGGTTCAGTTGCTTGCGAACACAGAGGACAGATGTACTGTGGCTATACTCAGAACAAAGCTGGCATCCAGAAGCAATGGCTTGTTTTTATCACCAGGCTCCAAGCGAAAGGCTAAGTATTGAATCCACATGGCTGATTGGCATAGAATAGTTTAAAGTAGAGATGAGCGCCGGAAATTTTTCGGGTTTTGTGTTTTGGTTTTGGGTTCGGTTCCGCGGCCGTGTTTTGGGTTCGACCGCGTTTTGGCAAAACCTCACCGAATTTTTTTTGTCGGATTCGGGTGTGTTTTGGATTCGGGTGTTTTTTTCAAAAAACCCTAAAAAACAGCTTAAATCATAGAATTTGGGGGTAATTTTGATCCCAAAGTATTATTAACCTCAAAAAACATAATTTACACTCATTTTCAGCCTATTCTGAACACATCACACCTCACAATATTATTTTTAGTCCTAAAATTTGCACCGAGGTCGCTGTGTGAGTAAGATAAGCGACCCTAGTGGCCGACACAAACACCGGGCCCATCTAGGAGTGGCACTGCAGTGTCACGCAGGATGTCCCTTCCAAAAAACCCTCCCCAAACAGCACATGACGCAAAGAAAAAAAGAGGCGCAATGAGGTAGCTGTGTGAGTAAGATTAGCGACCCTAGTGGCCGACACAAACACCGGGCCCATCTAGGAGTGGCACTGCAGTGTCACGCAGGATGTCCCTTCCAAAAAACCCTCCCCAAACAGCACATGACGCAAAGAAAAAAAGAGGCGCAATGAGGTAGCTGACTGTGTGAGAAAGATAAGCGACCCTAGTGGCCGACACAAACACCGGGCCCATCTAGGAGTGGCACTGCAGTGTCACGCAGGATGTCCCTTCCAAAAAACCCTCCCCAAACAGCACATGACGCAAAGAAAAAAAGAGGCGCAATGAGGTAGCTGACTGTGTGAGAAAGATAAGCGACCCTAGTGGCCGACACAAACACCGGGCCCATCTAGGAGTGGCACTGCAGTGTCACGCAGGATGTCCCTTCCAAAAAACCCTCCCCAAACAGCACATGACGCAAAGAAAAAAAGAGGCGCAATGAGGTAGCTGACTGTGTGAGAAAGATAAGCGACCCTAGTGGCCGACACAAACACCGGGCCCATCTAGGAGTGGCACTGCAGTGTCACGAAGGATGTCCCTTCCAAAAAACCCTCCCCAAACAGCACATGACGCAAAGAAAAAAAGAGGCGCAATGAGGTAGCTGACTGTGTGAGAAAGATAAGCTACCCTAGTGGCCGACACAAACACCGGGCCCATCTAGGAGTGGCACTGCAGTGTCACGCAGGATGTCCCTTCCAAAAAACCCTCCCCAAACAGCACATGACGCAAAGAAAAAAAGAGGCGCAATGAGGTAGCTGTGTGAGTAAGATTAGCGACCCTAGTGGCCGACACAAACACCGGGCCCATCTAGGAGTGGCACTGCAGTGTCACGCAGGATGGCCCTTCCAAAAAACCCTCCCCAAACAGCACATGACGCAAAGAAAAAAAGAGGCGCAATGAGGTAGCTGACTGTGTGAGTAAGATTAGCGACCCTAGTGGCCGACACAAACACCGGGCACATCTAGGGGTGGCACTGCAGTGTCACGCAGGATGTCCCTTCCAAAAAACCCTCCCCAAACAGCACATGACGCAAAGAAAAAAAGAGGCGCAATGAGGTAGCTGTGTGAGTAAGATTAGCGACCCTAGTGGCCGACACAAACACCGGGCCCATCTAGGAGTGGCACTGCAGTGTCACGCAGGATGTCCCTTCCAAAAAACCCTCCCCAATCAGCACATGATGCAAAGAAAAAGAAAAGAAAAAAGAGGTGCAAGATGGAATTATCCTTGGGCCCTCCCACCCACCCTTATGTTGTATAAACAAAACAGGACATGCACACTTTAACCAACCCATCATTTCAGTGACAGGGTCTGCCACACGACTGTGACTGATATGACGGGTTGGTTTGGACCCCCCCCAAAAAAGAAGCAATTAATCTCTCCTTGCACAAACTGGCTCTACAGAGGCAAGATGTCCACCTCATCTTCACCCTCCGATATATCACCGTGTACATCCCCCTCCTCACAGATTATCAATTCGTCCCCACTGGAATCCACCATCTCAGCTCCCTGTGTACTTTGTGGAGGCAATTGCTGCTGGTCAATGTCTCCGCGGAGGAATTGATTATAATTCATTTTAATGAACATCATCTTCTCCACATTTTCTGGATGTAACCTCGTACGCCGATTGCTGACAAGGTGAGCGGCGGCACTAAACACTCTTTCGGAGTACACACTTGTGGGAGGGCAACTTAGGTAGAATAAAGCCAGTTTGTGCAAGGGCCTCCAAATTGCCTCTTTTTCCTGCCAGTATAAGTACGGACTGTGTGACGTGCCTACTTGGATGCGGTCACTCATATAATCCTCCACCATTCTATCAATGTTGAGAGAATCATATGCAGTGACAGTAGACGACATGTCCGTAATCGTTGTCAGGTCCTTCAGTCCGGACCAGATGTCAGCATCAGCAGTCGCTCCAGACTGCCCTGCATCACCGCCAGCGGGTGGGCTCGGAATTCTGAGCCTTTTCCTCGCACCCCCAGTTGCGGGAGAATGTGAAGGAGGAGATGTTGACAGGTCGCGTTCCGCTTGACTTGACAATTTTGTCACCAGCAGGTCTTTCAACCCCAGCAGACCTGTGTCTGCCGGAAAGAGAGATCCAAGGTAGGCTTTAAATCTAGGATCGAGCACGGTGGCCAAAATGTAGTGCTCTGATTTCAACAGATTGACCACCCGTGAATCCTTGTTAAGCGAATTAAGGGCTGCATCCACAAGTCCCACATGCCTAGCGGAATCGCTCCGTGTTAGCTCCTTCTTCAATGCCTCCAGCTTCTTCTGCAAAAGCCTGATGAGGGGAATGACCTGACTCAGGCTGGCAGTGTCTGAACTGACTTCACGTGTGGCAAGTTCAAAGGGCATCAGAACCTTGCACAACGTTGAAATCATTCTCCACTGCACTTGAGACAGGTGCATTCCATCTCCTATATCGTGCTCAATTGTATAGGCTTGAATGGCCTTTTGCTGCTCCTCCAACCTCTGAAGCATATAGAGGGTTGAATTCCACCTCGTTACCACTTCTTGCTTCAGATGATGGCAGGGCAGGTTCAGTAGTTTTTGGTGGTGCTCCAGTCTTCTGTACGTGGTGCCTGTACGCCGAAAGTGTCCCGCAATTTTTCTGGCCACCGACAGCATCTCTTGCACGCCCCTGTCGTTTTTTAAAAAATTCTGCACCACCAAATTCAAGGTATGTGCAAAACATGGGACGTGCTGGAATTTGCCCATATTTAATGCACACACAATATTGCTGGCGTTGTCCGATGCCACAAATCCACAGGAGAGTCCAATTGGGGTAAGCCATTCCGCGATGATCTTCCTCAGTTGCCGTAAGAGGTTTTCAGCTGTGTGCGTATTCTGGAAAGCGGTGATACAAAGCGTAGCCTGCCTAGGAAAGAGTTGGCGTTTGCGAGATGCTGCTACTGGTGCCGCCGCTGCTGTTCTTGCGGCGGGAGTCCATACATCTACCCAGTGGGCTGTCACAGTCATATAGTCCTGACCCTGCCCTGCTCCACTTGTCCACATGTCCGTGGTTAAGTGGACATTGGGTACAACTGCATTTTTTAGGACACTGGTGAGTCTTTTTCTGACGTCCGTGTACATTCTCGGTATCGCCTGCCTAGAGAAGTGGAACCTAGATGGTATTTGGTAACGGGGGCACACTGCCTCAATAAATTGTCTAGTTCCCTGTGAACTAACGGCGGATACCGGACGCACGTCTAACACCAACATAGTTGTCAAGGACTCAGTTATCCGCTTTGCAGTAGGATGACTGCTGTGATATTTCATCTTCCTCGCAAAGGACTGTTGAACAGTCAATTGCTTACTGGAAGTAGTACAAGTGGGCTTACGACTTCCCCTCTGGGATGACCATCGACTCCCAGCGGCAACAACAGCAGCGCCAGCAGCAGTAGGCGTTACACGCAAGGATGCATCGGAGGAATCCCAGGCAGGAGAGGACTCGTCAGACTTGCCAGTGACATGGCCTGCAGGACTATTGGCATTCCTGGGGAAGGAGGAAATTGACACTGAGGGAGTTGGTGGGGTGGTTTGCGTGAGCTTGGTTACAAGAGGAAGGGATTTACTGGTCAGTGGACTGCTTCCGCTGTCACCCAAAGTTTTTGAACTTGTCACTGACTTATTATGAATGCGCTGCAGGTGACGTATAAGGGAGGATGTTCCGAGGTGGTTAACGTCCTTACCCCTACTTATTACAGCTTGACAAAGGGAACACACGGCTTGACACCTGTTGTCCGCATTTCTGGTGAAATACCTCCACACCGAAGAGCTGATTTTTTTGGTATTTTCACCTGGCATGTCAACGGCCATATTCCTCCCACGGACAACAGGTGTCTCCCCGGGTGCCTGACTTAAACAAACCACCTCACCATCAGAATCCTCCTGGTCAATTTCCTCCCCAGCGCCAGCAACACCCATATCCTCCTCATCCTGGTGTACTTCAACACTGACATCTTCAATCTGACTATCAGGAACTGGACTGCGGGTGCTCCTTCCAGCACTTGCAGGGGGCATGCAAATAGTGGAAGGCGCATGCTCTTCACGTCCAGTGTTGGGAAGGTCAGGCATCGCAAACGACACAATTGGACTCTCCTTGTGGATTTGGGATTTCAAAGAACGCACAGTTCTTTGCGGTGCTTTTGCCAGCTTGAGTCTTTTCAGTTTTCTAGCGAGAGGCTGAGTGCTTCCATCCTCATGTGAAGCTGAACCACTAGCCATGAACATAGGCCAGGGCCTCAGCCGTTCCTTGCCACTCCGTGTGGTAAATGGCATATTGGCAAGTTTACGCTTCTCCTCCGACAATTTTATTTTAGGTTTTGGAGTCCTTTTTTTTCTGATATTTGGTGTTTTGGATTTGACATGCTCTGTACTATGACATTGGGCATCGGCCTTGGCAGACGACGTTGCTGGCATTTCATCGTCTCGGCCATGACTAGTGGCAGCAGCTTCAGCACGAGGTGGAAGTGGATCTTGATCTTTCCCTAATTTTGGAACCTCAACTTTTTTGTTCTCCATATTTTATAGGCAGAACTAAAAGGCACCTCAGGTAAACAATGGAGATGGATGGATTGGATACTAGTATACAATTATGGACGGACTGCCACGGTTAGGTGGTATAAAAAAACCACGGTTAGGTGGTATATATTATAATAATAATACAATTATGGATGGACGGACTGCCTGCCGACTGCCGACACAGAGGTAGCCACAGCCGTGAACTACCGCACTGTACACTGGTTGATAAAGAGATAGTAGTATACTCGTAACAACTAGTATGACACTATGACGACGGTATAAAGAATGAAAAAAAAACCACGGTTAGGTGGTATATATTATAATAATAATACAATTATGGATGGACGGACTGCCTGCCGACTGCCGACACAGAGGTAGCCACAGCCGTGAACTACCGCACTGTACACTGGTTGATAAAGAGATAGTAGTATACTCGTAACAACTAGTATGACACTATGACGACGGTATAAAGAAAGAAAAAAAAATACCACAGTTAGGTGGTATATATTATAATAATAATACAATTATGGATGGACGGACTGCCTGCCGACTGCCGACACAGAGGTAGCCACAGCCGTGAACTACCGCACTGTACACTGGTTGATAAAGAGATAGTAGTATACTCGTAACAACTAGTATGACACTATGACGACGGTATAAAGAATGAAAAAAAAACCACGGTTAGGTGGTATATATTATAATAATAATACAATTATGGATGGACGGACTGCCTGCCGACTGCCGACACAGAGGTAGCCACAGCCGTGAACTACCGCACTGTACACTGGTTGATAAAGAGATAGTAGTATACTCGTAACAACTAGTATGACACTATGACGACGGTATAAAGAATGAAAAAAAAACCACGGTTAGGTGGTATATATTATAATAATAATACAATTATGAATGGACGGACTGCCTGCCGACTGCCGACACAGAGGTAGCCACAGCCGTGAACTACCGCACTGTACACTGGTTGATAAAGAGATAGTAGTATACTCGTAACAACTAGTATGACACTATGACGACGGTATAAAGAAAGAAAAAAAAATACCACAGTTAGGTGGTATATATTATAATAATAATACAATTATGGATGGACGGACTGCCTGCCGACTGCCGACACAGAGGTAGCCACAGCCGTGAACTACCGCACTGTACACTGGTTGATAAAGAGATAGTAGTATACTCGTAACAACTAGTATGACACTATGACGACGGTATAAAGAATGAAAAAAAAACCACGGTTAGGTGGTATATATTATAATAATAATACAATTATGGATGGACGGACTGCCTGCCGACTGCCGACACAGAGGTAGCCACAGCCGTGAACTACCGCACTGTACACTGGTTGATAAAGAGATAGTAGTATACTCGTAACAACTAGTATGACACTATGACGACGGTATAAAGAAAGAAAAAAAAATACCACAGTTAGGTGGTATATATTATAATAATAATACAATTATGGATGGACGGACTGCCTGCCGACTGCCGACACAGAGGTAGCCACAGCCGTGAACTACCGCACTGTACACTGGTTGATAAAGAGATAGTAGTATACTCGTAACAACTAGTATGACACTATGACGACGGTATAAAGAATGAAAAAAAAACCACGGTTAGGTGGTATATATTATAATAATAATACAATTATGGATGGACGGACTGCCTGCCGACTGCCGACACAGAGGTAGCCACAGCCGTGAACTACCGCACTGTACACTGGTTGATAAAGAGATAGTAGTATACTCGTAACAACTAGTATGACACTATGACGACGGTATAAAGAATGAAAAAAAAACCACGGTTAGGTGGTATATATTATAATAATAATACAATTATGGATGGACGGACTGCCTGCCGACTGCCGACACAGAGGTAGCCACAGCCGTGAACTACCGCACTGTACACTGGTTGATAAAGAGATAGTAGTATACTCGTAACAACTAGTATGACACTATGACGACGGTATAAAGAATGAAAAAAAAACCACGGTTAGGTGGTATATATTATAATAATAATACAATTATGGATGGACGGACTGCCTGCCGACTGCCGACACAGAGGTAGCCACAGCCGTGAACTACCGCACTGTACACTGGTTGATAAAGAGATAGTAGTATACTCGTAACAACTAGTATGACACTATGACGACGGTATAAAGAAAGAAAAAAAAATACCACAGTTAGGTGGTATATATTATAATAATAATACAATTATGGATGGACGGACTGCCTGCCGACTGCCGACACAGAGGTAGCCACAGCCGTGAACTACCGCACTGTACACTGGTTGATAAAGAGATAGTAGTATACTCGTAACAACTAGTATGACACTATGACGACGGTATAAAGAATGAAAAAAAAACCACGGTTAGGTGGTATATATTATAATAATAATACAATTATGGATGGACGGACTGCCTGCCGACTGCCGACACAGAGGTAGCCACAGCCGTGAACTACCGCACTGTACACTGGTTGATAAAGAGATAGTAGTATACTCGTAACAACTAGTATGACACTATGACGACGGTATAAAGAATGAAAAAAAAACCACGGTTAGGTGGTATATATTATAATAATAATACAATTATGAATGGACGGACTGCCTGCCGACTGCCGACACAGAGGTAGCCACAGCCGTGAACTACCGCACTGTACACTGGTTGATAAAGAGATAGTAGTATACTCGTAACAACTAGTATGACACTATGACGACGGTATAAAGAAAGAAAAAAAAATACCACAGTTAGGTGGTATATATTATAATAATAATACAATTATGGATGGACGGACTGCCTGCCGACTGCCGACACAGAGGTAGCCACAGCCGTGAACTACCGCACTGTACACTGGTTGATAAAGAGATAGTAGTATACTCGTAACAACTAGTATGACACTATGACGACGGTATAAAGAATGAAAAAAAAACCACGGTTAGGTGGTATATATTATAATAATAATACAATTATGGATGGACGGACTGCCTGCCGACTGCCGACACAGAGGTAGCCACAGCCGTGAACTACCGCACTGTACACTGGTTGATAAAGAGATAGTAGTATACTCGTAACAACTAGTATGACACTATGACGACGGTATAAAGAATGAAAAAAAAACCACGGTTAGGTGGTATATATTATAATAATAATACAATTATGGATGGACGGACTGCCTGCCGACTGCCGACACAGAGGTAGCCACAGCCGTGAACTACCGCACTGTACACTGGTTGATAAAGAGATAGTAGTATACTCGTAACAACTAGTATGACACTATGACGACGGTATAAAGAAAGAAAAAAAAATACCACAGTTAGGTGGTATATATTATAATAATAATACAATTATGGATGGACGGACTGCCTGCCGACTGCCGACACAGAGGTAGCCACAGCCGTGAACTACCGCACTGTACACTGGTTGATAAAGAGATAGTAGTATACTCGTAACAACTAGTATGACACTATGACGACGGTATAAAGAATGAAAAAAAAACCACGGTTAGGTGGTATATATTATAATAATAATACAATTATGGATGGACGGACTGCCTGCCGACTGCCGACACAGAGGTAGCCACAGCCGTGAACTACCGCACTGTACACTGGTTGATAAAGAGATAGTAGTATACTCGTAACAACTAGTATGACACTATGACGACGGTATAAAGAATGAAAAAAAAACCACGGTTAGGTGGTATATATTATAATAATAATACAATTATGGATGGACGGACTGCCTGCCGACTGCCGACACAGAGGTAGCCACAGCCGTGAACTACCGCACTGTACACTGGTTGATAAAGAGATAGTAGTATACTCGTAACAACTAGTATGACACTATGACGACGGTATAAAGAATGAAAAAAAAACCACGGTTAGGTGGTATATATTATAATAATAATACAATTATGGATGGACGGACTGCCTGCCGACTGCCGACACAGAGGTAGCCACAGCCGTGAACTACCGCACTGTACACTGGTTGATAAAGAGATAGTAGTATACTCGTAACAACTAGTATGACACTATGACGACGGTATAAAGAATGAAAAAAAAACCACGGTTAGGTGGTATATATTATAATAATAATACAATTATGGATGGACGGACTGCCTGCCGACTGCCGACACAGAGGTAGCCACAGCCGTGAACTACCGCACTGTACACTGGTTGATAAAGAGATAGTAGTATACTCGTAACAACTAGTATGACACTATGACGACGGTATAAAGAATGAAAAAAAAACCACGGTTAGGTGGTATATATTATAATAATAATACAATTATGGATGGACGGACTGCCTGCCGACTGCCGACACAGAGGTAGCCACAGCCGTGAACTACCGCACTGTACACTGGTTGATAAAGAGATAGTAGTATACTCGTAACAACTAGTATGACACTATGACGACGGTATAAAGAATGAAAAAAAAACCACGGTTAGGTGGTATATATTATAATAATAATACAATTATGGATGGACGGACTGCCTGCCGACTGCCGACACAGAGGTAGCCACAGCCGTGAACTACCGCACTGTACACTGGTTGATAAAGAGATAGTAGTATACTCGTAACAACTAGTATGACACTATGACGACGGTATAAAGAATGAAAAAAAAACCACGGTTAGGTGGTATATATTATAATAATAATACAATTATGGATGGACGGACTGCCTGCCGACTGCCGACACAGAGGTAGCCACAGCCGTGAACTACCGCACTGTACACTGGTTGATAAAGAGATAGTAGTATACTCGTAACAACTAGTATGACACTATGACGGTATAAAGAATGAAAAAAAAACCACGGTTAGGTGGTATATATTATAATAATAATACAATTATGGATGGACGGACTGCCTGCCGACTGCCGACACAGAGGTAGCCACAGCCGTGAACTACCGCACTGTACACTGGTTGATAAAGAGATAGTAGTATACTCGTAACAACTAGTATGACACTATGACGACGGTATAAAGAAAGAAAAAAAAATACCACGGTTAGGTCGTATATATTGTAATACAATTATGGATGGACGGACTGCCTGCCGAGTTCCGACTGCCGACACAGAGGTAGCCACAGCCGTGAACTACCGCACTGTACTGTGTCTGCTGCTAATATAGACTGGTTGATAAAGAGATAGTATACAATACATACAACAATATACTACTATACTGGTGGTCAGGCACTGGTCACCACTAGTCACACTGGCAGTGGCACTCCTGCAGCAAAAGTGTGCACTGTTTAATTTTAAATTAATATAATATTATGTACTCCTGGGGGCTCCTGCTATAACAACCTGCAGTGCTCCCCAGTCTCCCCCACAATTATTATAAGCTTTGCCTTTTATACATTGATGTGCAGCACACTGGGCTGAGCTGAGTGCACACAGACTGAGTCACACTGTGTGACTGGCTGCTGCTGTGTATCGTTTTTTTTCAGGCAGAGAACGGATATAGCAGAGAACGGATATATTATATTAAAATAAATAAAAGTTAACTAACAACAACTGCACTGGTCACTGTGGTAAACTCTGTCTGACTCTGCACAATCTCTCTCTCTCTTCTAATCTAATTTCTAATGGAGAGGACGCCAGCCACGTCCTCTCCCTATCAATCTCAATGCACGTGTGAAAATGGCGGCGACGCGCGGCTCCTTATATAGAATCCGAGTCTCGCGAGAATCCGACAGCGTCATGATGACGTTCGGGCGCGCTCGGGTTAACCGAGCAAGGCGGGAGGATCCGAGTCTGCTCGGACCCGTGAAAAAAACATGAAGTTCGTGCGGGTTCGGTTTCAGAGAAACCGAACCCGCTCATCTCTAGTTTAAAGTAGTTGTGAAATGATTGGTATTGAATAGTTAGTGGAGATACAAATGGCTTAAGATTAATGATGCTTGTACAGTTGTGTGATTGTTATGTGTTGGTGATAATACTCTATGAAATCTGTAATGAATTGGAACAGTAGACAATCTGTAGCATAGTATTCCTGGTATACATTTATGGATGGTGATTTATAACAGATTATAGTAGTTTTACATGATGCATCTTGCTGAAGGTTTGCAGTCAAAACATACTTCCTTTTGTTACTGTAGTCATGTGCTTGTAGCAATGGCAGGCTGATATGTGTGGTTACATTGTGATCTGGTGATTCATATAACATGGACTGTATGCAATAAACAAAGTTTGTTTGGAATGTGAAATTGAATAAGATGGTTCTAGGAAGTTGTTTGGAATGTGAAATTGAATAAGATGGTTCTAGGAAGTTGGATTGGAATGTGGAATATAATGAGTTGGTGTGTAGAAGATGGCTGCTGCTGGGGGTTTTCCCCTCCCCCTTTCAACCATGTGTTGCAGTCTTTGGAATCATGGGAGTTTTCCCAAAATGGAGTCTAGCTTCTGTCCCATGCGGTACCATTGTGTTGTTGCTGGGTGATGTGTATATAGGGACAGCCATTATGGGTAAGCTCAAGTATACTCTCCACAAAGATTCTCAGCATTGACTAACTGCGCAGCGATTGTTTCTCACATGTGTAAGTTCCTCTGCAACCATATTGTCTCTTATTTAATGTTATAAGCCATTCTCTCTCTCCTTCCCCTTTTAAAAGTAATTGTGTCTTTATTGTATTTTATGTGTAGTAACTTGGTTAGATATTCTATGTTATTTTGGTAGTGTATAGCTTGTATTGTATTATTCTTTTTGAACGTTCATTCTCTCACTAAAGGCGTTAGAACCTTAGACCGGTATTTGATTGATTATTATAAATGCATAAAGGTTCTCAGAGCGTCATAGTCGCTCATACAGCTTTTAAGCTAACAAGGTTACACTGCATTACATCTACACATTGTCACTAGAGATGTGCACTTGAAATTTTTCGGGTTTTGTGTTTTGGTTTTGGGTTCGGTTCCGCGGCCGTGTTTTGGGTTCGACCGCGTTTTGGCAAAACCTCACCGAATTTTTTTTGTCGGATTCGGGTGTGTTTTGGATTCGGGTGTTTTTTAAAAAAAACACTAAAAAACAGCTTAAATCATAGAATTTGGGGGTCATTTTGATCCCAAAGTATTATTAACCTCAAAAACCATAATTTCCACTCATTTTCAGTCTATTCTGAATACCTCACACCTCACAATATTATTTTTAGTCCTAAAATTTGCACCTAGGTCGCTGGATGACTAAGCTAAGCGACCCTAGTGGCCGACACAAACACCGTGCCCATCTAGGAGTGGCACTGCAGTGTCACGCAGGATGGCCCTTCCAAAAAACACTCCCCAAACAGCACATGACGCAAAGAAAAAAAGAGGCGCAATGAGGTAGCTGTGTGAGTAAGATAAGCGACCCTAGTGGCCGACACAAACACCGGGCCCATCTAGGAGTGGCACTGCAGTGTCACGCAGGATGGCCCTTCCAAAAAACCCTCCCCAAACAGCACATGACGCAAAGAAAAAAAGAGGCGCAATGAGGTAGCTGTGTGAGTAAGATAAGCGACCCTAGTGGCCGACACAAACACCGCGCCCATCTAGGAGTGGCACTGCAGTGTCACGCAGGATGGCCCTTCCAAAAAACACTCCCCAAACAGCACATGACGCAAAGAAAAAAAGAGGCGCAATGAGGTAGCTGTGTGAGTAAGATAAGCGACCCTAGTGGCCGACACAAACACCGTGCCCATCTAGGAGTGGCACTGCAGTGTCACGCAGGATGGCCCTTCCAAAAAACCCTCCCCAAACAGCACATGACGCAAAGAAAAAAAGAGGCGCAATGAGGTAGCTGTGTGAGTAAGATAAGCGACCATAGTGGCCGACACAAACACCGGGCCCATCTAGGAGTGGCACTGCAGTGTCACGCAGGATGGCCCTTCCAAAAAACCCTCCCCAAACAGCACATGACGCAAAGAAAAAAAGAGGCGCAATAAGGTAGCTGTGTGAGTAAGATAAGCGACCCTAGTGGCCGACACAAACACCGTGCCCGTCTAGGAGTGGCACTGCAGTGTCACGCAGGATGGCCCTTCCAAAAAACCCTCCCCAAACAGCACATGACGCAAAGAAAAAAAGAGGCGCAATGAGGTAGCTGTGTGAGTAAGATAAGCGACCCTAGTGGCCGACACAAACACCGGGCCCATCTAGGAGTGGCACTGCAGTGTCACGCAGGATGGCCCTTCCAAAAAACATTCCACAAACAGCACATGACGCAAAGAAAAATTAAAGAAAAAAGAGGTGCAAGATGGAATTGTCCTTGGGCCCTCCCACCCACCCTTATGTTGTATAAACAGGACATGCACACTTTAACCAACCCATCATTTCAGTGACAGGGTCTGCCACACGACTGTGACTGAAATGACGGGTTGGTTTGGACCCCCACCGAAAAAGAAGCAATTAATCTCTCCTTGCACAAACTGGCTCTACAGAGGCAAGATGTCCACCTCATCATCATCCTCCGATATATCACCGTGTACATCCCCCTCCTCACAGATTATCAATTCGTCCCCACTGGAATCCACCATCTCAGCTCCCTGTGTACTTTGTGGAGGCAATTGCTGCTGGTCAATGTCTCCACGGAGGAATTGATTATAATTCATTTTAATGAACATCATCTTCTCCACATTTTCTGGATGTAACCTCGTACGCCGATTGCTGACAAGGTGAGCGGCGGCACTAAACACTCTTTCGGAGTACACACTTGTGGGAGGGCAACTTAGGTAGAATAAAGCCAGTTTGTGCAAGGGCCTCCAAATTGCCTCTTTTTCCTGCCAGTATAAGTACGGACTGTGTGACGTGCCTACTTGGATGCGGTCACTCATATAATCCTCCACCATTCTTTCAATGGTGAGAGAATCATATGCAGTGACAGTAGACGACATGTCCGTAATCGTTGTCAGGTCCTTCAGTCCGGACCAGATGTCAGCATCAGCAGTCGCTCCAGACTGCCCTGCATCACCGCCAGCGGGTGGGCTCGGAATTCTGAGCCTTTTCCTCGCACCCCCAGTTGCGGGAGAATGTGAAGGAGGAGATGTTGACAGGTCGCGTTCCGCTTGACTTGACAATTTTGTCACCAGCAGGTCTTTGAACCCCAGCAGACTTGTGTCTGCCGGAAAGAGAGATCCAAGGTAGGCTTTAAATCTAGGATCGAGCACGGTGGCCAAAATGTAGTGCTCTGATTTCAACAGATTGACCACCCGTAAATCCTTGTTAAGCGAATTAAGGGCTCCATCCACAAGTCCCACATGCCTAGCGGAATCGCTCCGTGTTAGCTCCTCCTTCAATGTCTCCAGCTTCTTCTGCAAAAGCCTGATGAGGGGAATCACCTGACTCAGGCTGGCAGTGTCTGAACTGACTTCACGTGTGGCAAGTTCAAAGGGCATCAGAACCTTGCACAACGTTGAAATCATTCTCCACTGCGCTTGAGACAGGTGCATTCCACCTCCTATATCGTGCTCAATTGTATAGGCTTGAATGGCCTTTTGCTGCTCCTCCAACCTCTGAAGCATATAGAGGGTTGAATTCCACCTCGTTACCACTTCTTGCTTCAGATGATGGCAGGGCAGGTTCAGTAGTTTTTGGTGGTGCTCCAGTCTTCTGTACGTGGTGCCTGTACGCCGAAAGTGTCCCGCAATTCTTCTGGCCACCGACAGCATCTCTTGCACGCCCCTGTCGTTTTTTAAAAAATTCTGCACCACCAAATTCAAGGTATGTGCAAAACATGGGACGTGCTGGAATTTGCCCATATTTAATGCACACACAATATTGCTGGCGTTGTCCGATGCCACAAATCCACAGGAGAGTCCAATTGGGGTAAGCCATTCCGCGATGATCTTCCTCAGTTGCCGTAAGAGGTTTTCAGCTGTGTGCGTATTCTGGAAAGCGGTGATACAAAGCGTAGCCTGCCTAGGAAAGAGTTGGCGTTTGCGAGATGCTGCTACTGGTGCCGCCGCTGCTGTTCTTGCGGCGGGAGTCCATACATCTACCCAGTGGGCTGTCACAGTCATATAGTCCTGACCCTGCCCTGCTCCACTTGTCCACATGTCCGTGGTTAAGTGGACATTGGGTACAACTGCATTTTTTAGGACACTGGTGAGTCTTTTTCTGACGTCCGTGTACATTCTCGGTATCGCCTGCCTAGAGAAGTGGAACCTAGATGGTATTTGGTAACGGGGGCACACTACCTCAATAAATTGTCTAGTTCCCTGTGAACTAACGGCGGATACCGGACGCACGTCTAACACCAACATAGTTGTCAAGGCCTCAGTTATCCGCTTTGCAGCAGGATGACTGCTGTGATATTTCATCTTCCTCGCAAAGGACTGTTGGACAGTCAATTGCTTACTGGAAGTAGTACAAGTGGGCTTACGACTTCCCCTCTGGGATGACCATCGACTCCCAGCAGCAACAACAGCAGCGCCAGCAGCAGTAGGCATTACACTCAAGGATGCATCGGAGGAATCCCAGGCAGGAGAGGACTCGTCAGAATTGCCAGTGACATGGCCTGCAGGACTATTGGCATTCCTGGGTAAGGAGGAAATTGACACTGAGGGAGTTGGTGGGGTGGTTTGCGTGAGCTTGGTTACAAGAGGAAGGGATTTACTGGTCAGTGGACTGCTTCCGCTGTCACCCAAAGTTTTTGAACTTGTCACTGACTTATTATGAATGCGCTGCAGGTGACGTATAAGGGAGGATGTTCCGAGGTGGTTAACGTCCTTACCCCTACTTATTACAGCTTGACAAAGGCAACACACGGCTTGACAAATGTTGTCCGCATTTCTGGTGAAATACTTCCACACCGAAGAGCTGATTTTTTTTGTATTTTGACCAGGCATGTCAATGGCCCTATTCCTCCCACGGACAACAGGTGTCTCCCCAGGTGCCTGACTTAAACAAACCACCTCACCATCAGAATCCTCTGGTCAATTTCCTCCCCAGCGCCAGCAACACCCATATCCTCCTCATCCTGGTGTACTTCAACACTGACATCTTCAATCTGACTATCAGGAACTGGACTGCGGGTGCTCCTTCCAGCACTTGCAGGGGGCGTGCAAATGGTGGAAGGCGCATGCTCTTCACGTCCAGTGTTGGGAAGGTCAGGCATCGCAACCGACACAATTGGACTCTCCTTGTGGATTTGGAATTTCGAAGAACGCACAGTTCTTTGCGGTGCTTTTGCCAGCTTGAGTCTTTTCAGTTTTCTAGCGAGAGGCTGAGTGCTTCCATCCTCATGTGAAGCTGAACCACTAGCCATGAACATAGGTCAGGGCCTCAGCCGTTCCTTGCCACTCCGTGTGGTAAATGGCATATTGGCAAGTTTACGCTTCTCCTCCGACAATTTTATTTTAGGTTTTGGAGTCCTTTTTTTACTGATATTTGGTGTTTTGGATTTGACATGCTCTGTACTATGACATTGGGCATCGGCCTTGGCAGACGACGTTGCTGGCATTTCATCGTCTCGGCCATGACTAGTGGCAGCAGCTTCAGCACGAGGTGGAAGTGGATCTTGATCTTTCCCTAATTTTGGAACCTCAACATTTTTGTTCTCCATATTTTAATAGGCACAACTAAAAGGCACCTCAGGTAAACAATGGAGATGGATGGATACTAGTATACTTATGGATGGACTGCCGAGTGCCGACACAGAGGTAGCTACAGCCGTGGACTACCGTACTGTGTCTGCTGCTAATATAGACTGGATGATAATGAGATGAAATCAATATATATATATGTATGTATATATAATATCACTAGTACTGCAGCCGGACAGGTAGATAATATATTTATTAGGTAATGATGACTGATGACGGACCTGCTGGACACTGTCAGCTCAGCAGCACCGCAGACTGCTACAGTAAACTACTATACTCTATAGTAGTATGTACAAAGAAGAAAGAAAAAAAAAAACCACGGGTAGGTGGTATACAATTATGGATGGACTGCCGAGTGCCGACACAGAGGTAGCTACAGCCGTGGACTAATGTACTGTGTCTGCTGCTAATATAGACTGGATGATTGATAATGAGATGAAATCAATATATATATATATGTATGTATATATAATATCACTAGTACTGCAGCCGGACAGGTAGATAATATATTTATTAGGTAATGATGACTGATGACGGACCTGCTGGACACTGTCAGCTCAGCAGCACCGCAGACTGCTACAGTAAGCTACTATACTATAGTAGTATGTACAAAGAAGAAAGAAAAAAAAAACCACGGGTAGGTGGTATACAATTATGGATGGACTGCCGAGTGCCGACACAGAGGTAGCTACAGCCGTGGACTAACGTACTGTGTCTGCTGCTAATATAGACTGGATGATTGATAATGAGATGAAATCAATATATATATGTATGTATATATAATATCACTAGTACTGCAGCCGGACAGGTAGATAATATATTTATTAGGTAATGATGACTGATGACGGACCTGCTGGACACTGTCAGCTCAGCAGCACCGCAGACTGCTACAGTAAGCTACTATACTCTATAGTAGTATGTACAAAGAAGAATAAAAAAAAAAAACCACGGGTAGGTGGTATACAATTATGGATGGACTGCCGAGTGCCGACACAGAGGTAGCTACAGCCGTGGACTACCGTACTGTGTCTGCTGCTAATATAGACTGGATGATAATGAGATGAAATCAATATATATATATGTATGTATATATAATATCACTAGTACTGCAGCCGGACAGGTAGATAATATATTTATTAGGTAATGATGACTGATGACGGACCTGCTGGACACTGTCAGCTCAGCAGCACCGCAGACTGCTACAGTAAGCTACTATACTATAGTAGTATGTACAAAGAAGAAAGAAAAAAAAAAACCACGGGTAGGTGGTATACAATTATGGATGGACTGCCGAGTGCCGACACAGAGGTAGCTACAGCCGTGGACTAACGTACTGTGTCTGCTGCTAATATAGACTGGATGATTGATAATGAGATGAAATCAATATATATATATGTATGTATATATAATATCACTAGTACTGCAGCCGGACAGGTAGATAATATATTTATTAGGTAATGATGACTGATGACGGACCTGCTGGACACTGTCAGCTCAGCAGCACCACAGACTGCTACAGTAAGCTACTATACTATAGTAGTATGTACAAAGAAGAAAAAAAAAAACCACGGGTAGGTGGTATACAATTATGGATGGACTGCCGAGTGTCGACACAGAGGTAGCTACAGCTGTGGACTAACGTACTGTGTCTGCTGCTAATATAGACTGGATGATTGATTATGAGATGAAATCAATATATATATGTATGTATATATAATATCACTAGTACTGCAGCCGGACAGGTAGATAATATATTTATTAGGTAATGATGACTGATGACGGACCTGCTGGACACTGTCAGCTCAGCAGCACCGCAGACTGCTACAGTAAGCTACTATACTCTATAGTAGTATGTACAAAGAAGAAAGAAAAAAAAAAAAAACACGGGTAGGTGGTATACAATTATGGATGGACTGCCGAGTGCCGACACAGAGGTAGCTACAGCCGTGGGCTAACGTACTGTGTCTGCTGCTAATATAGAGTCTAGACTGGATGATAAATTATTGATAATGAGATGAAATCAATATAATATCACTAGTACTGCAGCCGGACAGGTACTATATATATTTATTATGTAATGACTGATGACGGACCTGCTGGACACTGTCAGGTCAGCACAGCACCGCAGACTGCTACAGTAAGCTACTATAGTAGTATGTATAAAGAAGAATGAAAAAAAAAAAACCACGGGTAGGTGGTATACAATATTATATATATATATATATTATATACAATTATATATATATATATATATATATATATATATATATATATTAAACTGGTGGTGATTGATTATTAAACTGGTGGTCACTTCAGGTCACGTTGCAACTTGCAACTAGTACTCCGAGGCCTAAGCAGACAATCACAAAATATATTATTATACTGGTGGTCAGTGTGGTCACAACAATGGCAGTGTGGCACTGACTCTGGCAGCAAAAGTGTGCACTGTACGTTATATGTACTCCTGAGTCCTGCTCTCAGACTCTAACTGCTCCCCACTGTCAGTGTCTCCCCCACAAGTCAGATAATACACTTACAGTCACACTATCTATTATCTAATCTAGTATAAATATCACTTCAGCAAGTAGTATAGTAGTATACAGTATAGTAGTACTCCTCCTAATAATGCTCCCCAAAATACTGTGTCTCTCTCTTCTCTAAACGGAGAGGACGCCAGCCACGTCCTCTCCCTATGACTCTCAATGCACGTGTGAAAATGGCGGCGACGCGCGGCTCCTTATATAGAATCCGAGTCTCGCGATAGAATCCGAGCCTCGCGAGAATCCGACAGCGTGATGATGACGTTCGGGCGCGCTCGGGTTAGCCGAGCAAGGCGGGAAGATCCGAGCCTGCTCGGACCCGTGTAAAAAACCTGAAGTTCGGGCGGGTTCAGATTCAGAGGAACCGAACCCGCTCATCTCTAATTGTCACTGCACAAATGTTTACAGTATAAGTACATTCCTTAAGGCATAGTTAAGGGCGTACCCTTGCGGTACTTTTTGCGCAAATTGCGTACTGTGTTCTTTAACCTTTAACGTGTTTTTAATAGGACAAATATTATACACATTGTCAATTGGGAACTCCTCCGGTCTTCACATATCTGCACTAGGTAACTTCAGCAGACATTATCGGTCAGCAAAGAGTGGAAGGTAGTATCCCTCGTTAAACCGTTTGGAGGTCGGGGATACTGCAGTGCTGACCAGTTAATTGTCTGCTTCACTTGGTAAGGAGTGCTGAGGGAATTCGGGAACTGGAAGGTAGGAACAATACGTTATTGTCTTTGAAAATCTGTTTTTTTTTTATTTCTATTTGGTGCCAACTACACACGCAGATTGGATGGTTTGTCTGTTTAAATAGGTTTAAAATTATTTTTAAAAGTTGCTGCATAGCCTTGATATAGTTTTTTTTTAAAAACTCAGGCCTAGAATAACTTTAGGAGTTTGAATGATGACTTTCTTTGTGACAAGAGGCTGCATGGTCTGTCCACCATTTTGTGTGACCCTCATGGAGGTGAAAGGGGGAGGAGCAGCGGCCATTTTGGGAAGGTCAATTTTTTTTTCCCCTAAGCGGCTGATTTTCAGTTGACTCAGGAAATAATCAGCCATCCATTGTCAAAAAGAAATCATCATTTAATGAGTTTATTTTTAATGCATTTGTTTAGTCCATGTCATGGTCAATCATGAGTAGTTCAGATAGAGTTTAATAACAGTTAATAATAAATTAAATATTTGATTTAAGAAATACACAAGTAGTTTTTTTTTTGGTAACTGTCTCTCTTCAAGAACCTGTTTTAACGCTGCTACTTGTAGGATGGCCATTGAAATGCAAATGACCTGTGGGACTGGTTTGTTGTTTTTTTTTTTTTCTCTCTCCCAGCAGTGAAAGAAATCGCACATTCATATGCAAATTAGAAGCACTGAATAGGGTCTCATATATGTAATATCTATATGCGTGTGCTTACATCGATGTATGTTATTAGATTGATTTGGAATTGCATGTTGATTTGTGTAATCTTCACATCTCACTTTCCTGGTTGCCATTTCATAATTGATAACGTGCTGAGAAAGATTTGTTGCTATTGGTACTTAAAGAGTAAAAATTATACATTAAGGGGTAATTTGTAAAACACACACACAGCTTTGCCTGAGATACAAGGAGAGACCTGTGTGGTGCTCGGTAGATGATTACAGTTAAAGATCATCTACATTGATAAACGTGCTAATTGTATTTTTGTGGCCAGCGTACACGTGTCTCTAACAAAAGGGTCGACGCAACGGAGCGTCTGGGTACGCCCACCGAAACTCAAATCGCACAATAGCATTGTTTTAGTGGGGGCGGTATAGTATAGCCTCGCGATAATAGCACAAATTAATTTCAGTTTCCAAAACTTAGTTTAAATACCTTACTTTACTGTAGTGCCTCTGGGGAGAGCTATCAGATTACGGGAAATGATTTTTCTGATCAGAAAACTATAGAATGATAGTGGGTTGAAAACGGTATGAGTGTATTGAATCCCGCTTGGTGAACTTGGTGATCTTGGTGATCTTGGTGAAACGTGATGAGCACGGTCTAGGTTGAAAACGTGCGACAGAGTGTGATAAAGTTTTCGTTGTATTACGCTCTGGCTGTTTTGGAGCACAGTAGGGAGACTCCAATGATCCTACCATTTATGGGCAACAAGTGTCTATAAGTGGTACGATTGGACCGCACGGTTGTAGGTGTGACCAATAACGCAACGTGATACGAGGTAAATTGCCCTCATACGTGTTGTGGGAAGCACATGCAAGCGTGATTTGTGTAAAGTAAAAGGAAGGGAATTTTCGCTGGTCTCACATGAAAATCTCTAGAGGTAGGGCCTGCAACGGCTACACGTGTCTGCTAGAAGGCGGACCGGAGATACCCGGAGCAGAAGAAGCTGGTGGAAGAGCTTGGAAAACTCCCACCGTAGACTACTGTGTTTGGTGCATTTTAGGAAGTTTTTTCTGTGTTAAAAGAGGTCCACAATGGCAGCCAAGTGCACAACACAGGGACGTTCAGCAGTCAGGGTTCAGACTGCAGAGGCTTGCAGACCCCGAGGGTCTGCTCGGTTAGTAATGCGGGGAAGATATGGTCCCCACACTGAGACCTTTTGTGACGAATGGACATGAATGACTGTGGGGGATAAAGCACCATTTCCTGGGATAGGTAGTTTTGACTCAGAGGTACTGCATAATTTGCGAAGGATCTGTCTCATAAAATCCTGGAAGCAACGAATTACACATTATGATTGTTTACAGTTATGGCAACAGGAAAGTGAAATGCAAAGAAATTTAACTTACATATCTGACCCTCATCTTGGGAAGAGAGACATGGCAATGGAGAGGATTATGGTTGCAGAGAAATGGCACAATGTTGTACGATAAAAATGCACTTAGTAACTGTATTAAGAATGAAAGTAACAAATGTAATAATGTTTATAAAAATGAAAGTGTAAAAATCACAAATGTTAACCTGTACAAGTCGCACCCCATGTTAAACTTCCCTCAGGATTACCAGCAAGAAAGTGAGCCCAGCACGATATCGGCACCTCTTCCAGCAGCCAGCCTACAAGACATTCAGGTGGACGCGACCAAATTGGTAAAGACAGTAATCAAACCCCCTAACGGAGGGTCAGGTGAGGTCGTGTCCACAGGTACGTACGGTGTTATATATCACGCGCAAACAAATGTACCCTATATTGTAAGACCAACACAAGGTGATGTAATTGAATTTAGTCCTGTCAGGGTGATCACAGTCCCCAATGGGAAGACTGACGATCAGGGAATCATACCCTTCAAGGACAGTGCAATGCGCCATCCCTGGTCCCGGACAGAATTGAGATCAATCATGTCTGATTTCCCAGATCCTAGGAAAGATCTAAGTGTATGATCAAAGATTCACAGAAGGTATATCAACTCCCTAGACAACGACATAATCATGGTATCCAAGGAATCAGAGAGGTACAGGGAAAGCGGTTGATGGTGATGAGCATCCAAGCGTTTGAGGAGGCATCAAATCAACCAAGACCCCATTTCACTGACACTTGGAGGAAGCCCAGGGTTTGTGATCTTTGCAAAAGAGAAGGGCATTATGCCAGTAACTGCAACAGCCCACATAAAATCAGACCCCCTAGACATGAATATGAGCATGAATATGACACACCAAATTATAAAAGGTGATCATTAGGACTGATGGTAAGCCTGAGGTAACAGTTAATAAATTGGGAGGTCATTCCCTGAAGACACAGGAATGACCGGGTGAAACGTTGTAAATGTATCTGTGAAATGTTTCTTTTCTCTCCCCATCTCTGACGATTATTGATAGGACTCAAACATTGCATATCTGCTTGGTCTTTGCAGAAGTCTACCAAACCCCAGCATGACCTATCCGCATCAATGTATCCTGGCCAGATACAGAGGGTGGAGTATGGAGGTGCTGGTGAGAGGGACTGCGCAAGGAAACCATTGGACATGTAGATATGACAGCCTGATGATCTGACAATGTTTTAAAATGTTTGAAAAAAATGTTTTTTTTCCTGTTGTTGTTTATTGATGTGTTATGTTATATATATATATATATATATGAATTGTTCTCTCTCTCTCTCTTTTGTTTTTTTTGTTTTCTCTCTTCTCACTCATGTTTTCATGTTTTAAAGATGGTATGTCACACATCAGTTAGACAAATGGTAATGCAAGATTTTTGCTCCTTACAGAAAGATCGCTGGTTTGGAAGGAATATTGCATCACCGGAATGTTCGTTTGGAAGACTGAGAGACAGCACCTTTGAGATGACAGCAGAACGAGAAGAACAACAAGACTAGAAAACTAATTATCGTAACAAGTTTCTCTCCCCCTCAAACTGTTTTCCTATACCCCCATTACAAATTTCTCCTTTTCTCCTCCTGTAAGATGGACTTGCCCCAAGAGACTGTGATATGGATTTTCATGTTGACCCTGATGTTGACCAGAGCAGTCTGTTTCGGTGAGAGTACCGGTGAGGTCGAGAAAGGATCCAGAATGGGTTTCTGATGACTGAGACGGAGGTGTAAATTTCCAATAGCAACACAATCACCAAGCAAAGGCGAGTACCGGAAACGATCTAGCAGCCATGTTATTTGTAAACATTGTGAAGGATTGATAGCTGAAAAGAGAACTGTATCTGTAGACTCTGTGACAGTGTAGTAGAGGATGGGTGCATCAAGAAATGTCAGTCCAGTTTTAACATTAACATGGACCGGCACCCATTGAGTGACTATCACTCCTTAGTGGGTAAAGTGTTAAATCAGACAGATTGTTGGGTATGCTCTCAAGTACCTCAAGGCCACAGCAAGCTAGGACTAGTACCATTTCCTTTTAACGATAGGGGAGGTACTTGAGCTAAGTGGTGGGAGGCCGGTGGACAGGAGGTTTAATATCTCTAGTCCTCCTAGTTTGAAGCTCCACCAATATCATGTGGATAGACCCCTAGTATGTTTTAACATTTCCAATCCCCGAAAGCCGGGAAATTGGGAAGTGTCATGGAATAACAAAACCATGACCTTTTCACATAGAGCCGATAGAATGCCTACAGATACAGAGCTCATACGCCACATAGCCGGTAGTGGAAAATCTTTCCGATATAGGTATACCCTAAGAAGTAGGACCATGAGAGTTGGAGAAGTATCACCAGGATACAGTGCACAGATCGTACAAACTGATAGGTGTACTAAACAGAGGGGAGAATTAGGGTTAGGAGAGTTCACATGGAAAATGTGTAACATGGTAATGTCCTACTCGGTCCCATATGTCCTCCCCGATGAGGCATATTTCATATGCGGGAGGAAGGCGTATAAGCGGCTTGCCCCAAACTCAGAAGGATTGTGTTATATTGGAAAAGTATTGCCTGAAGTAATGACTGTATCGCATACCAAAATGAAAGATATACACCGTGGTGCCCAAGCTCCTTATACTCACACTCATTACGAGCACGTTGTTAAAAGGCAACTGACAGAAAGGACAGAGCATTCGGCCTCTGATCTGATCCATGAATCCACCGGGATTCAGGTTTTACTTGCGTTAGATTTCACTCGCACCGCTAGAGGAGTGTTGAATTATAGATATATATCTGCGCTTGCAAATTTATTAGACAATATCACTGAAATGTATGACGACACTTTTAGGTATACTGAAAGGGAACTTCAAGCTTATAAAACAGAACTGGTTCAGCATAGGATGGTTCTTAATTATCTCACGGCAGTGACAGGTGGATATTGTGTCACACTGGCAACGCAGTACGGCGTGAAATGCTGCACATATATTACGAATAGCACCGAGGACCCGGTCGAGGTCATAGACCAAAAGATGGACGACATTCTCCAATTAAAGTGGGAATTTCGCAGGAGACACAATCTCACCCTTGCTGCTGTGGGTAATGAGCTGACTGGTTGGGTGTCATGGTTGAACCCGCGAAATTGGTTCTCTGGTTTAGGAGAATGGGCTCAAGGAGTCATAATGGATGTTGGGAAGTTTCTTCTGTGTATCTTAGGTGTTGTCATATCGATTGGCTTGATATTTAGATGCGGTCAGGCTTTAATGAAGTGCAAACGTAGTACCAGGGTAATGAGTCTAAGGAGTGAGGAAATTGTAATTCCAATGGATTTGATTTATGACCCAACGGTAGAGACAATGATGTGATGAAAATGCGATTATACGGTCCGTTTCTTTCACCAGTTTCTCCTTTGTTTTTCTCCAAGGTAAAAAGACCCGCTATCACTGACCTGGTTTGGGAGTGTTGTGGACTCGGGGCTTCTTCCGATGACCGGGAAGAGGAACCGCCACTGGGTCGTAGTAGAGATGGCCGGATGTAGGTCTTCCTCATGCAGAACTAAGACGGCAGGCGGGAGGCCCAGAGGAATTCTTGTAGGTCTCCTGTAAGACAAGACTTGTAGAAATAATGAAGGCTGGGGTACTGAGATATTGGAGACACTGTGGTATTGAAGGCACTGAGGTACTGGGAGTACAGGGAGTGCGGGGAGACCCTTGGAGGCACGGAGGTGTTTGGAGGCACGGAGGTGCTTGGAGGCACGGAGGTGTTTGGAGACACCGAGGTGTTTGGAGGGACGAGGTGCTTGGAGGCACGAGGTGCTTGGAGACACGGAGGTAACTGGAGGCACGGAGGTGCTTTGAGGCGCGGAGGTGTTTGGAGGCACGGGGTGCTTGGAGGCACGAGGTGCTTGGAGGCACGGAGGTGCTTGGAGGCACGGAGGTAACTGGAGGCACGGAGGTAACTGGAGGCACGGAGGTAACTGGAGGCACGGAGGTGCTTGAGGCGCGGAGGTGCTTGGAGGCACGAGGTGCTTGGAGGCACGAGGTGCTTGGAGGCACGGAGGTGCTTGGAGGCACGGAGGTGCTTGGAGGCACGAGGTGCTTGGAGACACGGAGGTAACTGGAGGCACGGAGGTGCTTGTAGGCACAGGATGCTTGGAAGCACAGGTTGCTTGTAGGCACAGGATGCTTGGAAGCACAGGATGCTTGCAGGGACAGGATGCTTGGAAGCACAGGATGCTTGCAGGGACAGGATGCTTGGAAGCACAGGATGCTTGCAGGGACAGGATGCTTGGAAGCACAGGATGCTTGCAGGGACAGGATGCTTGGAAGCACAGGATGCTTGCAGGGACAGGATGCTTGGAAGCACAGGATGCTTGCAGGGACAGGATGCTTGGAAGCACAGGATGCTTGCAGGGACGAGGGAGCTCTGGATCATAGCTTCCACAGGAGAAACGAAGATACTCAGGCATCGGATCTCTGCCTGGTATCTGATTTTAAATTCCCCGCCCTAGCCTGATTGGCGGAGCAGGCAGGTGACGTCAGACCTGCTCCGCCTCCTTGCCCTTGCTTGTGATGGCGGCGCCCTTGCTTCCGGGAAGCCGCCGGAGAGCAGCGCCGACCCGCCGCTGAAGCCGGAGACTGACAGGGGAAGAGAGGCGCCGGGCAGACCAGGCCACCCGCAGGGACAAGCGCGGTCGCCGCTGCCCGAGGTTCGTGACAGTACCCCCTCCTCCAGGAGTGGCCCCTGGACACTTCCCGGGCTTAGTCGGATGTCTGGAGTGGAAGATCCGAATCAGACGAGGAGCCGTTACTTCAGTAGCCCCAATCCAACTTCTCTCCTCAGGTCCATAACCCTTCCAGTCCACCAAGTACTGTAATTTTTTATGAAGATAACGAGAGTCCAGAATAGCTTTGATTTCAAACTCCGCTCCAGCTTCTGCCACTACGGACGTTGGCCTTGGGAGTGCTGAGTGGAATCGATTCAGTATGAGGGGACGGAGTAGAGAAACATGGAAGGCGTTAGGTATGCGAAGATGGGCAGGCAAACCCAGTTTACAGACCACAGGATTTAAGACTTGTAGCACAGGGTAAGGACCGATGAACCTTGGAGCGAATTTCATGGTGGGCACCTTCAACCGGAGATTCCGTGTGGACAGCCATACCCTGTCCCCAACTTTATATTGAGGTGCGGCTTGCCGTTTCTTATCTGCAAAGAACTTGTACCGAACAGAAACCTGCTTAAGATTAGCATGAACCTTTCTCCAAATTTGTCCAAAGTGTCGTAGAGTGGACGCTACAGCAGGAACCTCTATTATCGGAAGGCTTGGAAATTCCGGAACACGGGGATGGAACCCGTAGTTGACGAAAAATGGTGATTCCCCAGTGGAAGAATGAAACAGATG
The DNA here is from genome assembly GCF_028390025.1 of Pseudophryne corroboree. Classification (NCBI taxonomy): domain Eukaryota; kingdom Metazoa; phylum Chordata; class Amphibia; order Anura; family Myobatrachidae; genus Pseudophryne; species Pseudophryne corroboree. The sequence continues at coordinate 90,092,912 of NC_086453.1, read as the reverse complement.
GTTATGGGCAAACTCCGCCCAAGGCAACAACTCCACCCAGTTGTCCTGTGAAGGAGAGAGATACAACCGAAGAAAAGTCTCTAGATCTTGATTGACTCGTTCCGTTTGTCCATTTGTTTGGGGATGATAAGCCGACGAAAACTTAAGTTTAATGTGTAGAGTTGAACAAAGGGCTTTCCAAAACCTGGCGGTGAACTGTACTCCACGGTCAGAAACAATCTCTTGTGGCAACCCATGCAAACGAAAATGTTCTCGGATAAACAATAGAGCCAGTTTCGGTGCTGTCGGAAGACCAGTCAAGGGCACAAAGTGTGCCATCTTCGAAAAACGGTCAACGATAACCCAAACGGTGTTGCAACCCTTGGAACAGGGCAAGTCAGTGATGAAGTCCATGGAAATGTGAGTCCAGGGTCTCACAGGGATAGGCAGAGGACGAAGTAACCCTGCAGGAGGCAGACGAGGAGATTTATGTTGTGTACATTGGGGACATGAATTAACGCAATCTTGTACATCCTTCCTCATGGTGTTCCACCAGTAAGACCTTTGCAGAAACTTGTACATCTTCTGAGCGCCGGGATGACCGGAAAACTTGGAGTTATGGACCCACCGTAGTATTCCTGGGCGGAATCTAGCTGGTACGGACATTCTTCCAGGAGGAGGAGCTGGAGTAGTTAAAGCAGCAGAGACAGAAACTGGATTCAGAATTAAACCCCGCTCCGGAGGTTCATCCTCGTCTGTGGGAACCTGTGAACGGGAAAGCGCATCTGCTTTAATATTGAGAGTCCCGGCACGGTACTTGATAATGAACGAGAATCGGGAAAAGAAAAGTGCCCATCTCGCTTGGCGAGGATTCAAACATTGTGCGGATTTGATGTACAGTAAATTCTTGTGATCCGTGTAGATGGTAAACACATGTTTAGCCCCTTCTAGAAGATATCTCCATTCTTCCAAGGCAGATTTGATTGCCAAGAGTTCCTGGTCTCCAATAGAGTAATTTCGTTCGGCTGGAGAGAATTTACGAGAGTGGAAGCCACACGGATGTAATTTCTTATCAGAGGAATGCTGGGAGAGGACAGCCCCCACCCCGACTGAAGATGCATCAACTTCTAAGAAGAAGGGTTCCTCGAAATTTGGTTGTTGGAGAACTGGAGCCGTCGTGAAAGCTAACTTTAAGCGAGAAAAAGCTACAATGGCTTCCGGAGGCCACAAACTAGGATTAGAACCCTTTCTCGTCAGGGCAGTAATGGGTGCAACAATGGTGGAGAAACCTTTAATGAATTTCCTGTAGTAGTTCGCAAAGCCCAGGAACCTTTGTATTGCTTTCAGGGAAAGAGGCTGAGTCCAATCACGAATGGCCGACAACTTTTCCGGATCCATGCGAAGCTCCGTCCCCGAGATGACATAACCGAGGAACGGAATAGATGTTACTTCAAAGGTACATTTGGAAAGCTTGGCGTAGAGATGATTCTCTTGTAAACGGTGTAGCACCTCTTTGACTTGAGTCCTGTGTTCGACAAGATTCTTGGAAAAAATCAGTATGTCGTCCAGATATACCACAACGCTCTGATACAGCATATCACGAAAGATTTCGTTGACGAATCCCTGGAAAACCGCGGGAGCATTACTAAGACCAAACGGCATCACCAAGTATTCGTAATGCCCATCTCGGGTATTAAAGGCAGTCTTCCATTCATCCCCCTCTCGGATGCGTATAAGATTATAAGCTCCTCTCAAGTCGAGTTTTGAAAAAATGCGGGCACCACGAACCCTATCAAATAACTCTGTGATTAGTGGCAAGGGGTATTTATTCTTAATAGTAATGTCGTTTAGGCCGCGGTAGTCGATGCATGGTCTCAACCCCCCGTCCTTTTTCTTCACGAAAAAGAAGCCTGCATCAGCAGGGGAGGAAGAGGGGCGAATGAATCCCTTGAGCATATTAGACTTAATATACTCCGACATGGCTTGAGTCTCGGGAAGAGACAGAGGATATGTGCGACCACGAGGTGGCGTCTTCCCTGGGACAAGGTCAATAGGGCAGTCCCAAGGCCTGTGAGGTGGTAACAGGTCAGCAGCTTGTTCCGAAAATACGTCCTTGTACCCTTGATATGCCTCCGGAATGTGCTCTTCATCCGTTTTGGAGGTAACACGGAGCGGACAAACAGGAGTAAGACAATTAGTGTGACAAAAGGAACTCCAGGACAGAATTTGTGACGACTTCCAATCGATGTGGGGGTTATGACTTTTCAGCCAAGGCATTCCAAGAACCAGATCATGGGGCATTTCTGGGATTACCAAGAGTTCCAAATCTTCCTGATGTAGAGCCCCGACCCGCAGCTTAACTGGCCCCGTGCGCCACATTATGAGACCTTTGGAAATTCTAGTCCCGTTGATAGCCGTCAGTGAAATTGGCCGCTCGATAGGCCGTAACTTTAAACCCAAACTTTGGGCACAGAAGGAAGAAACGAAGTTCCCTGCAGCTCCGGAATCCAATAGGGCTTCACAAGACCTGGAGACTGAATTGGAGACTAGAGTTACTGGAAGCAAGCAGTCCGAAGTTGGAGAAGCTTTTGTCGTAACTCCCAGCTTGACTCCTCCGGAACAAGCTAGGTCTGCCCGTTTCCCGGACGGACTTTACAAGATTTAAGAAAATGATCTGCGGCTCCACAGTAAAGGCAGAGTTTACCCTCACGACGACGCTGTCGTTCTTCCGGAGACAGTCGGGAGCGGTTAATTTGCATGGGCTCATCTGAGCTAGGTGAGGCCACCGGCCTAGGAGTAGGATTCCGGAACCTGGAACGATCCGAACGGTTACGTTCTCTTCCACGCTCCTGCATCCGAAGATCCACCTTGACGCAAAGGGAAATCAAATCTTCTAATGGATCCGGCAGATCTCTAGTAACCAGCTCGTCTTTCAGCCGGTCGGAAAGACCGTTCCAGAAGGCAGCTCTCAGGGCATCATTATTCCAGCGTAGTTCGGAAGCAATGGTCTGGAAATGAACCACGTACTGGCCCACGGAACGGGCGCCCTGCCGAACACGGAGCAAATCGGAAGAAGCAGTGGTCATTCTGCCGGGCTCGTCGAAAATCCTTCGAAAGGACGAGATGAAGTTGGTGTAGTTGGAAACCATGGGATCAGATCGTTCCCATAATGGAGACACCCAATCCAAAGCAGAACCTTCCAACAGAGAAATAATATATGCTACCTTGGACCGGTCTGTAGGAAAGTTGTGTGCAAGTAGCTCGAAATGTACCTCGCACTGGTTCAAGAAACCACGACAATTTTTGGGATTCCCATTATAGCGGGACGGAGTAGGCAACTGAAGGCGTGGAGTGACACCGGCCGATGGTTGAACATTGCTGGCAACGGCAACTGGTGCGACTGCTGGAACAGGAGCCGGAATTACTGAGGCCAGAGACGCCTGAATCTGATCCAGACGCCCGGACAACTGCTGGAGGTACTGCATCACCTGACCTTGTGCTGCTTCCTGACTTTGCACTCGAGAAGCCAGGTTCTGGATGGCACTAGAGTCCGTGTTCCGATCCCCCGAGTCCATGAGGCCTGAGTATACTATCACTGACCTGGTTTGGGAGTGTTGTGGACTCGGGGCTTCTTCCGATGACCGGGAAGAGGAACCGCCACTGGGTCGTAGTAGAGATGGCCGGATGTAGGTCTTCCTCATGCAGAACTAAGACGGCAGGCGGGAGGCCCAGAGGAATTCTTGTAGGTCTCCTGTAAGACAAGACTTGTAGAAATAATGAAGGCTGGGGTACTGAGATATTGGAGACACTGTGGTATTGAAGGCACTGAGGTACTGGGAGTACAGGGAGTGCGGGGAGACCCTTGGAGGCACGGAGGTGTTTGGAGGCACGGAGGTGCTTGGAGGCACGGAGGTGTTTGGAGACACCGAGGTGTTTGGAGGGACGAGGTGCTTGGAGGCACGAGGTGCTTGGAGACACGGAGGTAACTGGAGGCACGGAGGTGCTTTGAGGCGCGGAGGTGTTTGGAGGCACGGGGTGCTTGGAGGCACGAGGTGCTTGGAGGCACGGAGGTGCTTGGAGGCACGGAGGTAACTGGAGGCACGGAGGTAACTGGAGGCACGGAGGTAACTGGAGGCACGGAGGTGCTTGAGGCGCGGAGGTGCTTGGAGGCACGAGGTGCTTGGAGGCACGAGGTGCTTGGAGGCACGGAGGTGCTTGGAGGCACGGAGGTGCTTGGAGGCACGAGGTGCTTGGAGACACGGAGGTAACTGGAGGCACGGAGGTGCTTGTAGGCACAGGATGCTTGGAAGCACAGGTTGCTTGTAGGCACAGGATGCTTGGAAGCACAGGATGCTTGCAGGGACAGGATGCTTGGAAGCACAGGATGCTTGCAGGGACAGGATGCTTGGAAGCACAGGATGCTTGCAGGGACAGGATGCTTGGAAGCACAGGATGCTTGCAGGGACAGGATGCTTGGAAGCACAGGATGCTTGCAGGGACAGGATGCTTGGAAGCACAGGATGCTTGCAGGGACAGGATGCTTGGAAGCACAGGATGCTTGCAGGGACGAGGGAGCTCTGGATCATAGCTTCCACAGGAGAAACGAAGATACTCAGGCATCGGATCTCTGCCTGGTATCTGATTTTAAATTCCCCGCCCTAGCCTGATTGGCGGAGCAGGCAGGTGACGTCAGACCTGCTCCGCCTCCTTGCCCTTGCTTGTGATGGCGGCGCCCTTGCTTCCGGGAAGCCGCCGGAGAGCAGCGCCGACCCGCCGCTGAAGCCGGAGACTGACAGGGGAAGAGAGGCGCCGGGCAGACCAGGCCACCCGCAGGGACAAGCGCGGTCGCCGCTGCCCGAGGTTCGTGACACCCGCTTGGAAGAGGAATTTGACGACCCGGTATACAGACAACAGATGGACTAAAGAAGAAGATTTGACAACCTTGTACACAGATAACTGATGAACTATGCCATAGACCCCCTTATCCCTAGTAACGTTAAAATTTACGCTAGCCCAACACTTTTTGTAAGTCTATGGACATTGACAAAGCTTTTGCTCGCACTTTTGACAAAAGCCCAAAGAAGACTGCAGTCAACAGACACCAGACAAGACTTCAATCGACAAATGTTCATTAACCTCACATAGAATACGACTGCATTTTCCATAATTGTTCTTTATCTTCATTTCTACAACCTTCAGGTAATAACACACATAGTCGATAGGGAATACAGGCACAGATATCAGCACTCACATACCTCCCCCATTCATGTATCATCAACTAAAATGTGCTTCCCCATTTTGTTGCAACCAAAGCCGAAAAGAGCTCGGTAAAGTTTGACAGCCCATCCACAGACCCTTAATACGGGATAAGAAGGAATTCAAATGTATACTTCGCAATACCTCGAAGCTTGATTTAAAACATGTACGGCACGATGATACATGACCCCCAAAACATGGATTCATACACACATGCTTCTGCTATCTCACTAGGTCATACCCTTTTCCCACCTTCTTCTCTCCTCCCTTACCCAATCATAGAAATGTATTTACATATGACATATATTTTTCTCTTTTTGAAATGTTTTAGGAAGTGGCAGTTATTGGTGACTGCCAAAGGGTGGACTGTCAAAGTCAAAAATATTACATAGAGAGAACATACAAACTGCACACATTTAAGTCGCTATACTTGCAAATATGCGCAGCGAGCACAGCAATATATGGTAACACACGCATTTACACGGACATGGCACAGAGATGGATTCGACACTTATTTCATACAGTACATAATTAGAATAATATCAAGCACCAGACATCATGGAGATTTAAAATTAGCTAATGAATTAATGTCATGAATGTGTATTATTTGAACCGAACCAGATAAACCCGTCATGTTTACTATTGAAACAAGCACAATGGTGTGTAGATTAATTTGATACTTGTTGTGAAGTTGTGGGACATTGCAGCGGATAGATATGATTATATGTATAAAAGCTGAAAATCACTTTGTTAGAACAATGAATGATACAGTTAAGGGCTGAACCTGATCAGCATATACAAAGCAAGAGAGACCCCTCCCCCAGGAACTGGTCAAACAGGAAAGTAGCATGGCTAGAGAAGAGGTCAGGGTTCAGTTGCTTGCGAACACATAGGACAGATGTACTTTGGCTATACTCAGAACCAAGCTGGCATCCAGAAGCAATGGCTTGTTTTTATCACCAGGCTCCAAGCGAAAGGCTAAGTATTGAATCCACATGGCTGATTGGCATAGAATAGTTTAAAGTAGTTGTGAAATGATTGGTATTGAATAGTTAGTGGAGATACAAATGGCTTAAGATTAATGATGCTTGTACAGTTGTGTGATTGTTATGTGTTGGTGATAATACTCTATGAAATCTGTAATGAATTGGAACAGTAGACAATCTGTAGCATAGTATTCCTGGTATACATTTATGGATGGTGATTTATAACAGATTATAGTAGTTTTACATGATGCATCTTGCTGAAGGTTTGCAGTCAAAACATACTTCCTTTTGTTACTGTAGTCATGTGCTTGTAGCAATGGCAGGCTGATATGTGTGGTTACATTGTGATCTGGTGATTCATATAACATGGACTGTATGCAATAAACAAAGTTTGTTTGGAATGTGAAATTGAATAAGATGGTTCTAGGAAGTTGTTTGGAATGTGAAATTGAATAAGATGGTTCTAGGAAGTTGGATTGGAATGTGGAATATAATGAGTTGGTGTGTAGAAGATGGCTGCTGCTGGGGGTTTTCCCCTCCCCCTTTCAACCATGTGTTGCAGTCTTTGGAATCATGGGAGTTTTCCCAAAATGGAGTCTAGCTTCTGTCCCATGCGGTACCATTGTGTTGTTGCTGGGTGATGTGTATATAGGGACAGCCAGTATGGGTAAGCTCAAGTATACTCTCCACAAAGATTCTCAGCATTGACTAACTGCGCAGCGATTGTTTCTCACATGTGTAAGTTCCTCTGCAACCATATTGTCTCTTATTTAATGTTATAAGCCATTCTCTCTCTCCTTCCCCTTTTAAAAGTAATTGTGTCTTTATTGTATTTTATGTGTAGTAACTTGGTTAGATATTCTATGTTATTTTGGTAGTGTATAGCTTGTATTGTATTATTCTTTTTGAACGTTCATTCTCTCACTAAAGGCGTTAGAACCTTAGACCGGTATTTGATTGATTATTATAAATGCATAAAGGTTCTCAGAGCGTCATAGTCGCTCATACAGCTTTTAAGCTAACAAGGTTACACTGCATTACATCTACACATTGTCACTGCACAAATGTTTACAGTATAAGTACATTCCTTAAGGTATAGTTAAGGGCGTACCCTTGCGGTACTTTTTGCGCAAATTGCGTACTGTGTTCTTTAACCTTTAACGTGTTTTTAATAGGACAAATATTATACACATTGTCAGGGCGCACTCTTGTTGTACACGATACAACAAGAGTGCACCCCAACAAGAGTCATACTTTTTCCTTCTTTGTTACATTCAATAAAATTGTGTCAGCAAGACCACAGACCACCCACTTCTCTGAGGAAGAGGGCAGATATGGGAGGCTGGTCTACTCTCTATGGAGCCCAAGATCAGTAGGCGAGTTGGAAAACCTCTTTAGATCATGGGCTAGGGTGCAAGAATTGCTGAGGTAGGCCACCGTTTGTTCTATTATATCATCATGATTTCCTTACAGTATGTATGCCTGACATTATAAAAAATATATATTTTAATCAAACTGCTGGTAAAATAATCTTTTAATGTTATTTGTTTTATATTGATATGTGGTGGAAGTTATGTCATGGAACTCTAGGGTGATGGTAAAGAGATGGGGGGCATTAAATAGTTAAATAATGGCCTGCACACCAGTATAATGCAATTGTGATGAAACACTGAAGCTCAAGGGACAGAGAAATTCAAGCCAGGAAGTGCAATGGCAATGGTATTTTGTGAGCATGTGGATATACAGTACAGGTAAGGGCTAAATTTCTACAGATAATTAATCAGAATAAATTAAATCCTCAAAACCAGGGAAAGGCCATTCTTGGCATTGAAACTCAGATGAAAAAAATATTCAGCAGCTCCAGTACCCAGAAAAGTGATGCTGTCAAGTAATCTCACTTAAGGGTAAGAGAGAGAACAGTTGTCAGGAGAAAATAGTCCCTAAGATCACTGTTCAGTTGAGCAGAGGCAACTGGACAATGGTCCTTTCAAGTCACTTGGTTTACCACAGTGGAAGAACCGCTCAGATTCTCTTCCCTAGGAAGTGCAAACCAACCCATCTGCATTAATTCATTGTAACTCCATGTAGGAATACTTCAAGATAGATCCAGGCAAATACAGAGTATAAATACAGCTTCCAAGGTGATTTAAAGATCGTAGTTGGTCAGATTGCATTTGATCTGCCCAGAGTTTCCCACTAAAGACATCTCATTGATCCATCTGAGCTCTACTTCCAGGATTCTTCTAGGATTTGGAACTTAATAACATACAGGTAGAGGTGGAGCAAGCATTTTTGTGCTAGAGCAAAATTCTGCAAACTTGTCTCACTGGAGGTCCAGGTGGAGATTCCTGGAGTGAAGAGCTGCCATTCCCAAGAGGATGTCCCATGACAGAGGTAGTAGATAGATACCAACAGCTATAAACATACTTCTCTTAACAAGCCACCCACTGGTGAAACGGCCATTTGTGACTTCAGTGGCGTCAGACAGGGCACAGTCTGACCCACACCCAGCTCTCTTGGTACCGTATATGCCCATTTGAGCTTTAGAATAATGAACTGTTTGTTATACCTACTGCTGCTTCAACTGACCAATTTATGAATTACAAAACTGTTTTTTTCTGACTAAGTTCTCAATAGAGATAATCTTTCCCTAAATGAAAATGTGAGCAGCTCTAGGGGGCCTATTTATCACCATCCGCATCTTGGATGCGGATGTCATGTGATAAAATCACCCAAACTCGCACTGCAATAACTGATTACATCACAGGGATGTATCAATTTTCGCATGCAGGGAAACAGCTTGCGCTCAAGCTCTGTCCCTGGTATGCCTCTTCGCAGCATCATCAGGGTATTTTTTGTAAAATAATACCCTGATGTCCTGCTGTGCATGCGCCATCCCGCCGACATCACCGCTATCACCGTCACACGGTCTACACTCCCATCGCGGCTACCCCTGCGCGCCGCGGACCACCCCAGCAGGATAATATACTCACCTGTCCAAGGAGCCGGTCCGTGTTGCTTCTGCTGGGCTGCTGGCCGCCAGATCCTGTGTGCTGAGGTGACCCACGGTGCTGTAAAGTGCGCTGCCGCTTTGCAACATCAATTTACTGCACCGGGGTCACATTGCAGCATATGGGGGACCCGGCACCTGGAAGCGCTCACCGGAGCAGTGGACACCGGCTTCCTGGACAGGTGAGTGTGGGATTTATTTGTTTTTACTTTTATTTATTCTTTTTTTTTAACACTTTGATCAGCTTGTGTGTCCATCGTACACACAGAGCTGATCACTGGAGCTGGGTCCCACTCAGTTTTCTCTGACAGGGGCAGAGAAAGCTGGGTAAATGCCTTCCTATCGCAGTGCTGCCCTGTGATCTCGTCAGCCTGAGCTGCGATACTCTTTCACATTTTTTTCTAGTAAATCTGGTCGGATCGCATTTCCCATTATAAGTATGGGGAATGCGATGTGGCTTACTAAAAAAAAAGTCAATTAAAGGGTTTGGAGCAGTTTTTCATGAAAACTGCTCCAAATGCCCTTTAATACATTCAGGTAAACTTAAACACCCTTTTTTATATTATTTTAGTAAAAATAATGTTAATAAATAGACCTCCAAATCTCTAAATGCATGAACAACTTTGATTGGTATTATAGTCACAGGTACCATCAGCACGTATGCTTAAACAAAGGAGAAATTTACCAATTGACAAACTCTTACTCTAGACGGCTTTACTTTACCTCTCTCCAACGAAACCCAGCCAAATCCGTCCATTTTCTCCGCACATAGGCGGTCATTCCGATTTGATCGCTAGCTGCATTTGTTTGCAGCGCAGCAATCAGGCTAAAAAACTGCAGTTCTGCATATGCGGCGCAATGCGCACGCGCTACGTACGGTCACAATGAATGATGCAGTTTTGCACAGGGTCTAGCGATGCATTTCAGTCGCACTGGTTGCCGCAGAGTGATTGACATGAAGTGGGCGTTTCTGGGTGGCAACTGACCGTTTTCAGGGAGTGTTCTGAAAAACGCAGGCATGCCAGGAAAAACGCAGGCGTGGCAGGGCGAACGCTGGGCGAGTGTGTGTCGTCAAATCTGGAACTGAATAGGCTGAACTGATCGCAAGCGCTGAGTAGGTTTTGAGCTACTCTGAAACAACACAAATTTTTTTGCATGCGCTCTGCGATACATTTGTTCGCACTTCTGCTAAGCTGAAATACCTCCCAGTGGGCGGCGGCATAGCGTTTGCACGGCTGCTAAAAACTGCTAGCGAGCAATTCGGAATGACCCCCATAGGGAGAATGCCAAGTATTAACTACATCTAAGTACAAGCAGGATCAGAAAAAAATCCAAAAGCAGGTTACATAACTCTACCAAGAGAGCTACTACTGGAGAGCACACTTTCGAAATGTTGTCTTTATTCTTGACAATCTGGGCTCTTCAATCATAAGACATTACAACTGCATTCCTCCCAACTTTGCTGTGCACCAGGGAGGGACATTATCACGCGCCTTCGGGGATAGGGGTTGTGGCCTATTGGAAAGGGTGTGGCCTATCAGAAAGGGTGTGTGGCCTCATGGAAAGTGACTCGATCGCAAGCTACGCCCCCATTTTCGTCATTACAGGGGCATGAACAGTGCTCAGAGAGCTGCTGGTCATGCTCCCTGTCCCTCTCTACCGTGAATAGATGTTGTGCGCATGCTCAGAGCAGCAAGTGACAGGGGGGATCTCACAACTGCCCCCTACCCCCCTCCGCGGGACACTGCGACCCGCGGGTGGGACAACGGGACACACCGTAAAAAACGGGACTGTCCTGCCAAAATTGGGACATTTGGGAAGTATGCAAGTGTCTTTGTTTTAAATATTTTCACCTAAGGTGCTATTCAATTGATTTGACACATTAGAAGAAAAAGTATAGTGCCGACTAACAGGGCATCTAAATCCAGAGACTGACACTAGTAAACCTTACTTTTTCCTAGATGAAACTCAATGTTATAGTTTGTGTAAACTTTACCTAATGTATAACTATGAATAAAAGTTAAGTTTTAATATATTTCAGTGTACAAAGTGTGCCCCAACACCCCCCTTTTTCTATTAATATAAATCTTACTGACTCTGGGAGCACCAACAACGAACAATGGCCCTCATTCCGAGTTGTTCGCTCGCTAGCTGCTTTCAGCAGCATTGCACACGCTAAGCCGCCGCCCTCTGGGAGTGTATCTTAGCTTAGCAGAATTGCGAACGAAAGATTAGCAGAATTGCGAATAGAAATTTTTTAGCAGTTTCTGAGTAGCTCCAGACTTACTCAGCCATTGCGATCAGTTCAGTCAGTTTCGTTCCTGGTTTGACGTCACAAACACACCCAGCGTTCGCCCAGACACTCCCCCGTTTCTTCAGACACTCCCGCGTTTTTCCCAGAAACGCCAGCGTTTTTTCGCACACGCCCAGAAAACGGCAAGTTTCCGCCCAGAAACACCCACTTCCTGTCAATCACAGTACGATCACCAGAACGATGAAAAATCCTCGTTATGTCGTGAGTAAAATACCTAACTTTTGTGTAAAATAACTAAGCGCATGCGCTCTGCGAACCTTGCGCATGCGCAGTAAGCGACTAATCGCAATATAGCGAAAATCAGCAACGAGCGAACAACTCGGAATGACCCCCAATGGGGGTAATTCTGAGTTGATCGCAGCAGCAAGTTTGTTAGCAATTGGGCAAAACCATGTGCACTGCAGGGGGGGGCAGATATAACATTTGCAGAGAGAGTTAGATTTGGGTGGGATATTTTGTTTCTGTGCAGGGTAAATACTGGCTGCTTTATTTTTACACTGCAATTTAGATTTCAGTTTGAATACACCCCACCCAAATCTAACTCTCCCTGCACATGTTATATCTGTCCCCCCCTGCAGTGCACCAGTGGTGCAAGTAGAAAAAATGTCTTACGGGTACTGTGTGCGCACGCCGAAGGAGCGTGCGCAAAAAAAATGGGTGTGGCCAAATGCCACATGGGGCATGGCCAAGGAAAATGGGGTCGTGATACACATATGGGGGGAGGGGCAGATACACGAATGACCCCAATAGTGCCAGATACACGTTGCCCCACAGTGCCAGATATTAGAGATGTGCACTTGAAATTTTTCGGGTTTTGTGTTTTGGTTTTGGGTTCGGTTCCGCGGCCGTGTTTTGGGTTCGACCGCGTTTTGGCAAAACCTCACCGAATTTTTTTTGTCGGATTCGGGTGTGTTTTGGATTCGGGTGTTTTTTTCAAAAAACACTAAAAAACAGCTTAAATCATAGAATTTGGGGGTCATTTTGATCCCAAAGTATTATTAACCTCAAAAACCATAATTTCCACTCATTTTCAGTCTATTCTGAATACCTCACACCTCACAATATTATTTTTAGTCCTAAAATTTGCACCGAGGTCGCTGGATGACTAAGCTAAGCGACCCTAGTGGCCGACACAAACACCTGGCCCATTTAGGAGTGGCACTGCAGTGTCACGCAGGATGGCCCTTCCAAAAAACACTCCCCAAACAGCACATGACGCAAAGAAAAAAAGAGGCGCAATGAGGTAGCTGTGTGAGTAAGATAAGCGACCCTAGTGGCAGACACAAACACCTGGCCCATCTAGGAGTGGCACTGCAGTGTCACGCAGGATGGCCCTTCCAAAAAACACTCCCCAAACAGCACATGACGCAAAGAAAAAAAGAGGCGCAATGAGGTAGCTGTGTGAGTAAGATAAGCGACCCTAGTGGCCGACACAAACACCTGGCCCATCTAGGAGTGGCACTGCAGTGTCACGCAGGATGGCCCTTCCAAAAAACACTCCCCAAACAGCACATGACGCAAAGAAAAAAAGAGGTGCAATGAGGTAGCTGTGTGAGTAAGATAAGCGACCCTAGTGGCCGACACAAACACCTGGCCCATCTAGGAGTGGCACTGCAGTGTCACGCAGGATGGCCCTTCCAAAAAACACTCCCCAAACAGCACATGACGCAAAGAAAAAAAGAGGCGCAATGAGGTAGCTGTGTGAGTAAGATAAGCGACCCTAGTGGCCGACACAAACACCTGGCCCATCTAGAAGTGGCACTGCAGTGTCACGCAGGATGGCCCTTCCAAAAAACACTCCCCAAACAGCACATGACGCAAAGAAAAAAAGAGGCGCAATGAGGTAGCTGTGTGAGTAAGATAAGCGACCCTAGTGGCCGACACAAACACCTGGCCCATCTAGGAGTGGCACTGCAGTGTCACGCAGGATGGCCCTTCCAAAAAACACTCCCCAAACAGCACATGACGCAAAGAAAAAAAGAGGCGCAATGAGGTAGCTGTGTGAGTAAGATAAGCGACCCTAGTGGCCGACACAAACACCTGGCCCATCTAGGAGTGGCACTGCAGTGTCACGCAGGATGGCCCTTCCAAAAAACACTCCCCAAACAGCACATGACGCAAATAAAAATGAAAGAAAAAAGAGGTGCAAGATGGAATTGTCCTTGGGCCATCCCACCCACCCTTATGTTATATAAACAGGACATGCACACTTTAACCAACCCATCATTTCAGTGACAGGGTCTGCCACACGACTGTGACTGAAATGACGGGTTGGTTTGGACCCCCACCGAAAAAGAAGCAATTAATCTCTCCTTGCACAAACTGGCTCTACAGAGGCAAGATGTCCACCTCATCATCATCCTCCGATATATCACCGTGTACATCCCGCTCCTCACAGATTATCAATTCGTCCCCACTGGAATCCACCATCTCAGCTCCCTGTGTACTGTGTGGAGGCAATTGCTGCTGGTCAATGTCTCCACGGAGGAATTGATTATAATTCATTTTAATGAACATCATCTTCTCCACATTTTCTGGAAGTAACCTCGTACGCCGATTGCTGACAAGGTGAGCGGCGGCACTAAACACTCTTTCGGAGTACACACTTGTGGGAGGGCAACTTAGGTAGAATAAAGCCAGTTTGTGCAAGGGCCTCCAAATTGCCTCTTTTTCCTGCCAGTATAAGTACGGACTGTCTGACGTGCCTACTTGGATGCGGTCACGCATATAATCCTCCACCATTCTTTCAATGGGGAGAGAATCATATGCAGTGACAGTAGACGACATGTCCGTAATCGTTGTCAGGTCCTTCAGTCCGGACCAGATGTCAGCATCAGCAGTCGCTCCAGACTGCCCTGCATCACCGCCAGCGGGTGGGCTCGGAATTCTGAGCCTTTTCCTCGCACCCCCAGTTGCGGGAGAATGTGAAGGAGGAGATGTTGACAGGTCGCGTTCCGCTTGACTTGACAATTTTGTCACTAGCAGGTCTTTGAACCCCAGCAGACTTGTGTCTGCCGGAAAGAGAGATCCAAGGTAGGTTTTAAATCTAGGATCGAGCACGGTGGCCAAAATGTAGTGCTCTGATTTCAACAGATTGACCACCCGTGAATCCTTGTTAAGCGAATTAAGGGCTCCATCCACAAGTCCCACATGCCTAGCGGAATCGCTCCCTTTTAGCTCCTCCTTCAATGCCTCCAGCTTCTTCTGCAAAAGCCTGATGAGGGGAATGACCTGACTCAGGCTGGCAGTGTCTGAACTGACTTCACGTGTGGCAAGTTCAAAAGGTTGCAGAACCTTGCACAACGTTGAAATCATTCTCCACTGCGCTTGAGACAGGTACATTCCACCTCCTATATCGTGCTCAATTGTATAGGCTTGAATGGCCTTTTGCTGCTCCTCCAACCTCTGAAGCATATATAGGGTTGAATTCCACCTCGTTACCACTTCTTGCTTCAGATGATGGCAGGGCAGGTTCAGGCGTTTTTGGTGGTGCTCCAGTTTTCTGTACGTGGTGCCTGTACGCCGAAAGTGTCCCGCAATTCTTCTGGCCACCGACAGCATCTCTTGCACGCCCCTGTCGTTTTTTAAAAAATTCTGCACCACCAAATTCAAGGTATGTGCAAAACATGGGACGTGCTGGAATTTGCCCATATTTAATGCACACACAATATTGCTGGCGTTGTCCGATGCCACAAATCCACAGGAGAGTCCAATTGGGGTAAGCCATTCCGCGATGATCTTCCTCAGTTGCCGTAAGAGGTTTTCAGCTGTGTGCGTATTCTGGAAACCGGTGATACAAAGCGTAGCCTGCCTAGGAAAGAGTTGGCGTTTGCGAGATGCTGCTACTGGTGCCGCCGCTGCTGTTCTTGCGGCGGGAGTCCATACATCTACCCAGTGGGCTGTCACAGTCATATAGTCCTGACCCTGCCCTGCTCCACTTGTCCACATGTCCGTGGTTAAGTGGACATTGGGTACAACTGCATTTTTTAGGACACTGGTGAGTCTTTTTCTGACGTCCGTGTACATTCTCGGTATCGCCTGCCTAGAGAAGTGGAACCTAGATGGTATTTGGTAACGGGGGCACACTACCTCAAGAAATTGTCTAGTTCCCTGTGAACTAACGGCGGATACCGGACGCACGTCTAACACCAACATAGTTGTCAAGGCCTCAGTTATCCGCTTTGCAACAGGATGACTGCTGTGATATTTCATCTTCCTCGCAAAGGACTGTTGGACAGTCAATTGCTTGGTGGAAGTAGTAAAAGTGGGCTTACGACTTCCCCTCTGGGATGACCATCGACTCCCAGCAGCAACAACAGCAGCGCCAGCAGCAGTAGGCGTTACACGCATGGATGCATCGGAGGAATCCCAGGCAGGAGAGGACTCGTCAGAATTGCCAGTGACATGGCCTGCAGGACTATTGGCATTCCTGGGGAAGGAGGAAATTGACACTGAGGGAGTTGGTGGGGTGGTTTGCGTGAGCTTGGTTACAAGAGGAAGGGATTTACTGGTCAATGGACTGCTTCCGCTGTCGCCCAAAGTTTTTGAACTTGTCACTGACTTATTATGAATGCGCTGCAGGTGACGTATAAGGGAGGATGTTCCGAGGTGGTTAACGTCCTTACCCCTACTTATTACAGCTTGACAAAGGCAACACACGGCTTGACAAATGTTGTCCGCATTTCTGGTGAAATACTTCCACACCGAAGAGCTGATTTTTTTGGTATTTTCACCAGGCATGTCAACGGCCCTATTCCTCCCACGGACAACAGGTGTCTCCCCGGGTGCCTGACTTAAACAAACCACCTCACCATCAGAATCCTCCTTGTCAATTTCCTCCCCAGCGCCAGCAACACCCATATCCTCCTCATCCTGGTGTACTTCAACACTGACATCTTCAATCTGACTATCAGGAACTGGACTGCGGGTGCTCCTTCCAGCACTTGCAGGGGGCGTGCAAATGGTGGAAGGCGCATGCTCTTCACGTCCAGTGTTGGGAAGGTCAGGCATCGCAACCGACACAATTGGACTCTCCTTGTGGATTTGGGATTTCGAAGAACGCACAGTTCTTTGCGGTGCTTTTGCCAGCTTGAGTCTTTTCATTTTTCTAGCGAGAGGCTGAGTGCTTCCATCCTCATGTGAAGCTGAACCACTAGCCATGAACATAGGCCAGGGCCTCAGCCGTTCCTTGCCACTCCGTGTGGTAAATGGCATATTGGCAAGTTTACGCTTCTCCTCCGACAATTTTATTTTAGATTTTGGAGTCCTTTTTTTACTGATATTTGGTGTTTTGGATTTTACATGCTCTGTACTATGACATTGGGCATCGGCCTTGGCAGACGACGTTGCTGGCATTTCATCGTCTCGGCCATGACTAGTGGCAGCAGCTTCAGCACGAGGTGGAAGTGGATCTTGATCTTTCCCTAATTTTGGAACCTCAACATTTTTGTTCTCCATATTTTAATAGGCACAACTAAAAGGCACCTCAGGTAAACAATGGAGATGGATGGATACTAGTATACTTATGGATGGACCAGCGACTGCCGACACAGAGGTAGCTACAGCCGTGGACTACCGTACTGTGTCTGCTGCTAATATAGACTGGATGATAATGAGATGAAATTAATATATATATATATAATATCACTAGTACTGCAGCCGGACAGGTATATATATTTATTATGTAATGACTGATGACGGACCTGCTGGACACTGTCAGCTCAGCAGCACCGCAGACTGCTACAGTAAGCTACTATAGTAGTATGTATCAAGAAGAAAGAAAAAAAAAACCACGGGTAGGTGGTATACAATTATGGATGGACCAGCGACTGCCGACACAGAGGTAGCTACAGCCGTGGACTACCGTACTGTGTCTGCTGCTAATATAGACTGGATGATAATGAGATGAAATTAATATATATATATATAATATCACTAGTACTGCAGCCGGACAGGTATATATATTTGTTATGTAATGACTGATGACGGACCTGCTGGACACTGTCAGCTCAGCAGCACCGCAGACTGCTACAGTAAGCTACTATAGTAGTATGTATCAAGAAGAAAGAAAAAAAAAAACCACGGGTAGGTGGTATACAATTATGGATGGACCAGCGACTGCCGACACAGAGGTAGCTACAGCCGTGGACTACCGTACTGTGTCTGCTGCTAATATAGACTGGATGATAATGAGATGAAATTAATATATATATATATAATATCACTAGTACTGCAGCCGGACAGGTATATATATTTATTATGTAATGACTGATGACGGACCTGCTGGACACTGTCAGCTCAGCAGCACCGCAGACTGCTACAGTAAGCTACTATAGTAGTATGTATCAAGAAGAAAGAAAAAAAAAAAAACCACGGGTAGGTGGTATACAATTATGGATGGACCAGCGACTGCCGACACAGAGGTAGCTACAGCCGTGGACTACCGTACTGTGTCTGCTGCTAATATAGACTGGATGATAATGAGATGAAATTAATATATATATATATAATATCACTAGTACTGCAGCCGGACAGGTATATATATTTATTATGTAATGACTGATGACGGACCTGCTGGACACTGTCAGCTCAGCAGCACCGCAGACTGCTACAGTAAGCTACTATAGTAGTATGTATCAAGAAGAAAGAAAAAAAAAAACCACGGGTAGGTGGTATACAATTATGGATGGACCAGCGACTGCCGACACAGAGGTAGCTACAGCCGTGGACTACCGTACTGTGTCTGCTGCTAATATAGACTGGATGATAATGAGATGAAATTAATATATATATATATATAATATCACTAGTACTGCAGCCGGACAGGTATATATATTTATTATGTAATGACTGATGACGGACCTGCTGGACACTGTCAGCTCAGCAGCACCGCAGACTGCTACAGTAAGCTACTATAGTAGTATGTATCAAGAAGAAAGAAAAAAAAACCACGGGTAGGTGGTATACAATTATGGATGGACCAGCGACTGCCGACACAGAGGTAGCTACAGCCGTGGACTACCGTACTGTGTCTGCTGCTAATATAGACTGGATGATAATGAGATGAAATTAATATATATATATATAATATCACTAGTACTGCAGCCGGACAGGTATATATATTTATTATGTAATGACTGATGACGGACCTGCTGGACACTGTCAGCTCAGCAGCACCGCAGACTGCTACAGTAAGCTACTATAGTAGTATGTATCAAGAAGAAAGAAAAAAAAAAACCACGGGTAGGTGGTATACAATTATGGATGGACCAGCGACTGCCGACACAGAGGTAGCTACAGCCGTGGACTACCGTACTGTGTCTGCTGCTAATATAGACTGGATGATAATGAGATGAAATTAATATATATATATATAATATCACTAGTACTGCAGCCGGACAGGTATATATATTTATTATGTAATGACTGATGACGGACCTGCTGGACACTGTCAGCTCAGCAGCACCGCAGACTGCTACAGTAAGCTACTATAGTAGTATGTATCAAGAAGAAAGAAAAAAAAAAACCACGGGTAGGTGGTATACAATTATGGATGGACCAGCGACTGCCGACACAGAGGTAGCTACAGCCGTGGACTACCGTACTGTGTCTGCTGCTAATATAGACTGGATGATAATGAGATGAAATCAATATATATTATATCACACTAGTACTGCAGCCGGACAGGTAGATATATTTATTATGTAATGACTGATGACGGACCTGCTGGACACTGTCAGCTCAGCAGCACCGCAGACTGCTACAGTAAGCTACTATAGTAGTATGTATAAAGAAGAAAGAAAAAAAAAAACCACGGGTAGGTGGTATACAATTATGGATGGACGAGCGACTGCCGACACAGAGGTAGCTACAGCCGTGGACTACCGTACTGTGTCTGCTGCTAATATAGACTGGATGATAATGAGATGAAATTAATATATATATATATATAATAACACTAGTACTGCAGCCGGACAGGTATATATATTTATTATGTAATGACTGATGACGGACCTGCTGGACACTGTCAGCTCAGCAGCACCGCAGACTGCTACAGTAAGCTACTATAGTAGTATGTATCAAGAAGAAAGAAAGAAAAAAAAAACCACGGGTAGTTGGTATACAATTATGGATGGACGAGCGACTGCCGACACAGAGGTAGCTACAGCCGTGGACTACCGTACTGTGTCTGCTGCTAATATAGACTGGATGATAATGAGATGAAATCAATATATATTATATCACACTAGTACTGCAGCCGAACAGGTAGATATATTTATTATGTAATGACTGATGACGGACCTGCTGGACACTGTCAGCTCAGCAGCACCGCAGACTGCTACAGTAAGCTACTATAGTAGTATGTATAAAGAAGAAAGAAAAAAAAAACCACGGGTAGGTGGTATACAATTATGGATGGACGAGCGACTGCCGACTCAGAGGTAGCTACAGCCGTGGACTACCGTACTGTGTCTGCTGCTAATATAGACTGGATGATAATGAGATGAAATCAATATATATTATATCACACTAGTACTGCAGCCGGACAGGTAGATATATTTATTATGTAATGACTGATGACGGACCTGCTGGACACTGTCAGCTCAGCAGCACCGCAGACTGCTACAGTAAGCTACTATAGTAGTATGTATAAAGAAGAAAGAAAAAAAAAAAAAACCACGGGTAGGTGGTATACAATATTATATATATATTATATACAATTTATATATATATATATATATATATTAAACTGGTGATGATTATTAAACTGGTGGTCAGGTCACTGGTCACACTATCAGCAACTTGCAAGTAGTACTCCTAAGCAGACAATCACAATATATATTATACTGGTGGTCAGTGTGGTCACAATGGCAGTGTGGCACTCTGGCAGCAAAAGTGTGCACTGTACGTTATATGTACTCCTGAGTCCTGCTCTCAGACTCTAACTGCTCCCCACTGTCAGTGTCTCCCCCACAAGTCAGATAATACAGTCACACTATCTATCACTTCAGCAAGTAACTAGTCTAGTACTCCTCCTAATGCTCCCCAAAATTACTATTGTGTCTCTCTCTACTGTCTCACTCTCTTCTCTATAAACGGAGAGGACGCCAGCCACGTCCTCTCCCTATGAATCTCAATGCACGTGTGAAAATGGCGGCGACGCGCGGCTCCTTATATAGAATCCGAGTCTCGCGATAGAATCCGAGCCTCGCGAGAATCCGACAGCGGGATGATGACGTTCGGGCGCGCTCGGGTTAACCGAGCAAGGCGGGAAGATCCGAGTCGCTCGGACCCGTGTAAAAAAAAATTAAGTTCGGGCGGGTTCGGATTCCGAGGAACCGAACCCGCTCATCTCTACCAGATATACATTGCCCCACAGTGCCAGATACACATTGCCCCACAGTGCCAGATATACATTGCCCCACAGTGCCAGATACACATTGCCTCACTGTACCAGATACACAAATGCCCCCAGAGTGCCAGATACACAAATGTCCCCAGAGTGCCAGATACACATTGCCTCACAGTGCCAGATACACAAATGCCCCCAGAGTGCCAGATACACATTGCCTCACAGTGTCAGATACACATTGCCCCCCAGTGCCAGATACACAAATGCCCCCACTGTGTCAGATATACATTGCCCCCCAGTGCCAGATACAGAAATGCCCCCACAGTGCCAGTATGCCCCCAGTGCCAGATACAGAAATGCCCCCAGTGCCAGATACACATGTCCCCCCAGTACCAGATATGCCCCCAGTGCCAGAAAATGGCGGCGACGCGCGGCTCCTTATATAGAATCCGAGTCTCGCGATAGAATCCGAGCCTCGCGAGAATCCGACAGCGGGATGATGACGTTCGGGCGCGCTCGGGTTAACCGAGCAAGGCGGGAAGATCCGAGTCGCTCGGACCCGTGTAAAAAAAATTAAGTTCGGGCGGGTTCGGATTCCGAGTAACCGAACCCGCTCATCTCTACCAGATATACATTGCCCCACAGTGCCAGATACACATTGCCCCACAGTGCCAGATATACATTGCCCCACAGTGCCAGATACACATTGCCTCACTGTACCAGATACACAAATGCCCCCAGAGTGCCAGATACACAAATGTCCCCAGAGTGCCAGATACACATTGCCTCACAGTGCCAGATACACAAATGCCCCCAGAGTGCCAGATACACATTGCCTCACAGTGTCAGATACACATTGCCCCCCAGTGCCAGATACACAAATGCCCCCACTGTGTCAGATATACATTGCCCCCCAGTGCCAGATACAGAAATGCCCCCACAGTGCCAGTATGCCCCCAGTGCCAGATACAGAAATGCCCCCAGTGCCAGATACACATGTCCCCCCAGTACCAGATATGCCCCCAGTGCCAGATACACATGTCCTTCCAGTGCCAGATATGCTCCCATTGCCAGGTATACATGCCCCCCCCCCCCCCCCCCCCAGTGCCAGATATGCTCCCAGTGCCAGGTATACATGCCCCCCATCCAGTGCCAGATATGCTCCCAGTGCCAGGTATACATGCCCCCCCAGTGCCAGATATCCCCTAGTGCCAGGTATACATGCCCCCCCCCCCCCCCCAGTGCCGGATATTCCCCAGTGCCAGGTATACATGCCCCCCCAGTGCCAGATATCCCCCAGTGCCAGGTATACATGCCCGCCCAGTGCCAGATATCCCCCAGTGCCAGGTATACATGCCCCCCCAGTGCCAGATATCCCCCAGCGCCAGGTATACATGCCCCCCCAGTGCCAGATATCCCCCAGTGCCAGGTATACATTACCCCCCCCCCCCCAGTGCCAGATATTCCCCAGTGCCAGGTATACATGCCCCCCCCCCCCCCCCCAGTGCCAGATATCCCCCAGTGTCAGGTATACAAATACATGCCCCCCCCCCCCCCTTGCTCACCGCTGCCGCTGCTGTCCTGTCTGTGTGAGTGGAGGAGAGCGCAGGCTGCGCCTCTCCTTCCCCTCAGTCTCCGGCGGGTGTCTCAGTTTAATTCAGCGCCGATCCTTGAGCCAATCAGAGCTCGCACCGCGAGCTCTTATTGGCTCACGGATAGGCGCTGAATTAAACTGAGACACCCGCCGGAGACTGAGGGGAAGGAGAGGCGCAGGCTGCGCTCTCCTTCCCTCACATCAGCGGCCGGTGCGGCGGGGAGCAGAAGAGGGAGGGAGGGAGGGAGGGAGGGAAGAGGAGTGGCGGCCTGTCGGTGTGGGTATGGCGTACCCACAGCTAAATTCTTACGGGTACGCCGTACCGACCCGTACCCACACACTTGCACCTCTGCAGTGCACATGGTTTTGCCCAACTGCTAACAAATTTGCGGCTGCAATCAACTCAGAATTAGGCCCAATATTGTATATCACTCATGATTCTACACACTATTGGTTCTTCCAGAGAGACCTAAAAGAGTAACCTCTGAAACTATAGGGGGTCATTCCTAGTTGTTCGCTCGTTATTTTTTTTTCGCAGCGGAGCGATTAGTCGCGAATGCGCATGCGCAATGTCCGCAGTGCGACTGCGCCAAGTAAATTTGCTATGCAGTTAGGAATTTTACTCACGTTTTTTTCTTCGTTCTGGTGGTCGTAATGTGATTGACAGGAAGTGGGTGTTTCTGGGCGGGAAACAGGCCGTTTTATGGGTGTGTGCGAAAAAACGCTACCGTTTCTGGGAAAAACGCGGGAGTGGCTGAAGAAACGGAGGAGTGTCTGGTCGAACGCTGGGTGTGTTTGTGACGTCAAACCAGGAACGACAAGCACTGAACTGATCGCAGATGCCGAGTAAGTTTGAAGCTACTCAGAAACTGCTAAGAGGTGTGTAATCGCAATTTTGAGAATCTTTCGTTCGCAATTTTACTATGCTAAGATTCACTCCCAGTAGGCGGCGGCTTAGCGTGTGCAAAGCTGCTAAAAGCAGCTTGCGAGCGAACAACTCGGAATGACCCCCATAGTCCTGTGCGGTGCCAAACCCCGCTTGCTATTATCATGTAGGATGTAAATCTCATTTGCTGCTCCTTTGCAGTTTGCTGGGGGAACTTGTTTTGTTTTTTTACTTGTCTAGATTAGCCCCTCCCTTATATGCAATTGTGATGGACCAATAAATTGATGAACAATTGCCATTCTGTGTATCAAAAACAGGGAGCATGCCAACATGAAGCAAGCTTGTGCTAAAATCGTGGCCAGAAATAGTGTAGATGCAGATTAGGAGACCAGGAAGGATGTGCCTAACATGGGTGCGCAGGTGGATATGGATAAGATAGTATAGGCAGGACAACACAAATACCCCTTTCCCATCTCCAATGCCGGATCCCACCCGGGAATTGGAAACGGGTCATTCCCGGGTGGGATCCAGCATTGGCGACTCTCCTACCTCTTTCTGATGGCTTCCAGACCCAGCAATATCCGGGTTGATTGCCATGCCGTGCGGCGGGGAGCGAAGCCAGCAGCGGGGGCGGAGGTGGAGGCGGCGCTGGGAGATGAGCTCATCTCAGCGCCGCCTCTCCCTATCTTGTAAACGGGTCCCGGTTCGGCTCGACCCGGGAATCCGTTTACAGAGCCACTGACCCGGTATTCAACCCGGGAATAACACTGCTTATAACCCGTGTTGAATTACCGGGTCAGGCGACATGGTGCTTTCACACCGCACACTGACCGGTATCGACCAAGCAATATGCCGGGTCGATACCGGGTTATTTGTGTGGTGTGAAAGGGGTAAAAGAAAGATGACTCTGCTTGTGACAGCTTATAGGGGGCAGACAGGCCTAAACCTTGGCTTGCAAATTGTGGAATCACAATGTTGGTACCAAGTACGTGCAATCTGGAGGCGGATATCAGGTTAATGTGTGTTCATGTATGTATATTGGGCCTAATTCAGACCGGATCGCAGCAACAAAAGTTTTCTCTAATGGGCAAAACCATGTGCACTGCAGGTGGGGCAGATGTAACATGTGCAGAGAGAGTTAGATTTGGGTGGGGTGTGTTCAAGCTGAAATCTAATTTGCAGTGTAAAAATAAAGCAGACAGTATTTACCCTGCACAGAAATAAAATAACAAACCCAAATCTAACTCTCTCTGCACATGTTATATCTGCCCCACCTGCAGTGCACATGCTTTTGCCCATTAGAGAAACATTTTGCTGCTGCAATAAGGTCTGAATTAGGCCCATTGTACTCTGGAACTAGGCAATAGTTTTTCAGCTGTTGTGGAACTATATGTCAAAGGGGATCCGGTCTTAAGATCAACAGCACTTAGGTCGACACTCATCAGGTCGACCACTATTAGTCGGCATGGTCTATAGGTCGACATGGTTACTAGGTTGACATGGAAAAGGGTCAACATAAGTTTTTCACATTTTTTTTTTTACTTTTTCAGAATTTACGATCCATGAAGACTACGAATGAGAATAGTAACCTGTGCCGAGCGCAGCGGCAGCGGAGCGAGGCACCTTGCCCGAAGCATGGCGAGCGGAAAAATGTAAAAACCTCATGTCAACCTTTCCATGTCGACCTTGTTAATGTCAACCTAATGACCGTGTCGACCTATTTCAGGTGTCGACCTAGTCGCTGTGGACCTAATGACTGTTGACCTAGTTACTGTCGACCCTATGAGACACACCCATGTCAAGGTCCAGTGTGCCCTGACAGATAGAAGCAGCATTCTGTGAGTTGTAGGGCCACAACAGCTGGATAGCCATAGGATACCTACGCATACTATAAACAGCACAAGAGAATTCATTCCCATGTCACCATGATGCTTCCCAGTCATTAGCGTACCGGCTCTCATGAGTCTTCTGCGATGCTGTAATAAACTCCTACAAAATCCGGTGCTGCGTGCCACACCAGGGACGTGCAGTCAGGGGAGGCAGTGCCTCCCCTGACTTTAATGATTACATTAATACAAAGAATATACTTATGACACATATTATGTGTCATAAGTATATGCTTTATATTATTGTAATCATTTGTACATTGTAAAAATAGGTTTAAATTAGTTTAGGAGGCACCAAGAGCGGTGCCTCCCGCCGCCAATTGTAAAGGTCCGGAAGCAGGGGCGGGGCCAAATGATGGGCAGTAAAAAGCCCATTTAATAAAGCCGTATAAGCAGCACTAGTATGAGTGCCTCAATGACAGGGGCGTGCTTGCAGCCCATATGAAAGCACGCCCCTGCCTCTGAGGCAGATATGATTGGCCATCAGATTTGGAGCATTCCTTGGTATTCAGCCCACCTTCACTGTGCCTGAGAGATTCCATCCCAACAGAGGTCCCTGCATCGCGTCTCCTCCTCTCACTCAGCCGGGGATAGCTGCAATCACTGCCGCCAGGGCTGGCCCTACGATTACTCCAGGTAAGGTGTCACACTAAAGGACTGGGCATCACAACGCAGCCTGACATACTCAGTATCCACCTGCATCGGACACTGTCAGTGTCTCCAGTGACTGCTGGCGCACGGCCCCGTGTGTTACAACTTCCAGGCCGCTTCCCCGGACACCAACCCCTTCAGAGCTCGCGCTGCTGTCTGAATAGAAGTGGAGAAGGCGGCGGGGGCTCTGTTACTGCTGTGTGCGGAAGGGACGGGCTTGGGGATGCCGGGGCACAGCCTCCCTGGACGGAGACACTGGGGAGCAGCAGGGGCAGCGGAGAGTGGAGACAGTGGTGATCAGCAGCGTGAATACTGAGATCAGGTCACTCCTCCCCACTCACCTCTCCCTGCTCTCCATGTTAACCCTGCGCCTCTGCCTGCCGCGGTGCACATCGCCAGTAAGGGGAGAAAGACCAGTGGTTAGAGTGCGGTAGCTCTGTCTGTGTGATCTGTGCGTGTGTATATATGTGCATGCTGTGTGTGTGTGATCTGTGTGTGTATATATGTGTGAACTGTGTGTATATATGTGCATGCTGTATGTGTGTGTGATATGTGGTTGTATATATGCATGCGGTATGTGTGTATATATGTGCATGCTATGTATCCCCCCATCACAGACACATTGCTCTCAGTTTCTGCGCCCTATGAAGAGCCCTAGTTGCAGGCTTTGCAGACCCATCGTTTTATTAATAAAGAGATATATTACCTAGCTATACCTTTTCTGGGTTCACTTTAACATGTCATTTATGTAATACTGTATGGGGGGGTATCCAATTATCCATGGTCAATGACCGCGGGTAATTGTATCATTGGGAGCTATCCAATTAGCTCCTCCCCCCTATGTCGGCACTTATCTGGAATTATGTTTAAGCATAATCCGCAATAAGTGGCCTGCCGGAGCCGCGATAAATCATGGGAATTGGGGATTTATCCCCAATTCCCATGTGTTTGCGCGATCATGGGTCCAATTTCGGCAGATCAAAACGGCCTCTAATTGGATACTGCGATAATGACCTTCTGTCATTAATCGCGCTATCTGGACGTTTTGATCGGCTGAACTTTGCCTAGGGTGTTGAGAAACATTGCACTGGCCCTGATGCTGAGGGCTGCTGTATACTGACCACAGGCTACCCTGCTCTCTTTGTTTCATAACTGCCATATGGGCTCTGCCAGCAAGATGTACGCACTGTGCTGCTCTTCTTAACCCTGGGCATCTCTGCTGCTCAGACGCTGGCTGCTGCTGCTCCCCAGACTTCGCGGGCATTAGCAGCAGCATCAGACTGGGAATTAGCAGTGGGGGTGCTAGCTGGTGGCAGCTGGCAGGGGTGACAGTACAGTAGTGGGCACTGGCAGTGGCGGTAGTGGGCATGCCTCACCAGCCACTGACCTCACCGCACGCCACTGTGCCACACGCTCTCTGTTATCAGCCCAAGGAGTCTCCTTCCCCTTTGCCTTGGGGATAAATTCTGTGTCAGAACTGGAGAATGGAGGCCCAGATGCAAATATAGTTTCTCTTACGTCCTAGAGGATGCTGGGGACTCCAAAAGGACCATGGGGTATAGACGGGATCCGCAGGAGACATGGGCACACTAAAAGACTTTGACTGGGTGTGAACTGGCTCCTCCCTCTATGCCCCTCCTCCAGACCTCAGTTAGATTCTGTGCCCAGGAGTGACTGGACACACACTAGGGGAGCTCTACTGAGTTTCTCTGGAAAGACTTTTGTTAGGTTTTTTATTTTCAGGGAGACCTGCTGGCTACAGGCTCCCTGCATCGTGGGACTGAGGGGAGAGAAGTCAGACCTACTTCTTCTTAGTTCAAAGGCTCCGCTTCTTAGGCTACTGGACACCATTAGCTCCAGAGGGTTCGATCACTTGGTGCGCCTAGCTGCTTGTTCCCGGAGCCGCGCCGTCACCCCCCTCACAGAAGCCAGAAGAGAGAAGCCGGGTGAGTATTAGAAGAACAGAAGGCTTCATACGGCAGAAGACTTCAGTGATGGAGGTACAGCGCAGCGGTCGCGCTGCGTTCCATGCTCCCACACACCAACGGCACTCACAGGGGAGTGCCCTGGGCAGCTGTTACTGAAGGCTTTTTTGGCACTGGCAAGGCATATTCTGTGCCCGGGCACCATATATGATACCCCCGCCAGTATAAAGAATTCAAATTTGAGCGGGACTACAGCGCGTCGGGAAGGGGCGGGGCTTAGCCGCACAGTTTACCAGCGCAATTTTCTCTCTCCACAGTCGCTGCAGAGACGCTGGCCCGGACCTCCAAGCTCCTTACAAGTAACAAGGGAGCAAAACCGGGGGGGGGGGGGGGGGTTTGGAGGGGCACATGCAATTTGGTGCTTTATTACATATTACAGCGCAGACACCATATATTATTTGTTGTAGTATGTGGGCGGGGTGGTATTCATGTGACCGCCGGTCAGCTGACCGACAGTCACATGACCTCCTCCACCATCCCGACGGCTCACTATCCCGATGGTCGGCATGCCGACCAACAGGGACTATTTCCACTCATAGAGTGGGAATAGGACCCGTGGCGACCGCAGGTCGCCACCGAGCCCGCAGCGTGGCGAGCGCAGCGAGCCCGCAAGGGGCTTGCTGCACTCACCCCTCCCCGCCGTGATCCCGGCGTCAGTATGCTGCCGGGATCACGGCGTCGGTAAGCTGACCGCCGGTCAGCAGTACTACACCCTATGGGCGCTGGGGTGTGAGCTGGCATACTCCCTGTGTGTTCTCTCTACAGGCTTCCCTGTGGGTCTGTCCCCTTTATTTGGCCGGTGTGAGTGTGGGTGTGTCGGTACTACGTGTCGACATGTCTGAGGCTGAGTGTTCCTCCCTGGAGGAAGTTACTTGGGGCGCAGACAAGGATTTGGGAATGACTCTGTCGGCACAGCCGACTGCTGATTGGGTGAATATGTTGAGTACGCTGAATGCAAATGTGGCTTTATTGTCTAAGAGGCTGGATAAATCTGATTCTCGGACAAAAACATGGAGGAAATCTATGGAGGATGCTTTGTCTTAGGTACAGACCCCCTCAGGGTCACATAAACGTTCATTTACCCAGATGGCAGATACTGATACCGACACAGACTCTGATTCCAGTGTCGATTTCAACGAGGCCAGTTTACATCCAAAAGTAGTTAAGAGTATTCAGTACATGATTGTGGCTATTAAAGATGTTTTGCATATTTCTGAAGAGCCCCCTGTTCCAGATAAGAGGGTTTGTTTGTATAAGGGAAAAAAGCCTGAGGTGACGTTTCCCCCATCTCATGAACTGAACGCTCTTTGTGAAAAGGTTTGGGAGTCGCCGGATAAAAGGTGGCAGATTCCCAAGAGAATTTTTATGGCATATCCTTTTCCCTCTGACGACAGGGAGAAATGGGAGTCGTCTCCCAATGTGGACAAGGCTCTTTCCCGATTGTCCAAAAAGGTGGTGCTTCCGTCTCCTGACACGGCTGACCTCAAGGATCCGGCGGATTGCAAGCAGGAGACGACATTGAAGGCCATTTTCGTTACTACTGGGGCTTTACTCAGACCTGCTGTGGCGTCGGTGTGGGTGAGTAGTGCTATTGCTAAGTGGGCTGATAATTTAGCTTCTGATATGGATTAGATACCATTGATAAGGATAACATTCTTTTGACTCTTGGTTATATCAAGGACGCTGCAGATTACCTAAAGGATGCGGCGAGGGATATTGGCCTCTTGGGATCAAGGGCCAATGCCATGGCGGTCTCGGCCAGGAGGGCGCTGTGGATTCATCAATGGAATGCTGAGGCTGACTCCAAAAAAGCTATGGAAGATATTCCTTTTAAAGTCCTCCCCCGCCTCTACCAAGTCTCTACCAAGTCCACCGCATGACGCTGGGGGAGTCCGTGCCAGTGGGGGGCCGTCTCCGATTCTTCAGTCAGGTCTGGGTTCAATCGGCCTTGGATCCTTGGGTCTTAGACATAGTCTCCCAAGGGTGCAAACTGGAGTTTCAGGAGATACCCCCCCCCCGCCGCTTTTTCAAGTCGGCCTTGCTATTTTCTCTTCCAGAAAGGGAAGTAGTAAATGCTGCAATACTAAAGCTGTGTCAACAGAGGGTCATTGTACCAGTTCCTCCGTCCCAACGTGGCGAAGGGTTCTATTCGAGCCTCTTTGTAGTAGGACGGCTCGGTCAGACCGATCCTGAACCTAAAATCCCTCAATCCATACTTGAAAACTTTCAAGTTCAAGATGGAATCTCTTCGAGCTGTGATCTCCAGCCTAGAAGGGGGGATTTTATGGCGTCAGTCGACATAAAGGATGCCTACTTACATGTCCCGATATATCCTCCTCATCAGGTCTTCCTAAGATGGCAGAAATGATGGTACTCCTTCGCATACAGGGGGTCACAATTATCCCGTACTTGGACGATCTTCTGATAAAGTCGAGATCAAAGGAAAAGTTGCTAAGAAATGTGGAACTCTCCCTGTCGGTTCTGCGACATCACGGTTGGATTCTAAATTTGCCGAAGTCTCAGTTGATCCCGACAAACGGGCTGCCCTTCTTGGTCATGATCCTAGACACGGACTCTCCCTGTCGGTTCTGCGACATCACGGTTGGATTCTAAATTTGCCGAAGTCTCAGTTGATCCCGACAAACCGGCTGCCCTTCTTGGTCATGATCCTAGACACGGAACTACAGAGAGTGTTTCTTCTGGTGGACAAATCTCTGGAAATCCAGACCATGGTCAGGGAGCTTCTGAGACCGACAAGAGTGTCGATTCATCAATGCACTCGAGTGCTAGGGAAGATGGTTGCGGCTTACGAAGCCATTCCGTTTGGCAGGTTTCATGCCCGCGTGTTTCAGTGTGATCTACTGAACAAATGGTCCGGGTCTCACCTACACATGCACCGGAAAATAAGTCTATCTTCCATGACTTCTCTCCTGTGGTGGCTGCACGGTTCTCACCTTCTAGAGGGACGCCGTTTCAGAATCCAGGACTGGGTCCTGCTGACCACAGATGCAAGTCTCCGAGGCTGGGGTGCAGTCACACAAGGAAGAAGTTTCCAGGGAAAATGGTCAAGCCAGGAATCTTGTCTCTACATAAATGTTCTCGAGTTAAGAGCCATTTACAACGGCCTCCTGCAGGCGAAGTACCTTCTTCGAGGTCTCCCTGTCCTGATCCAGTCGGACAATATAACAGCGATGGCGTACATAAACCGCCAAGGCGGAACAAGGAGCAGGGCGGCAATGGCGGAGGCCACAAGAGTTCTCCGCTGGGCGGAACAGCACATGAGCGCTCTGTCAGCAGTCTTCCTTCCGGGCTTAGACAACTGGGAAGCAGACTTCCTCAGCAGACACGATCTCCATCCAGGAGAGTGGGCTCTTCATCAGGAGATGTTTGCAGAAGTAACAAGGAATTGGGATATTCCTCAAATAGACATGAAGGTGTCTCGCCTCAACAAGAAGCTTCCGAAGTATTGTTCCAGGTCGAGGGACCCCCAAGCCAGTGCAGTGGACGCCCTGGTAACTCCGTGGGTGTTTCAGTCGGTGTATGTGTTCCCTCCTCTTCCTCTCATTCCAAGAGTGTTGAAGATTATAAGAAGAACAAGGGTTCAGGCAATACTCGTCGTTCCCGATTGGCCACGGAGGGCCTGGTATCCGGATCTTCAGGAGTTACTTGTAGAAGATCCTTGGCCCCTTCCTCTACGAGAGGACCTGTTACTGCAGGGACTCTGCATGTTTCCGGACTTACCGCGGCTGCGTTTGACGGCGTGAAGGTTGAACGCCAGATCCTAGCTCGGAAAGGTATTCCCGGGGAGGTCATCCCCAGTCTCCTTAAGGATAGAAAGGAGGTCACGGCGAAACATTATCACCGTATTTGGAGAAAATATGTGTCGTGGTGTGAAACCAAAGCTGCTCCTGCGGAGGAGTTTCATTTGGGTCGTTTCCTCCATTTCTTGCATGCAGGCATGGATGCAGGCCTGAAATTGGGTTCCATCAAAGTGCAAATTTCAGCTTTATCTATTTTCTTTAAAAAATAATTGACTGTCCTTCCTGAGGTTCAGACTTTCGTGAAGGGAGTGTTGCATATCCATCCTCCGTTTGTGCCACCTGTGGCACCGTGGGATCTTGAAGTGGTGTTACAGTTTCTTATGTCTCACTGGTTTGAACCTTTGCGAAAGGTTGAGTTAAAGTTTCTCACTTGGAAAGTGGTCATGCTTTTGGCTTTGGCCTCTGCCAGACGAGTGTCAGAATTGGCGGCTTTGTCTCATAAGAGCCCGTATTTGATATTTCATGTGGATAGAGCAGAATTGAGGACTCGTCAACAATTTCTACCGAAGGTGGTTTCTTCGTTTCACATAAATCAACCTATTGTGGTACCTGTGGCTGCAGAGGCTGTGGCAGTCCCAAAATCTCTTGATGTAAGAGCGTTGAAAATTTATGTCACCAGGACGGCTCTTGTTAGGAAAACGGAAACACTGTTTGTCCTGTATGCCTCCAACAAGATTGGAAATCCTGCTCCCAAGCAGACCATTGCACGCTGGATTTGTAATACGATTCAGCACGCTCATTCTTCGTCTGGGTTGCCGTTGCCGAAGTCAGTAAAGGCCCATTCTACCAGAAAGGTGGGCTCGTCTTGGGCAGCTGCCCGAGGGGTCTCAGCACTTCAACTTTGCCGAGCAGCTACGTGGTCGGGTTCAAACACTTTTGCTAAGTTCTATAAGTTTGATACCCTCGCTGAGGAGGACCTCATGTTTGCTTAATCGGTGCTGCAGAGTCGTCCGCACTCTCCCGCCCGGTCTGGAGCTTTGGTATAGACCCCATGGTCCTTTTGGAGTCCCCAGCATCCTCTAGGAAATAGGATTTTAGTACCTACTGGTAAATCCCTTTCTCCTAGTCCGTAGAGGATGATGGGCGCCCATCCCAGCGCGGACTGTTTCTTGCAGCTTGTATTGTTACTTGTGGTTTTCGGTTGCACAAAGGTTGTGTATCGGTTATGTTCAGCTTGTTGCTGTTATCTAGTATTCCTGCTAATCCAGTTGTACGGTGTGTTTGTGGTGTGGGCTGGTATGTTTCTCGCCCTTAGTTTAACAAAAATCCTTCCTCGAAATGTCCATCTCCCCTGGGCACAGTTCCTATAACTGAGGTCTGGAGGAGGGGCATAAAGGGAGGAGCCAGTTCACACCCAGTCATAGTCTTTTAGTGTGCCCATGTCTCCTGCGGATCCCGTCTATACCCCATGGTCCTTTTGGAGTCCCCAGCATCCTCTACGGACTAGGAGAAAAGGATTTACCGGTAGGTACTAAAATCCTATTTTTTACTACTTAGAGAAATAACCGTACTAATATTTATACACATGAAATAGATATTTTTTTCTCGGTATATCCAAAAACCATCACTACGTCAATAAAGGTTAAAAAGAAACATACTGTGTCGTACCTGCACCAGCCTCTGGCGCATACTTACCTACATTTTATTTCTCCTCTCCGGGAGAAGCCTGGAGAGGAGACGCTGCAGTGTCTTCGGGGGGCGGGGCCGGACTGTGACATCACTAAGCCCCGCCCCCGCATCGGGAAATGCCGCGGTTTGCGGATCCTCGGGAAGGGGGTGGGGCTAAAATTGTGCGATTTGCGTCATTTTAACCCCTTCTCCACCCGACGGGAGGTTATCTCTCCATCCTGCTCGCATCACTAGGGTGCGAGCAGGTTGCGGGAGACCTGCCCACTCTTCCGAGGGTGCGGGGGGCTACCCCAAAAAACGGGAGCCTCCCGCAGCTTCCGGTAGAGTAGGTAAGTATGCTCTGGCGGTCCCACTTTTGTGCATTTAGCAAACACAATGGGCTTGGATGATGCTAAGCAGTTTTCTTGTGTCTCTGAATTGTATCATTCCCTTCCCAGAGCAGACCTGGGGGTTTATGTACAACTTGCCAGCCCACGCATGTTTAAGCTCGAAATGTAAAAGGCCAATGTTTTTAATAGACACACTGTGTTTTGCTATTAAAAGCATTGCCCTTTTAAATTTCAGCCTTAAACATGCCAGAAAGTGGCGGCCTAGTAAGTAAGGCAACAAGTGTTTATTTCCCCACGGCAGGCTTTTTCAACCAGTGTGCCGTGACCAGTTGCAAGGTGTGCCGCGGAGCCAGAGCAGCTCCTGCACCTTCAGAGTGGCCCAGGCTCTTCATAAAGGATCAATCGTGCTCTGGGCGTGACCTATGCCTTGGTCCACCCGCCTGCATACACATCTTCCAATTCCTGCATGTATACACGGCTTTCCTTGCCAACCCACATCCATACCTGCCCAACCGCCCGCTGCTCAGTATTCGCTGCAAACCACTATGAACAACCCCTGTCATTGAGGCACAGGTAGGAGGACAGCTGACCGGTAGGGGCTAATATTTGTTATTTTATTTCTCCTGTGGGGAACAACAGGATTTATGTGGGGAGAATAAGGATTTATGGTTTATGGGGGGAACAATGTGAATAATTCATGTGGGGAGCAACATGATTTATGTGGGCAGCAATTAGTGATGAGCGGGTTCGGTTTCCGAGAAACCGAACCACCCCGTACTTCACCCTTTTTACACGGGTCCGAGCCATACTCGGATTCTCCAGTATGGCTCGGTTAACCCGAGCGCGCCCGAACGTCATCATCCCGCTGTCGGATTCTCGCGAGATTCGGATTCTATATAAGCAGCCGCGCGTCACCGCCATTTTCACACGTGCATTGAGATTGATAGGGAGAGGACGTGGCTGGCGTCCTCTCCGTTTATAATTGTAGAAGAGACAGTTGATTGCTTGTTTTATTACTAATTGTGGGGAGGATTGGGGAGCAGCTGTTAGGACTCGGAGTAGAGTGCAGAGTTTTGCTGATAGTGACCACCAGTTTTTTTAATCCGTTCTCTGCCTGAAAAAAACACTCCATACCATATCTGTGCTCAGTGTGCTGCATGATATATCTGTGCTGAGTGCTCACACTGCTTAATTGTGGGGACTAGGGAGCAGCTATAGCAGGAGTACAGTGCACAGTTTTGCTGACAGTGACCACCAGTATACGTTTGTCTGCCTGAAAAACACTCCTGTGGTGGCTTTTTTTTATACTAGTTTAGCAGTCTGCTGACAGTGTCCACCAGGTCCATTATACTGTATATAGCAGTACGGTAGGCCACTGCTGTACCTACCTCTGTGTCGTCAGTCACTCATCATCCATTAATAATAATAAGTATACTATCCATCCATCTACATTGTATACCTGTGGTGGCTTTTTTTCTTTATACTAGTAGTACTAGTTTAGCAGTCTGCTGACAGTGTCCACCAGGTCCATTATACTGTATATAGCAGTACGGTAGGCCACTGCTGTACCTACCTCTGTGTCGTCAGTCACTCATCATCCATTAATAATAATAAGTATACTATCCATCCATCTACATTGTATACCTGTGGTGGCTTTTTTTCTTTATACTAGTTTAGCAGTTTGCTGACAGTGTCCACCAGGTCCATTTATTATACTGTATATAGCAGTACGGTAGGCCACTGCTGTACCTACCTCTGTGTCGTCACTCGTCGTCCATAAGTATACTATCCATCCATCTACATTGTATACCTGTGGTGCCTTTTTTTCTTTATACTAGTTTAGCAGTTTGCTGACAGTGTCCACCAGGTCCATTTATTATACTGTATATAGCAGTACGGTAGGCCACTGCTGTACCTACCTCTGTGTCGTCACTCGTCGTCCATAAGTATACTATCCATCCATCTACATTGTATACCTGTGGTGCCTTTTTTTCTTTATACTAGTTTAGCAGTTTGCTGACAGTGTCCACCAGGTCCATTTATTATACTGTATATAGCAGTACGGTAGGCCACTGCTGTACCTACCTCTGTGTCGTCACTCGTCGTCCATAAGTATACTATCCATCCATCTACATTGTATACCTGTGGTGCCTTTTAGTTGTGCGCATTAAAATATGGAGAACAAAAATGAGGAGGTTAAAAAAAATAGGGAAAGATCAAGATCCACTTCCACCTCGTGCTGAAGCTGCTGCTACTAGTCATGGCCGAGACGATGAAATTCCATCAACGTCGTCTGCCTAGGCCGATGCCCAATGTCATAGTACAGAGCATGTAAAATCCAAAACACAAAAGATCAGTAAAATGACCCAAAAATCAAAATTAAAAGCGTCTGAGGAGAAGCGTAAACTTGCCAATATGCCATTTACGACACGGAGTGGCAAGGAACGGCTGAGGCCCTGGCCTGTGTTCATGGCTAGTGGTTCAGCTTCACATGAGGATGGAAGCACTCATCCTCTCGCTAGAAAAAAGAAAAGACTTAAGCTGGCAAAAGCACAGCAAAGAACTGTGCGTTCTTCGAAATCACAAATCCCCAAGGAGAGTCCAATTGTGTCGGTTGCGATGCCTGACCTTCCCAACACTGGACGGGAAGAGCTTGCGCCTTCCACCATTTGCACGCCCCCTGCAAGTGCTACCTCATTGCGCCTCTTTTTTTCTTTGCATCATGTGCTGTTTGGGGACTATTTTTTTGAAAGGCCATCCTGCGTGACACTGCAGTGCCACTCCTAGATGGGCCAGGTGTTTGTGTCGGCCACTTGTGTTGCTTAGCTTAGTCACACAGCGACCTTGGTGCGCCTCTTTTTTTCTTTGCATCATGTGCTGTTTGGGGAGTATTTTTTTGAAGGGCCATCCTGTCTGACACTGCAGTGCCACTCCTAGATGGGCCAGGTGTTTGTGTCGGCCACTTGGGTCGCTTAGCTTAGTCACACAGCAACCTTGGTGCGCCTCTTTTTTTCTTTGCATCATGTGCTGTTTGGGGAGTATTTTTTTGAAGTGCCATCCTGTCTGACACTGCAGTGCCACTCCTAGATGGGCCAGGTGTTTGTGTCGGCCACTTGGGTCGCTTAGCTTAGTCACACAGCTACCTCATTGCGCCTCTTTTTTTCTTTGCATCATGTGCTGTTTGGGGACAATTTTTTTGAAGGGCCATCCTGTCTGACACTGCAGTGCCACTCCTAGATGGGCCAGGTGTTTGTGTCGGCCACTTGGGTCGCTTAGCTTAGCCATCCAGCGACCTCGGTGCAAATTTTAGGACTAAAAATAATATTGTGAGATGTGATGTGTTCAGAATAGACTGAAAATGAGTGGAAATTATGGTTATTGAGGTTAATAATACTTTGGGATCAAAATGACCCCCAAATTCTATGATTTAAGCTGTTTTTGAGGGTTTTTTGAAAAAAACACCCGAATCCAAAACACACCTGAATCCGACAAAAAAATTTCGGTGAGGTTTTGCCAAAACGCGTCCGAATCCAAAACACGTCCGCGGAACCTAACAAAAAAACAAAAACACAAAACCCGAAAAATTTCCGGTGCACATCACTAGCAGCAATGTGATTGTTTTTTCAGTGTAGGCCAATGTATGTGTGGATTTTTTTTTTACTGTGACGGCCAATGTGTATTTTTTGGGTTTTTTCTGTGGGGAACTGATGGTGTGCCGTGGCAATTTTAAAATATTGTTCGGTGTGCCGCGAGTAAAAAAAGGTTAAAAATCACTGCTCTACGGCATTGCTGAGGTACAAGGTGCCATTGGATATCAGGGTGGTTGGAAGGAATGAGGGATGCATACAAGCGGGTGGTCTTCAGGTTGCCGGCGGCCGGGCTCCCGGTGACCACCATACCGGCGTCGGAATCCCAACTGCCGGCATAATGACATCTTTTCTCCCTCTTGGGTGAATAGATAGCGTGGCACGTGTGCGTAGTGCGCCACCGTGCCCGCAAGGGGCTCAATTGTGCTCGCCCAGCTGTCGGTATGCCGGCGGTCTGGATTCCGGCGCCGCTATGCTGGTCGCCGGGACCCCGACCGCCGGCAAACCATACTACATTTATACAAGCATGTCAGGGGTAAGGATATGATGTGGAGAAGCTAATGTAGGCAGCAGGCAGGTACAGTAGTATATGCTTTTAAGCTTTGGTTGCTGACTGTAGAGGTATGGCGTTTGGGGATAATCACTGTGAGTTAGTAAGACATTACAGCATAAGTAGCACAGCATTTGTTCCTGCTCGTTTTTTGCATGTGTTCGTGCTCAGCTCAGCATAATCCAGCTTATCTCCTGTATTAACAACACTTTATATCCATACTATATATTCAGGCTTAGAGAGATAAGCACTAATATAGCAAACAGAGGCATCACCAAGAGAGCAGTTCCAATAATTAACTGCACAGCCTGAGTAAAGGAGAAGAATGAGGAGCGTACAAACAGCAGATGTATAATATAATATAAAAAAAATCGGTAACCATTTTGATATCCTGCACACTGTAATATTCTATACTATTACTGTATATTGTATGCCAGCCGAGTCACCTCGATCCCTGAACCGCTCCCCGAATTCACCTAGCCCACCATTGTTCTATCTGGCCTTGCAACCATTTTTCCACTGTTCCGCTACCTGCAGTGCTGCAGCTGCCCATCCTTGTACCCATGCCCCACTCTGACTTTGCATAATGCAGTGGTTCACCAAAAGTACCCCCCAACAGGTCATGTTTTCAGGATTTCTGTCTGTGGAAACGGATTGGGTAATTACTCACCAACAAAATATATCAACTGAACCATGCATGATTAACAAAACTCCAGAAAGCATGACCTGTTGTGGGTACTTGAGGCCTGGAGTTCAGAAGGGTGGTGGTGGTGGTGGTTTCTACCATTATTGTTTTATCTATTATTTCTAAAGCATCAATTTACCAGTGATGTACAGTACATTGAACAAACATGACAATGGCATGATACAGTAGGTATGGATGCACAAATGATCTAAAATTCTAAGAATTGGGGGAGACACGTGATAGCAGAATGTTAGTTGTAGCTGTTGGTGGGAAGACATGATCATTGCTCCATGCAGTTGACATTCACAAGCAGAGTGCCAGCTCATGACAGTTGATAAATACATACACAGCACAAGTACCTGGCTCTATGTAACTGATCACCATAGGTATAGTACTAGTTTCTGGCATTAGACAGAATGGGGTATATATTTACTAAGGTCCCGATTTTGACCGAGATGCCGTTTTTTCTTCAAAGTGTCATTTCGGTAATTTACTAAGCAAAAATCTCGGCAGTGATGAGGGCATTCGTAATATTTTGGAAGTCCTTGGAAAAAATCACGAATCAATACACCATCGGTCAAATACGCCTGCAATTTGGTAGAAATCGGTAATTTACTAAAAAGTGCAAATCACAAACACTGCCGACAATAGCCAAACACTGACGTGCAGAAATACAATTCGTGAAAAAGTGCTAAAAAAAAAACAGACCTGCTTTTTTATCCCGTGTTTGGATAGGCATGCAGGGATCCATGAGATCCATGCATGTTAATCAGTGGGAAGGGGATGGGAAAGTGTTTTTTTTTTTTTTCTAAATTGCGTGGGGTCCCCCCTCCTAAGCAAAACCAGCCTCGGGCTCTTTGAGCCGGTCCTGGTTGCAAAAATATGGGGGGAAAAATGATAGAGGTTCCCCCATATTTAAACAACCAGCACCGGGCTCTGCGCCTGGTCCTGGTTCCAAAAATACGGGGGACAAAAATCGTAGGGGTCCCCCGTATTTCTGAAACCAGCACCGGGCTCCACTAGCCAGATACATAATGCCACGGCCGGGGGACACTTTTATATAGCTCCCGGCGGCCCTGGCATTACATAACCAACTAGTCACACCTGGCCGGGGTACCCTGGAGGAGTGGGGACCCCTTCAATCAAGGGGTCCCCCCCCTCCAGCCACCCAAGGACCAGGGGTGAAGCCCGTGGCTGTCCCCCCCATCCAAGGGCTGCGGATGGGAGGCTGATAGCCGTTGTGTAAAAAAATGAATATTGTTTTTAGTAGCAGTACTACAAGTCCCAGCAAGCCTCCCCCGCAAGCTGGTACTTGGAGAACCACAAGTACCAGCATGCGGAGGAAAACCGGGCCCGCTGGTACCTGTAGTACTACTACTAAAAAAATACCCCAATAAAAACATAAGACACACACCTTGAAAGTATAACTTTAATGCATACATCCACACCTCCATATACACATACTTACCTATGTTCACACGAGGGTCGGTCCTCTTCTCCATGTAGAATCCATGGTGTACCTGTGGAAAAAATTATACTCACAAAATCCAGTGTAGAAGGCTCTTCTTGTAATCCATTTGTAATCCAGGTACTTGTCAAAATAACAAAACGGACACCCGACCTCGCACTGAAAGGGGCCCCATGTTTTCACATGGGACCCCTTTCCCCGAATGCCAGGAACCCCCTCTGACTTATGTCTAAGATGGTTCCATCAGCCAATCAGGGAGCGCCACATTGTGGCACCCTCCTGATTGGCTGTGTGCTCCTGTACTGTATGACAGGCGGCACACGGCAGTGTTACAATGTAGCGCCTATGCGCTCCATTGTAACCAATGGTGGGAACTTTGTGGTCAGCGGTGAGGTTACTTTCGGTCAACCGCTGACCACAAAGTTCCCACCATTGGTTACAATGGAGCGCATAGGCGCTACATTGTAACACTGCCGGGTGCTGCCTGTCATACAGTACAGGAGCACACAGCCAATCAGGAGGGTGCCACAATGTGGCGCTCCCTGATTGGCTGAAGGAACCCTCTTAGACATCAGTCAGAGGGGGTTTCTGGCATTCGGGGAAAGGGGTCCCATGTGAAAACATGGGGCCCCTTTCAGTGCGAGGTCGGGTGTCCGTTTTGTTATTTTGACAAGTACCTGGATTACAAATGGATTACAAATAGAAGAGCCTTCTACACTGGATTTTGTGAGTATAATTTTTTCCACAGGTACCCCATGGATTCTACATGGAGAAGAGGACCGACCCTCGTGTGAACATAGGTAAGTATGTGTGTATGGAGGTGTGGATGTATGCATTAAAGTTATACTTTCAAGGTGTGTCTCTTATGTTTTTATTGGGGTATTTTTTTAGTAGTAGTACTACAGGTACCAGCGGGCCCAGTTTTCCTCCGCATGCTGGTACCTGTGGTTCTCCAAGTACCAGCTTGCGGGGGAGGCTTGCTGGGACTTGTAGTACTGCTACTAAAAACAATATTCATTTTTTTAAACAACGGCTATCAGCCTCCCATCCGCAGCCCTTGGATGGGGGGGACAGCCTCGGGCTTCACCCCTGGTCCTTCGGTGGCTGGAGGGGGGGACCCCTTGATTGAAGGGGTCCCCACTCCTCCAGGGTACCCCGGCCAGGGGTGACTAGTTGGTTATGTAATGCCAGGGCCGCCGGGAGCTATATAAAAGTGTCCCCCGGCTGTCGCATTATGTATCTGGCTAGTGGAGCCCGGTGCTGGTTACAGAAATACGGGGGACCCCTACGCTTTTTGTCCCCCGTATTTTTTGAACCAGGACCAGGCGCAGAGCCCGGTGCTGGTTGTTTAAATATGGGGGAACCCCTATAATTTTTCCCCCCATATTTTTGCAATCAGGATCGGCTCAAAGAGCCCGAGGCTGGTTTTGCTTAGGAGGGGGGACCCCACGCAATTTTTTTTTTAAATTTAACACTGTTTTTTTTTTTAAATAAAGGTGCACAATGAAGCCCAGCACGGATCTCTCAGATCCGGCCGAGATTCATTGTATTAAAGTCGGCAGTGTTTTACAAGTCACTCACGTAAAACACTGCCTAAAAAAACGAATGACATCGACATCGGTAAAACCGAAAATGCAGAATACGGCAGCTTAGTAAATTAGTCGTACTAAATTCAAAAAGTTGCATATTTACACTTTCGATGTCATTCGTGATTGAACTTTGACCTCAAACGGGAAAATACGATTTTTAGTAAATATACCCCATAGTACTTGAAGGTAGGTATCGCACTAGAACATGGATCTAGACAGTTGGTGATTAAAGGCACTGTGCTAGTTCCTTGCTCTGGGCAGTTGGTGATTACAGGCACTGTGCTAGTTCCTGGCTCTGGACAGTTGATGAATACAGACACTGTGCTATTTCCTGGATCTGGGCAGTTGGTGATTACAGGCACTGTGGTATTTCCTGGATATGGACAGTTGGTGATTACAGGCACTGTGCTAGTTCCTGGCTCTGGCCAGTTGGTGATTACAGGCACTGTGATAGTTTCTGGCCCTGGGCAGTTGGTGATTACAGGCGCTATACTATTTCCTGGATCTGGACAGTTGGTGATTACAGGAACTGTGTTAGTTCCTGGCTCTGGGCAGTTGGTGATTACAGGCACTGTACTAGTTCCTGGCTCTGGACAGTTGGTGATTACAGGCACTGTGATAGTTTCTGGCCCTGGGCAGTTGGTGATTACAAGCGCTATACTATTTCCTGGATCTGGACGGTTGGTGATTACAGGAACTGTGTTAGTTCCTGGCTCTGGGCAGTTGGTGATTACAGGCACTGTACTAGTTCCTGGCTCTGGACAGTTGGTGATTTATGGCACTGTACTAGTTCCTGGCTCTAGACAATTGGTGATTATAGGCACTGTGCTATTTCCTGGCTCTGGACAGTTGGTGATTACAGGCACTGTGCTAGTTCCTGGCTTTGGACAGTTGGTGATTACAGGCACTGTGCTAGTTCCTGGCTTTGGACAGTTGGTGATTACA
The DNA here is from genome assembly GCF_028390025.1 of Pseudophryne corroboree. Lineage (NCBI taxonomy): Eukaryota > Metazoa > Chordata > Amphibia > Anura > Myobatrachidae > Pseudophryne > Pseudophryne corroboree. The sequence continues at coordinate 90,050,410 of NC_086453.1, read as the reverse complement.
GGCACTGTGCTATTTCCTGGATCTGGGCAGTTGGTGATTACAGGCATTGTGCTATTTCCTGGATCTGGGCAGTTGGTGATTACAGGCACTGTGCTAGTTCCTGACTTTGGACTGGTAGTGATTACAGGCACTGTGCTATTTCCTGGATCTGGGCAGTTGGTGATTACTGGCACTGTACTAGTTCCTGGCTCTGGGAAGTTGGTGATTACAGGCACTGTGCTACTTCCTGGCTCTGGACAGTTGGTTATTATAAGTACTGTGCTATTTCCTGGATCTGGGCAGTTGGTGATTACAGGCACTGCGGTATTTCCTGGCTCTGGGCAGTTGGTGATTACAGGCACTGTGCTAGTTACTGGCTCTGGACAGTTGAAGATTATCGGCACTGTTCTAGCTCCTGGCTCTGGGCATTTGGTGATTAAAGGCACTGTGCTAATTCCTGGCTCTTGGCAGTTGGTGATTAACGGCACTGTTCTAGTTCCTGGCTCTGGGCAGTTGGTGATTACAGGCACTGTGATATTTTCTGGCCCTGGGCAGTTGGTGATTACAGGTGCAATACTATTTCCTGGATCAGGACAGTTGCTGATTACAGGAACTGTGTTAGTTGCTGGCTCTGGGCAGTTGGTGATTACAGGCACTGTAATATTTCCTGGCTCTGGACAGTTGGTGAGTACAGACACTATGCTAGTTTCTGGCTCTGGGCAGTTGGTGATTACTGGCACTGTGCTAGTTCCTGGCTTTAGACAGGTGGTGATTACAGGCACTGTGCTATTTCCTGGATCTGGGCAGTTGGTGATTACAGGCACTGTACTACTAGTCCCTGGCTCTGGACAGTTGGTGATTTATGGCACTGTACTAGTTCCTGGCTCTAGACAATTGGTGATTACAGGCACTGTGCTATTTCCTGGCTCTGGACAGTTGGTAAGTACAGGCACTGTGCTAGTTCCTGGCTTTGGACAGTTGGTGATTACAGGCACTGTGCTATTTCCTGGATCTGGTAGTTGGTGATTACAGGCATTGTGCTATTTCCTGGATCTGAGCAGTTGGTGATTACAGGCACTGTGCTAGTTCCTGACTTTGGACAGGTGGTGATTACAGGCACTGTGCTATTTCCTGGGTCTTGGCAGTTGGTGATTACTGGCACTTACTAGTTCCTGGCTCTGGGAAGTTGGTGATTATAGGCACTGTGCTACTTCCTGGCTCTGGACAGTTGGTTATTACAAGTACTGTGCTATTTCCTGGATCTGGACAGTTGGTGATTACAGGCACTGTACTATTTCCTGGATCTGGGTAGTTGATTACAGGCACTGTACTAGTTCCTGGATCTGGACAGTTGGTGATTACCAGCACTGTGTTAGTTCCTGGCTCTGGGCAGTTGGTGATTACAGGCACTGAGCTAGTTCCTGGCTCTGGACAGTTGGTGATTTATGGCACTGTGCTAGTTCCTGGCTCTAGACTATTAGTGATTACAGACACTGTGCTATTTCCTGGCTCTGGACAGTTGGTGATTACAGGCACTGTGCTAGTTTCTGGCTCTGGGCAGTTGGTGATTATGGGCACTGTGCTATTTTCTGGCTCTGGGCAGTTGGTGATTACAGGCACTGTGCTAGTTCCTGGCTCTGGACAGTTGGTGATTACAAGCACTGTGGTATTTCCTGGCTCTGGGCAGTTGGTGATTACAGGCACTGTGCTAGTTCCTGGCTCTGGATAGTTGGTGATTACAAGCACTGTGGTATTTCCTGGCTCTGGGCAGTTGGTGATTACAGGCACTGTTTGCTAGTTCCTGGCTCTGGGCAGTTGGTGATTACAGGCACTGTGCTAGTTCCTGGCTCTGGACAGTTGGTGATTTATGGCACTGTGCTAGTTCCTGGCTCTAGACTATTAGTGATTACAGACACTGTGCTATTTCCTGGCTCTGGACAGTTGGTGATTACAGGCACTGTGCTAGTTTCTGGCTCTGGGCAGTTGGTGATTATGGGCACTGTGCTATTTTCTGGCTCTGGGCAGTTGGTGATTACAGGCACTGTGCTAGTTCCTGGCTCTGGACAGTTGGTGATTACAGGCACTGTGGTATTTCCTGGCTCTGGGCAGTTGGTGATTACAGGCACTGTGCTAGTTCCTGGCTCTGGATAGTTGGTGATTACAAGCACTGTGGTATTTCCTGGCTCTGGGCAGTTGGTGATTACAGGCACTGTTTGCTAGTTCCTGGCTCTGGGCAGTTGGTGATTACAGGCACTGTGCTAGATCCTGGCTCTGGCCAGTTGGCGATTACAGGCACTGTGCTAGTTCCTGGCTCTGGACATTTGGCGATTACCAGCACTGTGTTAGTTCCTGGCTCTGGGCAGTTGGTGATTACAGGCACTGTTTGCTAGTTCCTGGCTCTGGGCAGTTGGTGATTACAGGCACTGTGCTAGATCCTGGCTTTGGCCAGTTGGCGATTACAGGCACTGTGCTAGTTCCTGGCTCTGGACAGTTGAAGATTACCGGCACTGTACTAGCTCCTGGCAGTTGGTGATTTAAGGCACTGTGCTAGTTCCTGGCTCTGGGCAGTTGGTGATTAAAGGCATTGTTCTAGTTCCTGGCACTGGGCAAGGCACTGTTCTAGTTCCTGGCTCTGGACAGTTGGTGATTACAGGCACTGTGATAGTTCCTGGCTCTGGGCAGTTGGTGATTACAGGCACACTACTATATCCTGGATCTGGACAGTTGGTGATTACAGGCACTGTGTTAGTTCCTGGCCCTGGGTAGTTGGTGATTAAAGGCACTGTGCTAATTCCTGGCTCTGGACAGTTGAAGATTATCGGCACTGTACTAGCTCCTGGCTCTGGATAGTTGGTGATTAAAGGCACTGTTCTAGTTCCTGGCTCTGGGCAGTTGGTGATTACAGGCACTGTGATATTTTCTGGCCCTGGGCAGTTGGTGATTACAGGCGCTATACTATTTCCTGAATCTGGACAGTTGGTGATTACAGCAACTGTGTTAGTTTCCTGGCTCTGGGCAGTTGGTGACTACAGGCACTGTACTAGTTCCTGGCTCTGGACAGTTGGTGATTTATGGCACTGTACTAGTTCCTGGCTCTAAACAATTGGTGATTACAGGCACTGTGATATTTCCTGGCTCTAGACAGTTGGTAAGTACAGGCACTGTGCTAGTTCCTGGCTTTGGACAGTTGGTGATTACAGGCACTGTGCTACTTCCTGGCTCTGGGCAGTTGGTGATTACAGGCACACTACTATATCCTGGATCTGGACAGTTGGTGATTACAGGCACTGTGTTAGTTCCTGGCTCTGGGCAGTTGGTGATTACAGGCACTGTGCTATTTCCTGGCTCCGGGCAATTGGTGATTACAGGCACTGTGCTAGTTCCTGGCTCCAGGCAATTGGTGATTACAGGCACTGTGCTGGTCCTGGCTCTGGACAGTTACTGATTACAGGCACTGTGCTGTTTCCTGGCTCTGGACACTTGGTGATTACAAGCACTGTGCTAGTTCTTGGCTTTAGGCAGTTGGTGATTACAGGCACTGTGCTAGTTCCTGGCTCTGGCCAGTTGATGAATACAGACACTGTGCTATTTCCCTGATCTGGGCAGTTGGTGATTACAGGCACTGTGGTATTTCCTGGCTCTGGGCAGTTGGTGATTCCAGGCACTGTGCTAGTTACTGGCTCTGGGCAGTTGGTGATTAAAGGCACTGTGCTAGTTCCTGGCTCTGGACAGTTGAAGATTATCAGCACTGTACTAGCTCCTGGCTCTGGGCAGTTGGTGATTAAAGGCACTGTTCTAGTTCCTGGCTCTGGGCAGTTGGTGATTACAGGCACTGTGATATTTTCTGGCCCTGGGTAGTTGGTGATTAAAGGCACTGTGCTAATTCCTTGCTCTGGACAGTTGAAGATTATCGGCACTGTACTAGCTCCTGGCTCTGGATAGTTGGTGATTAAAGGCACTGTTCTAGTTCCTGGCTCTGGGCAGTTGGTGATTACAGGCACTGTGATATTTTCTGGCCCTGGGCAGTTGGTGATTACAGGCGCTATACTATTTCCTGAATCTGGACAGTTGGTGATTACAGCAACTGTGTTAGTTTCCTGGCTCTGGGCAGTTGGTGACTACAGGCACTGTACTAGTTCCTGGCTCTGGACAGTTGGTGATTTATGGCACTGTACTAGTTCCTGGCTCTAAACAATTGGTGATTACAGGCACTGTGATATTTCCTGGCTCTAGACAGTTGGTAAGTACAGGCACTGTGCTAGTTCCTGGCTTTGGACAGTTGGTGATTACAGGCACTGTGCTACTTCCTGGATCTGGGCAGTTGGTGATTACATGCACTATACTAGTTCCTGGCTCTGGACATTTGGTGATTTATGGCACTGTACTAGTTCCTGGCTCTAGACAATTGGTGATTACAGGCACTGTGCTATTTCCTGGCTCTGGACAGTTGGTAAGTACAGGCACTGTGCTACTACCTGGCTTTGGACAGTTGATGATTACAGGCATTGTGCTATTTCCTGGATCTGAGCAGTTGGTGATTACAGGCACTGTGCTAGTTCCTGACTTTGGACAGGTGGTGATTACAGGCACTGTGCTATTTCCTGGATCTGGGCAGTTGGTGATTACTGGCACTTACTAGTTCCTGGCTCTGGGAAGTTGGTGATTACAGGCACTGTGCTACTTCCTGGCTCTGGACAGTTGGTTATTACAAGTACTGTGCTATTTCCTGGATCTGGACAGTTGGTGATTACAGGCACTGTGCTAGTTCCTGGCTCTGGACAGTTGGTGATTTATGGCACTGTGCTAGTTCCTGGCTCTAGACTATTAGTGATTACAGACACTGTGCTATTTCCTGGCTCTGGACAGTTGGTGATTACAGGCACTGTGCTAGTTTCTGGCTCTGGGCAGAGGGTGATTATGGGCACTGTGCTATTTTCTGGCTCTGGGCAGTTGGTGATTACAGGCACTGTGCTAGTTCCTGGCTTTGGACAGTTGGTGATTACAAGCATTGTGCTATTTCCCGGCTCTGGACAGTTGGTGATTACAGGCACTGTGCTAGTTTCTGGCTCTCGGCAGTTGGTGATTATGGGCACTGTGCTATTTTCTGGCTCTGGACAGTTGGTGATTACAGGCACTGTGCTAGTTCCTGGCTTTGGACAGTTGGTGATTACAAGCACTGTGGTATTTCCTGGCTCTGGGCAGTTGGTGATTACAGGCACTGTTTGCTAGTTCCTGGCTCTGGGCAGTTGGTGATTACAGGCACTGTGCTAGGTCCTGGCTCTGGCCAGTTGGCGATTACAGGCACTGTGCTAGTTCCTGGCTCTGGACATTTGGTGATTACCAGCACTGTGTTAGTTCCTGGCTCTGGGCAGTTGGTGATTACAGGCACTGTTTGCTAGTTCCTGGCTCTGGGCAGTTGGTGATTACAGGCACTGTGCTAGATCCTGGCTCTGGCCAGTTGGCGATTACAGGCACTGTGCTAGTTCCTGGCTCTGGACAGTTGAAGATTACCGGCACTGTACTAGCTCCTGGCTCTGGGCAGTTGGTGATTAAAGGCATTGTTCTAGTTCCTGGCACTGGGCAAGGCACTGTTCAAGTTCCTGGCTCTGCACAGTTGGTAATTACAGGCACTGTGATAGTTCCTGGCTCTGGGCAGTTGGTGATTACAGGCACACTACTATATCCTGGATCTGGACAGTTGGTGATTACAGGCACTGTGTTAGTTCCTGGCTCTGGGCAGTTGGTGATTACAGGCACTGTGCTATTTCCTGGCTCCGGTAAATTGGTGATTACAGGCACTGTGCTAGTTCCTGGCTCCAGGCAATTGATGATTACAGGCACTGTGCTGGTCCTGGCTCTGGACAGTTACTGATTACAGGCACTGTGCTAGTTCCTGGCTTTAGGCAGTTGGTGATTACAGGCACTGTGCTAGTTCCTGGCTCTGGCCAGTTGATGAATACAGACAATGTGCTATTTCCCTGATCTGGGCAGTTGGTGATTACAGGCACTGTGGTATTTCCTGGCTCTGGACAGTTGAAGATTATCGGCACTATACTAGCTCCTGGCTCTAAGCAGTTGGTGATTAAAGGCACTGTTCTAGTTCCTGGCTCTGGGCAGTTGGTGATTACAGGCACTGTGATATTTTCTGGCCCTGGGCAGTTGGTGATTAAAGGCACTGTGCTAGTTACTGGCTCTGGACAGTTGATGATTATCGGCACTGTACTAGCTCCTGGCTCTGGGCAGTTGGTGATTAAAGGCACTGTTCTAGTTCCTGGCTCTGGGCAGTTGGTGATTACAGGCACTGTGATATTTTCTGGCCCTGGGCAGTTGGTGATTACAGGCGCTATACTATTTCCTGGATCTGGACAGTTGGTGATTACAGGAACTGTGTTAGTTCCTGGCTCTGGGCAGTTGGTGATTACAGGCACTGTACTAGTTCCTGGCTCTGGACAGTTGGTGATTTATGGCACTGTACTAGTTCCTGGCTCTAAACAATTGGTGATTACAGGCACTGTGATATTTCCTGGCTCTGGACAGTTGGTGAGTACAGGCACTGTGCTATTTCCTGGATCTGGGCAGTTGGTGATTACAGGCACTGTACTAGTTCCTGGCTCTGGACAGTTGGTGATTTATGGCACTGTACTAGTTCCTGGCTCTAGACAGTTGGTGATTACAGGCACTGTGCTATTTCCTGTCTCTGGACAGTTGGTAAGTACAGGCACTGTCTTAGTTCCTGGCTTTGGACAGTTGGTGATTACAGGCACTGTGCTATTTCCTGGATCTGGGCAGTTGGTGATTACAGGCATTGTGCTATTTCCTGGATATGGGCAGTTGGTGATTACAGGCACTGTGCTGTTACGTTCCTGGTTCTCAGAACAAGAGAGATGTTGCGTAGTGAGTCCAGAGCACCGGAATGTGACGCTGAAATAAGGTGTGGTATGGAAATAGCCCCTAGCAGCCTACCTCCATTGTTTCACCCGTGTGGTCAGTTCACGCCTGCGTGACTATGGTTTCTTGGGCCCACGGCAGCCGCGTTTGAAGGGCGGATTAGGTCTGCCCAAATCCGGTGCCCCCAGGTCTTAGAGTGAGACAAGGCGTGAACCGAGATAGGATAATAACAAGGGGACCTCTAACTAAAGCAAACAGAAGGCTAGGGGCTACTAACAACCCTAAAACTAAATACATGTGCGGCACGCCGCCAAAGGAAAAGAACAACAAAGGAAATGCTGTCCACACGCCGACACTATACTGTTGTGTACCGACGGTGACAGCATATGCAGAACCCTCTGCAAAACACCAGTAACAGATATAACCAAGGAATACAGCGGCCTAGGCCGACGGACGCGGCAAAGCCGCTACTCACGGAACCGGTACAAATACTGGCAAACGGACAGAAACCCCCAACGTAGCCGACACAGGCAGAATCCCAAACGACAGACCGGTGGACACCAAGAAGCCAGATACTCGACCAGGAACAGACAAAGCCACAGGACTTCTGGACAGGAACGCCTCACGGCAGGACATGGGATCAGACACTGGAACCGACACTGGAACCGACACTCAGGAACTGGCAGGAACTAGCTCAGAACTCAAGAACTATCACCGGCGTCTGTGTATTGCACTGAGCCAGAATATAACAGAGAGCCCTAATTAATTATGTCGTGCAGCTGCCCTGTTGCATGACTCCAAACTGACAAGATGCAATTAGCAGACAGGTGAGGCCAAACACATGGAAACAGGCTGCAATTACACAGACTCACCACCGACAGCAAACAAGAATCTTCTAACCCAGAGCAAAGGGAAATCCTGGCCTGCAAGAGAACTATAAACATAAAATACAGAAAACAGGAATGAACCACTACCTGTGGTTCATAACAGTACCCTCTCCTTAAGGGTGAGCTCCGAACACCCCATGACACCCACGGGGAACATAAACAGAAGTATAACATAAAATACATAACCAAAATGCAAAACAGGAATGAGCCACAGCCGTTGCTCATAACAGTACTCCCCTCCCCTTGAGGAGGGGTCAACGGACCCCAAAATTCAGACTTTCCAAAACAATGGATACAAAAAAAAACCTGGCACACTGGTCTAACAGGCAAGAAAACAGAAACAAGCAGTGGCAACAGCTTGTAACAGTGCCCCCCCCCCTCCCCCTTGACGGTGGCCACTGGACACAAGACAAGGGGGGGAAAAAAATTTTACACAAGGCAAGAGTCAATAATTATTTCTTTTTCTTCTTTTTTTTACAAAGTTCTTGAGGTCTGACCAAGGTAATTCCCCAAACATTGTCTGAACTGATGGTACCTTCCAGCAAGGCTGGGTTCAAATCAGAGATTGGTTTCTTAACCTTGGGAGCTGAACTTTCAGGCAAAGTATTACTACTAGAAGAAGACAGAAAAGCACATCCTGTAGTCAAAGCAATGGGCTGAGATTTTTGTGCCGAGTTTACAGTATACGGTGGACGCTCAGCATATAAGACGGGTGACCTAGAGGAACCTGAACCAATTTCTTTGAAACCATATCTCTTAATAACTGCATCACTGAATGCCGGGGGATCCTGAAGAATGGGATCTTCAGCTTTCATTAAGCTGGACGCCCACTCAAAAGGCTCTCCTCTAAAGGAATATATCAGATAGAGCACAAGGTTCTCTGAAGTGATGCCCAGAAATGGTCTAGACAACAATACGGTGTAATAGTGTTTGTAAAGCGCCAGAAATTGGACTAAGTTCCCATCAAAGATTATAGATGTTGAGATATTAACAGAGTCAGGATCTGCTTCCTTCCCATCTGACTGACTAGAGTGCTTTGCTAGGACCTGGTCACTACTGACCTTACTCGAGGCTGAGACTTTCTGAACCCCACCTGGGGCAGTGACTTTCTGAACCCCACCTGGGGCAGTGACCCTCGGAACCCCACCTGGGGCAGTGGCCCTCGAAACCCCACCCGGGGCAGTGACTTTCTGAGCCCCACCCGGGGCAGTGGCCCTCGGATCCCCACCCGGGGTAGGGACTTTCTGAACCCCACCCGGGGCAGTGGCCCTCAGAACCCCCTCTGGGGCAGTGGCCTTCGGGAACCCCGCTGGGGCAGTGGCCTTCGGGAACCCCGCTGGGGGCAGCACCTCGGATTCTTTTACTGGGACCGGGCCGTCAGCCTCCCTCTCTGGGACCGGGCCGTCAGCCTCCCTCTCTGGGACCGGGCCATCAGCCTCCCTCTCTGGGACCGGGCCGTCAGCCTCCCTCTCTGGGACCGGGCCGTCAGCCTCCCTCTCTGAGTCGATAATTATCGAAACTTCTCCCGGGACTATGACTTCCGGGACTTTTGCTGAAGCTATAACCTTCAGAACCTCCACTAACGCTATGCCTCTTGAGTCCTTTCCTGGGGAAGCGACTTCTAGACCCTTCTCTGGGGCTGTGTCTCTCGAGACCCCACTTGGGGTTATTACTTCAAAGATCCCTTCTGGGGTTTTGCTTCTCGAGTTCCCTTCTAGAACTATGGTTTTAGACACCTTCTCTGGAGTTGCGCTTTTCAAGTCCCTACCTGGGGTAACAGCTTCTGAGACCCCTTCTGGTATGGAAACCTGAGCTATAATATTCGATGTCCCTCTATGACCCAGAGCATCGGGTACCGCTCCAGGACCCTGGGCATCGGGTACCGCTCCAGGACCCTGGGCATCGGGCACCACTCCAGGACCCTGGGCATCGGGCACCACTCCAGGACCATGGGCATCAGGCACCACTCCAGGACCCTGGGCATCGGGCACCACTCCAGGACCCCGGGCATCGGGCACCACTCCAGGACCCCGGGCATCGGGCACCACTCCAGGGGTTTGCAACTCTGCTTCAACAGGAAAATCAAGAGAGGAGAGAAACATTCTCCTTTGGTTCCTGAATCTATTATGGGGCTCCCTAGCCCAAGGACCCCAATTATAGGACAGAGTGCTTTTTAGTGTGGGTTGTGTGACAAGTACCTCTGCCACAGTAGAGACATGAGTAGGTCTTGTATCCTGACTCAACTTGGCCAGAGGGCAGGACTTGTCACCACACTTTGGCTTGCGCAACTCACAAGTCTGCAGATAGTGGCCTAAACCCCCACAATATAGGCATATATTTAAGTTTCTGCGACGCAGACGCTCCTCTTCTGAGAGCCTGGGCCGCAGAAAACTTTTAAACTTTTTCTCTCCAACTGAACCTGAGGATTCTCTTGTCACCATATTGTGAGCAAGAGTCTCTTTAGAGGTAGATGAACTCTCAACGACTTCTGGCAAGATAAGCAAAATTTTAGTCAGAAGGTTTTGCAGTTGCTTTAAGGATTGCTGCAAAACTTCCAGTCGCTCAGGTTTCAAAGCACTGACAGCAGAGTTCAGGGCTGAGAGAGACGCCTGCAGGGCTTGCATAGTTGGCATAGGAGGATTTTAAACTAGACAAGACAAGACTAAACTAGACTAGACAAGACAAGACTGGACTGGATTTTTTTTTAAACTAGACAAGACAAGACTGGATTCTGCACACCGGACTGGATTCTGCACACCGGACTGGATTCTGCACACTGAATTCTAGACAGGACTGTATTCTAAACACCGGACTGAATTCTGCACACTGAATTCTAGACAGGACTGGATTCTAAACACCGGACTGGATTCTGCACACTGAATTCTAGACAGGACTGGATTCTAGACACCGGACTGGATTCTGCACACTGAGTTCTAGACAGGACTTGATTCTAGACAAGACACTGGACCAAAAAAGAAAAAACTACTATTTAGCTTTGTTTCTTTTTTGTTGTATGGCCGGTGATAATGTTACGTTCCTGGTGCTCAGAACAAGAGAGATGTTGCGTAGTGAGTCCAGAGCACCAGAACGTGACGCTGAAATAAGGTGTGGTATGGAAATAGCCCCTAGCAGCCTACCTCCATTGTTTCACCCGTGTGGTCAGTTCACGCCTGCGTGACTATGGTTTCTTGGGCCCACGGCAGCCGCGTTTGAAGGGCGGATTAGGTCTGCCCAACTCCGATGCCCCCAGGTTTTAGAGTGAGACAAGGCGTGAACCGAGACAGTATAATAACAAGGGTACCTCTAACTAAAGCAAACAGAAGGCTAGGGGCTACTAACAACCTTAAAACTAAAAACATGTGCGGCACGCCGCCAAAGGAAAAGAACAACAAAGGAAATGCTGTCCACACGCCGACACTATACTGTTGTGTACCGGCGGTGACAGCATATGCAGAACCCTCTGCAAAACACCAGTAACAGATATAACCAAGGAATGCAGCGGCCTAGGCCGACGGTCGCGGCAAAGCCGCTACTCACGGAACCGGTACAAATACTGGCAAACGGACAGAAACCCCCAACGTAGCCGACACAGGCTCTCAGAACCGGAGGACAGGCAGAATCCCAAACGACAGACCGGTGGACACCAAGAAGCCAGATACTCGACCAGGAACAGACAAAGCCACAGGACTTCTGGACAGGAACGCCTCACAGCAGGACATGGGATCAGACACTGGAACCGACACTGGAACCGACACTGGAACCGATCAGGAACTGGCTCTAGACTATTAGTGATTACAGACACTGTGCTATTTCCCGGCTCTGGACAGATGGTGATTACAGGCACTGTGCTAGTTTCTGGCTCTGGGCAGTTGGTGATTATGGGCACTGTGCTATTTTCTGGCTCTGGGCAGTTGGTGATTACAGGCACTGTGCTAGTTCCTGGCTCTGGACAGTTGGTGATTACAGGCACTGTGGTATTTTCTGGCTCTGGGCAGTTGGTGATTACAGGCACTGTTTGCTAGTTCCTGTCTCTGGCCAGTTGGTGATTACAGGCACTGTGCTAGTTCCTGGCTCTGGCCTGTTGGTGATTACAGGCACTGTGCTAGTTCCTGGCTCTGGACAGTTCAAGATTACCGGCACTGAACTAGCTCCTGGCTCTGGGCAGTTGGTGATTAAAGGCACTGTGCTGGTTCCTGGCTCTGAGCAGTTGGTGATTAAAGGCATTGTTCTAGTTCCTGGCACTGGGCAAGGCACTGTTCTAGTTCCTGGCTCTGGACAGCTGGTGATTACAGACACTGTGATAGTTCCTGGCTCTGGGCAGTTGGTGATTACAGGCACACTACTATATCCTGGATCTTGACAGTTGGTGATTACAGGCACTGTGTTAGTTCCTGGCTCTGGGCAGTTGGTGATTACAGGCACTGTGCTATTTCCTGGCTCCGGTAAATTGGTGATTACAGGCACTGTGCTAGTTCCTGGCTCCAGGCAATTGATGATTACAGGCACTGTGCTGGTCCTGGCTCTGGACAGTTACTGACTACAGGCACTGTGCTAGTTCCTGGCTTTAGGCAGTTGGTGATTACAGGCACTGTGCTAGTTCCTGGCTCTGGCCAGTTGATGAATACAGACAATGTGCTATTTCCCTGATCTGGGCAGTTGGTGATTACAGGCACTGTGGTATTTCCTGGCTCTGGACAGTTGAAGATTATCGGCACTATACTAGCTCCTGGCTCTAAGCAATTGGTGATTAAAGGCACTGTTCTAGTTCCTGGCTCTGGGCAGTTGGTGATTACAGGCACTGTGATATTTTCTGGCCCTGGGCAGTTGGTGATTAAAGGCACTGTGCTAGTTACTGGCTCTGGACAGTTGAAGATTATCGGCACTGTACTAGCTCCTGGCTCTGGGCAGTTGGTGATTAAAGGCACTGTGCTAGTTCCTGGCTCTGGGCAGTTGGTGATTACAGGCACTGTGATATTTTCTGGCCCTGGGCAGTTGGTGATTACAGGCGCTATACTATTTCCTGGATCTGGACAGTTGGTGATTACAGGAACTGTGTTAGTTCCTGGCTCTGGGCAGTTGGTGATTACAGGCACTGTACTAGTTCCTGGCTCTGGACAGTTGGTGATTTATGGCACTGTACTAGTTCCTGGCTCTAAACAATTGGTGATTACAGGCACTGTGATATTTCCTGGCTCTGGACAGTTGGTGAGTGCAGGCACTGTGCTATTTCCTGGATCTGGGCAGTTGGTGATTACAGGCACTGTACTAGTTCCTGGCTCTGGACAGTTGGTGATTTATGGCACTGTACTAGTTCCTGGCTCTAGACAGTTGGTGATTACAGGCACTGTGCTATTTCCTGTCTCTGGACAGTTGGTAAGTACAGGCACTGTCTTAGTTCCTGGCTTTGGACAGTTGGTGATTACAGGCACTGTGCTATTTCCTGGATCTGGGCAGTTGGGGATTACAGGCATTGTGCTATTTCCTGGATATGGGCAGTTGGTGATTACAGGCACTGTGCTGTTACGTTCCTGGTTCTCAGAACAAGAGAGATGTTGCGTAGTGAGTCCAGAGCACCGGAATGTGACGCTGAAATAAGGTGTGGTATGGAAATAGCCCCTAGCAGCCTACCTCCATTGTTTCACCCGTGTGGTCAGTTCACGCCTGCGTGACTATGGTTTCTTGGGCCCACGGCAGCCGCGTTTGAAGGGCGGATTAGGTCTGCCCAAATCCGGTGCCCCCAGGTCTTAGAGTGAGACAAGGCGTGAACCGAGATAGGATAATAACAAGGGGACCTCTAACTAAAGCAAACAGAAGGCTAGGGGCTACTAACAACCCTAAAACTAAATACATGTGCGGCACGCCGCCAAAGGAAAAGAACAACAAAGGAAATGCTGTCCACACGCCGACACTATACTGTTGTGTACCGACGGTGACAGCATATGCAGAACCCTCTGCAAAACACCAGTAACAGATATAACCAACGAATACAGCGGACTAGGCCGACGGACGCGGCAAAGCCGCTACTCACGGAACCGGTACAAATACTGGCAAACGGACAGAAACCCCCAACGTAGCCGACACAGGCAGAATCCCAAACGACAGACCGGTGGATACCAAGAAGCCAGATACTCGACCAGGAACAGACAAAGCCACAGGACTTCTGGACAGGAACGCCTCACGGCAGGACATGGGATCAGACACTGGAACCGACACTGGAACCGACACTCAGGAACTGGCAGGAACTAGCTCAGAACTCAAGAACTATCACCGGCGTCTGTGTATTGCACTGAGCCAGAATATAACAGAGAGCCCTAATTAATTATGTCGTGCAGCTGCCCTGTTGCATGACTCCAAACTGACAAGATGCAATTAGCAGACAGGTGAGGCCAAACACATGGAAACAGGCTGCAATTACACAGACTCACCACCGACAGCAAACAAGAATCTTCTAACCCAGAGCAAAGGGAAATCCTGGCCTGCAAGAGAACTATAAACATAAAATACAGAAAACAGGAATGAACCACTACCTGTGGTTCATAACAGTACCCTCTCCTTAAGGGTGAGCTCCGAACACCCCATGACACCCACGGGGAACATAAACAGAAGTATAACATAAAATACATAACCAAAATGCAAAACAGAAATGAGCCACAGCCGTGGCTCATAACAGTACTCCCCTCCCCTTGAGGAGGGGTCAACGGACCCCAAAATTCAGACTTTCCAAAACAATGGATACAAAAAAAAACCTGGCACACTGGTCTAACAGGCAAGAAAACAGAAACAAGCAGTGGCAACAGCTTGTAACAGTGCCCCTCCCCCTTGACGGTGGCCACTGGACACAAGACAAGGGGGAAATTTTTTTTTTACACAAGGCAAGAGTCAATAATTATTTCTTTTTCTTCTTCTTTTTTTTACAAAGTTCTTGAGGTCTGACCAAGGTAATTCCCCAAACATTGTCTGAACTGATGGTACCTTCCAGCAAGGCTGGGTTCAAATCAGAGATTGGTTTCTTAACCTTGGGAGCTGAACTTTCAGGCAAAGTATTACTACTAGAAGAAGACAGAAAAGCACATCCTGTAGTCAAAGCAATGGGCTGAGATTTTTGTGCCGAGTTTACAGTATACGGTGGACGCTCAGCATATAAGACGGGTGACCTAGAGGAACCTGAACCAATTTCTTTGAAACCATATCTCTTAATAACTGCATCACTGAATGCCGGGGGATCCTGAAGAATGGGATCTTCAGCTTTCATTAAGCTGGACGCCCACTCAAAAGGCTCTCCTCTAAAGGAATATATCAGATAGAGCACAAGGTTCTCTGAAGTGATGCCCAGAAATGGTCTAGACAACAATACGGTGTAATAGTGTTTGTAAAGCGCCAGAAATTGGACTAAGTTCCCATCAAAGATTATAGATGTTGAGATATTAACAGAGTCAGGACTGCTTCCTTCCCATCTGACTGACTAGAGTGCTTTGCTAGGACCTGGTCACTACTGACCTTACTCGAGGCTGAGACTTTCTGAACCCCACCTGGGGCAGTGACTTTCTGAACCCCACCTGGGGCAGTGACCCTCGGAACCCCACCTGGGGCAGTGGCCCTCGAAACCCCACCCGGGGCAGTGACTTTCTGAGCCCCACCCGGGGCAGTGGCCCTCGGATCCCCACCCAGGGTAGGGACTTTCTGAACCCCACCCGGGGCAGTGGCCCTCAGAACCCCCTCTGGGGCAGTGGCCTTCGGGAACCCCGCTGGGGCAGTGGCCTTCGGGAACCCCGCTGGGGGCAGCACCTCGGATTCTTTTACTGGGACCGGGCCGTCAGCCTCCCTCTCTGGGACCGGGCCGTCAGCCTCCCTCTCTGGGACCGGGCCGTCAGCCTCCCTCTCTGGGACCGGGCCGTCAGCCTCCCTCTCTGGGACCGGGCCGTCAGCCTCCCTCTCTGGGACCGGGCCGTCAGCCTCCCTCTCTGAGTCGATAATTATCGAAACTTCTCCCGGGACTATGACTTCCGGGACTTTTGCTGAAGCTATAACCTTCAGAACCTCCACTAACGCTATGCCTCTTGAGTCCTTTCCTGGGGAAGCGACTTCTAGACCCTTCTCTGGGGCTGTGTCTCTCGAGACCCCACTTGGGGTTATTACTTCAAAGATCCCTTCTGGGGTTTTGCTTCTCGAGTTCCCTTCTAGAACTATGGTTTTAGACACCTTCTCTGGAGTTGCGCTTTTCAAGTCCCTACCTGGGGTAACAGCTTCTGAGACCCCTTCTGGTATGGAAACCTGAGCTATAATATTCGATGTCCCTCTATGACCCAGAGCATCGGGTACCGCTCCAGGACCCTGGGCATCGGGTACCGCTCCAGGACCCTGGGCATCGGGCACCACTCCAGGACCCTGGGCATCGGGCACCACTCCAGGACCCTGGGCATCGGGCACCACTCCAGGACCCTGGGCATCGGGCACCACTCCAGGACCCCGGGCATCGGGCACCACTCCAGGACCCCGGGCATCGGGCACCACTCCAGGGGTTTGCAACTCTGCTTCAACAGGAAAATCAAGAGAGGAGAGAAACATTCTCCTTTGGTTCCTGAATCTATTATGGGGCTCCCTAGCCCAAGGACCCCAATTATAGGACAGAGTTCTTTTTAGTGTGGGTTGTGTGACAAGTACCTCTGCCACAGTAGAGACATGAGTAGGTCTTGTATCCTGACTCAACTTGGCCAGAGGGCAGGACTTGTCACCACACTTTGGCTTGCGCAACTCACAAGTCTGCAGATAGTGGCCTAAACCCCCACAATATAGGCATATATTTAAGTTTCTGCGACGCAGACGCTCCTCTTCTGAGAGCCTGGGCCGCAGAAAACTTTTAAACTTTTTCTCTCCAACTGAACCTGAGGATTCTCTTGTCACCATATTGTGAGCAAGAGTCTCTTTAGAGGTAGATGAACTCTCAACGACTTCTGGCAAGATAAGCAAAATTTTAGTCAGAAGGTTTTGCAGTTGCTTTAAGGATTGCTGCAAAACTTCCAGTCGCTCAGGTTTCAAAGCACTGACAGCAGAGTTCAGGGCTGAGAGAGACGCCTGCAGGGCTTGCATAGTTGGCATAGGAGGATTTTAAACTAGACAAGACAAGACTAAACTAGACTAGACAAGACAAGACTGGACTGGAATTTTTTTTAAACTAGACAAGACAAGACTGGATTCTGCACACCGGACTGGATTCTGCACACCGGACTGGATTCTGCACACTGAATTCTAGACAGGACTGTATTCTAAACACCGGACTGAATTCTGCACACTGAATTCTAGACAGGACTGGATTCTAAACACCGGACTGGATTCTGCACACTGAATTCTAGACAGGACTGGATTCTAGACACCGGACTGGATTCTGCACACTGAGTTCTAGACAGGACTTGATTCTAGACAAGACACTGGACCAAAAAAGAAAAAACTACTATTTAGCTTTGTTTCTTTTTTGTTGTATGGCCGGTGATAATGTTACGTTCCTGGTGCTCAGAACAAGAGAGATGTTGCGTAGTGAGTCCAGAGCACCAGAACGTGACGCTGAAATAAGGTGTGGTATGGAAATAGCCCCTAGCAGCCTACCTCCATTGTTTCACCCGTGTGGTCAGTTCACGCCTGCGTGACTATGGTTTCTTGGGCCCACGGCAGCCGCGTTTGAAGGGCGGATTAGGTCTGCCCAACTCCGATGCCCCCAGGTTTTAGAGTGAGACAAGGCGTGAACCGAGACAGTATAATAACAAGGGGACCTCTAACTAAAGCAAACAGAAGGCTAGGGGCTACTAACAACCTTAAAACTAAAAACATGTGCGGCACGCCGCCAAAGGAAAAGAACAACAAAGGAAATGCTGTCCACACGCCGACACTATACTGTTGTGTACCGGCGGTGACAGCATATGCAGAACCCTCTGCAAAACACCAGTAACAGATATAACCAAGGAATGCAGCGGCCTAGGCCGACGGTCGCGGCAAAGCCGCTACTCACGGAACCGGTACAAATACTGGCAAACGGACAGAAACCCCCAACGTAGCCGACACAGGCTCTCAGAACCGGAGGACAGGCAGAATCCCAAACGACAGACCGGTGGACACCAAGAAGCCAGATACTCGACCAGGAACAGACAAAGCCACAGGACTTCTGGACAGGAACGCCTCACGGCAGGACATGGGATCAGACACTGGAACCGACACTGGAACCGACACTGGAACCGACACTGGAACCGACACTCAGGAACTGGCTCTAGACTATTAGTGATTACAGACACTGTGCTATTTCCCGGCTCTGGACAGATGGTAATTACAGGCACTGTGCTAGTTTCTGGCTCTGGGCAGTTGGTGATTATGGGCACTGTGCTATTTTCTGGCTCTGGGCAGTTGGTGATTACAGGCACTGTGCTAGTTCCTGGCTCTGGACAGTTGGTGATTACAGGCACTGTGGTATTTTCTGGCTCTGGGCAGTTGGTGATTACAGGCACTGTTTGCTAGTTCCTGTCTCTGGCCAGTTGGTGATTACAGGCACTGTGCTAGTTCCTGGCTCTGGCCAGTTGGTGATTACAGGCACTGTGCTAGTTCCTGGCTCTGGACAGTTCAAGATTACCGGCACTGGACTAGCTCCTGGCTCTGGGCAGTTGGTGATTAAAGGCACTGTGCTGGTTCCTGGCTCTGAGCAGTTGGTGATTAAAGGCATTGTTCTAGTTCCTGGCACTGGGCAAGGCACTGTTCTAGTTCCTGGCTCTGGACAGCTGGTGATTACAGGCACTGTGATAGTTCCTGGCTCTGGGCAGTTGGTGATTACAGGCACACTACTATATCCTGGATCTTGACAGTTGGTGATTACAGGCACTGTGTTAGTTCCTGGCTCTGGGCAGTTGGTGATTACAGGCACTGTGCTATTTCCTTGCTCCTGGCAATTGGTGATTACAGGCACTGTGCTAGTTCCTGGCTCCAGGCAATTGGTGATTACAGGCACTGTGCTGGTCCTGGCTCTGGACAGTTACTGATTACAGACCCTGTGCTAGTTCCTGGCTCTGGACAGTTGGTGATTACAAGCACTGTGCTAGTTCCTGGCTCTGGGCAGTTGGTGATTACAGGCACTGTGCTATTTCCTGGATCTGGACAGTAGGTGATTGCAGGTACTGCACTAGTTCCTGGCTCTGGGCAGTTGGTGATTACATGCACTGTACTAGTTCCTGGCTCTGGCCAGTTGGTGATTACAGGCACTGTGCTACTTCTTGGCTCTGGACAGTTGGTTATTACAAGTACTGTGCTATTTCCTGGATCTGGACAGTTGGTGATTACAGGCACTGTACTATTTCCTGGATCTGGGTAGTTGATTACAGGCACTGTACTAGTTCCTGGATCTGGACAGTTGGTGATTACAAGCACTGTGTTAGTTCCTGGCTCTGGGCAGTTGGTGATTTACAGGCACTGTGCTAGTTCCTGGCTCTAGACTATTAGTGATTACAGACACTGTGCTATTTCCTGGCTCTGGGCAGTTGGTGATTACAGGCACTGTACTAGTTTCTGGCTCTGTGCAGTTGGTGATTATGGGCACTGTGCTATTTTCTGGCTCTGGGCAGTTGGTGATTACAGGCACTGTGCTAGTTCCTTGCTCTGGACAGTTGGTGATTACAGGCACTGTGGTATTTTCTGGCTCTGGGCAGTTGGTGATTACAGGCACTGTGCTATTTCCTTGCTCCTGGCAATTGGTGATTACAGGCACTGTGCTAGTTCCTGGCTCCAGGCAATTGGTGATTACAGGCACTGTGCTGGTCCTGGCTCTGGACAGTTACTGATTACAGACACTGTGCTAGTTCCTGGCTCTGGACAGTTGGTGATTACAAGCACTGTGCTAGTTCCTGGCTTAAGGCAGTTGGTGATTACAGGCACTGTGCTAGTTCCTGGCTCTGGGCAGTTGGTGATTACAGGCACTGTGCTATTTCCTTGCTCTGGGCAGTTGGGGATTACAGGCACTGTACTAGTTTCTGGCTCTGGGCAGTTGGTGATTATGGGCACTGTGGTATTTTCTGGCTCTGGGCAGTTGGTGATTACAGGCACTGTTTGCTAGTTCCTGGCTCTGGCCAGTTGGTGATTACAGGCACTGTGCTAGTTCCTGGCTCTGGCCAGTTGGTGATTACAGGCACTGTGCTAGTTCCTGGCTCTGGACAGTTCAAGATTACCGGCACTGGACTAGCTCCTGGCTCTGGGCAGTTGGTGATTAAAGGCACTGTGCTGGTTCCTGGCTCTGGGCAGTTGGTGATTAAAGGCATTGTCCTAGTTCCTGGCACTGGGCAAGGCACTGTTCTAGTTCCTGGCTCTGGACAGCTGGTGATTACAGGCACTGTGATAGTTCCTGGCTCTGGGCAGTTGGTGATTACAGGCACTGTGCTATTTCCTTGCTCCTGGCAATTGGTGATTACAGGCACTGTGCTAGTTCCTGGCTCCAGGCAATTGGTGATTACAGGCACTGTGCTGGTCCTGGCTCTGGACAGTTACTGATTACAGACACTGTGCTAGTTCCTGGCTCTGGACAGTTGGTGATTACAAGCACTGTGCTAGTTCCTGGCTTAAGGCAGTTGGTGATTACAGGCACTGTGCTAGTTCCTGGCTCTGGGCAGTTGGTGATTACAGGCACTGTGCTATTTCCTGGATCTGGACAGTTGGTGATTGCAGGTACTGCACTAGTTCCTGGCTCTGGGCAGTTGGTGTTTACAGGCACTGTGCTATTTCCTGGATCTGGACAGTTGGTGATTGCAGGTACTGCACTAGTTCCTGGCTCTGGGCAGTTGGTGATTACAGGCACTGTACTAGTTCCTGGCTCTGGCCAGTTGGTGATTACAGGCACTGTGCTACTTCTTGGCTCTGGACAGTTGGTTATTACAAGTACTGTGCTATTTCCTGGATCTGGACAGTTGGTGATTACAGGCACTGTACTATTTCCTGGATCTGGGTAGTTGATTACAGGCACTGTACTAGTTCCTGGATCTGGACAGTTGGTGATTACAAGCACTGTGTTAGTTCCTGGCTCTGGGCAGTTGGTGATTTACAGGCACTGTGCTAGTTCCTGGCTCTAGACTATTAGTGATTACAGACACTGTGCTATTTCCTGGCTCTGGGCAGTTGGTGATTACAGGCACTGTGCTAGTTTCTGGCTCTGGGCAGTTGGTGATTATGGGCACTGTGCTATTTTATGGCTCTGTGCAGTTGGTGATTACAAGCACTGTGCTAGTTCCTGGCTCTGGACAGTTGGTGATTACAGGCACTGTGCTAGTTCTTGGCTCTGGACAGTTGGTGATTACAAGCACTGTGGTTTTTCCTGGCTCTTGGCAGTTGGTGATTACAGGCACTGTGTGCTAGTTCCTGGCTCTGGCCAGTTGGTGATTACAGGCACTGTGCTAGTTCCTGGCTCTGGACAGTTGGAGATTACCGGCACTGTACTAGCTCCTGGCTCTGGACAGTTGGTGATTAAACGTACTGTGCTGGTTCCTGGCTCTGGGCATGTGGTGATTAAAGGCACTGAACTATCTCCTGGCTCTGGGCAGTTGGTGATTACAGGCACTGTGCTAGTTCCTGGCTTTGGGCAGCTGGTGATTACAGTCACTGTACTATTTCCTGGCTCCGGGCAATTGGTGATTACAGGCACTGTGCTAGTTCCTGGCTCTGGGCAGTTGGTGATTACAGGCACTGTGCTAGTTTCTGGCTCCAGAAAAAGTGGTGATTGCAGGCACTGTGCTGGTCCTGGCTCTGGACAGTTACTGATTACAGGCACTGTGCTAGTTCCCGGCTATGGACAGTTGGTGATTTATGGTACTGTGCTAGTTCCTGGCTCTAGACTATTAGTGATTACAGACACTGTGCTATTTCCTGGCTCTGGACAGTTGGTGATTACAGGCACTGTGCTAGTTACTGGCTCTGGGCAGTTGGTGATTATGGGCACTGTGCTATTTTCTGGCTCTGGGCAGTTGGTGATTACAGGCACTGTGCTAGTTCCTGGCTTTGGACAGTTGGTGATTACAAGCACTGCTATTTCCCGGCTCTGGACAGTTGGTGATTACAGGCACTGTGCTAGTTTCTGGCTCTGGGCAGTTGGTGATTATGGGCACTGTGCTATTTTCCGGCTCTGGGCAGTTGGTGATTACAGGCACTGTGCTGGTTCCTGGCTTTGGACAGTTGGTGATTACAAGCACTGTGGTATTTCCTGGCTCTGGGCAGTTGGTGATTACAGGCACTGTTTGCTAGTTCCTGGCTCTGGGCAGTTGGCAATTACAGGCACTGTGCTAGTTCCTGGCTCTGGACATTTGGTGATTACCAGCACTGTGTTAGTTCCTGGCTCTGGGCAGTTGGTGATTACAGGCACTGTTTGCTAGTTCATGGCTCTGGGCAGTTGGTGATTACAGGCACTGTTTGCTAGTTCATGGCTCTGGGCAGTTGGTGATTACAGGCACTGTGCTAGATCCTGGCTCTGGCCAGTTGGCGATTACAGGCACTGTGCTAGTTCCTGGCTCTGGACAGTTGGTGATTTAAGGCACTGTGCTGGTTCCTGGATCTGGACAGTTGGTGATTACAGGCACTGTGATAGTTCCTGGTTCTGGGCAGTTGGTGATTACAGGCACACTACTATATCCTGGATCTGGACAGTTGGTGATTACAGGCACTGTGTTAGTTCCTGGCTCTGGGCAGTTGGTGATTACAGGCACTGTGCTAGTTCCTGGCTCTGGACAGTTGGTGATTACAAGCATTGTGCTAGTTCCTGGCTCTAGGCAGTTGGTGATTACAGGCACTGTGCTAGTTCCTGGCTCTGGGTAGTTGGTGATTCCTGGCACTGTGCTATCTCCTGGATCTGGACAGTTGGTTATTGCAGGTACTGCACTAGTTCCTGGCTCTGGGCAGTTGGTGATTACAGGCACTGTACTATTTCCTGGCTCTTGGCAGTTGGTAATTACAGATATAATGCTATTTCCTGGCTCTGGACAGTTGATTACAAGTACTGTGCTATTTAATGAATCTGGACAGTTGGTGATTACAGGCACTGTACTACTTCCTGGCTTTGGACAGTTGGTGATTACAGGCACTGTGCTATTTCCTGGCTCTGGGCAGTTGGTGATTACAGGCACTGTGCTATTTCCTGGATCTGGGCAGTTGGTGATTACTGGCACTGTACTACTTCCTGACTCTGGGTAGTTGGTGATTACAAGCACTGTGCATCTTCCTGGATTTGGACAGTTGGTGATTACAGGCACTGCACTATTTCCTGGATCTGGGTAGTTTATGATCACAGGCACTGTGCTAGTTCCTGGCTCTGGGTAGTTGGTGATTACAGGCACTGTGCTAGTTCCTGGCTCTTGACAACTTATGATTACAGGCACTGTGCTAGTTCCTGGCTTTGGGCAGCTGGTGATTACAGGCACTGTGCTATTTCCTGGCTCTGGGCAATTGGTGATTACAGGCACTGTGCTAGTTCCTGACTCTGGACAATTGGTTATTACAGGCACAGTAT
This sequence comes from Pseudophryne corroboree, assembly GCF_028390025.1. Lineage (NCBI taxonomy): Eukaryota > Metazoa > Chordata > Amphibia > Anura > Myobatrachidae > Pseudophryne > Pseudophryne corroboree. The sequence goes on along the minus strand of NC_086453.1, from coordinate 90,027,145 downwards.
AGGATCAAAACAAAGGTTGAACTCTATGGACATCTTGTCTTTTTTCCACCTCACTATGTTTCTATGCCCTATAAAAGTGCCCTAGTTCATTTTCTGAGCCATAGTAGAGCCTTATTTAATGTAATACCCCATAGCAGTGCCCTAGTTTATTTTATGAATTGCAGTAGTGCTTAAGTTCACCCTATGTCACATTTCAGAGCTGCCAGTATACATTATGCCGCACAGTATCCTCAATTCACATTATGATAAATAGTGCTCCCTGTTCATATTGTGCCTCATTACAGTGCCCCGGTTCATATTATATAACATTAAAATGCCAGTTCGTTTTATACCACACTACAATGAGCAGGTCCAGGGACTTACCTAGATATATTGCAGGCCCCAAGCAAAAAGTTTGAAAGGACCCCTACGTACTACCCAATGGCGAAAAATGTATATAACTCATGTAACTGTGACAGGGACGGTGGGCTCCTCTCAGCTCTGGGCCCCATAGCAGCTGCACTGCCTGCACCTATGGTAGCTACGCCCTGGTACAGCAGTCAATCTGTCTCTAACACTGTGCTAGATTTGAGGATCTGAATGTACAGTCATTGGCGTTTCTATAATGGGTGCAATGTGTGCGGTGCACACGGGCCCCTGGGTCCAGGGGGAGCCCACACTGCACCCATTTAAATACTTACCTTACCGGAGTCCAGCGGTGGGCGAAGCGTCCGCGACTGAAATCACCTCCAAAATGGGTAGCCAAATTGGTCTCCGCGTCATGGCGGGCGCCATGTTTCCGGAGACCTGCGCATGTGCAGTAGACTCCGGCACATTGCCGGAGTCTACAGCTCCGTTCAGAGGAGGGGGCCCACCTGGAGGTGCACACGGGCCCCCTCCTCTGTAGAAACTCCCCTGTGTACAGTACATTGTTTTTGTTATGTCATGTTTGGGCGATCCTATTATCAGGAAGATTTCTATTCCGTGGTTAGCTAGCTGGGTTTTTGTAGAGAGCACAAATATACAAATGCCCCAAAATATTATAGTCTTGAACGGTTGACATATGCATTATAAACTAGAAGTATTTTGAAAGATGTAGAACATTGTTTATAAGAAGAAAAAAAAAGAATCAGGCAACATGATGGGTAACTACAAGTCTCAGCATGTCTTGCCATACTTCCATAGGGCATTCAGGTTAGAAAAACAATTTTGGTGACAGAATCTGTGCTCAGGAAACCTTTGAAGTGAAAATAAAACCAAGATACCAGGCTTTGCAATGAATGTGAAGGCCACTCAATTTTCAGCTCCAACCCGCCAACACATAGTGGCTTACAAAAGCTGCCACCTCACAAATATAGCCCCAGAATTCTTTGTAAGATACAGTACCTCTATAGGATACCTTCCGACAAAATGCAAAGGAAAATATGCACTCTCTTCTATCGGCCGATCCTTCATCAGGGGTCTGATGATTAAGTTATCCAACTCACCGTTAGTTGCGGTGATGGACACATAATTCCAGGAGTTATTTAATATTGCTCTGGTGCTTGGATAGCTGCTCCTAAAAGCAGCAGTCCATCCCCCATAACACCCCCCCCCCCCCCTCCCCTGCTCCATCAGTATCACTTCTAAAGTGGTAGCAGTAATACTTACCGATGCCCATCAGGACAACTGAGCATGCATGACCTGAGGTTACCTAAGTTCATGCATGCTCATAGCCAAAGATCTGGCTTTCTGGTGCCAATGGAGGAATCTGCTTGGATAATGGGGGTCATTCTGAGTTGTTCGCTCGTTGCCGATTTTCGCAACGGAGCGATTAAGGCAAAAATGCGCATGCGCATAGTACGCAGTGCGCATGCGCATGGTACGCAGTGCGCATGTGCTAAGTATTTTAGCACAAAACTTAGTAGATTTACTCACGGCCGAACGAAGAATTTCCATCGTTGAAGTGATCGGAGTGTGATTGACAGGAAGTAGGTGTTTCTGGGCGGAAACTGACCGTTTTCTGGGAGTGTGCGGAAAAACGCAGGCGTGCCAGGATAAAACGCAGGAGTGTCTGGAGAAACGGGGGAGTGGCTGGCCGAACGCAGGGCGTGTTTGTGACGTCAAACCAGGAACGGAATGGGCTGAGCTGATCGCAGTGTAGGAATAAGTCTCGAGCTACTCAGAAACTGCTAAGAATTTTCTATTCGCAATTCTGCTAATCTTTCGTTCGCAATTCTGCTATGCTAAGATACACTCCCAGAGGGCGGCGGCCTAGCGTGTGCAATGCTGCTAAAATCTGCTCGCGAGCGAACAACTCGGAATGAGGGCCACTAAATCATTATTCCCCCTAATCAGGTACTATAGGAGGCTAAAATGTCACTGACTGAGGGCAGAATGTACAATACGATATAAAGGGTTATCAGTTGTTTGGCCTAACACGATAATTAGAGGACAGCCATTGTTGCTATTCAATTTTTTGGGGAGCCCTTTAATTATCGCGATTCTTGTGCCCAGTTAGATAGGGTTTAGTCACCTACAGTGGAAAAACTCGTCTAAACTAATGGGCGTAACAGAGAAACGTCCTGTTTGGTTGCCCAAAAAGCTGACTTTTCACCCATTTCTGCCCGCAGCCTCCGGAGTTGTGAGCTGAGATGTGACTGCTGCGGCTAATGGGCGTCTGATCGGAGAAACACTTGAACAGCTCCGATAGACACCCATTAGTTAAAACACTCTCGGCAACAATTAAATAGCCCCCAAAGTAAAAGACGTAAAGTAAAAGAAGGAAATTACAATGGGACTGCTGTACATTAAATGACCATGAAAATAAAACATTTTTTTAACCTCATAATATACCAACCTCTGGATGCTCTCCTCCTAATTTGCAGTTTTCTTATCTGACAAACTTGCTGGTGTAACTGGGGGCCTGTCTTCATAGTAGCATAGCTAAAGCCCCCAGGGCCACAGTGAGAATGTGAACCAGAGCAGATGGCAAATTATACAGTGAGATAACGTCTGATTTCTGTAAGGAATTCTGTGCTGCAATGACATCCAATTCTCCGAACTTACAAAGCCTCCTATAACTGCTGAGCAGGCCATGCTGGAACTTTACAGTTACAAAGAGAGCAACAGAACTGCAGCCCTTGAGCGTCAATGTAATTGCTACCCATATAGCAAGCGATGCATTTATATCTTAAGCAGAGCAGGCGAGCATGCAAATGAATGCACACTAGGCTGATCAGGTTGCAAATACCCCTTACCCGTTCTCATTCTCACACCTGAAGAGGGCGAAGGGAAGCATAGACACTACATTGTAAGAATTGTGTGACCAAGGGGAACATTTACTAAGCAGTGATGAGTGGAGAAGTGAGCCAGTAGAGAAATTTCCCCATCAACCAATCAGCAGCTCTGTATCATTTTATAGATGTTACTTCAGTGCTGATTGGTTGCCATGGGCAACTTCTCCACTGGCTCACTTCTCCGCTCTTATCACTGCTTAGTAAATGTACCCCCAATGTTTTGTTCATAAGTTTGTAAATCCAGTCATCAGGACACAGAGACATGTGAGTTCACTGCTGTGCTGCTTTATTCTCTCACCAACTCCAGGCACACTGCACACTGGACCACCCACTTCCCAGCATCCCCCTGGTCCTAGGGACCATCACTGAAGATTCAGGCTTACACATATTAGTAAGGGAGTGTCTCCAAATATTAAGCATTCTAATACGCTAACATCACATCCTCTTTTCTTTAAAGATAAGCCCTGTACGCTTCAATGCAACAATTAACAACATCATATTAAGAACATCATCTAACACGTTTCAATGAGTCTCTCAGGTCTGCGTATTTCCCTTTTGGGTCTTTCATACACAGTCTGTGTTTCATCTACCATGTTGGACCTTTCTAGAATCGTGGTTTGTTCACCATTAAGAGGATCATCATACATGTCAGATGAAGGGTATTCTTCAGTCATGTTGTCTTCATTATGGTTAGGTTGAGATATTAAATCCACCCGATTTCTTCTTACTTCCGTTCCATGCTCTGTGCGTATAGTATAAGATCTTGGTGCTATTTGTGCTTGCACAATACCTTTCTGCACCCAAATACCTTTCTCATGATCTCTGAGACAGACTTGGTCACCCGATTTTAGATCAGATAAGCTTTTTGCTCGCCTGTCATGGAACAGTTTCTGTTTCGCCTGTTGACGTTCCTCACTCAGTCTGACCAACGCTCAGTTATGTGTGTTAAGCAGTTCATCATGTATCGGGAGATTTGCTCTAATCCTCCTTCCCATCAGCATTTGTGCAGGAGAAAGTCCATTCTGTAAAGGTGTACTGCGGTAGATTAAAAGACTTTTGTAGAAATCTTCTTTACCTTCTTGAGCTTTTTTCATGAGACTCTTTACAGTTTTTACTGAACTTTCCAACCAACCCATTTGAGCGTGGATAGTGGGGACTTGACGTAGTATGGACAAATTCCCACTTATCAGCAAATTGTCTAAATTCAGCACTGGAAAACTGAGGACCATTGTCAGTGAACACTTTCATAGGAACACCATGCCTTGCAAAGATTGACTTCATGCAATTGATTACGGCTTTACTAGTAGTTGTATGTAGTGTCTTCACCTCAGGGTAGTTAGAGTAATAATCAGTCACGACAATGTACGTTTTCCCATTACAATCAAACAAATCTGCACCAACTTTCTGGTACGGTCTCTCTGGCACTGCGTGAGGACTCAGTGGCTCAACTTGTTGTTTCGGTCTATACGTAAGACATAATTCACATGTAGCTATAGTCTGTGCTATGTCTTGGTTCATTCTTGGCCAATACATAACTTCACACGCTCTCCGCTTACATTTTCCTTCTCCTAAGTGGCCTTCATGTATCTTGCACAGCATCGTTTTTCTTAGTCGTGCAGGTATGACAAACCTATTGCCTTTGTAAATAATACCATCGACAACTGTAAGGTCACTGCGGTACATCCAATAATCATGGATAGACAGCGGGCACGCATGTTTTTCTGCTGGCCAACCTTTCAGAATGATATCTTTCAACACTTTCATTGTGTCATCTGTCTCAGTTTCTTTCCTAATCTGTTCTTGTCTTGCAAGAGACACTGGTAGAGAAGCTACGATCAAATGAACATAGGCTTCTATCTCTTCATCCATCAGACTCTTGGAACCTTCACTTTTGTCCACAGCACGAGAAAGTGTATCAGCAATGTACATGTATTTGCCGGGACAGTACAGCAAGTGTACATCATATTTCTGTAGTCTGATAAGCATTCGTTGAATTCTCATGGGACAGTCATGTAATGATTTAGTCATGATAGCTATCAATGGCTTGTGGTCAGTTTCCACTGTAAATGTTTGACCATACACAAACTGATGAAATCGCTCACATGCATATGTGATTGCTAGAAGTTCTTTTTCTATCTGAGCATACCTTGTTTCAGCACTTGTCAGTGCTCTTGATACATAGATTACTGGTTGCCATGTATCCTCATGTTCTTGTAACAGCACTGAGCCTAGGCCAAATTGTGAAGCATCTGCTGAAATTCTTATTCTTTTCACAGGATCAAAGAATTTTAGCACTGGTTGCTCTGTAATGATCTGTTTCAAGTTTTGCCAACTTTCTTCTTGTTCATGTGACCACATCCACTCGTTATCTTTGTCCAACAACCATCTAAGAGAAGCTGTTCGTTCAGAGAGTTGAGAAATAAACTTTCCTAAGTAAGTAATCATTCCTAGGATTCTTCTGACGTCGTCTTTGTTGTTAGGACGTTCCATGTTCACTATGGCTGATATTTTCCTTGGGTCTGGTTTTACACCTTGATCCGAGACCACGTCGCCCATAAAGGTAAGTGTATTCATGCCAAATTCACATTTGTCCTTGTTTAGCTTTAGATTCACTTTCTTGACAAGTTCCATTACTTGTCTCAATCTAGAATCAAGTTCTTCCTTTGTAGATCCCCAGACAATAATGTCATCCATCATTGTTTCAACACCTGGAATATGTTCAAAAATCATGTGTATCTTTTTGTGATATACTTCTGGAGCAGACAATATTCCATATGGTAGTCGAAGAAATCTGTATCGACCTTCTGGTGTATTAAATGTACAAAGCTTTGAGCAGGCCTCATCTAGCTTCATTTGCCAGAATCCTGAAGATGCGTCCAATTTACTGAACCATTTTGCTCCCGCAAATTGCGACATGATTTCATCTCTGGTTGGTAGTTTGAAATGTTCTTGTTTAATAGTTTTGTTTAAATCTCTGGGGTCTAGACGTATTCAGAGTTGTCCATTTTTCTTTTCAACAATTACTAAGGAGCTTACCCATTCAGTAGGCTCATCAACTTTCTGTATCACACCCAAGGCTTCCATGCGATTTAACTCTTGTTTCAGTTTTTCTCTCAGCGCAAACGGCACTTTTCTACAGGGGTGTATCACTGAAGAAACTTGTGTATCTATATTTATTTTATGCTCTCCAGGCAAACAACCTAGACCTTCAAACAAGTCTCTGTATTCTGTAAACATCAATTTGCAGTCATCTTCTACTTGTGATGTCACCATAAAATCTTTCTTTAGCAAGCTTAGTTTCTCACAGGAACTTAATCCAAGAATCGGTTGCACATTTTTATCCACAATCAGTAGAGATGTTTTAAACTGTTGTCCCTTATATTTCAGTGTCACTAAGCATGTACCTTTCACAGGAATTTCCTCCCCAGTGTACCCTGTAACTTTCACTTTGGCTGGGTGAATTTTAGGTTTTACTCTAAAAGTCTTATAGTCTTGAAATGATATTAAATTCACCTGCGCACCAGTATCAAGCTTAAAGGGAATGACAATCTCGTTCACAGTGAAAGGGACAATCCATTCTTTCTTATCTGCACTGCAAAGTTCAATGCAATCCACAAAGAATTCATCTGTTTGTTTAACAGCATGCACTTTGGTTGTTTTACTTTTAATTTTACAGCATTTGGCAAAGTGATTAAGTCTACCACATTTCATGCAGATTTTACCATAAGCAGGGCACATTTTAGGATTGTGAGCATTTCCACATCTACTACAAATTTCCTTACTAGACTGTGGCTTAGACTGCTTCATTCTTGAGAATGGAGGTTTGCATGGCTCTGTTTTCTGCACTACATGCACATCAGCTTCCTTGTGTAACTTTTTGGCTTGAAATCTAGTTATTTCTGCAGATCTACACATAGCCACTGCCTTTTCTAGTGATAGGTCTTGCTCTCTCAGCAGTCTCTCTCTGAGTCCATTATCAGGTATTCCACAAACAATACGATCTCTAATCAGTGAATCCTTTAAATCACCAAACTCACAGGTTTTAATGAGTGATTGCAGCTCTGTAACATACTGATCAAATCCATCTACAGACTTCTGATCACATGTGAAAAACTTATATCTTTCATATGTCACATTTTTCCTTGGCACAAAGTAATCTTCAAACTTTTGCATTATAGAAGATAGCACCATATTCTGCCCCTCAGCAAACTGAAACTAGTATAAATGTCCAGCACATCCTCTCCTATCACATGGAGGAAAATGGATGCCTTTGTTTTGTCAGCCTCTGAATCAGCTCCACATGCAGCAAGATATATATTAAACCTTTGCTTAAATCTTTTCCAGTTTTCAGACAAGTTACCAGACATCAGCATGCCGGTTGGAGGAGCTAGTTTATCCATGGTTACTCACTGTTTGAAGATAGGAGCACACGGCAGGTTTTGCAGACAGAGTATCACAGCCACAGACTTCTGCAAGATTCTTTCACACTCTGAGAGCACTAGCAGTCCAAGTTAAACTTCTTCTGACTCCATTTTTTGTTTATAAGTTTGTAAATCCAGTCATCAGGACACGGAGACATGTGAGTTCACTGCTGTGCTGCTTTATTCCCTCACCAACTCCAGGCACACTGCACACTGGACCACCCACTTCCCAGCATCCCCCTGGTCCCAGGGACCATCACTGAAGATTCAGGTTTACACAGATTAGTAAGGGAGTGTCTCCAAATATTAAGCATTCTAATAAACTAACATCACACCCAAGTCCTGCAGTCTGTAATACACACAGATACTAACTGCTGAGAGCTTACATGTGGTTCCTGCAGTAAAGCCATGGGCGTAGGGAGGGAGGTTCCAGTGGAGCTCAAGCTCCAGGCACCCAAGATAGTACAGGGCGCTGCAGCTTGACTCCGCCGGAACCTCCGCCTGGCTGCACTCAGCTCGCTGCCGCAGCTGTCGGTCACTGACAGCTGAGAGCCTGAGCTGCGTCAGCTCTCTACCTCCCTCCCTCCTCCCGTCTGCCCCTCCACATTCCATGACTTGCGTGTGATGTCGTGAACTCACACGCACGGGCGTCTGACGTTATGACGTCAGACAGGGCGGAGAAGTGGCCAGACTCCGAGGGACTGCGGAGATGGAGTAGCAGCAGCGGCAGCAGCAGTCGGGATGCAGGAGTGGGGCAGGTGAGTATTGTGGGGTTTTTTGTTGTTTTTCTTTAGTGTTTGTAAGCGGCGCTACCAGGGGGCACAGCTACATTGGGCACAATTACTCTGGGCACAGCTACAGGATGCACAACTACTGGGAGCAAATCTACACGGGGCACAACTACTGGGGGCACAGCTACAAGGGGCACAGCTACTCTGGGCACAGCTATAGGGGCACAGCTACAGGGGACACAACTACTCTAGGCACAGCTACAGGGGGCACATCTACTGGGAGCAAATCTGCAGGGGACAAATCTACAGGGGGCACAGCTACAGGGGGTACAACTACTGGGTCCATAACTACAGGGGGCATAACTGTGGCCACGCCCCTTCCCTATGAAGCCACGCTCATTTTTTTTGCTGTGCCCTCGGCGCGCACTATGTTTGATCTAGGGGTGTGTGGGGGGTGCCAAAGGAAACTTTCGCCCTGGATGCCACAAGGTCTAGAACCGGCCCTGGTGGACATGCCCCCAATTTAGTACAGGGGAGGGGGCACTGAAACATTCCTTGCTCCAGGCACCATGACACCTTGCTACACCTTTGAGTAAAGCCACTCACCACTGCCCCCTTATGCTGTAAAAAATAATTTCAAACGGTCTACTGAGCATTCACTTGCAAGTTTGGCTGCATAGACCAGTGTTTTCTAAATCCAGTCCTCAAGGAACTCTGACAGTGCATGTTTTCCAGGTCTCCTCACAGAATCACAGATGAAACAATTAGTACCATCTGTGTATCTTTAAAATGTGTCAGTTAGTAATGAATACACCTGTGCTTCAGAATGGCGTATGGAAAACATGCAATTTTAGGGTATCCTGAGGACTGGAGTTGGGAAACACTGGCCACAACAACTGAAGCCTTGCACAGTTGGGAGAAGAGAAGCAGGACAGAGATACAGTACTGTGATCAGATTGGGGTGTGTGAAAAAAAATTATACAGTATATTATGGCTTACTAGTTGTATCATTCATTCTGTAGCCTATTAAGATATCTTGACTGTAAGACAGTCCCTTAGAATCATGGCTGTCCCATCTAAATTGGTAGTTAGAATATATAACACATAGCTAATGCTATAATGTATAAGGCGCCCATTATTTTATTGTGATGACACTTTACCATATAGGGGTATATTCAATAACTGTCGGAAGCTGCCGTCTTGTCGGAAAGACGGCAGCTTCCGACAGTTTTAGGTCGGAAGGAGTTCCGACCTATTCATTATGGCCTCATTTATTCCGACAAGTCGGGAAACCCGACTTGTCGGAATGCTGTCGGAATGCACGTTGATCGGCGGCTTCAGCCGCGATCAGCGTGCATTGTCGGAAGCGGGGCCAAACCCGACAGGTTTTAGCCCCGTTTCCGACAATCTCAGTCCGACTTTAAAAAAAGTCGGATTGAGATAAGTGAGCTGAGAGCAGGAGAAGGGGGAGCAGCAGGGAGAGCAGGAACCCAGCGGCAGCGTCCACCCGGCTCCAGCAAGTGAGGTCCCGCTTGCTGGAGCCGGGTGGATGCTGCCGTGAGCCTTCTGCAGCTGCCGCTGCTCCCCCGTCTCCTCTCCTCCCCATCCGCTCCATCTCCCCCGCTGGGCTGCCATCCACTCCTCCTGGCTGGTTGTCACCCTCTTCTCCTGGCGGGCTGTCTTCAACTCATCCCTCTGTGCTGTGATCACCTCCTCCTGGCGGGCTGTCATCATCTCATCTTCTCTGGCGGGCTGTAGCTACCTCCTCCCGTTTGGCCGTCCCCATCGTCCCGGCCTGTCATCAATTCCTCCCAGCGGAGATGCTGACATCTCCTCCCACCGGGCCGTGAGTGCCTCCTCCCGGCGGGCTGTTAGTACCCCCTCCCGGCGGGCTGTAACCACCTCCTCCTGGCACTCCTCCCGGCGCAGCAGACAGCTCGCTCCCCCAGGCACCGCTGGCAGCAGCAGCAGGCCATAACAACGGGAGCGCCCAAATCCAACAGTCGGATTTGGCTGCTCTTTGAATAGGGGTTGTCAGGTCCATTCCGACAACTGCATTTCGGAATGGACCCGACTCTTATTGAATATACCCCATAATTGCTGACCTGATTTTGTATTATGATTGTGGAGGAAAGGCGCTACCAAACGCCAGCTCTAGTCAATAATTCTATACCACAAAAACTGAGGAGGGGACTGAACAACCACCTCCTAACTGTATAAACCGCCTTGTGTAGGACCCACCACTCCTTACATTGGCAAAGCATGGACGATCCCGCAGGAGTACAACCATTGTCCACTCGCAGGTGAAGGACACACTTGCCGTCTTTCCAAAGGAAGGTGCCCCCAATGACCACTTATGCCCAAATTTACCGCTGGCTGGTAGCGACTTCCTGCCCATCTGGCCTTTAATAGCCAACTATCAAATTGTAGAACAATGAAAGAGAGCTGCCAAAAACAAAGTCAAAATAGATCATGGAGGGTAGGAGGGGCTTCCAAATGGCAAGAGGAAGTCAGAAGCACATGACTCAACACTATATACCCCTATACTGCTGACACCCACAACTTCTCTGATAGGCAAACTAGAAAAACCTGTAACCAATAATAAAAAACCTGCTACAAAATCTACCTAGCAACTATACTGTCATCTTAACAAACTCACAAAAAAATCAGGGCTCTTATATGGCTTTGTGCCTAGTCAGTCCTCAGCTATTCTAATCGCCCATTATTTTATTGTGATGACACTTTACCATATAATTAAGTTAGCTTAACAAACTTCAAATAAAGACACAGACACCAACTGCTAGATTTAAAGGTCAACTGGTATTTATTGAATTTACCTGATTTTGTATAATGATTGTGGAGGATGGCAAAAGAAATGCGCTACCAAACGCCAGCTCTAGTCAATAATTCTATACCTCAAACACTGAGGAGGGGACTGAACAACCACCTCCTAACTGCATAACCCGCATTGTGCAGGACCCACCACTCCTTACACTGCCAAAGAATGGACGATCTCGCAGGGGAATGACCATTGTCCACTCGCAGGGGAAGGACGCACTCACCGTCTTTCCAAAGGAAGGTGCCCCACAATGACCACTTATGCCCAATTTGACTGCTGGCTGGTAGCGACTTCCCGCCACACAAGGTTTTACCAAAACCGCAGCCGCCATCCAAACCCAACAGAAAAACCATATCCTACCTTCTACTCTATCGCTCCAAAAAGTCCCTCCAGGAAAACACCCCGTACCGGACGCCATCATCCATATAAAACGGTCTGTTCCATAGAACCAGTATCGGGTGCCTGACCCGTACACCGCCCATGGCAGTGACAAACACAGAAATCACGGATTTGACTTTCTTCCTAGCTTTCTCAATGGCAGAAAACTGAACAGCACCTCTCCAGTGAAAATGGGGTATAATCTCAGACCAGACAAAATGAACTTCAGGCCAATGGCAACGCAAAGCGACCAAGACTGCCTTGATGCTCATTATAAGATCTATGCCCTTCACGCGACCCATATCCTTCCCACCTAGTTGGATGACCAGCCAGTCGGGGCGGCCCTACCGGCGCTCATGCCTAAAAAGAAGACTAAATAAATCACACCAGTGCAGGCCAACTAACCAACCTGTTACCTATGAAATCTGACGACCTACTAGCCATGGGGTGCCTCTCCACCCCAAAAATATAAGAATGGCCAACTAGCCAAATCTGCTTCATAGCATCCATGAGTGCTGCAAAACAGAAACCCTAAACATCAGAAAATTGCCTATAAACAGTAGTGCAATAAAAGATAACATACTATAAACCAGAACCCAAGTGAAGGAGAAAACTCAAAAAACCTCCTGTGGACCTAAGCCATTTGTAATCAGGCCCCCTCGGAGAAAAATTTAAAAATTCACTTCACACCCTCAATTCCTGAATGCTAGCCGTTCAAAAACTGACGGGTAAACAGAATTTTTGGGTTAGCGCAACAGGCGCAAACTAAAGCTCATCTAAACGAATATAGGACTTGTAGGAGGCCGACCTCCAGTGACCCAAAGCCTGACTAGTCGCCGCTGAAGAACCGCCAGCCACGGCATGTGTAGCCGCCCCAATCCGAAAGGAATGGGTACTATACTCCTTACCCCATAAACCCAAGGCCACCAAGCAATGAGCAATACTGCTGCAAACTGAAACTTGGTAAGGAGAACGGAAACAGCATGCACCAAAAATTGGCCTCCCCCTGGAGGGCGCACCTTAACAACAGGACTGAGCAAACATCCCTATCTTCGTGCGCTCTAAGCAACACCCAATGACCACGGCCAGCCTGTTCCGTTTTAGAACGCACAATCTTGCAAAGAACCAACTCCTCTCTCAGCAAAGCATTAGCGAAAAGCAGGCCAGAATCAACAGATGAGTTACTACACGCCACTAGCTCACTAATCCTGAAAGCCCTGAAAAAAGCAAACGAAAAGACCAACCTTAAAAGCAAAACCTCAAAACTGGACGCAGCCACACTAGGACGCACAGCCAACAATTTCTGCAAACGTGTTAATTCAATGGGTTTGCGAGAATCTGCCGGTGCAAGCCGTTCCCTCAAACAACCCTTGAGCACCTTAGAAAGCACAAAAGACCTGGTGGGGGTGACCTGCTGCAGCAGTCTAGCATGAAGCGAAATTCCCGCAAGGGCAGACGCCATCGCAGCCTTAGGTCTCCCCTCCCTATAATGGCCACACACAAATGCCAGCAAGCACTGCTCTGAAGACTTACCCACGTGAGTGTACCTACTCAGATACAACATCCAATCACGCCAAGCCACCTCATACACCCTACGGAGCTAAATATTTCTTTGCCAATGCCGCTAAACCGACTCGATAATCTGCAATATATAAGGCAGACACGGTGAACCGACACCAACAAACGGAATTTATCAAACTCAAAGCGAGACAAGGCATCCTTTATCCTGTTGTCGATGCCGAGAACATGAAGTGCAGTGACATTTATTTTGTTACGCAGGCACTTGAGGACCAAATGCCGCAGGAGACGGAAAGCATGGGGGGAGGAAGAATACTGGTTATTGATACTGTGTACTATACACATGTTGTCGCTACGGAACACGATGTTCCGATCCGACAACCTGACAGCTCCTAACTCCACTGCAACAATTATTGGAAAAAGTTCCAACAAGAGGAGGTTTCTAGTGAAACTCCGGGAGACCCAAGAGGCCGGCCAGGGCTCAGGACACCATTCGTTACAGAAAAAGGCACCGAAATCACTAGAGCCGGCGGCGTCAGTAAACAGCTGGATGCAGCTATTAAAACAACGCCGCAATGGCCACAAAACGTCAAGGTTAAAAGAAACCAAGAATGAGGACCAGACCCAGAGATCATCTCTGATCTCAAGGGAAAGGTAAATGGTATGCTGAGGCCTGACCGTCCCGGCCGTGGCCCTCTCAAGTTTGCGGCAAAAAACTCTCCCCATGGGGATGATTCTGTACGCAAAATTGAAAGAGCCCAACAAAGATTGAATCTGTTTAAGCCTAACCCTGCGCCTGCCTAAGCAATCTTTGATGAGGCCTAGAAGCTTCTGGACCTTGTCAGCCGGCAGGCGACATCAACCAATGGCAATATCTATCTCGATGCCGAGATAACTAAGACAGCACGTGGGCCCTTCCATCTTATCGTGAGCTACAGGAACCCCTAGAACCTCAAACAACCCAATCGCAGAGCTCAAGATATCTCCACAAACTGAGCTGTCCCCCGGGCCTACCAGGAGAAAATCATCAAGGTAGTGCGCAACTCCGGGGTGGCCGGAAGCAGTCTGAATGCACCAAATGCAAGAAAGTACTGAATTTCTCACAATAGGTACAGGAGACAGAACAGCCCATGGGCAAGCACCTATCAACATAAAAGTCTCCCAAAAAGTTTCCCAATAATAATAATAATAATAAAAGTTTTCCAATCAGAAACATGTAAACCGCAGGGAATTGGGGTGCAAGGGGAGCAGGCGAAAAGCGGACTCAACATCCAGTTTAGCCATGGGAGACTCTGGACCAAAATCCCAGACTATCCGGAGAGCCTTATCAAATGATTGATAACGCACCCGGCAAACCGCCTCAGGTATCGCATCATTGACCGAACCACTATGTGGGTGCTATAAATGCTGGATAAAGAGGAACTTACCCGGGGTCTTCTTAGGCACCACCCCTAAAGGGGAAATGCCCAAGCCGGGCAAAGGGGGAAAGGAGAAAGGACCGCACATGCGGCCCAACTGCATCTCAGCCTCGACCTTGTCCCTCACCACCTGCGGAAATTCGCGGCCCAATTTCAAATTCCTGCACGCAACGACATGCACAGAATCAGAAATGGCCAGGCGGAAACCAAATCTAAACCACTACTTGCCGAACTGACACACATTGTTAGGGGAATAGGCCTTACTTAGAGCCCCCACTGGCATCTGCTGGGTCGAAAGCTCTTCCGGACCCTGCGGACATGCAGTCCTTGGCCAGATGGCCAGCACAAACAGACAGAGAGGGGGGAGGTTTGCAAATCCCACCCCTACATTTCCCTTCAGCACACTAAAAATTACCTGTAACCATATCTGAACCTATCTGGTAATAGAAATTCAGAGAATTAGTTTACACATGTTTGCAAACACATGTTTAATCTGCTGAGCCACTTCAAGGCTTCTCCGATGTCAGCAGTCCTAACACTACATAATAGCAGTGCCCACATAGGGCCATGTAATTTGTCACAGTAGGCCTCATGATAAAGGCTATTTCCTAAAACACATCCAGACAGAGAGCTAACTTACCCAGGAGCCACCCCCAGGATCTCCCATTGGCACTACAAGGAACAGCATGCCTTACAAATACTGCTCCCATTCAATGCCTCTCGCGCACAAGCAAACAATGGTAGTTGCTCGGTCATTCCTGGAGATAATTATGTATCAGGTGCTGGAAAGGGGGAGGGGTCACAGACAAACAGACAGAGAGGGGGGGTTGCAAATCCCACCCCTACATTTCCCTTCAGCACACTAAAAATTACCTGTAACCATATCTGAACCTATCTGGTAATAGAAATTCAGAGAATTAGTTTACACATGTTTGCAAACGCATGTTTAAGCTGCTGAGCCACTTCAAGGCTTCTCCGATGTCAGCAGTCCTAACATTACATAATAGCAGTGCCCACATAGGGCCATGTAATTTGTCACAGTAGGCCTCATGATAAAGGCTATTACTAAAACAGATGGCCAGCACCAAAGACCTTGCAGGAGTGGCGAAAACGGCAGTTAACGCCCCTGGTGGATTTCCCATCGTTATAGGCAAAGCACTTGCGTAGCCCCGTGGTCCTTACCCTAACTCTTTTTCTTAGCCATGTGATGTGCAATAAGCTTAGCCATCTTATGCGGTCGCTTGGGCGCACTCAAAGAAACACTACTACCAGAAGAACTAGAAGATGAACAACAAGAAGGGAAAGAAACTGCATGCTCACCATCTCCAGCATTCCCCAAAACCTCCACCTCCGCAGCCGACTCTGCTGAACTTGAAAATGCCACGCCCTCAGAAGCGGCTACCGCCGGAAGTCCAGAACTGCCCTCTCCTCGACTGGCAGGAACGACCCCGAGGTCACCTGTAGAAATATTATCTGCAGGCTCATGGGAAACAACAGGATGTGTGATATAGGATGAGGAGAGGCTCCCCCTGGCAGACCCAGGGGGGAGAGGAGGAAGCTCGACAGGCAAGGGAGAGGGAGGGAGAGTCAGGATGTGGGGGATCAGGACAGGGGAAGGGGGTGAAGCAACGGCAGATGCACGGAGAGATCCCCCCTGCCGAACCGCTTGGAATATGGTATGCAGGCAACCACGGGCTAGGCACAACATAACTCGAGGGCCACGAGTAATGACAAGGACCAAATAGTAGCTGCGCGGTGGTGTAAGGCCAACCAGTGGTCTGAGGGAGCTGGTCAGCAGTCCCCACAAATTGCGCCAGCCCACCCTAAGCGGGCGGCTGAGGTAATCCGGGCTGCACATTAACAAACCAGGTGGGCTGGGACACGGACTGGGAAGAAACTACTGCTGGGAAATAAGGCTAAAAAGCAGGGGACATGGAAACTGGCAAAGCCAATTGACACGCAGTGCTGGAAACTGGGAAGGCCGTAATACCGGTCCAACCAGCAGGAGCCACGGAACCCATAACAGCCTCCTGGGACGTGAAAAGCGGGGTCTGCCCATGCATGGACAAAGTGGCAGACAATGAACTATGTGTAGCAGCCCTCTGCAATAGCACTGGCTGACCAGCATAGGGCGCCCGGACCCCACCCAAAAAACTTCCTGCATCATGGCCTGGGGAGTGCAGCCCAGACCAAGTATCTAAAATGGAGCCCACAGACTGCTGGGACACAGCTACCAAGCTAAGCAGCGCATTAACAAAGGCGCACCAGAAGCCACACAGCCCCCCTGCACCAACCCCCGACCAAGGCAGCAGAGCTGACTGCCGACACCGCTGACCGCACAGCAGGCCTAAGCAGTGGGGAACCTGAGCCCGCCGCTGGGCGACCCATGGGAGCCCCGCCCACCGCCCCGGAAATGTGCACCGCATCCCAATCCCAGGACACGACACCGGCGGCCGCAACCGGACCCCACCCAGCACCATATCCACGTCCACCGTGGTCGCACTCATGTGGCCGCACCCACTGCCAGAAGTAGTGGGGGACACCGTCGGAGTTGCCAGGACACAGGGGAGCTCACAGCAGGGGACATAGTGCGGGTAGGTGCAGCGGCAGCAGCGCTAGCCAGCCCCACACGAGGCCGCTGGTAATTAGCAGCTACGATAGGGCAGCCTGCATCCACCAGCTTGCGGGGGGGGGGGGAGCAGAGCGCTTGGCATGGAGCATGGGGAAGCAAAGAGGGTAAATGAAAGGCCAGGGGGACATAAAGGAAATAAAAGAGGAATGTGAAAGCTGGAAATCAAAGAAACACTGGCACAAATAGTAGAGATGAGCGCCTGAAATTTTTCGGGTTTTGTGTTTTGGTTTTGGGTTCGGTTCCGCGGCCGTGTTTTGGGTTCGAACGCGTTTTGGCAAAACCTCACCGATTTTTTTTTGTCGGATTCGGGTGTGTTTTGGATTCGGGTGTTTTTTTCAAAAAACACTAAAAAACAGCTTAAATCATAGAATTTGGGGGTCATTTTGATCCCAAAGTATTATTAACCTCAAAAACCATAATTTACACTCATTTTCAGTCTATTCTGAATACCTCACACCTCACAATATTATTTTTAGTCCTAAAATTAGCACCGAGGTCGCTGTGTGAGTAAGATAAGCGACCCTAGTGGCCGACACAAACACCGGGCCCATCTAGGAGTGGCACTGCAGTGTCACGCAGGATGTCCCTTCCAAAAAACCCTCCCCAAACAGCACATGACGCAAAGAAAAAAAGAGGCGCAATGAGGTAGCTGTGTGAGTAAGATTAGCGACCCTAGTGGCCGACACAAACACCGGGCCCATCTAGGAGTGGCACTGCAGTGTCACGCAGGATGGCCCTTCCAAAAAACCCTCCCCAAACAGCACATGACGCAAAGAAAAAAAGAGGCGCAATGAGGTAGCTGTGTGAGTAAGATTAGCGACCCTAGTGGCCGACACAAATACCGGGCCCATCTAGGAGTGGCACTGCAGTGTCACGCAGGATGTCCCTTCCAAAAAACCCTCCCCAAACAGCACATGACGCAAAGAAAAAAAGAGGCGCAATGAGGTAGCTGTGTGAGTAAGATTAGCGACCCTAGTGGCCGACACAAACACCGGGCCCATCTAGGAGTGGCACTGCAGTGTCACGCAGGATGTCCCTTCCAAAAAACCCTCCCCAAACAGCACATGACGCAAAGAAAAAAAGAGGCGCAATGAGGTAGCTGTGTGAGTAAGATTAGCGACCCTAGTGGCCGACACAAACACCGGGCCCATTTAGGAGTGGCACTGCAGTGTCACGCAGGATGTCCCTTCCAAAAAACCCTCCCCAATCAGCACATGATGCAAAGAAAAAGAAAAGAAAAAAGAGGTGCAAGATGGAATTGTCCTTGGGCCCTCCCACCCACCCTTATGTTGTATAAACAAAACAGGACATGCACACTTTAACCAACCCATCATTTCAGTGACAGGGTCTGCCACACGACTGTGACTGATATGACGGGTTGGTTTGGACCCCCCCAAAAAAGAAGCAATTAATCTCTCCTTGCACAAACTGGCTCTACAGAGGCAAGATGTCCACCTCATCATCACCCTCCGATATATCACCGTGTACATCCCCCTCCTCACAGATTATCAATTCGTCCCCACTGGAATCCACCATCTCAGCTCCCTGTGTACTTTGTGGAGGCAATTGCTGCTGGTCAATGTCTCCGCGGAGGAATTGATTATAATTCATTTTAATGAACATCATCTTCTCCACATTTTCTGGATGTAACCTCGTACGCCGATTGCTGACAAGGTGAGCGGCGGCACTAAACACTCTTTCGGAGTACACACTTGTGGGAGGGCAACTTAGGTAGAATAAAGCCAGTTTGTGCAAGGGCCTCCAAATTGCCTCTTTTTCCTGCCAGTATAAGTACGGACTGTGTGACGTGCCTACTTGGATGCGGTCACTCATATAATCCTCCACCATTCTATCAATGTTGAGAGAATCATATGCAGTGACAGTAGACGACATGTCCGTAATCGTTGTCAGGTCCTTCAGTCCGGACCAGATGTCAGCATCAGCAGTCGCTCCAGACTGCCCTGCATCACCGCCAGCGGGTGGGCTCGGAATTCTGAGCCTTTTCCTCGCACCCCCAGTTGCGGGACAATGTGAAGGAGGAGATGTTGACAGGTCGCGTTCCGCTTGACTTGACAATTTTGTCACCAGCAGGTCTTTCAACCCCAGCAGACTTGTGTCTGCCGGAAAGAGAGATCCAAGGTAGGCTTTAAATCTAGGATCGAGCACGGTGGCCAAAATGTAGTGCTCTGATTTCAACAGATTGACCACCCGTGAATCCTTGTTAAGCGAATTAAGGGCTCCATCCACAAGTCCCACATGCCTAGCGGAATCGCTCCGTGTTAGCTCCTCCTTCAATGTCTCCAGCTTCTTCGGCAAAAGCCTGATGAGGGGAATGACCTGACTCAGGCTGGCAGTGTCTGAACTGACTTCACGTGTGGCAAGTTCAAAGGGCATCAGAACCTTGCACAACGTTGAAATCATTCTCCACTGCGCTTGAGACAGGTGCATTCCACCTACTATATCGTGCTCAATTGTATAGGCTTGAATGGCCTTTTGCTGCTCCTCCAACCTCTGAAGCATATAGAGGGTTGAATTCCACCTCGTTACCACTTCTTGCTTCAGATGATGGCAGGGCAGGTTCAGTAGTTTTTGGTGGTGCTCCAGTCTTCTGTACGTGGTGCCTGTACGCCGAAAGTGTCCCGCAATTCTTCTGGCCACCGACAGCATCTCTTGCACGCCCCTGTCGTTTTTTAAAAAATTCTGCACCACCAAATTCAAGGTATGTGCAAAACATGGGACGTGCTGGAATTTGCCCATATTTAATGCACACACAATATTGCTGGCGTTGTCCGATGCCACAAATCCACAGGAGAGTCCAATTGGGGTAAGCCATTCCGCGATGATCTTCCTCAGTTGCCGTAAGAGGTTTTCAGCTGTGTGCGTATTCTGGAAAGCGGTGATACAAAGCGTAGCCTGCCTAGGAAAGAGTTGGCATTTGCGAGATGCTGCTACTGGTGCCGCCGCTGCTGTTCTTGCGGCGGGAGTCCATACATCTACCCAGTGGGCTGTCACAGTCATATAGTCCTGACCCTGCCCTGCTCCACTTGTCCACATGTCTGTGGTTAAGTGGACATTGGGTACAACTGCATTTTTTAGGACACTGGTGAGTCTTTTTCTGACGTCCGTGTACATTCTCGGTATCGCCTGCCTAGAGAAGTGGAACCTAGATGGTATTTGGTAACGGGGGCACACTGCCTCAATAAATTGTCTAGTTCCCTGTGAACTAACGGCGGATACCGGACGCACGTCTAACACCAACATAGTTGTCAAGGCCTCAGTTATCCGCTTTGCAGTAGGATGACTGCTGTGATATTTCATCTTCCTCGCAAAGGACTGTTGAACAGTCAATTGCTTACTGGAAGTAGTACAAGTGGGCTTACGACTTCCCCTCTGGGATGACCATCGACTCCCAGCGGCAACAACAGCAGCGCCAGCAGCAGTAGGCGTTACACGCAAGGATGCATCGGAGGAATCCCAGGCAGGAGAGGACTCGTCAGAATTGCCAGTGACATGGCCTGCAGGACTATTTGCATTCCTGGGGAAGGAGGAAATTGACACTGAGGGAGTTGGTGGGGTGGTTTGCGTGAGCTTGGTTACAAGAGGAAGGGATTTACTGGTCAGTGGACTGCTTCCGCTGTCACCCAAAGTTTTTGAACTTGTCACTGACTTATTATGAATGCGCTGCAGGTGACGTATAAGGGAGGATGTTCCGAGGTGGTTAACGTCCTTACCCCTACTTATTACAGCTTGACAAAGGGAACACACGGCTTGACACCTGTTGTCCGCATTTCTGGTGAAATACCTCCACACCGAAGAGCTGATTTTTTTGGTATTTTCACCTGGCATGTCAACGGCCATATTCCTCCCACGGACAACAGGTGTCTCCCCGGGTGCCTGACTTAAACAAACCACCTCACCATCAGAATCCTCCTGGTCAATTTCCTCCCCAGCGCCAGCAACACCCATATCCTCCTCATCCTGGTGTACTTCAACACTGACATCTTCAATCTGACTATCAGGAACTGGACTGCGGGTGCTCCTTCCAGCACTTGCAGGGGGCGTGCAAATGGTGGAAGGCGCATGCTCTTCACGTCCAGTGTTGGGAAGGTCAGGCATCGCAACCGACACAATTGGACTCTCCTTGTGGATTTGGGATTTCGAAGAATGCACAGTTCTTTGCTGTGCTGCTTTTGCCAGCTTGAGTCTTTTCATTTTTCTAGCGAGAGGCTGAGTGCTTCCATCCTCATGTGAAGCTGAACCACTAGCCATGAACATAGGCCAGGGCCTCAGCCGTTCCTTGCCACTCCGTGTCGTAAATGGCATATTGGCAAGTTTACGCTTCTCCTCCGACAATTTTATTTTAGGTTTTGGAGTCCTTTTTTTTCTGATATTTGGTGTTTTGGATTTGACATGCTCTGTACTATGACATTGGGCATCGGCCTTGGCAGACGACGTTGCTGGCATTTCATCGTCTCGGCCATGACTAGTGGCAGCAGCTTCAGCACGAGGTGGAAGTGGATCTTGATCTTTCCCTAATTTTGGAACCTCAACATTTTTGTTCTCCATATTTTAATAGGCACAACTAAAAGGCACCTCAGGTAAACAATGGAGATGGATACTAGTATACAATTATGGACTGCCTGCCGAGTGCCGACACAGAGGTAGCCACAGCCGTGAACTACCGCACTGTACTGTGTCTGCTGCTAATATATAGACTGGTTGATAAAGAGATAGTATACTCGTAACTAGTATGTATGTATAAAGAAAAAAAAAAAACCACGGTTAGGTGGTATATACAATTATGGACGGGCTGCCGAGTGCCGACACAGAGGTAGCCACAGCCGTGAACTACCGCACTGTACTGTGTCTGCTGCTAATATATAGACTGGTTGATAAAGAGATAGTATACTCGTAACTAGTATGTATGTATAAAGAAAGAAAAAAAAACCACGGTTAGGTGGTATATACAATTATGGACGGGCTGCCGAGTGCCGACACAGAGGTAGCCACAGCCGTGAACTACCGCACTGTACTGTGTCTGCTGCTAATATAGACTGGTTGATAAAGAGATAGTATACTCGTAACTAGTATGTATGTATAAAGAAAGAAAAAAAAACCACGGTTAGGTGGTATATACAATTATGGACGGGCTGCCGAGTGCCGACACAGAGGTAGCCACAGCCGTGAACTACCACACTGTACTGTGTCTGCTGCTAATATAGACTGGTTGATAAAGAGATAGTATACTCGTAACTAGTATGACTATAAAGAAAGAAAAAAAAACCACGGTTAGGTGGTATATACAATTATGGACGGGCTGCCGAGTGCCGACACAGAGGTAGCCACAGCCGTGAACTACCGCACTGTACTGTGTCTGCTGCTAATATATAGACTGGTTGATAAAGAGATAGTATACTCGTAACTAGTATGTATGTATAAAGAAAGAAAAAAAAACCACGGTTAGGTGGTATATACAATTATGGACGGGCTGCCGAGTGCCGACACAGAGGTAGCCACAGCCGTGAACTACCGCACTGTACTGTGTCTGCTGCTAATATAGACTGGTTGATAAAGAGATAGTATACTCGTAACTAGTATGTATGTATAAAGAAAGAAAAAAAAACCACGGTTAGGTGGTATATACAATTATGGACGGGCTGCCGAGTGCCGACACAGAGGTAGCCACAGCCGTGAACTACCGCACTGTACTGTGTCTGCTGCTAATATATAGACTGGTTGATAAAGAGATAGTATACTCGTAACTAGTATGTATGTATAAAGAAAGAAAAAAAAACCACGGTTAGGTGGTATATACAATTATGGACGGGCTGCCGAGTGCCGACACAGAGGTAGCCACAGCCGTGAACTACCGCACTGTACTGTGTCTGCTGCTAATATATAGACTGGTTGATAAAGAGATAGTATACTCGTAACTAGTATGTATGTATAAAGAAAGAAAGAAAAACCACGGTTAGGTGGTATATACAATTATGGACGGGCTGCCGAGTGCCGACACAGAGGTAGCCACAGCCGTGAACTACCGCACTGTACTGTGTCTGCTGCTAATATAGACTGGTTGATAAAGAGATAGTATACTCGTAACTAGTATGTATGTATAAAGAAAGAAAAAAAAACCACGGTTAGGTGGTATATACAATTATGGACGGGCTGCCGAGTGCCGACACAGAGGTAGCCACAGCCGTGAACTACCGCACTGTACTGTGTCTGCTGCTAATATAGACTGGTTGATAAAGAGATAGTATACTCGTAACTAGTATGTATGTATAAAGAAAGAAAAAAAAACCACGGTTAGGTGGTATATACAATTATGGACGGGCTGCCGAGTGCCGACACAGAGGTAGCCACAGCCGTGAACTACCGCACTGTACTGTGTCTGCTGCTAATATAGACTGGTTGATAAAGAGATAGTATACTCGTAACTAGTATGACTATAAAGAAAGAAAAAAAAACCACGGTTAGGTGGTATATACAATTATGGACGGGCTGCCGAGTGCCGACACAGAGGTAGCCACAGCCGTGAACTACCGCACTGTACTGTGTCTGCTGCTAATATAGACTGGTTGATAAAGAGATAGTATACTACTAATATTATATATACTGGTGGTCAGGTCACTGGTCACTAGTCACACTGGCAGTGGCACTCCTGCAGCAAAAGTGTGCACTGTTTAATTTTAATATAATATTATGTACTCCTGGCTCCTGCTATAACCTATAACTGGCACTGCAGTGCTCCCCAGTCTCCCCCACAATTATAAGCTGTGTGAGCTGAGCACAGTCAGATATATATATACATTGATGCAGCACACTGGGCTGAGCAGTGCACACAGATATGGTATGTGACTGAGTCACTGTGTGTATCGTTTTTTTCAGGCAGAGAACGGATATATTAAATAAAACAAACAACTGCACTGTCTGGTGGTCACTGTGGTCGTCAGTCACTAAACTCTGCACTCTCTTCTACAGTATCACAGCCTCAGGTCAATCTCTCTCTCTCTCTCTCAACCCTAATCTAAATGGAGAGGACGCCAGCCACGTCCTCTCCCTATCAATCTCAATGCACGTGTGAAAATGGCGGCGACGCGGGGCTCCTTATATAGAATCCGAGTCTCGCGAGAATCCGACAGCGTCATGATGACGTTCGGGCGCGCTCGGGTTAACCGAGCAAGGCGGGAGGATCCGAGTCTGCTCGGACCCGTGAAAAAAACATGAAGTTCGTGCGGGTTCGGATTCAGAGAAACCGAACCCGCTCATCTCTAACAAATAGACAGCAGCAGAGATTTATCCTGTTGTCTGGCTTCCAAATGGCAAGAGGAAGTCAGAAGCACATAACTCAACTCTATATACCCCTATGCTGTCGACACCCACAACTTTTCTGATAGGCAGACTAGATAAAGCTGTAACCAATAATAAAAAACCTGCTTCTAAATCTACCTAGCAACTAACTACACTGTCATCTTAACAAACTCACAAAAAATCAGGGCTCTTATATGGCTTTGTGCCTAGTCAGCCCTCAGCTAATCTAAACTATCGACAGTATATACTAATCTGCTGAGGTCTGTCCCATCTCCAACATGCATTAGCAGTGGGAGCCGCATTAGCGGGAAACCTTAGCCTAACTGGTGAGAAGGAGGACCAGCTGGGAATGGGTAAATATGAAGTCTAGAGAGGGAGGCAGCAGGACAGAGCAAGGGGCAGAGTGGGACAGGGCATCAGACAGAGAGGAGGGCAGGGTGACACACAGAGAGGGCAGGACAGAACAGCAGACAGAGCGGGGTCTAGACAGAGCAAAGCAGCGAGTCAAGTTATGTGGGCCAGGTCCCTTTACTAGTTATTATATTAAGTTGGGGCTGATATGCTGGCGTTCGGGATGCCAGAGATAAGACCCCAGCATCACGATGGTTAGAATCCTGTAAGGGGTAGGGTAAGTATGTTAACCCTCCCCCCAACCCTTACCCTCCCTTCCCGTTGCTTGTACCTAAACCCCTCTCCCCAGCAGCCTAACCCTCCCTGGTGGTGGCTAAACCTAACCACCCCTTCCCATAGTGCTGGCATTCCAAGCAGTATCGGGATTCCGGCGTCTGTATTTCTACTACCAGGACACCAACCATCAGGATCATGACCGGATCTCATTATATCAGAACAATAAAGCAAAATGTTTATACTTATAGGTGACTTAGGGGTCTTTTTATTAACCTACGGACAGATAACCCCGGATAAAGGGCTTTTCTGAACTTTTCTCAATTTATGAAAAGGATGACGAAGATTTCATTGGTGCTCACCACTTGTCCATATTCCCTTAAACCTCAGTGGTAATTGATGCTTACCACAGTTTACAAAGAGTTGAAAAGCTTTGCTTTTGGTTGCAAGGTAATGCCCTCTTGAGGTGGCAGTGATTGGCATATTCCAGTGCTGCTGAGCACTGTATCACTGCTGTAAGCAGCAATATAAATTAATAGACCTCTAGGAGCTGCAGGATTTTTTACTTTTTGTTTGATTTTCAACTATAGTCAAGCAAGCATCTCACTTCATAAATTAATGAAATAAGACTGAGTTAAAATCCAACAGTTTACTAAGATTACTAAACTACATTACAACTATAATTACTACACTATAAATATAATTATCTCTCTCCATCAGGGGTGTAGCCAGAACTTTGTGGGTCTCCTAGAAACATTTTGAAGGTTCCCCTGTCCCAATGCTTCTAGAGAGACAACTCTTTTCAGCAGTTGTTCACTTTATGCCCCAAAGTAGTGCCCTAGTTTATTATCTGCACCATAGTGGAGCCTTAGTTAATCTTAAGCCTCAAAACAGTGCCCTAGGTTATTTTATGAATGATAATAGTGCCCTAGTTTACATTATGTCACACATTGTAGGGCTGTCAGTACACAATATGCAATACAGTACCCCCAATTCACATTATGACATACAGTGCCCCCAGTTCATATTGGATGTGCACCGGAAATTTTTCGGGTTTTGTGTTTTGGTTTTGGGTTCGGTTCCGTGGCCGTGTTTTGGGTTCGAACGCGTTTTGGCAAAACCTCACCGAATTTTTTTTGTCGGATTCGGGTGTGTTTTGGATTCGGGTGTTTTTTTCAAAAAACCCTAAAAAACAGCTTAAATCATAGAATGTGGGGGTCATTTTGATCCCAAAGTATTATTAACCTCAATAACCATAATTTCCACTCATTTTCAGTCTATTCTGAACACCTCACACCTCACAATATTATTTTTAGTCCTAAAATTTGCACCGAGGTCGCTGGATGACTAAGCTCAGCGACCCAAGTGGCCGACACAAACACCTGGCCCATCTAGGAGTGGCACTGCAGTGTCACACAGGATGGCCCTTCCAAAAAACACTCCCCAAACAGCACATGACGCAAAGAAAAAAAGAGGCGCAATGAGGTAGCTGTGTGACTAAGCTCAGCGACCCAAGTGGCCGACACAAACACCTGGCCCATCTAGGAGTGGCACTGCAGTGTCACGCAGGATGGCCCTTCAAAAAAACACTCCCCAAACAGCACATGACGCAAAGAAAAAAAGAGGCGCAATGAGGTAGCTGTGTGAGTAAGCTAAGCGACCCTAGTGGCCGACACAAACACCTGGCCCATCTAGGAGTGGCACTGCAGTGTCAGGCCGGATGGCCCTTCCAAAAAATACTCCCCAAACAGCACATGACGCAAAGAAGAAAAAAAAGAGGCGCAATGAGGTAGCTGTGTGACTAAGATAAGTGACCCTAGTGGCCGACACAAACACCTGGCCCATCTAGGAGTGGCACTGCAGTGTCACGCAGGATGGCCCTTCCAAAAAATACTCCCCAAACAGCACGACGCAAAGAAGAAAAAAAAGAGGCGCAATGAGGTAGCTGTGTGACTAAGATAAGCGACCCTAGTGGCCGACACAAACACCTGGCCCATCTAGGAGTGGCACTGCAGTGTCACGCAGGATGGCCCTTCCAAAAAACACTCCCCAAACAGCACATGACACAAAGAAAAATGAAAGAAAAAAGAGGTGCAAGATGGAATTGTCCTTGGGCCCTCCCACCCACCCTTATGATGTATAAACAGGACATGCACACTTTAACCAACCCATCATTTCAGTGACAGGGTCTGCCACACGACTGTGACTGAAATGACGGGTTGGTTTGGACTGCCACCAAAAAAGAAGCAATTAATCTCTCCTTGCACAAACTGGCTCTACAGAGGCAAGATGTCCACCTCATCATCATCCTCCGATTCATCACCGTGTACATCCCCCTCCTCACAGATTATCAATTCGTCCCCACTGGAATCCACCATCACAGCTCCCTGTGTACTTTGTGGAGGCAATTGCTGCTGGTGAATGTCTCCATGGAGGAATTGATTATAATTCATTTTAATGAACATCATCTTCTCCACATTTTCTGGAAGTAACCTCGTACGCCGATTGCTGACAAGGTGAGCGGCGGCACTAAACACTCTTTCGGAGTACACACTTGTGGGAGGGCAACTTAGGTAGAATAAAGCCAGTTTGTGCAAGGGCCTCCAAATTGCCTCTTTTTCCTGCCAGTATACGTACGGACTGTCTGACGTGCCTACTTGGATGCGGTCACTCATATAATCCTCCACCATTCTTTCAATGGTGAGAGAATCATATGCAGTGACAGTAGACGACATGTCCGTAATCGTTGGCAGGTCCTTCAGTCCGGACCAGATGTCAGCATCAGCAGTCGCTCCAGACTGCCCTGCATCACCGCCAGCGGGTGGGCTCGGAATTCTGAGCCTTTTCCTCGCACCCCCAGTTGCGGGAGAATGTGAAGGAGGAGATGTTGACAGGTCGCGTTCCGCTTGACTTGACAATTTTCTCACCAGCAGTTCTTTGAACCCCTGCAGACTTGTGTCTGCCGGAAAGAGAGATACAACGTAGGTTTTAAATCTAGGATCGAGCACGGTGGCCAAAATGTAGTGCTCTGATTTCAACAGATTGACCACCCGTGAATCCTTGTTAAGCGAATTAAGGGCTCCATCCACAAGTCCCACATGCCTAGCGGAATCGCTCAGTGTTAGCTCCTCCTTCAATGTCTCCAGCTTCTTCTGCAAAAGCCTGATGAGGGGAATGACCTGACTCAGGCTGGCAGTGTCTGAACTGACTTCACGTGTGGCAAGTTCAAAAGGTTGCAGAACCTTGCACAACGTTGAAATCATTCTCCACTGCGCTTGAGACAGGTGCATTCCACCTCCTATATCGTGGTCAGTTGTATAGGCTTGAATGGCCTTTTGCTGCTCCTCCAACCTCTGAAGCATATAGAGGGTTGAATTCCACCTCGTTACCACTTCTTGCTTCAGATGATGGCAGGGCAGGTTCAGGCGTTTTTGGTGTTGCTCCAGTCTTCTGTACGTGGTGCCTGTACGCCGAAAGTGTCCCGCAATTCTTCTGGCCACCGACAGCATCTCTTGCACGCCCCTGTCGTTTTTTAAATAATTCTGCACCACCAAATTCAAGGTATGTGCAAAACATGGGACGTGCTGGAATTTGCCCAGATTTAATGCACACACAATATTGCTGGCGTTGTCCGATGCCACAAATCCACAGGAGAGTCCAATTGGGGTAAGCCATTCTGCGATGATCTTCCTCAGTTGCCGTAAGAGGTTTTCAGCTGTGTGCGTATTCTGGAAAGCGGTGATACAAAGCGTAGCCTGCCTAGGAAAGAGTTGGCGTTTGCGAGATGCTGCAGCTGGTGCCGCCGCTGCTGTTCTTGCGGCGGGAGTCAATACATCTACCCAGTGGGCTGTCACAGTCATATAGTCCTGAGTCTGCCCGGCTCCACTTGTCCACATGTCCGTGGTTAAGTGGACATTGGGTACAACTGCATTTTTTAGGACACTGGTGAGTCTTTTTCTGAGGTCTGTGTACATTTTCGGTATCGCCTGCCTAGAGAAATGGAACCTAGATGGTATTTGGTACCGGGGACACAGTACCTCAAACAAGTCTATAGTTGGCTCTGCAGTAATGATGGATACCGGAACCACGTTTCTCACCGCCCAGGATGCCAAGGCCTCAGTTATCCGCTTTGCAGCAGGATGACTGCTGTGATATTTCATCTTCCTCGCAAAGGACTGTTGGACAGTCAATTGCTTGGTGGAAGTAGTAAAAGTGGTCTTACGACTTCCCCTCTGGGATGACCATCGACTCCCAGCAGCAACAACAGCAGCGCCAGCAGCAGTAGGCGTTACACTCAAGGATGCATCGGAGGAATCCCAGGCAGGAGAGGACTCGTCAGAATTGCCAGTGACATGGCCTGCAGGACTATTGGCATTCCTGGGGAAGGAGGAAATTGACACTGAGGGAGTTGGTGGGGTGGTTTGCGTGAGCTTGGTTACAAGAGGAAGGGATTTACTGGTCAGTGGACTGCTTCCGCTGTCGCCCAAAGTTTTTGAACTTGTCATTGACTTATGATGAATGCGCTGCAGGTGACGTATAAGGGAGGATGTTCCGAGGTGGTTAACGTCCTTACCCCTACTTATTACAGCTTGACAAAGGCAACACACGGCTTGACACCTGTTGTCCGCATTTCTGTTGAAATACTTCCACACCGAAGAGCTGATTTTTTTGGTATTTTCACCAGGCATGTCAATGGCCATATTCCTCCCACGGACAACAGGTGTCTCCCCGGGTGCCTGACTTAAACAAACCACCTCACCATCAGAATCCTCCTTGTCAATTTCCTCCCCAGCGCCAGCAACACCCATATCCTCCTCATCCTGGTGTACTTCAACACTGACATCTTCAATCTGACTATCAGGAACTGGACTGCGGGTGCTCCTTCCAGCACTTGCAGGGGGCGTGCAAATGGTGGAAGGCGCATGCTCTTCATGTCCAGTGATGGGAAGGTCAGGCATCGCAACCGACACAATTGGACTCTCCTTGTGGATTTGTGATTTCGAAGAACGCACAGTTCTTTGCTGTGCTTTTGCCAGCTTAAGTCTTTTCATTTTTCTAGCGAGAGGCTGAGTGCTTCCATCCTCATGTGAAGCTGAACCACTAGCCATGAACATAGGCCAGGGCCTCAGCCGTTCCTTGCCACTCCGTGTGGTAAATGGCATATTGGCAAGTTTACGCTTCTCCGACGACGATTTTATTTTAGATTTTTGAGTCTTTTTTTTACTGATATTTTGTGTTTTGGATTTTACATGCTCTGTACTATGACATTGGGCATCGGCCTTGGCAGACGACGTTGATGGAATTTCATCGTCTCGGCCATGACTAGTGGCAGCAGCTTCAGCACGAGGTGGAAGTGGATCTTGATCTTTCCCTATTTTTGGAACCTCAACATTTTTGTTCTCCATATTTTAATAGGCACAACTAAAAGGCACCTCAGGTAAACAATGGAGATGGATGGATACTAGTATACTTATGGATGACGAGTGACTGACGACACAGAGGTAGCTACAGCCGTGGACTACTGTACTGCGTCTGCTAGTATAGAGATGATAATGATATAAAAAATATATATATATCACTACTGCAGGTATATATAATATAATGACGGACCTGCTGGACACTGTCAGCAGACTCCTAAACTACTAGTATGAAGAAGATAGAAAAAAAAACCCACCACAGGTAGGTATACAATTATGGACGAGCACTGACGACACAGAGGTAGCCACAGCCGTGGACTACCGTACTGCGTCTGCTAGTATAGAGATGATAATGATATAAAGAATATATATATATCACTACTGCAGGTATATATAATATAATGACGGACCTGCTGGACACTGTCAGCAGACTCCTAAACTACTAGTATGAAGAAGATAGAAAAAAAAAACCCACCACAGGTAGGTATACAATTATGGACGAGCACTGACGACACAGAGGTAGCTACAGCCGTGGACTACCGTACTGCGTCTGCTAGTATAGAGATGATAATGATATAAAAAATATATATATATCACTACTGCAGGTATATATAATATAATGACGGACCTGCTGGACACTGTCAGCAGACTCCTAAACTACTAGTATGAAGAAGATAGAAAAAAAAAACCCACCACAGGTAGGTATACAATTATGGACGAGCACTGACGACACAGAGGTAGCTACAGCCGTGGACTACCGTACTGCGTCTGCTAGTACAGAGATGATAATGATATAAAAAATATATATATATCACTACTGCAGGTATATATAATATAATGACGGACCTGCTGGACACTGTCAGCAGACTCCTAAACTACTAGTATGAAGAAGATAGAAAAAAAAAAAACCACCACAGGTAGGTATACAATTATGGACGAACACTGACGACACAGAGGTAGCTACAGCCGTGGACTACCGTACTGTGTCTGCTAGTATAGAGATGATAATGATATAAAAAATATATATATATCACTACTGCAGGTATATATAATATAATGACAGACCTGCTGGACACTGTCAGCAGACTCCTAAACTACTAGTATGAAGAAGATAGAAAAAAAAAACCACCACAGGTAGGTATACAATTATGGACGAGCACTGACGACACAGAGGTAGCTACAGCCGTGGACTACCGTACTGCGTCTGCTAGTATAGAGATGATAATGATATAAAAAATATATATATATCACTACTGCAGGTATATATAATATAATGACGGACCTGCTGGACACTGTCAGCAGACTCCTAAACTACTAGTATGAAGAAGATAGAAAAAAAAAACCCACCACAGGTAGGTATACAATTATGGACGAGCACTGACGACACAGAGGTAGCTACAGCCGTGGACTACCGTACTGTGTCTGCTAGTATAGAGATGATAATGATATAAAAAATATATATATATCACTACTGCAGGTATATATAATATAATGACGGACCTGCTGGACACTGTCAGCAGACTCCTAAACTACTAGTATGAAGAAGATAGAAAAAAAAACCCCACCACAGGTAGGTATACAATTATGGACGAGCACTGATGACACAGAGGTAGCTACAGCCGTGGACTACCGTACTGCGTCTGCTAGTATAGAGATGATAATGATATAAAAAATATATATATATATCACTACTGCAGGTATATATAATATAATGACGGACCTGCTGGACACTGTCAGCAGACTCCTAAACTACTAGTATGAAGAAGATAGAAAAAAAAACCCACCACAGGTAGGTATACAATTATGGACGAGCACTGACGACACAGAGGTAGCCACAGCCGTGGACTACCGTACTGCGTCTGCTAATATAGAGATGATAAAGATGATAGAGATGAACAAAAAAAATATAACACTACTGCAGGTAAATATTTATATAATATAATGAATGACGGACCTGCTGGACACTGTCAGCAGAATGCGTTTATAGAATAAAAAAAAAAAACACCACAGGAGTGTTTGACTTTTTCAGGCAGACAATATACTGGTGGTCACTGGTCAGTCACACTGGCAGCAAAAGTGTGCACTGTACTCCTGCTATAACTGCACCCCAGTCTCCCCCACAATTCAGCTGTGTGAGCAGTGAGCACTCAGCACAGTCAGATATACATAGATGATATTATCATGCAGCACACTGAGGCTGAGCACAGATATGGTATGTGACTGTGTATCGTTTTTTTTCAGGCAGAGAACGGATTATATTAAATAATAAATAAAACTGGTGGTGGTCACTAGTAACTATCAGCAAAACTCTGCACTCTGAGTACTCCTAATGCTCCCCAAAATTACTAAGTTAGTAGTAAATCAACTCAAGTGTCTCTATCTATTCTAACGGAGAGGACGCCAGCCACGTCCTCTCCCTATCAATCTCAATGCACGTGTGAAAATGGCGGCGACGCGCGGCTCCTTATATAGAATCCGAGTCTCGCTATAGAATACGAGCCTCGCGAGAATCCGACAGCGGGATGATGACGTTCAGGCGCGCTCGGGTTAACCGAGCAAGGCGGGAAGATCCGAGTCTGCCTCGGACCCGTGTAAAAAGGCTGAAGTTCGGGGGGGGTCGGATTCCGAGGAACCAAACCCGCTCATCTCTAATTACAATATGCCATATTACAGTGCCCCTGGTGCATATTATATAACATTATAATGTCCTCCAGTTAATTTTATACCACATTACAATGAGCAGGTCCATGCGCATAACTAGATACATCGTAGGCCCAAAGTCAAAAGTTTGTAAGGCCCCTTATGTATCTACCAGTGGTGAAAAATATATATAACACATATAACTATGACAAGGAAGGTGGGCCCCTTACAGCTCTGGGCCCCATAACAGCTGCACTCCCTGCTCCTATATTAGCTATGCCCTTGTATAAAACACATGTACCTTTGTCAGGAAAGGTGGGCCCCTCTCAGCTCTGGGCCCCATAGCAGCTGCACTCCCTGCTCCTATATTAGCTACGCCCTTGTATAAAACACATGTAACTTTGTCAGGAAAGGTGGGCCCCTCTCAGCTTTTGGCCCCATAGCAGCTGCACTCCATGCACCTATGGTAGCCACA
The DNA here is from genome assembly GCF_028390025.1 of Pseudophryne corroboree. Classification (NCBI taxonomy): domain Eukaryota; kingdom Metazoa; phylum Chordata; class Amphibia; order Anura; family Myobatrachidae; genus Pseudophryne; species Pseudophryne corroboree. The sequence continues at coordinate 89,993,481 of NC_086453.1, read as the reverse complement.
CCCTTGTATATAGCACATATAACTGTGGCAGGAAAGGTGGCCCCTTTAAGCTCTGGGCCCCATAGCAGCTGCACTCCCAGCACCTTTAGTAGCTACGCCCTTGTATAAAACACATGTAACTATGTCAGGAAAGGTGGGCCCCTCTCAGCTCTGGGCCTCATAGCAGCTGCACTCCCTGCACCTATGGTAGCCAACCCTCTATATAACACATATAACTGTGACAGGAAAGGTGGCCCTTTTAAGCTCTGGGCCCCATAGCAGCTGCACTCCCAGCATCTTTAGTAGCTACGCCCTTGCATCCTCTTCTTGGCATATTTTCAACTGCTCTGTGCATTCCTTGCTGTTTTATTATCACCCCGATTGTGCTTCATAATCATTTCAGCTGACTATTACATTTTATAACCATTTCCTAATCTGAGCAGGTCAAAACCTTCTGTCTCATTTGATTTGCCAGCTCTTTGGTTTTAGCTATATGTGTAAACTCTTATTTGTACCCCGGGGAAGCAGGAAATGGTCATAGCTGACATTGCAGTTCCTGTGGAATAGAAGCAAATAAAGAGTTTCTTGCACTAAGATGTAAATTACTTTGGTATTATCTAAAATATTTTAAGCGGTGCCAATCATTTTGCCCCATGTGTTTGAAAGCATGCACCATTCTTAAAATAAAACAACACTCTTCTAGGAATTATGCATATTTTATAAATGGTTCAAGAACATTTGAATCATTGTAAATACTGTTTATTTTATATCTGGAATTCTCTACTCTAGTCCTTAAGTATCACCAATCAGGGGCATAGTGTGGGTAGAGCAGATGGAGCTCATGCCCTGGGCACTGAAACCTGCAGGGGGTGCCAGCCATGCTTGTGGTAAGCTGGTGAATGGGGGTAGGGAATGTGCTGATGTGGACAGGGAAATGTATATTGTATGCTGGGGAGGGGACAACAAATCCTAGAGTTGTCTATATACATACAGAATAACCTTACATATAAACCCAGCAGGAGGAATTCAACCCACTTAGAAAAGTATTGCCAAAGCTTTAATATACATCAACAGTTAAGTGCAGAAAGCACCTTAATACAGATAATAATATAAATCACAAACAAACCACACACACAGATACGGTATATAGTATATAGTGTCAATGACCATGCCAACAGGGGCAACCAGAACAACAGATAGGCACGAGGGGTCAGTCTGGTCTTTGACGTCAGCGGCACCAACCATCCCATAAATAATAATAAAGCATTCAGATATCTACATAGATATCATAAGCAGATGCCATAGATACAATAGATACCAAAGATACAATAAATAGTTACTGTAGATAGATAGATAGATAGATAGATACAAGGGTGGTTTAATAAGTAAGGTAACAAGACCTCTCATGTGTGTAATGTTCTCTATTTCATTCTAGTTTCCCAACAGGCCAGAGCAGGTAGACTGCATGCTACAATACACTTGATTACCCATTAGGCACTCTAGATGGGTTCCTAGGTCCCAGTGGGTCATGCACCCTGCCAACCACCTGTTACTGATAATTAAAACATTTTTTTTAAATAACACATTACTTATGAGCATGCAAAGGCTAGGGACCTGATGAGAGATGGTCTGCAAAGTCTGAACATTCCCTGGGTGTTATGCACACCAGTGCCTGCAGGAAAGTACTGGTGTCAGAACTGTTATGCACTCCAGTGCCTGCAGGAATGTACTGGTGTTTGAACTGTTATGCAAAACAAATGGACTCACAGACAGACTGGGGAATATGACATAACGTACACCGAAGGTGATAGGGTAACAAAATACACACAAGGTGAACAGAGAAGCCCAGAGGCTAAGGAACTGGGTATCTCCCTTGTATTAGAACTGCTCAGATGGGAAAAGCAAGATGTTGTGTTTTAATACGTAGAGAACCCGAAATGCTGTTGCTAAGGGCAACAGCAAAACCCTAAAGGGTTACCAACGGGTGTGGCAGTAAACTCCTTGGTCAGAGATGGAAGAGGCCTTATAAAGCAGGTGCTGTCCACGCCCCACTCAGACCTCACAGACTGTGAGCACAAAAACCAGCACCGGATCCCCTGCCGTGCACAGAGCCTATAACCACTGCACAGCAAAAGACCCGAACCGGAGTATCAGCTGCGCTCAGGTTACTCCGCTAGCACTTGTCTCCCGGTTGCCATGACGACGTGGCAGCACAGGGCAGGAGACCCTAACAGTACCCCCCCCTCTGACGAGGGGTCAAAGAACCCCTACCACCGGGTTTATCGGGGAACTGCGAGAAGAAAGAGCGTATCAGTCTGGGGGCATGAAGATCACAACTGCGCACCCACGACCGCTCCTCCGGGCCATACCCCTTCCAGTGCACCAAAAATGACAGCCGACCCCGAACCACCTTGGAGTCAAGAATCCTTTCAACAACAAACTCCCTCTGGCCACGTATCAGAAGAGGGGAAGGTCTTCCACTGGAAGAAAGATTACTAATCGCCCGTTTTAAAAGGGAACAATTAAATGTTTTATTGATACCCAAAGAACGGGGCAGATCTAACTGAAATGCCACCGGATTGAAAACCCTGGTGATCTTATAAGGGCCGATGAACCGGGGGCCTAACTTATGAGATGGCTGTCTCAACTTCAAATTCTTGGTAGACAACCAGACGAAGTCTCCTAATTTGAAGCTGCAGGGTCTTTTCTGCTTATCAAAAACCCTTTTGGTCACTAATGACACAGACACAAGGGCTTTCTTCACTTTCCGCCAAATACCTCTAAGGACCGAAACCACAGAGGAACCACCAGGCGTGGAGTCCAGGGGGTCAAAAGAATTGGCCTTAGGATGATGCCCATACACACAAAGGAAGGGAGAGATCCCTGTAGCAGAGTGAGCCGCGTTGTTATAGGCAAACTCTGCCATGGACAGATGAGCAACCCAGTCAGTCTGACACTTGGAGACATAACACCTGAGGAACTGCTCCAAGGACTGGTTCACCCTTTCAGTCTGCCCATTAGACTGCGGATGGTAGCCTGACGACAAGCTGACAGAAATCTGGAGATCGGAACAAAATGCCCTCCAGAATTTGGCCACAAACTGGGATCCGCGGTCAGAGACCACATCAAGTGGCAACCCGTGGAGATGCACAACATGCAGCATAAATAATTCAGACAGGCATCTGGCCGATGGCAGCCCAACCAGTGGAACGAAGTGCGCCATCTTCGAAAACCTGTCAACGACAACCCAGATGGCTGTCATCCCCGAGGATTTGGGCAAGTCCACCACAAAATCCATTGAAATGTGGGTCCATGGCTTAGATGGCATAGAGAGTGGATGTAATGGGCCAACAGGAACCCCTCTAGGAGTCTTATTTCGGGCACAGATGTCACATGCCCGAACCCACTGATCCACATCCTTAGCCACCGAGGGCCACCACACCGCCCTAGATAGCAACTCCCGAGTTCTGGCAATACCCGGGTGACCTGCCGACTTCTTGCCATGGAATTCCAGGAACACTCGCTGTCTTAACCTAGGAGGCACAAACAAAAGACCTACCGGAAGGTCTGGAGGAGCCTGCTCCTGTGCTCTAAGGACTAATGATAAGAGGTCCTGGGTAATGCCCACTTTAATACATGATGGGGAAACAATGGGCAACGGCTCCTCAGTGGTCTCCTGGATTGGAGCAAAACTCCGCGAGAGCGCATCAGCCTTGATGTTTTTTGACCCAGGGCGATATGTTATCAAAAAATTAAAGCGAGCAAAAAACAAAGCCCATCGTGCCTGCCTGGCATTGAGACGCTTTGCTGACTCTAAATATGCCAGATTCTTATGGTCAGTGAGAATTGAGACCACAAACTTAGCCCCCTCAAGCCAGTGTCTCCACTCCTCGAGTGCATCCTTAATAGCCAACAATTCCCGGTTACCCACGTCATAATTCATCTCGGCAGGCGAAAATTTACGGGAAAAGTAAGCACAGGAATGAAGGCGATTATCAGACACTCCCATCTGAGAAAGCACTGCCCCAATACCCATCTCAGAGGCATCCACCTCCACCACAAAAGGACGCTCTGGATCTGGGTGTCGCAGCACCTTGGCCGAAACAAATGCCCTTTTGAGACGGGCAAAAGCCGCTTTAGCCTCACAAGACCAGTGAGCAACATCCGCCCCTTTCTTAGTGAGTGCCACCAAGGGCGCCACTATAGACGAAAATCCAGCGATAAATCGTCTATAAAAATTCGCAAAGCCCAGGAAACGCTGAAGCGCCTTCAAACTAGTGGGCTGCACCCAATCCAGGACTGCCTGTACCTTGGAACCCTCCATTTGGAAACCTTCTGGGGAGATAATATATCCTAGAAATGCGATTTGCTGAACTTCAAATTCGCACTTCTCCAGCTTCGCCCCAAGCCGGTGGTCTCTGAGTTTCTGGAGGACTAAGCGCACATGCTTCCGATGTTCCTCCAGGGAATGGGAGAAGATTAGGATGTCATCTAAGTATACAACTAAGAATCTATCCAAATATTCCCTGAGCACATCATTCATGAAATCCTGGAAGACTGCCGGGGCATTACAGAGCCCAAAAGGCATCACCAAATATTCATAATGCCCTGAGTGGGTATTAAAGGCAGTCTTCCATTCATCCCCCTCTCTTATTCGGATTAGATTGTACGCACCGCGTAGGTCAATCTTAGAAAAAATGGTGGCAGTACGAAGCTGGTCAAACAAGACCGAAATGAGAGGCAGTGGGTATGAGTTTTTAATCGTGATACGGTTCAATTCCCTGAAGTCGATGCAGGGTCGCAACGAACCGTCCTTTTTACCCACGAAGAAGAACCCCGACCCAACTGGAGACTGTGAAGGTCTGATAAATCCCTTAGCCAAGTTCTCCTGAATGTACTCTGCCATAGCCTGAGTCTCAGGACGTGACAGGGAGTACAACCTGCTCTAGGGAAGCTTAGCATTTGGCAACAAATCAATGGCACAGTCATAGGGGCGATGGGGAGGTAGTACCTCTGCAACTTTTTTGGAGAACACGTCCGCAAAATCTGCATAACACCCTGGCAATCCTGGCAAACTTAGCTGCGAGAGCCTGACTGGAAGGCTCAAGCAACTCCTGAAACAATCAGTACCCCAACTAAGAATCTCCCCAGAGACCCAGTCAAATTGAGGATTGTGGGCCCTTAACCAGGGTAACCCCAACACCAATGGGGCAAAAGTACAGACAGTCACATAAAAGGACAATTTTTCAGAGTGTGTGGCTCCAATAAACAAAGAAATCTGGCTAGTGCAAGAGGTAATTTTACCTTGGGATAATGGTTCCCCGTTTAACCCACAAATCTCAATTTCCGATGCCAAGGGTACTAAGGGAACAGAGTGTTTCAGGGCGAATTGGCGGTCCATAAAAACCCCGTCGGCCCCACTGTCCACAAAGGCCTCAGTCTTGACAGTTTGACCGAGGATCTTCAAGGTCACCGGAATGATAAAAGTCTTCTTGGGAAATTCTGACTTCTGGCCTGACAGGATATTTCCCATCACCCTCAGGCCCTGAAGTTTTCCGGCTTTTCTGGGCATGATACTACCACATGACCTTTATTCCCACAGTACAAACACAACCCCTGCTGTCTCCTCCGCGTCTTCTCACGCGAGGAGAGGCGGGTAGCCCCAATTTGCATAGGCTCCTCGGAAAATTCCTCAGAGTCTGAGGTTCCCTTGGGAAGGAAGGAAATCTCAGTCCCCCTTTCAAGCCTACGCTCTCTCAGCCGTCTATCCACCCGGATGGATAATTGCATGAGCTGATCCAAGCTATCAGGCAAGGGATATTGTACCAGTTGGTCCTTTATCTGGTTAGAAAGACCTCTTCGGTACTGGTGTCTCAGGGCTGGGTCATTCCACTGGGTATCATGGGCCAACCTCCGAAACTCTGTACAGTAAACCTCAACTGGCCTTCGCCCTTGCTTAAGGATCGAAATCTGAGCCTCGGCTGAGGCCGTCTTGTCAGGGTCATCATACAACATGCCCAGTGCCGTAAAAAAAGCATCAACACTTTTAAGCGACGGACAGTCAGGCTGCAACCCATATGCCCAGACCTGTGGGTCTCCTTGTAGCAAGGAAATCACTATGCCCACCCGCTGAATCTCCGACCCAGAAGACTGAGGCCTAAGCCGGAAGTATAGCTTGCAGCTCTCCTTGAAACAAAAGAACTGCGAGCGATCTCCAGAAAAACGATCCGGGAGATTTACTTTCGGCTCCTTAACCCCTGCAGGTGCTGCTGCTGCGGGAGCTCCGCCAGCAGCCTGGGAGGTGTGCATTTTAATGGACAAATCATTAAATTGTCGAGTCAGGACCTGCACCTGATCGACCACCTGTTGCAACGTATTTCAACAGGAGTATTAGGCTGCTGAATATGTTATGCGCACCAGTGCCTGCAGGAAAGTACTGGTGTCAGAACTGTTATGCACTCCAGTGCCTGCAGGAATGTACTGGTGTTTGAACTGTTATGCAAAACAAATGGACTCACAGACAGACTGGGGAATATGACATAACGTACACAGAAGGTGATAGGGTAACAAAATACACACAAGGTGAACAGAGAAGCCCAGAGGCTAAGGAACTGAGTATCTCCCTTGTATTAGAACTGCTCAGATGGGAAAAGCAAGATGTTGTGTTTTAATACGTAGAGAACCCGAAATGCTGTTGCTAAGGGCAACAGCAAAACCCTAAAGGGTTACCAACGGGTGTGGCAGTAAACTCCTTGGTCAGAGATGGAATGATAGACACAAGGAGAGTCTCCACAATCCTAATTCTCACTTGCAGTGCACAGGTTCAGCTTACTGCCACTAAACTGACCCCTGACATCTAGCACAGTGAGACAGGATTAGACAGGCAAGTCTTAGAATACAGCCGCAAACTTGCTAAGTTCACAGAGTAGTAACAGAACCCCAGCAAGCTAAACGACTGACTCCAGTCTTACTGCTAGGTCTGGATTGGCAGAGTGTAATACCAAATCCCCAGGCCTATTTGCAGTAAGCAACAAACAAATACAAAGCTACACAGTACTGGTTAACTTTCAGGAACTGACTAACCAACAAAGATTCAGCAGCATCTGCTTACCCTGAGAAGAGGCCTTATAAAGCAGGTGCTGTCCACGCCCCACTCAGACCTCACAGACTGTGAGCACAAAAACCAGCACCGGATCCCCTGCCGTGCACAGAGCCTATAACCACTGCACAGCAAAAGACCCGAACCGGAGTATCAGCTGCGCTCAGGTTACTCCGCTAGCACTTGTCTCCCGGTTGCCATGACGACGTGGCAGCACAGGGCAGGAGACCCTAACACTGGGTCAAATCCTAAAGGGTTAATGGCCATGTGAAGACGCTGGCTTGGCAGCTTTAATGAAAGTGAAGCAGGGCTGTTGCTTCTGCTGTAGTGTCTCTATTGGCTCAGCCAGAATCATAGGGTGAGCATCCGGGGTCAGGGGAAAGTGTGCTGAGCCTGATTGGAGGGAATAATTACCTCTGTAGTTGTAATCAAGGTGCCCAAATATTGGGTTTACAACTGTACAATTTTCGTCAGATTTGCAAAAATTGTTTAAAATTGTACTGTATGGGCCTAATTCAGACCTGATCGCAGCAGCAAAATTGCTCTGTAATGGGAAAAACCATGTGCACTGCAGGGGGGGGGGAGTGGCAGATATAACATGTGCAGAGGGAGTTAGATTTGGGTGGGGTGTGTTCAAACTGAAATCTAATTTGCAGTGTAAAAATAAAGCAGTCAGTATTTACTAGAGATGTGCGGCGGGCACTTTTTGTGTTTTGGTTCTGGTTCCATGCTCTTGTTTTGGATCTGGATTGGTTTTGTCAAAACCACCCTTTCGTATTTTGGTTTTGGATCTGGATGATTTGTGAAAAAAACATAATAACAGCTAAAATCACAGAAGGTATTATTAACCTCAATAACATTAATTCCCACTTATTTCCAGTCTATTCTGAACACCTCACACTTTACAGTATTGTTTTTAGGCCAAAAGGTTGCACCGAGGTGGCTGGATGACTAAGCTAAGTGACACAAGTGTGCGGCACAAACACCTGGCCCATCTAGGAGTGTCACTGCAGTGTCAGACAGGATGGCAGATTTAAAAAATACAGTATGCCCCAAGCAGCACATCATGCAAAGAAGTAAAAGAGGTGCAATGAGGTAGCTGTATGACTAAGCTAAGCGACACAAGTGTGCGGCACAAACACCTGGCCCATCTAGGAGTGGCTCTGTAGTTGTAGACAGGATGACACTTAAAAAACTAGTCCCCAAACAGCACATCATGCAAAGAAGTAAAAGAGGTGCAATGAGGTGGCTGTATGATTAAGCTAAGCGACACAAGTGTGCGGCACAAACAGATGTCCCATCTAGGAGTGGCACTGCAGTTGCAGACAGGATGGCACTTAAAAAAACTAGTCCCCAAACATCACATCATGCAAAGAAGTAAAAGAGGTGCAATGAGGTAGCTGTATGACTAAGCTAAGCGACACAAGTGTGCGGCACAAACACCGGCCCATCTAGGAGTGGCTCTGTAGTTGTAGACAGGATGGCACTTAAAAAACTAGTCCCCAAACAGCACATCATGCAAAGAAGTAAAAGAGGTGTAATGAGGTAGCTGTATGGTTAAGCTAAGCGACACAAATGTGTGGCACAAACACCTGGCCCATCTAGGAGTGGCACTGCTGTCCCAGTGCACTAATGGCAGATACCGGATGCATGTCTAACACCAGCATAGTTGTTATGGCCTCAGTAATCCGCTTTGCAACAGGATGACTGCTGTCATATTTCATCTTCCTCGCAAAGGACTGTTGGACAGTCAGTTGCTTAGTTGAAGTAGTACAAGTGGTCTTCCGACTTCCCCATTATGACGACGATCGACTCCCAGCAGCAACAACAGCAGTGGCAGCAGCAAGTGGTTCTTGATCTTTCCCTATTTTATCCTCCAAATTTTTGTTCTCCATTATTTTCTGGAGTTATACAACAAAATGTAGCACAGGAGAGCGTACCTCTACACCACACAGGGCAAACCCTGTAAAAATTATTTGGATTAAATTAGAGATGAGCGGGTTCGGTTCCCTGAGAACCGAACCTTACCGAACTTCACTACCCGAGTCCGGCTCGGGTTTTCCCGCCTGACTCGGAAACCAGAACGAGGCAAAACGTCATCATCCGGCTGTCGGATTCTCACAGGGTTTGGATTCCATATAAGGAGCTGCGCGTCGCCACCATTTTCACTCCGGCATTTGAGAGTGCAGTGGGAGGGTGTGTCTCCGTTCTTAGCGTCTGTGCGGGAGGGACAGTGGGGTGGCGATTCCAGTGCTGTCTTGTGCTACATCAATCCAGTTTTAGTGGTGATGTCCTTTGCTGCCATATGTCCAGTGCTGCTGTATAAGTCCAGTCCATTGCAGTGGTGGTGTGTTGTCCTGCATCAGTCCAGTGGTGGTGTCCCTGTGCTGCTGTATATGTCCAGTGGTACTGCCGTATATGTCCAGTGATACTGCTGTATATGTCCAGTGATACTGCCGTATATGTCCAGCGGTACTGCCGTATAAATCCAGTGATACTGCCGTATATGTCCAGTGGTACTGCCATATAATTCCAGTGATACTGCCGTATATGTCCAGTGGTACTGCCATATATGTCCAGCGGTACTGCCATATAAATCCAGTGATACCGCCGTATATGTCCAGTGGTACTACCATATAATTCCAGTGATACTGCCGTATATGTCCAGTGGTACTGCCGTATAAATCCAGTGGTACTGCCGTATAAATCCAGTCCAGTGATGCTGCCGTATAAGTCCAGTGATACTGCCGTATAAATCCAGTGGTACTGGCGTATAAATCCAGTCCAGTGATACTGCCATATAAGTACAGCGGTACTGCCATATTTAATCCAGATAATTGTTACAGTGTTTGCCCTGTGTGGTGTAGGGGAACTCTCTCCTGTGCCGCGTATTGGTGGTCATTCCGAGTTGTTCGCTCGTTGCCGATTTTTGCTATGCTGCGATTTGTTTCTAAATGCGCATGGTACGCAGCTCGCATGCGCTTAGTTATTTAACACAAAATTTAGTAGATTTGCTGGTGTTCATGCGACGTTTTTCAGTCGCACTGCTCATCGGTGAGTGATTGACAGGAAAGGGGTGTTTCTGGGTGGTAACTGAGCGTTTTCCGGGAGTGTGCTAAAAAACGCAGGCGTGCCAGGGAAAAACGTGGGAGTGTCTGGAGAAACGGGCGAGTGGCTGGTCGAACGCAGGGTGTGTTTGTGACGTCAAACCAGGAACTAAACGGACTGAACTGATCGCAATCTAGGAGTAGGTCTGGAGCTACTCAGAAACTGCAAGAAAATATTTAGTAGCAATTCTGCTAATCTTTCGTTCGCTATTCTGCTAAGCTAAGATACACTCCCAGAGGGTGGCGGCCTAGTGTTTGCAATGCTGCTAAAAGCAGCTAGCGAGCGAACAACTCAGAATGAGGGCCATTGTGTTATATAACTCCAGAAAAATAATGGAGAACAAAAATTTGGAGGATAAAATAGAGAAAGATCAAGAACCACTTCCTCCTAGTGCTGAAGCTGCTGCCACTAGTCATGACATAGACAATGAAATGCCATCAACGTCGTCTGCCAAGTCCGATGCCCAATGTGATAGTAGAGGGCATGTAAATCCAAAAAGCCAAAGTTCCGTAAAAAGACCCCAAAAAAGAAATTTAAATGGTCTGAGGAGAAACGTAAACTTGCCAATATGCCATTTACGTCACTGAGTGGCAAGGAACGGCTAGGGCCCTGGCCTATGTTCATGGCTAGTGGTTCAGCTTCACATGATGATGGAAGCCCTCATTCTCCTGCTAGAAAAAATTATAAGAGTTAAGCTGGAAAAAGCACAGCAAAGAACTGTGCGTTCTAAGATGGTATCACAAATCCCCAAGGAAAGTCCAAGTGTGCCAGCCGTTGCGATGCCTGACCTTCCCAACACTGGACGGGAAGAGGTGGCTTCTTCCACCATTTGCACGCCCTCTGCAAGTGCTGGAAGTAGCACCCACAGTCCAGTTTCTGAAATTCAGATTAAAGATGTCACTGTTGAAGTAGAGTGAGGATAGAATAAGGATGAGGATATGGGTGTTGCTGGCGCTGAGGAGGAAGTTGACGGTGAGGATTCTGATGGTGATGTGGTTTGTTTAAATCAGGCACCGGGGAAGATAGTTGTTGTCCGTGGGATGAATAAGCCCATTGTGATGCCTGGGTAAAATACCAAAAAAGTCACCTCTTCGGTGTGGAATTATTTCTCCACAAATCCGGACAACAGGTGTCAAGCCATGTGTTGCCTCTGTCAATCCGTAAAAAGTATGGGTTGTCAAAGTCGAAAAATATTGTAATACACACACCACGTACTAACCACACACACATGCCTGCTGCGCGTGCACTTGTTCCGCCGTGCGTGCACATATCCGCAATTTGCGTATGTTCGCCCCCGTGATCCTGCGCGTGGTATGGGTATTTACGGTGGAGTTTGTGAGCGCATAGAGGGTTATTAGAACATTACATATTTAACCCAAATAGTGCACTTTGTACACATAGCTCCCCTGCACCACATCAGCAAGTATCAACATTTTAAATGGTTCCAGGACTAAGGGATTCACCTTTGCATGATAGAAAGGGACAGACTAAGGTTATAAGGTGATGTCTAGTATCCAGCTGTAAGGTATTTTAAGGGTAACATTCCGGTGTTGGTTAGAGGAATATTGCAGGTTCCTGCGTATAGTTATGTGCAGAAGTAGAATATAGATATAAACTGTATTTACTGTATATTATGTATGCGGCGGGAATCCAAAGGATACCACCCACAAGAGCAGTTGGGAAAGACATCGCCCACCTTTTCAAATCAACCTATGACCTCTCCTGTAATGTAAAGATGCATCTCTGTGTCCAATGAACAAAGGGATTACAGTAACCATTATATTGTTTATGGAAGTTGTGTATAAAAAGCCTATTGCTGCCTGGCCGGTCAGAAGACTCTGAACGCTATCTACCTGATGAGCGGAGGACTGGTCCAGGTTGCGCAAGCAAACATTCTCACGTATGTACATTGACTGTAGCCATTATTCTGTTGTAGATTTATCTTGTTAGCCTTGTAGTGTATAACTTGTACTGTTATCCCCTTTCAAATAATCCACTGTGGTGTTAGAACCCAGCGGTTAACTACAAATTGGTGTTGTGTCCTCATTTCCCTGCTAGGGTTTAAAGCGTATTACATTACCTAGCTATATAAAGTTTAAGTGTATTGATAAGGTGTGTATGCACTGCGGGTACTTAATACCGTCAGCGCTGCGTAAGGTTTAAGGTGTAACATCATTGCAGTGCTTTGCAGCACAAAGGTTTAGAGTGTAAGAATAACATTGCATTACATTACGAATAAGGTTTAAAGTTTATCAAAAGTGTGTGCGCGCGCTGTGTGTACTTTGTACCCCCAGCACGGCGTTTGTACGCTAAGTACGTACACAGTATGGGACTCTGTACGCAAATAGCGTGCGAAGTGCGTAGCGTGTGTTTAGAGGTATAGCTTTATGATTTAAGATAATATCGACATTATCAATTGGAGGCATCGTCCGGTTTTTCCTCATACCCACAGCCTAGCAGGTGAAAGCAGACTTTATCTATCAGCAAAGGGCGGACAGGTATCCACATAAGCCTTCTCCTGGTTGGTGGATACACTGGTAAACTCTATCTCAATTGCTGATAAGATAAGCGTCTGCTCTGCATGGTTTGTAGGGATGCTGGTGGGATCCGTAAGGTAAATATGCAAAGCTTTTTTTAAAGTCTGTGAATTTCTGTTTGGCGCCAAATGCGCACACAACACACGCATACACCTGTATTTTGTACTTTGTATATCTGCTCGCATTGTTGCCATAAGTAGTGATTATTAGATTCCTTTTGACCTATGCTGAGAAATTTGTTGCTATTTAGTTAAAAATATAGAATAAATATTAAGGAAGTAAACGTAAAACACAAATACAGTCTGGCCTAGTTAAACAGGTTTATACAGAAAGATACTGTGTTGTGTTAAGTAAACGATTATAGGTAATATCGCTTACATTTATAAAAGTGTGGGATTTGTGCTACTGCGGACGTACGGTCTTTGTACACGTGTCTCGGACAAAGTACGGGACTGCGTACGCAATGTAAAGACGTACGCACGGTCGCGTGTTTATGCAACGTGCGTAAGGGTACGACCGCTAAGTACAAATTACACAATAGCATTGTTTAGTATTAGGCGCGGGACGGTAGCCACGCGATAACAGCACAAATTGCTTAGTGTCCAAGGTTTAGTTTAAATAAAACCTTTTCTACTGTATTACCTCTGGGGAAGCTATCAGTCAACAGGAAAGGACATTTTTCTGATCAGAAAACTATAGAGTGTTAGTGTGGGCTGAAAAAGGTGTGAATGTATTGAACCCCGCTTGGTGAACTCGGTGAACTCGGTGAACTTGGTGAACTTGGTGAGCACGGTCTAGGTGAATACGTGCAACGGAGTGTGATAAAGTTTTTTTAAAGGTGTTGTTTTCTTGGTATTACACTCCGGCTGTTTTGGAGCACAGTGTGAAGACTCCAGTGATCCTACAACTTATAGATAGCAAGTGTCTATAAGCGGTACGTTTGGACCGCACGGTTGTGTGAGCAATACGTGGCGCAACGTGATACGAAGTTTGGCATATTTGTGCGTAAATCTTGTCATCATACGCATTGTGTAGAGCACATGCAAGCGTGATTTGTGTAAACATTGTCTTTTAGGCAGATATTCACTGGGTACGGTAAGTTACTCCTAAAGGCCCAGTTGATATAGGCCGAAGTAGGGCCTGCAGTGGCTACACGTGTCTGCTAAAAGGGGCGGATCCATGGAACTCGGTGCAGAAGAAGTTAGTGGAAGAAATTTAAGGACTTTCACCATTAGACTACTGTGTTTGGAGCATTTTAGGAAGTTTTCCCGTGTTAAAAGGGTCCACAATGGGAGCCAAGTGCACAACACAGGGACGTTCCTCAGTCAGGGTTCAGACAGCAGAATTGAGACCCAGGGGGTCAGCTCTGTTGGTAATGTGGGGGAAGTATGGTTCCCACACTGAGACCTTTTGTGATAAATGGACACGAATGACTGTGGGGGATAAAGCATCATTTCCTGGGATAGGTAGTTTTGAACCAGATGTATTGCAGAATTTAAGGGTTAGGATATGTCTGATAAAATCCCAAAAGCAAAGGGTCAGACACACAAACTGTTTAAATTTATGGCAGCAAGAGGGCGATATGCAAGAGGAATTAACATATGCAACCGGTTCCAAACCTAGCGGGGACGAGAACACAAACACACCATTGCCGACACAGGTCGAAGGGGAACAGAAGGCTACAGTCAATGATACATCCGTAAATGATAGAAATTGTATGAAAGAGCAATGTATTAACCCTAACTTTTGCAAAATGTATCCTGTTTTGAAGTCTCTCCAAGGTTTTAGGTCACAGGGAGATGAAGGATTCAGCCAATTCGCAGCTCTCCTCCAAGCAGTCATGTTGCAGGAAACTCAGGTGGGTCCTGTCCAACCAGGTAGAGCAGTAACAGTATTCCCCAATGAAAGAACTGGCGAGGTCACAGCTACTGGTAAGTATGAGACAGTTCATAGCACAGAAACAACAACACCACACAGTAAACAGATTAGGAACGGAATGGTAGGATTACACCCTGTCTTGGAAATGGTAACTCCCAATGGGGGAACCAATAGTCAGGAAGTAGTCCTCACCGAGAATAATGCAATGTATTGCCCGTGGCCCAGAGATGAGCTGCGATCAATCATTTCAGAATTCCCCGACCCTCGGAAGCATTTAGCCAGATGTCAGAAATTTATCAGAGATCTGGGTAATGTGTATGAACCAACAAACCAACATTGGCGGACATTTTTGAAAACATGCCTACCCCCTAATATTGACACCCAAAAATTCATCACTGATTGTAGGCTAGAGTCGGATAGTCGTATGACTGACAAACTCAATCAGGAAAATATAGAACGAATTAACAGACAACTAGAGTTGTATTTCCCCACAACTGCTAAATGGAGGAAAATTTTCTCCATAAAGCAGAGGGAAAACGAAATGGCATCTGAATATTTCCATCGGGCCCTACACATAATGGATAGATACATGGGGGTATCAGGTACAGGGAACGATACGAATTACAGGAAGGTAGCTGTGTCTGTGCTAATGGACGGACTCGATCAGACAGTGAGGGACAAAGTACAAACATCTTTGCCTAATTGGAGAGGGGTCACAGTAGCTTGCCTTAGAGAGTGCGCAATAGAACACCATAGGAATATTGCTAGGCGTAGAAAACTGCAAGAGGAGAGGCTGAGGATTGAAAGTATACAGGCTCATACACCAAAGTCTCATCAGCCTAAACCCCAAAACCCTAGTAGTAACAAAAGACCGAAGATATGTTACATTTGTAAAAATGAAGGACATTTTGCTAGAAATTGTAGGAGTAGTAGAGCACATAGCCAATATAGACCCCTAGACAGAATAAACAAGCAACGGTATTAAACACATAGACGGGATCAAGGGACATATAGTAAGGAATCACGATACAGTATAGAAAAACACAGATTCGGTTAATGGGAAGAACAGAATAAATGCAACTTTACCCTTTTGACAGAATTTACGGAGATTAGGAGGAGGCTTCTAAACTTCTGCTTCTCTCTCTCTAGCAGAAGTGACCTCTAAGTAATTTAACAGGAGTTTTGTTAGAGATGGTATACATATAGAGTGCTCCCACTTTGTAAAATCTTCTTTGTTACTAAACTCTGTGAGTTGCCTTCAAAGTTTCCTCTTCATCTCTGACGTTCACCGACAGGATTACAGCTCAAACGTCACATGTCTACTCGGTCTTTTCAGAGGTCTGCCCAAACCCAGTATATCTCACCAGCATCACTGTGCCTGGCCATGCACAAAGGGTGGAGAGTGGAAATACTGGTGAAGGGAGACTGTGCATAGATACCGATAGACATGATGATGTGACAGCCTGATGGTGAACGCAAATCTGACAAATTTTCTTTTTATTATTTTCTCTCTCTCTCTTTTTCATTTTCCACGGATGGTTTACTTCACACAACTGATAATACACAACAGTTAAACACATTGTAATGCAAGATTTATTTTCCCTACAGAAAGGTCGCTGACCCGGAGAGAACATCGTATCACTGGAGTGTCTGTTCCAGGAAGGCTGAGAGGCAGTACTGTTGTCACGGCACCTGAGCGCGGAGAACAACAAGACCAGAGGCGGTTGTCGCACCAGTTTTCTTTTTCTTTTTTTTATTATTTTCTCCATCTCCCATTACCCTCCTTTCCTCCCCCTTCTTGTTCCCTTTCTCTCCCCTTAACAAGATGGACTTACCCCAAGAGACTGCGTTCCGGGTTTTCCTGTTAACCCTGTTGTTGAACAGAACAGTCTGTTTCGGTGAGAGTACCAGTGAGGTCGAGAAAGGATCTGGAATGGGTTCTGATGGCAAGGACAGATTTGTAGAATTCCAAGAGCAACACATCAATCGAGCAAAGGCGAGTATCAGAAAACGATCTGGTAGTCAGGAAACTAGGAGGCACTGTGAAGGGTCATTGGCTGAGGAAAATTGCATTTGTAAAAAATTGTGAGAACATAGTTGAGGATGGGTGCATTCAGAGATGTCAGTCCAGCCTTAATATCAACATGGACCGTCATCCATTGAGTGATTACCACTCACTAGTGGGTAAGGTCTTAAACCAGACAGAATGCTGGGTGTGTTCACAAGTACCTCAAGGTCAGAGCAAGTTAGGATTAGTACCGTACCCTTTAGCAATAGATGAGGTACTCGAATTACGAGGTGGGAGACCGGTGGACAAGAAATTTAATATTTCTAGGCCCCCTAGTTTGAAGCTCCACCAGTATCATGTAGATAGATCCTTAGTATGTTTCAACATTTCCAATTCCTGAAAACCAGGAAATTGGGAGGTGACATGGAATAATCAAACCATGGCATTTTCGCACAGAGCTGATAGGATACCCGTAGACTCTGAACTTATACGCCAAATAGCCAACAGTGGAAGGTATTTTCGGTATAGGTATACTCAAGGAAGCAAGACCATGCGGTTTGGAGAAGTATCACCAGGGTACTGTGCTCATATCATACAGCCTGATACTTGTACTGAACAGATGAGAGAGTTAGGGATAGGATTTTTCACTTGGAAAGTTTGCAATATGGTAATGTCATATTCTGTCCCATATGTTCTCCCTGATGATGCTTATTTCATATGTGGGAGGAAGGCGTATAAGTGGCTTGCCCCAAACTCAGAGGGATTGTGTTACATTGGAAGAGTGTTGCCAGAGGTCATGACCATAACCCATGATAAGATGAAAGACGTTCACTGCAGTGCTCAGGCTCCTTATACTCATACTCATTATGAACACATCGTCAAGAGACACCTCATAGATAGGACAGAGCATGTAGCCTCTGATTTGATCCACGAATCCACCGGGATTCAATTCCTTCTCGCATTAGACATCACCCGTACTGCCAGAGGAATTATAAATTATAGGTATATCCATGCGCTAGCGAACTTGATAGATAATATCACTGAGATGTATGACGACACCTTCAGGTATACGGGTAGGGAGTTGCAAGCTTACAAAACGGAACTGATCCAGCACAGGATGGTCCTCAATTATATCACAGCCGTGACGGGTGGGTACTGTGTCACTTTGGCAACTCAATATGGTGTGAAGTGCTGCACGTATATTACAAACAGCACTGATGACCCAACCGAGATCATCGATCAAAAGATGGACGATATCTTGCAGTTGAAGTGGGATTTCCGAAGGATACACAACCTTACCCTGACTGCTGTGAGTAATGAACTGACCGGCTGGGTCTCATGGTTGAACCCACGCAATTGGTTCTCAGGTTTAGGAGAATGGGCACAAAATGTTATTATGAGTGTGGGAAAGTTTCTCCTTTGTATCCTGGGAGTCGTCATAATTATTGGCTTGATATTTAGGTGTGTTCGAATTTTAACGCGGCGCAAGCACGGCACAAAATTGATGAGTCTAAGGAGCGGGGGCATTGTTACAGCAGCAGATTTGATTTACGACCCATCCATAGAAACAATGTTATGATAAGGATTGCAAATTAATTCCATGGCCAGTTTCTTTCACCCGTTTTTCCTGTGTTTCCCCCTCAGCAAAAATACACCCATCCGGAAAAGACTTCGATCAACACCCAAGAATGATTACGAAAATGTTATGTGAATGTATTTTAGATATGTGTCTTATCTTCATCTCTACAACCTTCAGTTAGTGACACACATAGTCGACAGGTGATATCCACATATATTAGCACTCACATATGTTCCCCCTCCATGTATCATCAACTAAATGTGCACCCCATTTGTTGGAACAAGAAGCCGAAAAGAGCTCGGTAGTGTTTGTTGGCCCACTTACAGACCCTTAATACGGGATAAGAAGGATTTAATGTATACTTCGCAATACCTCAAAGCGTATTTAGAACATATATGGCATGATGATACATGCCACTCAGACATGGATTCATACATACATGCTTTTACTATCCCACTAGGTCATACATTTCCCGCCTACACCTTTCCTACAATCCAATCATCTGTAGATATTGTATTGTATATTTTTCTGTTTAGTGTTTAGATAGTGGCAGTTATTGTTGACTGCCAAAGGGTGGACTGTCAATGTCGAAAAATATTGTAATACACACACCACGTACTAACCACACACATGCCCGCTGCGCGTGCACTTGTTCCGCCGTGTGTGCACATATCCGCAATTTGCGTATGTTCGCCCCCGCGATCCTGCGCGTGGTATGGGTATTTACGGTGGAGTATGTGAGCGCATAGAGGGTTATCAGAACATTACATATTTAACCCAAATAGTGCACTTTGTACACATAGCTCCCCTGCACCACATCAGCAAGTATCAACATTTTAAATGGTTCCAGGACTAAGGGATTCACCTTTGCATGATAGAAAGGGACAGACTAAGGTTATAAGGTGATGTCTAGTATCCAGCTGTAGGGTATTTTAAGGGTAACATTCCGGTGTTGGTTAGGGGAAGATCGCAGGTTCCTGCATATAGTTATGTGCAGAAGTAGAATATAGATATAAACTGTATTTACTGTATATTATGTATGCGTCGGGAATCCAGAGGATACCACCCACAAGAGCAGTTGGGAAAGACATCGCCCACCTTTTCAAATCAACCTATGACCTCTCCTGTAATGTAAAGATGCATCTCTGTGTCCAATGAACAAAGGGATTACAGTAACCATTGTATTGTTTATGGAAGTTGTGTATAAAAAGCCTATTGCTGCCTGGCCGGTCAGAAGACTCTGAACGCTATCTACCTGATGAGCGGAGGACTGGTCCAGGTTGCGCAAGCAAACATTCTCACGTATGTACATTGACTGTAGCCATTATTCTGTTGTAGATTTATCTTGTTAGCCTTGTAGTGTATAACTTGTACTGTTATCCCCTTTCAAATAATCCACTGTGGTGTTAGAACCCAGCGGTTAACTACAAATCGGTGTTGTGTCCTCATTTCCCTGCTAGGGTTTAAAGCGTATTACATTACCTAACTATATAAAGTTTAAGTGTATTGATAAGGTGTGTATGCACTGCGGGTACTTAATACCGTCAGCACTGCGTAAGGTTTAAGGTGTAACATCATTGCAGTGCTTTGCAGCTCAAAGGTTTAGAGTGTAAGAATAACATTGCATTACATTACGAATAAGGTTTAAAGTTTATCAAAAGTGTGTGCGCGCGCTGTGTGTACTTTGTACCCCCAGCGCTGCGTTTGTACGCTAAGTACGTACACGGTACGGGACGCTGTACGCAAATAGCGTGCGAAGTGCGTAGCGTGTGTTTAGAGGTATAGCTTTATGATTTAAGATAATATCGACATTATCAGGGTAAGGATGTTAACCACCTAGGAACATCCTCCCTTATACGTCACTTGCTGTGCATTCATCAGAAGTCATTGTCGAGTTCTGAAACTTTGGGTGAGCGTAAGCAGTCCACTGACACCTAAATCCCTTCTTCCTCTTGTACCCAAGCTCCTGCAAGCCACACCACCAACTCCCTCAACGTCAACTTCCTCCTCAGTCAGGAACGTCAGTAGTTCTGCAGGCCATGTCACTGGCAAGACTGAGAAGTCTTCTCCTAACCGGGATTCCAAAGGAGGGACCTTGAGTGGTACGCCTATTGCTGCTGTTGCTGCTGCTGCTATTGTTGCTGCTAGGAGTCGATCGTCATCCCAGAGGGGAAATCGGAAGACCACTTGTACTACTTCAAGTAAGCAATTGTCTGTCCAACAGTCCTTTGCGAGGAAAATTAAATATTACAGCAGTCATCCTGTTGAAAAGTGGATAACTGAGGCCTTGACAGCTATGTTGGTGTTAGACATGCGTCCGGTATCCACCATTAGTTCAGTGGGACTTAGAGAATTGAAAGGAGGTAGTGTGTCCACGGTACCAAATCCCATTTAGATTACACTTCACTAGGCAAGCGATACCGAGAATGTACACAGACATCAGAAAAAGTGTCCTCAGTGTCCTAAAAAATGCAGTTGTACCCACCACCCACTTAACCATGGACAAGTGGAACAGGGCAGACTAAAGACTATATGACGGTGACAGCCCACTGGGTAGATGTATTGCCTCCTGCAGCAACAACAGCAGCTGCACCAGTAGCAGCATCTCGCAAACACCAACTCATTCCTAGGCATGCTACACTATGTATCACCACTTTCCGTAAGTGGCACACCGCTGACAACCTCTTACAGAAACTGAGGGACATCATCGCACAATGGCTTACCCCACTTACACTGTCCTGGGATTTGTGATATCGGAAAACGCCACCAATATTGTGCGTGCATTACATCTGGGCAAATTCCAGCACGTCCCATGTTTTGCACATACAATTAATTTGGTGGTGCAGAAGTTTTCAAAAAAAATAATGATAGGGGCGTGCAAGAGATGCTGTCGGTGGCCTGAAAAATTGCGGGACATTTTTCGACATTCAGCCACCGCGTGCCGATGACTGGAGCGCCAGCAAACACTCCTGAACCTGCACCTGAAGCAAGAGGAACGAAGTGGAATTCAACACTTTATATGCTTCAGAGGATGGAGGAGCAGCAAAAGGCCATTCAAGCCTATACATCCACCTACGATATAGGCAAAGGAGGGGGAATGCACCTTACTCAAGCGCAGTGGAGAATGATTTCCATCTTGTGCAAGGTTCTCCAACCCTTCGAACTAGCCACATTTGAAGTCAGTTCAGACACTGCCAGCTTGAGTCAGGTCATTCCCCTCATCAGGCTTTTGCAGAAGCAGCTGGAGAAATTGAAGGAGGAACTAAGATGGAGCGATTCCGCAAAGTATGTGGGACTTTTGGATGGAGCCCTTCATTCGCTTTGCCAGGATTCAAGGTTGGTCAACCTTTTGAAATCAGAGCACTACATTTTGGCCACTGTGCTCGATCCTAAGTTTAAAGCTTATGTTGTATCTCTCTTATCGGCAGACACAAGTCTGCAGAGGTTCGAAGACCTCCTGGTGAGAAAATTGTCAACTCAAGCAGAACGTGACCCGTCAACAGCTCCTCCTTCATTTTCCTCCGCAACTGGGGCTGCGAGGAAAAGGATAAGATTTCCTAGCCCAACCCGATGGCGGTGATGCAGGGCAGTCAGGAGCGAGTGCTGACATCTGGTCTGGACTGAAGGGCCTGCCAACGATTACTCACATGTCTACTGTCACTGCATATGATTCTGTCACCATTGAAAGAAAGGTGGACGATTATATGAGTGACAGCAACCAAGTAGGCATGTCAGACAGTCCATATGTATACTGGCAGGAAAAAGAGGCAATTTGGATGCCCTTGCACAAACTGGCTTTATTTTACATACAGATGTGTCCACATACATCTTTGCTCTAGCCCGCCATGTATGGCACAGTTTTGCATGCCATAGACTCAGAGATTTAGCCATGCCTTGTGATTTTTCTTAATTTGCTTCTTTAATATGTTACTTTATACATATTCTATTATGGCAAACAAAAATTTTACAATTCATCCACTCGCTACTCGTGAAAAACAGCTTAGCTGTGTTTTGCATGTTGTGCCAAATTTGTAAAAAAGCAAAAATGTAAGTGGACACATCTGTAAGTTGTCCCCCTCCAGTGTGTACTCCGAAAGAGTGTTTAGTGCAGCCGGTAACCTTGTCAGCGATCGTCGTTGGAGGTTACTTCCACAAAATGTGGAGATGATGTTCATTAAAATTAATTATAATCAATTCCTCCGTGGAGACATTCACCAGCAATTGCCTCCAGAAAGTACACAGGGACCTGAGATGGTGGATTCCAGTGGGGAGGAATTAATACTCTGTGAGGAGGGGGATGTACACAGTGAAAGGGGTGAGGAATCCGAGGATGAGGATGAGGTCGACATCTTACCTCTGTAGAGCCAGTTTGTGCAAGGAGAGATTGATTGCTTCTTTTTTCAGCCACAGTCGTGTGGCAGACCCTGTCGCTGAAATGATTGGTTTGTTAAAGTGTGCATGTCCTGTTTATACAACATAAGGGTGGGTGGGAGGGCCCAAGGACAATTCCATCTTGCACCTCTTTTTCTTCTTTGCATCATGTGCTGTTTTGGGACTAGTTTTTTTAAGTGCCATCCTGTCTGACACTTCCATACAACTCCAGCGGTACTGCCGTCTAACTGCAGGGGTATTGCCGTATAAGTCCAGTTTAGTGGTGCTATCTTGTGCTGCATCAGTCCAGTGGTGGTGTCTTGTGCTGCCATAAGTTTAGTGGTGGTGTCCTGTGCTGTATATTATTTACTCCAAATAAAAGGGTTATATACATTACATATATTATATTATCCAAATAATTTTTACAGGGTTTGCCCTGTGTGTTGTAGGGGTATGCTCGCCACTGCTGCATATTATTATAATAGCTCCAAATAAAAGGGTTATTATTATCCAAATTAATTTTACAGGCTCTGCTCTGTGTGTGTGTGTGTGTGTGTGTGTGTGTGTGTGTGTGTGTGTGTGTGGTTTAGGGGTACTCTCTCCTGTGCCACCAATATTGTGCGTGTATTACATATGGGCAAATTCTAGCACGTCCCATGTTGTTTTGCCGCACACTTGTGTTGCTTAGCTTAGTCATACACCTACCTCATTGCACCTCTTTTTCTTATTTGCATGATGTGCTGTTTGGGGCCTAGTTTTTTTAAGTGCCATCCTGTCTGCAACTGCAGTGCCACTCCTAGATCGGCCAGGTGTTTGTGCCGCACACTTGTGTCACTTAGCTTAGTCATACAGCTACCTCATTGCACCTCTTTTACTTCTTTGCATAATGTGCTGTTTGGGGACTAGTTTTTTTAAGTGCTATCCTGTCTCCAACTGCAGTGCCACTCCTAGATGGGACAGGTGTTTGTGCCGCACACTTGTGTCGCTTAACTTAGTCATACAGCTACCTCATTGCACCTCTTTTTCTTCTTTGCATGATGTGCTGTTTGGGGTCTATTTTTTAAATCTGACATCCTATCTGACACTGCAGTGCCACTCCTAGATGGGCCAGGTGTTTGTGCCGTACACTTGTGTCACTTAGCTTAGTCATACAGCCACCTCGGTGCAACCTTTTTGCCTAAAAACTATATTGTGAGGTGTGAATCGTTCAGAATAGACTGGAAATGAGTGGAAATTAATGTTATTGAGGTTAATAATACCGTAGGATCAAAATAACCACCGAATTCTGTGATTTTAGCTGTTTTTATGTTTTATTCAAAAATCATCCAGATCCAAAACCAAAACACGAAAGGGTGGTTTTGGCAAAACCATTGCAGATCCAAAACACAAACATGGAAGCAGAACCAAAACCAAAACACAAAACACGAAAAGT
This sequence comes from Pseudophryne corroboree, assembly GCF_028390025.1. Taxonomy (NCBI): domain Eukaryota; kingdom Metazoa; phylum Chordata; class Amphibia; order Anura; family Myobatrachidae; genus Pseudophryne; species Pseudophryne corroboree. Next base: position 89,969,490 of record NC_086453.1, on the reverse strand, counting down.
GCCCACCGCACATCTCTAGTAAATACTGGCTGCTTTATTTTTACACTGCAATTTCGATTTCAGTTTGAACACACCCCACCCAAATCTAACTCTCACTGCACATGATATATTGAATATTAATAACCCCTTTATTTGGAGTAAATATACAGCACAGCTATACAGCACAGCACCACTGAACTTATATGGCAGCACCACTGGACTGGACTTACTGTATACAGCAGTACCACTGGACTTATACGGCAGTATCACTGGACTGGATTTATATGGCAGTACCACTGGACATATACGGCAGTATCATTGGACATATACGGCAGTATCACTGGAATTATATGGCAGTACCACTGGACATATACTGCAGTATCACTGGATTTATACGGCCATACTGCTGTACATATACGGCCGTATCACTGGACTGGATTTATACGGCAGTACCACTGGACAGATACAACAGTATCACTGGACTGGATTTATACGGCAGTACCACTGGACAGATACAGCAGTATCACTGGAATTACATGGCAGAACCACTGGACATATACGGCAGTATCACTGGATTTATACGGCAGTACCGCTGGACATATACAGCAGTATCACTGTACATATACGGCAGTATCACTGGACTGGATTTATACGGCAGTACCACTGGACATATACAGCAGTATCACTGGAATTATATGGCAGTACCCCATGACATATACAGCAGAATCCCTGGATTTATACGGCAGTACCGCTGGACATATACGGCAGTATCACTGGACAGGATTTATATGCCAGTGCCACTGGATTTATTCAGTAGTACCACTGGACATATATACGGCAGTATCACTGGAATTATATGGCAGTACCACTGGACATATACGTCAATATCATTGGATTTATATGGCATTACCGCTGGACATATACGGCAGTATCACTGGACATATACGGCAGTATCACTGGACTTATACGGCAGTACCACTGGACTTATACAGTAGCACAGGGACACCACCACTGGACTGATGCAGGAAAACACACCACCACTGCAATGGACTGGACTTATACAGCAGCACTGGACATATGGCAGTAGAGGGGAGCCCGACCGCCGGCATACCGACAGCGTGGCAAGCGCAAATGAGCCCCTTGTGGGCTCGCTGCGGGCACGGTGGCGCGCTACACGCGCCACGCTATTTATTCTCCCTCCAGGGGGGTTGTGGACCCCCACGAGGGAGAATATGTGTCGGTATGCCGGGTGTCGGGATTCCGACATTCGGCAACCAGAAGACCACCCGGACTGATGCAGCACAACACAGCACCACTGGACTGGACTTATACAGCAGCACTGAACATATGGCAACAGTAGACACCACAACTGTGACTGGACTGATGCAGCATAAGACATTACACTGGACTGAGCAGCACAAGACAGCACTGGAATCGCCACCCCACTTTCCCTCCCGCACAGACACTGAGAACGGAGACACATCCTCTCATTACACTCTCCGGGACTGGAGTAAAAAAATGGCCGTGACGCGCTGCTCCTTATATGGAGTCCAAACCCCGTGAGAATTCGACAGCGGATGAAGACGTTTTGTCACGTTCTGGTTTACGAGACAGGCGGGAAAACCCGAGCCGGGTTTGGATCCGGCCTCGGGTAGTGAAGTCTGGTAGGGTATGGTTCTTAGGGAACCGAACCCGCTCATCTCTAGTATTTACCCTGCACAGAAACAAAATATCCCACCCAAATCTAACTCTCTCTGCACATGTTATATCTGCACATGTTATATATGCACTGCACATGGTTTTGCCCATTAGAGAACAATTTTGCTGCTGAGATCAGGTCTGAATTAGGCCCTATATTACAGTACCTCCCGCACCAAGAGACTTCCAAATTTAGGTACATTCCCCCAGATTCCTGGGAGAAAAGCCAACATCCCAAATGCAGTCAACTACCCAGATCCCACCAACTGCCCTTGTGAAGTAGGTGGTACAGGAGCACGATGACGTGATGTGCGGTGAATCGTGCCCTATCTACTGCTGGAGATGTTGTGATGTCAACATTACGAATGTCTGCATTTTCACTACATCAAGGAGAGGATATGAACAGATGCAGAATTACCCTTTAAAACAAATAAGTGTTGAAGATAGTTGTACCCTGAGCAGATGCATTTATATGTCCTACTAAAGCAAGTTTCCTCTTAATAAGGAGTTAATACTGTATATATAAATAAAGAACGCCTTTGTTGATAGTAAACACAAGCAAGATAAAAGCTGTACTAGATTATGTCTGAAATAACATACAATTAAGCTTATTTTTACTTTCTTTTTCCCTGAGCCTTTTAATGTAAAAGCTTGTAGTTGAGATGAAAGCATCCAGCTAATCACAGAAGCAGTCTGTCCCAGTAACCCGAATTCTGAGCAACAGCTGTGATCGTTATGCAAACAATGACTTCTACACTCAGGCATGAGAATGTGTGACTGGTAATTAGCCAACTAGATAATGCTGCTCAGTAATGAGAGGTTAATGTTACACAGAGGTGTGAAGTGATTACTCCAGCTTAAGCTGTAAACCACAGATAGGACCGAGACCCAAAAATGCTGGATTTACAAGTAAAATATAATGATTTTTTTTAATAAGAACTCATTCAATAAAGGGGAGCCTCTACATGTACAGTATTACTTATTGGATACATTGACAATGAGAATGTTATAATATCAAGCTTCCATAAGAGAAGCAGAATGATTGCATAAGAAAAGAGGTGCGTTAAACCTCTAGGATGGAGGCTGGCATGGTTGCTAATCAATCTTGTTTGGTAGCCTATGGCAGGGCAGGGGCGTGTTGGTAAAAAAAAGTCTTTTTAGGGGTCTGGATTTATAGGCCAAAGCCTCTTTGTTTCCTGGCTTCCCTCCCTCCCCTTTTTTGATTATAGGTGTGGTTTTGGCTTCTCTTGTGGCGGAAAGAAAGGCAGGCTACCTGTCCATGTGCAATTGTTTAGTTGAGGTACGCTCTCTTCATTGACTGGTAGTTGGCTGTACCACCTTAACGGGGGGCAGTATCATCACCCAAATGGGTAGGTACTCATGGTACAGGGTGAGTGTATACCTTTTGTTGCGTACAAGTGTTATCTTTGTGCGCGCTGGGTGGTCTCCGCCTGCAATGCTTGTTGTTGACGCTGTTTGGGCATTGCAGATTGGCTGATTTCTGTCTTTCCTTTTTTTTTTTTTTTTTTTTGCCACCATACAACTTTAATCATAATATTACTTTAAATAAATTAACTAACAGTTTATCTGCCAACTCTACATCTCCATGTCCTTATTTCACTTTAGAGTATAAGGTTTAAGTGATCACTTCACCCATGACACACCTCATCCGATAGAAGGTTTGTCTTTTTTTCTACAAAATCTTAAATGTTATTTAGTAAACGTAAGTTTGTGCCTTGTATGACCTCCAGAAAACAAGGTGGTTCTAATCATGGGCCACCAAAGGGCTCCTGTGTCAGCCATTGTTTTTATACTGTATTGAGATTTCACACAATTATTGTAGCAGAACATGTAGTTGCAATGGAGTCATTTATTTGCGCAGTACAAACCTGCTTGTGCTAGGTTGCACCTTGGTTAAGCACATGAAACTCAACTGATAGTTACTATCTCAAGGTACTGGAACTCTGCGAAGCTCCACAGAAATATGCAATTTAAAATTAACTCATTCTATGCAAAATACGCTGAATTATTCCATTGCCAGGTCCTTGGGGAACGTAGCTGACTGTAGATGACAGACAATCAGTTATACCATAAGACAGATAGGGCAATCTGCTAGTGATGAGCGGGTTCGGTTTCTCGGAAACCGAACCCCCCCGAACTTCACGCTTTTTACACGGGTCCGAGGCAGACTCGGATCTTCCCGCCTTGCTCGGCTAACCCGAGCGCGCCCGAACGTCATCATCCCGCTGTCGGATTCTCGCGAGGCTCGTATTCTATCGCGAGACTCGGATTCTATATAAGGAGCCGCGCGTCGCCGCCATTTTCACACGTGCATTGAGATTGATAGGGAGAGGACGTGGCTGGCGTCCTCTCCGTTTAGAGTAGACTAGAGAGTAGTAGAGAGAGTAGAGACACTTGATTTACTAATTTTGGGGAGCATATTAGGACGGAGTACTACTTGCTGATAGTGTGACCAGTGACCACCAGTTTAATTAATCCGTTCTCTGCCTGAAAAAAAACGATACACAGTGTGACACAGTCACATACCATATCTGTGCTCAGCCTCAGTGTGCCCTCAGTGTGCTGCATCATCTATGTAATACTGTATATCTGACTGTGCTGAGTGCTCACTGCTCACACAGCTTAATTGTGGGGGAGACTGGGGAGCAGTTATAGCAGGAGTACATATTTTAACAGTGCACACTTTTGCTGCCAGAGTGCCACTGCCAGTGCCAGTGTGACTGACCAGTGACCACTGACCACCAGTATATTGTGATTGTCTGCCTGAAAAAGTTAAACACTCGTCGTGTGGTGTTTTTATTCTATAAACGCATTCTGCTGACAGTGTCCAGCAGGTCCGTCATTATATAATATATACCTGTCCGGCTGCAGTAGTGATATATATATATTTTTTATATCATTATCATCCAGTCTATATTAGCAGCAGACGCAGTAAGGTAGTCCACGGCTGTAGCTACCTCTGTGTCGGCAGTCGCTCGTCCATCCATAATTGTATACCACCTACCCGTGGTGTTTTTTTTTTTTTTCTATCTTCTTGATACTAGTAGCTTACGTTAGGAGTCTGCAGTGCTGAGCTGACAGTGTCCAGCAGGTCCGTCATTATATAATATATACCTGTCCGGCTGCAGTAGTGAGATATATATATATTTTATATCTCATTATCATCCAGTCTATATTAGCAGCAGACGCAGTACGGTAGTCCACGGCTGTAGCTACCTCTGTGTCGGCAGTCGCTAGTCCATCCATAATTGTATACCACCTACCTGTGGTGGTTTTTTTTTTCTATCTTCTTGATACTACTAGTAGCTTACTTTAGGAGTCTGCAGTGCTGAGCTGACAGTGTCCAGCAGGTCCATCATTATATAATATATACCTGTCCGGCTGCAGTAGTGATATATATATATTTTTTTTATATCATTATCATCCAGTCTATATTAGCAGCAGACGCAGTACGGTAGTCCACGGCTGTAGCTACCTCTGTGTCGGCAGTCGCTCGTCCATCCATAATTGTATACCACCTACCTGTGGTGTTTTTTGTTTTTTCTATCTTCTTGATACTAGTAGCTTACTTTAGGAGTCTGCAGTGCTGAGCTGACAGTGTCCAGCAGGTCCGTCATTATATAATATATACCTGTCCGGCTGCAGTAGTGATATATATATATATTTTATATCTCATTGTCATCCAGTCTATATTAGCAGCAGACGCAGTACGGTAGTCCACGGCTGTAGCTACCTCTGTGTCGGCAGTCGCTAGTCCATCCATAATTGTATACCACCTACCTGTGGTGTTTTTTTTTTCTATCTTCTTGATACTACTAGTAGCTTACTTTAGGAGTCTGCAGTGCTGAGCTGACAGTGTCCAGCAGGTCCGTCATTATATAATATATACCTGTCCGGCTGCAGTAGTGATATATATATATATTTTTTATATCATTATCATCCAGTCTATATTAGCAGCAGACGCAGTACAGTAGTCCACGGCTGTAGCTACCTCTGTGTCGGCAGTCGCTCGTCCATCCATAATTGTATACCACCTACCTGTGGTGGTTTTTTTTTTTTCTATCTCCTTGATACTACTAGTAGCTTACTTTAGGAGTCTGCAGTGCTGAGCTGACAGTGTCCAGCAGGTCCGTCATTATATAATATATACCTGTCCGGCTGCAGTAGTGATATATATATATTTTATATCTCATTATCATCCAGTCTATATTAGCAGCAGACGCAGTACGGTAGTCCACGGCTGTAGCTACCTCTGTGTCGGCAGTCGCTAGTCCATCCATAATTGTATACCACCTACCTGTGGTGTTTTTTTTTTTTTCTATCTTCTTGATACTACTAGTAGCTTACTTTAGGAGTCTGCAGTGCTGAGCTGACAGTGTCCAGCAGGTCCATCATTATATAATATATACCTGTCCGGCTGCAGTAGTGATATATATATATATTTTTTATATCATTATCATCCAGTCTATATTAGCAGCAGACGCAGTACGGTAGTCCACGGCTGTAGCTACCTCTGTGTCGGCAGTCGCTCGTCCATCCATAATTGTATAACACCTACCTGTGGTGTTTTTTTTTTTCTATCTTCTTGATACTAGTAGCTTACTTTAGGAGTCTGCAGTGCTGAGCTGACAGTGTCCAGCAGGTCCGTCATTATATAATATATACCTGTCCGGCTGCAGTAGTGATATATATATATTTTATATCTCATTATCATCCAGTCTATATTAGCAGCAGACGCAGTACGGTAGTCCACGGCTGTAGCTACCTCTGTGTCGGCAGTCGCTAGTCCATCCATAATTGTATACCACCTACCTGTGGTGTTTTTTTTTTCTATCTTCTTGATACTACTAGTAGCTTACTTTAGGAGTCTGCAGTGCTGAGCTGACAGTGTCCAGCAGGTCCGTCATTATATAATATATACCTGTCCGGCTGCAGTAGTGATATATATATATATTTTTTATATCATTATCATCCAGTCTATATTAGCAGCAGACGCAGTACAGTAGTCCACGGCTGTAGCTACCTCTGTGTCGGCAGTCGCTCGTCCATCCATAATTGTATACCACCTACCTGTGGTGTTTTTTTTTTCTATCTTCTTGATACTACTAGTAGCTTACTTTAGGAGTCTGCAGTGCTGAGCTGACAGTGTCCAGCAGGTCCGTCATTATATAATATATACCTGTTCGGCTGCAGTAGTGATATATATATATATATTTTATATCATTATCATCCAGTCTATATTAGCAGCAGACGCAGTATGGTAGTCCACGGCTGTAGCTACCTCTGTGTCGGCAGTCGCTCGTCAATCCATAAGTATACTAGTATCCATCCATCTCCATTGTTTACCTGAGGTGCCTTTTAGTTGTGCCTATTAAAATATGGAGAACAAAAATGTTGAGGTTCCAAAAATAGGGAAAGATCAAGATCGACTTCCACCTCGTGCTGAAGCTGCTGCCACTAGTCATGGCCGAGACGATGAAATGCCAGCAACGTCGTCTGCCAAGGCCGATGCCCAGTGTCATAGTACAGAGCATGTAAAATCCAAAACACCAAATATCAGTAAAAAAAGGACTCAAAAATCTAAAATAAAATTGTCGGAGGAGAAGCGTAAACTTGCCAATATGCCATTTACCACACGGAGTGGCAAGGAACGGCTGAGGCCCTGGCCTATGTTCATGGCTAGTGGTTCCGCTTCACATGAGGATGAAAGCACTCAGCCTCTCGCTAGAAAAATGAAAAGACTCAAGCTGGCAAAAGCACAGCAAAGAACTGTGCGTTCTTCGAAATCACAAATCCACAAGGAGAGTCCAATTGTGTCGTTTGCGATGCCTGACCTTCCCAACACTGGACGTGAAGAGCATGCGCCTTCCACCATTTGCACGCCCCCTGCAAGTGCTGGAAGGAGCACCCGCAGTCCAGTTCCTGATAGTCAGATTGAAGATGTCAGTGTTGAAGTACACCAGGATGAGGAGGATATGGGTGTTGCTGGTGCTGGGGAGGAAATTGACCAGGAGGATTCTGATGGTGAGGTGGTTTGTTTAAGTCAGGCACCCGGGGAGACACCTGTTGTCCGTGGGAGGAATAGGGCCATTGACATGCCTGGTGAAAATACCAAAAAAATCAGCTCTTCGGTGTGGAAGTATTTCAACAGAAATGCGGACAACATTTGTCAAGCCATGTGTTGCCTTTGTCAAGCTGTAAAAAGTAGGGGTAAGGACGTTAACCACCTCGGAACATCCTCCCTTATACGTCACCTGCAGCGCATTCATCATAAGTCAGTGACAAGTTCAAAAACTTTGGGCGACAGCGGAAGCAGTCCACTGACCAGTAAATCCCTTCCTCTTGTAACCAAGCTCACGCAAACCACCCCACCAACTCCCTCAGTGTCAATTTCCTCCTTCCCCAGGAATGCCAATAGTCCTGCAGGCCATGTCACTGGCAATTCTGACGAATCCTCTCCTGCCTGGGATTCCTCCGATGCATCCTTGCGTGTAACGCCTACTGCTGCTGGCGCTGCTTTTGTTGCTGCTGGGAGTCGATGGTCATCCCAGAGGGGAAGTCGTACTCGTAAGACCACTTTTACTACTTCCACCAAGCAATTGACTGTCCAACAGTCCTTTGCGAGGAAGATGAAATATCACAGCAGTCATCCTGCTGCAAAGCGGATAACTGAGGCCTTGGCATCCTGGGCGGTGAGAAACGTGGTTCCGGTATCCATCATTACTGCAGAGGCAACTAGAGACTTGTTGGAGGTACTGTGTCCCCGGTACCAAATACCATCTAGGTTCCATTTCTCTAGGCAGGCGATACCGAAAATGTACACAGACCTCAGAAAAAGACTCACCAGTGTCCTAAAAAATGCAGTTGTACCCAATGTCCACTTAACCACGGACATGTGGACAAGTGGAGCAGGGCAGGCTCAGGACTATATGACTGTGACAGCCCACTGGGTAGATGTATGGACTCCCGCCGCAAGAACAGCAGCGGCGGCACCAGTAGCAGCATCTCGCAAACGCCAACTCTTTCCTAGGCAGGCTACGCTTTGTATCACCGCTTTCCAGAATACGCACACAGCTAAAAACCTCTTACGGCAACTGAGGAAGATCATCGCAGAATGGCTTACCCCAATTGGACTCTCCTGTGGATTTGTGGCATCGGACAACGCCAGCAATATTGTGTGTGCATTAAATATGGGCAAATTCCAGCACGTCCCATGTTTTGCACATACCTTGAATTTGGTGGTGCAGAATTATTTAAAAAACGAGAGGGGCGTGCAAGAGATGCTGTCGGTGGCCAGAAGAATTGCGGGACACTTTCGGCGTACAGGCACCACGTACAGAAGACTGGAGCACCACCAAAAACGCCTGAACCTGCCCTGCCATCATCTGAAGCAAGAAGTGGTAACGAGGTGGAATTCAACCCTCTATATGCTTCAGAGGTTGGAGGAGCAGCAAAAGGCCATTCAAGCCTATACAACTGAGCACGATATAGGAGGTGGAATGCACCTGTCTCAAGCGCAGTGGAGAATGATTTCAACGTTGTGCAAGGTTCTGCAACCTTTTGAACTTGCCACACCAGTGGCGGAACAAGCAAGCGGTGGGCCCAGGTGCGACAAAATGCTTTGGGCCCCCCCCCCCCATCCAAGTCCACCCCAGGGGCAGTGCGCGCCGTAGGCGCGCGCAAAAATACATAGTGGCGTGGCTTCGTGGGGAAGGGGTGTGGCCACAAAATAATACCAACACAGTAGTCTCCATTATTCAAATTACGCCGCACAGTAGCACCACTACACCAGGTAGAGACCCTTTTACACCTTACAGCGAACAGATTCCTCTTTTTACACATTACAGCAGACAGCGTGCCCTTTTTACACATAACGGCAGACCGCGTGCCCTTGTTACACATTACGGCAGACAGCGTGCCCTTTTTACACATTACAGCAGACAGCGTGCCCTTGTTACACATAGCGGCAGACAGCGTGCCCTTTTTACACATTACGGCAGACAGCGTGCCCTTGTTACACATTACGGCAGACCGCGTGCCCTTGTTACACATTACGACAGACAGCGTGCCCTTGTTACACATTACGGCAGACAGCGTGCCCTTGTTACACATTACGGCAGACAGCGTCCCCATTTTTACACATTACGGCAGACCGCGTGCCCTTGTTACACATTACGGCAGACCGCGTGCCCTTGTTACACATTACGGCAGACAGCGTGCCCTTGTTACACATTACGGCAGACAGCGTGCCCTTGTTACACATTACGGCAGACAGCGTCCCCATTTTTACACATTACGGCAGGCAGATTCCCCATTTTTACACATAGCAGCAGGCAGATTACCCATTTTTACACATAGCGTCAGGCAGTCCCCCTGTTTTACACATAGCGTCAGGCAGTCCCCCTTTTTTACACATCACGGCAGGCAAATTCCCCTTTTTACACATTGCGTCGGGCAGATTACCCCTTTTTACACATAGCGGCAGGCAGTCCCCCCTTTTTACACATTGCGGCAGGCAGTCCCCCCTTTTTACACATTGCTGCAGGCAGTCCCCCCTTTTTACACATTGCGGCAGGCAGTCCCCCCTTTTTACACATTGCGGCAGGCAGTCCCCCCTTTTTACACATTGCGGCAGGCAGTGCCCCCTTTTTACACATTGCGGCAGGCAGTCCCCCCTTTTTACACATTGCGGCAGGTAGGCCCCCCTTTTTACACATTGCGGCAGGCAGTCCCCCCTTTTTACACAGTGCGGCAGGTAGTCCCCCATTTTTACACAGTGCGGCAGGTAGTCCCCCATTTTTACACATTGCGGCAGGCAGGCACAAGAAAGAAGGAAAGAAGGAAAGAAAGAAAGAAAGAAAGAAAGAAAGAAAGAAAGAAAGAAAGAAAGAAGGAAAGAAAGAAAGAAAGAAAGAAGGAAGGAAAGAAAGAAAGAAAGAAAGAAAGAAAGAAAGAAAGAAAGAAAGAAAGAAAGAAAGAAAGAAAGAAAGAAAGAAAGAATGAATTATACTTACCCTCTCCGCTGGCTCAGGCTCCTCGGTGCAGCGTCAGAGACGATTCCCGGGCTGGAGAGAAGGAGGAGGAGGGAGGCTGAGAAGGGAGCCGCAGCAGCGCTGTGTTACTGGTGGAGGCGCTGCTGCTGCTGCCCCTCTGCTTCCCTATAGGCTGTTCTCGGAAGACAGCCTATAGGGAAGCAGAGGGGCAGCAGCAGCAGCGCCTCCACCAGTAACACAGCGCTGCTGCGGCTCCCTTCTCAGCCTCCCTCCTCCTCCTTCCCCCGTCTGTAGTACCGCTGCTCCTCTCCTCTCCTCTCTTCGCCGGGCGGCTGTGCGCTGCGAGCAGCGGGTGCCCGCAGCGCACAGCGGCATGTAATGAGTCAGTTTGACTCATTACATGCTTGGGCCCCTGGACAGAGGCGGGCCCCAGTGCAGTGCACTGCCTGCACTGCCGGTAGTTCCGCCTCTGTGCCACACGTGAAGTCAGTTCAGACACTGCCAGCCTGAGTCAGGTCATTCCCCTCATCAGGCTTTTGCAGAAGAAGCTGGAGACATTGAAGGAGGAGCTAACACAGAGCGATTCCGCTAGGCATGTGGGACTTGTGGATGGAGCCCTTAATTCGCTTAACAAGGATTCACGGGTGGTCAATCTGTTGAAATCAGAGCACTACATTTTGGCCACCGTGCTCGATCCTAGATTTAAAACCTACCTTGGATCTCTCTTTCCGGCAGACACAAGTCTGCTGGGGTTCAAAGAACTGCTGGTGACAAAATTGTCAAGTCAAGCGGAACGCGACCTGTCAACATCTCCTCCTTCACATTCTCCCGCAACTGGGGGTGCGAGGAAAAGGCTCAGAATTCCGAGCCCACCCGCTGGCGGTGATGCAGGGCAGTCTGGAGCGACTGCTGATGCTGACATCTGGTCCGGACTGAAGGACCTGACAACGATTACGGACATGTCGTCTACTGTCACTGCATATGATTCTCTCCCCATTGAAAGAATGGTGGAGGATTATATGAGTGACCGCATCCAAGTAGGCACGTCACACAGTCCGTACTTATACTGGCAGGAAAAAGAGGCAATTTGGAGGCCCTTGCACAAACTGGCTTTATTCTACCTAAGTTGCCCTCCCACAAGTGTGTACTCCGAAAGAGTGTTTAGTGCCGCCGCTCACCTTGTCAGCAATCGGCGTACGAGGTTACATCCAGAAAATGTGGAGAAGATGATGTTCATTAAAATTAATTATAATCAATTCCTCCGTGGAGACATTCACCAACAGCAATTGCCTCCACAAAGTACACAGGGAGCTGAGATGGTGGATTCCAGTGGGGACGAATTGATAATCTGTGAGGAGGGGGATGTACACGGTGATATATCGGAGGATGATGATGAGGTGGACATCTTGCCTCTGTAGAGCCAGTTTGTGCAAGGAGAGATTAATTGCTTCTTTTTTGGTGGGGGTCCAAACCAACCCGTCATTTCAGTCACAGTCGTGTGGCAGACCCTGTCACTGAAATGATGGGTTGGTTAAAGTGTGCATGTCCTGTTTATACAACATAAGGGTGGGTGGGAGGGCCCAAGGACAATTCCATCTTGCACCTCTTTTTTCTTTCATTTTTCTTTGCGTCATGTGCTGTTTGGGGGGTGTTTTTTGGAAGGGCCATCCTGCGTGACACTGCAGTGCCACTCCTAGATAGGCCAGGTGTTTGTGTCGGCCACTAGGGTCGCTTAGCTTACTCACACAGCTACCTCATTGCGCCTCTTTTTTTCTTTGCGTCATGTGCTGTTTGGGGAGGGTTTTTTGGAAGGGCCATCCTGCGTGACACTGCAGTGCCACTCCTAGATGGGCCAGGTGTTTGTGTCGGCCACTTGGGTCGCTTAGCTTAGCCATCCAGCGACCTCGGTGCAAATTTTAGGACTAAAAATAATATTGTGAGGTGTGAGGTGTTCAGAATAGACTGAAAATGAGTGGAAATTATGGTTATTGAGGTTAATAATACTTTGGGATCAAAATGACCCCCAAATTCTATGATTTAAGCTGTTTTTTAGGGTTTTTTGAAAAAAACACCCGAATCCAAAACACACCCGAATCCGACAAAAAAAATTCGGTGAGGTTTTGCCAAAACGTGTTCGAACCCAAAACACGGCCGCGGAACCGAACCCAAAACCAAAACACAAAACCCGAAAAATTTCCGGTGCTCATCACTACAATCTGCTACTGGGACCGTGATAGCCGTACAGCCTGTTGGGGCTGGGAAGGACCCGGCGGTCTTGGTGCATGTTGGCACCAACGGCAAAGTTAGTGGAAGGTGGGATGTCCTTAAGAAAGACTATAGGGACTTAGGTAAGAAACTTAAGGCAAGGACATCTAAGGTAATATTCTCTGAAATATTACCTGTGCCATGCGCTAGTCCAGGGAGGCATAGGGAGATTAGGGAGGTAAATGTGTGGCTTAGGGATTGGTGCAGGAAAGAGGGGTTTGTGTTCCTGGAACACTGGGCGGACTTCTCAGTCAGGCACCATCTTTTTTGTCATGATGGATTGCACCTGAATGAGGAGGGGGCAGCGGTGCTGGGGGGAAGGATTGTTAGAAGGTTGGAGGAGATTTTAAACTAGGAGCCTGGGGGGGAGGGTTTAGCTAGAAACTACGGGTCATGCAGTGAGAATAGTGGGGATGGCGGTAGTAAACGAAATGGGGGAGGAAAACAGGGGAGGGAAAGAGCATCCGGTAAGGGTATTAACATGGGTACTAAAAAAGGTTTTATCAAAACACTAACTAATAACGATCATGGATCATTGTTGCTGCATATAGTGAATGATGTCCCTAGCACAAGGGGAAATACGTATCTTAATTGTATGTATGTAAACGCTAGAAGCCTTACAGGTAAAAAGGGCGAACTAGAAAAACTTGCAGCAAGCAAACAGTATGATATTATAGGCATTACTGAAACTTGGTGGGACGAATCCCATGATTGGATAGTCAATCTAGAAGGTTACACGCTTTTCAGGAGAGACATATTAAATAAACGGGATAGAGGGGTGTGTCTTTACGTAAAGCCATTTTATACGGGAAGATATTCAGGAGGGGACTGTAGACACTGTTGAGAAGTTATGGGTAGAAATTGCAAGCGGGGATAAAGGAATAAAAAAGTTAGTTTTGGGTTTATGCTACAGGCCGCCTGGTATTAATGTGTCTGATGAGGAATTGTTACTGAAGCAAACTGAAAGAGCGGCAGGAGTAGGAGACATAGTAGTGATGGGAGATTTTAACTATCCAGAGATAAATTGGATAAACGATTCATGTGATAGTGCTAGGGGTAACATGTTTTGAAACACACTAAATGACAATTACTTAGTTCAACTAATCAAGGAACCTGCTAGGTACAATGCAATCTTAGACCTGGTATTAACCAACAATGGGGAATTGGTATCAAATATTATAGTAGGGGAGCCTATAGGACACAGCGACCACAATATTGTCACATTCAATATCAGTTTTCATAAGCAGTCCTATACTGGCTCAACTAGGACTCTAAACTTTAGCAAAGCCAACTTTGACATGATGAGGGAAGCTTTAAGGGATATTGAATGGGAAATTTAGTTTCAAGGAAAAAATACTACGGAGAAATGGGATGTATTAAAATCACTGCTAGTTAAAAAATACTCTCAAATTTATTCCCACGAGCAGCAAAAAAAAAGAATAAAAATCCCAAACCAATGTGAATTAACAAAAAGATAAAGGAACTTATGGGCAAGAAAACGCGAGCATTCAAAAAATACAAATCTGACGGAAATGCGTAGTCATTTCAGCACTATAAGGACTGTAACAAAATATGCAAAAAGGAACTAAGAGTGGCTAAAGTAGAAACTGAAAAACTAGTAGCAAAGGAAAGCAAAGCAAATCCCAAAAAATTATTTCAATATATCAACAGCAAGAGATTAAAGAAGGAGAGTATAGGCCCTTTAAAAGACAAGTTGGGAGCCTTAGTCAAAAAATGATAATGACATAGGGACAAACTAAATTTGTTTTTTTCAACGGTATTTACAAGAGAGGACTAAATTCAGGGATTAACACACAATCTCAACAATGATAATGTCCCACTGATAAGTGCTTATTTAAGTGAGGAGGTAGTCTGTAACCGACTAAAAAATTTAAAGATTAATAAGTCACCGTGTCCTGATGGAATTCATCCAATGGTTCTAATGGAGCTCCACTCTGAATTTGCAAAACCGCTATTTTTGATCTTTAAAGATTCAGTTATATCAGGTATGGTTCCCAAAGACTGGCATATAGCGGAAGTAGTGCCAATATTCAAAAAGGGAAGTAAAGCTAAACCGGGTAATTATAGACCAGTTAGTCTTACATCTATAGTGGGGAAAGTATTGGAAGGTATTCTAAGGGATAGTATTCAGAAGTTCCTTGAAGTCAATAAGGTCATTAAACTAAAGGAATCAACATGGATTTGTAAAGAACAGATCATGTCAAACCAACTTACTTAGCTTATATGAAACAGTAAGTACGAACCTTGATCAGGGTAAGGAGGTGGATGTAATCTTTTTAGACTTTGCCAAAGCTTTCGACACAGTACCATACACGCGACTTATCTATAAGCTACAAGAAATAGGGCTCGGGAGCACAATATGCACTTGGGTCAGAAATTGGTTATACAATAGGGAGCAGCGCATTGTGGTTAATGGATCATTTTCAAATTGGACTGAAGTACTAAGTGGTGTGCCACAAGAGTCTATACTAGGACCACTATTGTTCAACATTTTCATTAATGACCTAGCAGTAGGTCTAGAGAGCATGGTGTCAATTTTTGCAGCCGATACCAAATTATGTAAGGTTATAAATACGGAGGGGGATGCTGAGTCTCTTCAGAACAACTTAGTTAAACTAGAAGCATGGGCAGCCAAATGGAGAATGCGCTTCAATACAGACAAGTGTAAGGTAATGCACTGTGGTAGCAAGAACAAAAATTACACCTACATACTAAATAGGGTAATATTAGGGGATTCTGTACTGGAAAAGGACTTAGGTGTTCACATAGATAGCAAACTAAGCAGCAGTACCCAAAGTAGGATTGCAACAAAGAAGGCTAATAAGATATTAGCATGCATAAAACGGGGAATTGATGCAAGGGACAAGAATGTTATACTCCCATTATATAAATCACTAGTGAGGCCACATCTTGAATACTGTGTGCAATTTTGGGCACCATACTACAAAAAAGATATCCTGGAGCTAGAAAAGGTTCAGAGGCGGGTGACCAAACTAATTAAGGGCATGGAGATGCTGGAATACAAGGAAAGGATTGCAAGGCTAGGCATGTTTACACTGGAAAAGAGGAGACTAAGAGGGGACATGATCAACATCTACAAATATATAAGGGGACAATACACAGAGCTTGCGCGGGACCTGTTTTTGGTAAGATTAGCACAGAGGACACATGGACACTCACTTAGGTTAGAGGAGATTCCACACAATGCTGCGTAAAGGTTTTTTCACAGTAAGGACAATACGTGTTTGGAATTCCCTGCCTGAGGGAGTTGTGATGGCAGACTTAGTCAACACCTTTAAGAATGGGTTAGATAAATTCCTAATGGATAAGGATATCCAGGGTTATGGTGCGTAGTCACGCACTATAGTTACTATGAAAAGAGGAATAAAACACAACGGTAGACATCAGCATCAGACAAAATTTAGACCAAAATAATCCTGCATAGAAGACCACAAATAGGTTGAACATGATGGGCAAATTGCCTTTTTTCAACCTTAGATACTATGTTACCATGGCTCAATATTTCTGTGAGACATACAGTAGTTACATCATTAGAAAGGGAGAAAAAGGACACAGAGTATTACGTTCAACCTCTAAGGAAATAAAATCCCCGAACTAATTGAAATAATGACAAGGGATGATGTAGATATTGTAGCAATTACATAGTCATGGTGCAATGAAAATCATGACTGGGACATAACTATACAGGGATATACTTTATCTAGGAAGGACAGAATGGGAAAAAGCAAGGAAGGGGTAGCAATGTATGTAAAAAAAAAAGCACAAATACTACCTTAATACAAAGTATTGAAGGAAAAACTGAGGTCCTTTGGGTGACCATAGAAACATGGTAGAAGTTGATTCTTCGTATTGGCGTGATATACAGTCCACCAGTTCAAGAAGAGGACAAGAACCTAGTGCAGGACATAACTAAAATGGCATTAAAAGGAGAGATAATAATCATGGGAAACTTTAATCTTCCTGATGTAAACTTGGAAGTGTCTATTGCTAGTTCCACTAGAAGTAGGGACATTTTAAATTCCCTTCAGGGAACATCCCTCCACCAATTGGTGAGGGAGCCCACTCGGAAAGATGCAATATTAGACGTAATACTTACAAATGGAGACAGAATATCGGACGTAAAAGTTGGTGAAAACCTGAGATCCAGTGATCATCAAGCAGTATGGTTCATCATAAAGACAGAGACTGACTCATCCCATACAAAAACAAAGGTGTTAGATTTTAAAAAGGCTGATTTTGTAGGGATGGGAAAATGTGTAAGCGATTCTTTGGCAGAGTGGAGGAACTTGGAAGCAGTACAGGAGAGGTGTGAAACATTAAAAAGTGCAATATTAAAGGCAACCGACCTTTGTATCAAAAGTGTTAGGAAACACACAAGGAAAAGGAAGCCAGTGACATTTGCAAAAGAAGTAGCAAATATTGTGAAAGCAAAAAAGATGGCTTTTAGGAAATATTAGCAGACACAAAATAATGAAGACAAAGAGATGTATCTTGTTAGACAGAAGGAAACTAAGAAGGTAATTAGATGTGCAAAGGCACAAGCTGAGGAGAAAATGGCCTAGTCAGTGTGTAAAGGAGGCAAAACTTTTTTAGGTATATAAGCGAAAGGAGAAAAACAAAAGGCGGAATAATAAAACTAAAGACAAAGACTGGGAGTCTTGTTGAGGGAGACAATGTAATAACAGATTAGTTTAATAATTATTTTTGCTCAGTATTCACTACGGAAAGAGAGTGGAAGGGGCCAATTAAGTTGCAGGGATATTCAGGAAAATGAAACAAGTACATTTACAGAGGAAAAGGTCCTAACAGATCTCTCAAAGCTGAAAGTGGATAAATCAATGAGGCCAGATGGGATACATCCAAGGATACTAATAATAAAATAATTTAAAGAGGTGCTGGTAGCACCATTAACAGAATTATTCAACCAGTCATTAGCTACAGGAGTTATTCCAGAGGACTGGAAAACAGCAAATGTAGTCCCATTGCACAAAAGTGGAAGCAAGGAAGAGGCAAACAAGTACAGACCAGTGAGTCTTACATCAGTAGTAGGGAAATTGATGGAAAGACTCTTAAAAGAAAGAGTTGTAGATTATCTCAAATCCAGCAATTTACAGGATTTGCATGGATTCACTGGGGGGAGATCATGTCAAACAAATCTTATTGACTTTTTTGACTGTGTGACTAAAGTGATGGATAAAGGTGAAGCCGTGGATATAGCTTATCTAGACTTTAGTAAGGCTTTTGACACTGTTCCACATCACAGACTGCTAAATAAACTTGAAAGCTTGGCATTGGATACTAGGATTATTGAATGGATAAGTTCTTGGTTGCAGGATAGAAAACATAGAGTTGTGGTAAATGGAGTGCATTCACAGGAGGGAAATGTTACCAGTGGAGTACCCCAGGGATCTGTACTTGGACCAGTGCTTTTTAATATCTTTATTGGTGACATTGCAAATGGCATTAAAGGGAAAGTATGCCTTTTTGCAGATGACACAAAGGTATGCAACTAGGTAGACACACCAGGAGGGGTAAAACAAATGTTTGAGGATCTAGGTGAACTAGAGGAATGGTCAAGAATGTGGCAATTACAGTTTAATGCCAAAAAATGCAAAATCATGCACTTGGGTCTCAAAAATCCAAAGGCTAAATATAGTAAAAATGACACTATACTGGAAACTACTGAGGAGGAAAGGATCTAGGAGTCACTATTGCAGGTGACTTAAAGGCAGGTAAGCAATGTAACAAAGCAATGAGGAAGGCTAGTCAGATGCTTGGCTGCATTAGGAGAGGACTCAGCAGCAGAAAGAAAGGAGTAATAATGCCACTGTATAGGTCATTGGTACGGCCTCCTCTAGAATACTGTGTTCAATTCTGGAGGCCATATCTTCAAAAAGATATTAATACATCAGAGACTATACAAAGAAGGGCAAATAAAATGGTGAATGGCCTACAACACAAAACATACCTAAAAAAAGACTAAAAAATCTCTATATGTACAGTTTGGAGCAGAGAAGGGAAAGGAGGTACATGATAGAAACTTTCAAATATACTGTATCAAGGGCTTTAACAAAGTCCAGGAGGGAAACATTCTTCAAATTAAGAGAATCAACAGGACACAAGGACATGCACTAAGACTGGAGGGAGGTAGGTTCAGGGGAAATTTGAGGAGAAATTACTACACAGAAAGGGTAGTGGACAAGTGGAATAGCCTCCCATCAGAGGTGGTAGCGGCCAAGACAGTAAACCAATTTAAATATGCATGGGATAGACATAAGGCTATCCTTACAAAGAAATAAGGATCAAATAAAGTTTGAGATAAAAAATATGGTAAAAAAAGGGGCAGACTAGATTGGCCAAGTGGTTCTTATCTGCCATCAAATACTGTGTTTCTATGTTTCTCTCAGAAAGTCTAGTTGTATTGACTTAGAATTGTATTAAGGAAGTATCCCATGTTGACTGTTGCCAATTTAGACAAACAAGTAAAAAACGTAGGGGCCGATACCCTTTTTCACAATATTTTAGTAAAAATAATGTTAATAATTAGGCCCCTTATTCCTTTAGAACCCCAAAATGTCTATTAGGTAAGCTGAGCGGATCAGTCACCATCATAATGTCCTCTATTAATAACTACACTGTTTTATAAGGCAAGCATCCAGTCCATTTAATTTTTAAATTCTGTTAGTGAATTTGCCACACGTGGTGCTAAAAACAAAATTGTGATGCAGCTATTCCTAGAAAGAAAGTTTGACCCCAGGTGTATTCACTTTCATGTGCAAGCTCCATAGTAATAGCCACCATTTTGAGATTGCTGTCTAAATAAAATAATGCATTCTACTGCTATGGGTATAACCTGTGTTGACTCCAGTGGTGGAACCACAGTAACCGCTACCAAATGTTGCCGGGCGGGACTCACTGGCAGTTGTTGTGGCTCCTCTACAAGGGGTGTGCAATACGTTTCCAGACTCACAAAAAGTATTAAAATTAGTCAAGATACCATTTCAAAGTATTTGCCAGAGAAGTCTCTGCAAAGTTGCATGCTCTCAAATGACTTGGTGAAGCAGAAGAACCAGTCTATAGCAGGTATGTCTTCTACATGGTGTCACGATCCGGGTATCTGGACGCCATTACTTACCTTTTAGATGCCTCCTAAGGCTGGCTCAGCGCTCCAGGACCGGATCCCATCTGTTATTCTGATGTCCACATTCCTGCCTCCTCTCCTGTCACTCTGAGACGCTGTCAGAGCGGAGCCATGTTACATCCTGAATGGCGTCTCCCGCGGCCTCCGCCGCCGTCCCTGAGTTTCTGCATGCAGGATATCAGAGTGGGCTTACGTCAGCCGCGGCCTCCGCTGTTGCCCGCGTGGTTCAAATGTGCACTCATCAGTCTGGCGTCTCCTGTTTACTGTGGCCGGCGCCGCCATTACTGTTTAAGTTTCCACATGGATTACAAACCAATCTTCCCTCCAAGTGTCTGCATGGGCGCAGCCATGTTGGATTCTGTCACCTGCTCAAATTCCTCCAATCTGTTGTTTGCATTGTAATCTGCATAATTGCCTAGCCAATCCCTTCCTTGCTGCAGGTATAAGTATTCTGTGCCTGAGCAAGGAAGGCGTCAGTGCTTTGGTTGTCAAACCTAGTTCCAGTTTGTCTCTCTCCTGTGGTTGTTTTCCAGGTTCCAGTTCCTATCTCCAAACCTCCACTAAAGAGACCCGCCCCAGTCTACCACCTGCGGTGCAGCCTGACTCTCCAGTCCTTTGGGACTCATCTGTTTCCAGTTACAGATCTACCTGCTTCCAGCCTTAGCTTCCAGCAGAGATCAGCTCTTCTTAAAGTGCCGGTACCATTTCTG
This sequence comes from Pseudophryne corroboree, assembly GCF_028390025.1. NCBI lineage: Eukaryota > Metazoa > Chordata > Amphibia > Anura > Myobatrachidae > Pseudophryne > Pseudophryne corroboree. The sequence goes on along the minus strand of NC_086453.1, from coordinate 89,948,641 downwards.
CAGATTACCACTCACCACCGGTACTATTGTTTCACCGCTCTCAAGCTCCATATATCCATCATATTTCATCGCTCTCAAGCATCATTTATTATTTGGCTGGTTCTATCCAGCAACCCACTCCGTGCATTCATCTGTCTGGTTCCAACCAGTACCCACAGCAGCTATTTTATTTACAGCAGCCCAGCTTTTCCTGGAACACCAGCTGGTATGATCCTGGGCTATTTCCATTGCTACAGTCAGGCCTGGTAAGGACTTTCCAACTAGAAGATAATAAGAACTGTCTCATACTACCAGAGCCCTGTGGCCCTTGCCATCCTGTAGTGCCCAGGAACTGTATTATTTCGCTGCTGATTTTATGTTTCTCTTTTATTACTGCTGTGATGCATGGAGTTTGTCAAAATAAACATCATTGACTTTTATCCTGGTTGTCGTGGTCACGCCTTCGGGCAATTCTTCTACATGTTACTTACATGTCCAGGGGTCTGATACAACCTCCCAGGTTCCACTACACCTCAGCCCCTACAATTGAGGCTGCCTCCCGTCAGCTCAGGCCCTCAGTTGTGACACATGGTGATTGAGGGACTCCACTGCAGCTTCTGGAGACTCAAAACAAATCCCATACATCTTGTACTTGATTTATAGGAACACGAAGAAGTGGCAGGGGCCATGTCTGGGCTTAATGGCGGATAACCAAGCTCCAGGATGCACTCATGGACCAGAAAATCCACCACTTTCCTGGACTTGTGAGCAGTTGCTTGCGATGGAGAAGGGCACCAAGAAAGCGAGTTCTTGGATGGCGCCTAGAAATGGCTTCCAGCACTTGTGCAAGGCATTGGTTGGCGTACTAGTCCACAGTGAGGCTGCGCTGCTACACGAGTGGAATGGTAGCTACGTGACCAGTCTTGTCCACAAAAACAGCCATCTGCTTGGCCATGCTGTGCTCATGTTGGAACTTCTATGGTGGCGCACCTCTAATTTGGCTCCACTTGTTTGTTTTCAGGGTCGAAACTGTAAATCCAGTTTTCATCACCACTGATGATCTCCCAGACAGAGTTTGAGATACCGCCATTAAACCTGTCCAGCATATTGCGGCACCAATTCACCTAAGCCTCCTTCTGCTCTCAAGTCAGCTGATGGGGTATCCAGCATGCAGAAACCTTGCTCAGGCCAATCTTTTCATGGAAGATCCCGATGAGATGCCTATCTCCTTCTGTAACTGAGCCACCATCACCCTGGCATCCATCTCAACTATGGCACTCACAACAGCAACGTTGCCCTCATTGATGACTCACACAGGTCGGACACAGCGCTACGCTATTTCCCGGGTCCGTCTCCAGCTCCAAAAGTCGCCAAACCACTCGCACACAGTGGTACAGGATGGTGCTTCTTTCCCAATAGCAGCTCCCATGTCAAAACTATTCTGCTGTTGCAGACCACTCTTATAGTCATAGAAGATCATGGCTTTCCAGTGGCCTCTGCTGAGCTCCTTAATGAGTTTGTGAAGAAAATGAGCATGTTGACTTCTTCGGTGTGCAGTGCTACTTATATACTGATCTGTGCACTGACCTTTACCAAGAACTTTGGTCAGAGATTACAGTTCACTACCAGTCAGAGTGTGTGTACTCTACCTATGCACTGCTGTAAAGTTCAAATTATTTCTAATAAATATTTAAAATGTCAGCATTAATATATGCTGTGGACGCAAGGCGCATCTTATTAACATATACGATAAAAGTGCGCTGTACGTCGCAAACAGTACATCCCTTAAGAGAAAACAAGCAGTCACACACATTGTAGGCTGAGGTCCAACGCTCAGAGATATGTATATTTGATATTAATAGGGTATGCATACAATGTAACATATGTACAGTATATCATTCAGTTATAACATATATATATATAGTTACAGAGGCACAATTACATAAGAAGCAGATAGTTACATAAGGATCAGTTACAGCCAATATACATACCCTTAGTTTCTCTGGTCCCAGGCAGCCAGTCCTCAGGTAGGAGATTTCTGATAATGGTGTGTGTGTGTGTGTGTGTGTGTGTGTGTGTGTGTGTGTGTGTGTGTGTGTGTGTGTGTGTGAGTGTGTGTGTGTGTGTGTGTGTGTGTGTGTAAGTGAGTGTGTGTGTGTGTGTGTGTGTGTGTGTGTGTGTGTGTGTGTGTGTGTATGAGAATGTATCAGAGAGAGAGAGCTGCCTGGAATCTGAGTCCCCTTATACAGTAAAATAATGGGTGTATACAACAGTGGGTTTCATCTTCCATTGGTCCAGGGGCCAGACCTCTCAAGAACTCGACGGTTCATAGGTCAGTGTGAGGGCTTTTGTCCTAGGTTGCTGGCACATGTGTCTTCAGGAAATCCTTTGTATTCATACATTTGGTCATAACTAATTGTTGCAATGTGCTACAATCTACCCATAGCTATCAAATTAACACACACATTCTCCTGATCATTTTGACACTAAGCATGATATGTTTATCTTGTTCAGTTCCAATAATACATATATATCTGATGTTAAACTCTATTATATAATTTAATACATAATGATGCTAAACATGTTTTATCTATGTGTTGTATGAATATGTTGTATATGGCTTTGTGGCTTCTCTGTGTGAATGCGTATGCTACTGTATATGTGCAAAACGCATGAACAGAGACCCATCTGTTTGGAGTTTGTATGTGGTGTGTATGTAATATTTTTTTACTTCGACACTGCACATCCGGAAACTAATTGTTCACTTCTTGTATTTGAATTTTAGACTGCGCTGCAGCCCAACATCTGGAACTGCCACTGGGTATAACTCTTCTTTGGTTGCATTACATAAACAGTGATGCATATACTGTACAAAGATTTTAAGATGCCTAAAGACTTCAAACTCCCTAAGTGTAAAAGAGGTACACTAAAATAAAACAAACTATGGGGGTCATTCAGATCTGATCGCTAGGCAGCGATTATTGCTGTCCTGCATTCAGATAGTCGCCACCTAAATAGTGTATTTTCGCTGTGCAAGTGTGCAATCGCATGTTGTAGCAGAACTGCACAAACTGATTTTGTGCAGTCTCTGCACAGCCCAGGACTTACTCAGCCGCTGCGATCACATCAGTCTGTTGGGGACCGGATTTGACGTCAGGAACCCTCCCTGAAAACGCTTGGTCCTGCCTGCATTTTTCTGGACACTCCCTGAAAACGGTCAGTTGGCACCCACAAACGGCCTCTTCCAATCAATCTCCTTGCGAACGCCCGTGCGAATGGATCCTTCGCACAATCCCGTCACTGACCAGCGATTTCCGTTGCAGCTGTCCGTCGCACCTGCGCATTGCAGTGCATACGCATGCGTAGTTCGGATCTGATCGCCCACTGTGCAAAAACGCACAGCAGAGATCAGATCTGAATGACCCCTCTAGGTATACTAAAAAGTTATAAAACTATATATACTGTAGATAGATAGATAGATAGATAGATAGATAGATAGATAGATAGATAGATAGATAGATAGATAGATAGATAGATAGATAGATAGATAGATTTTTTTTTACCCTTTATTTACAGGGTAGATTTGTACAACAGCCACAATAAGAGCATCTTGAAGGAGAAGTGCAATTGGCTGTCACTACTGCCACTCTACTTAAGGTTAAGCAGAAGCAGAAGAGACATAGATATTAAGCTGAGTGATTTGCCATGCATCAACATGAGGAGATAACAGAACGTCACATAAAACCTGACATGTACAAGATTCCCATCCTTCCAGCTGCCACTAGCAGCCATCCAGACAGCAAATACTTCATGTTACACTTATACAATATGGAAAGGTTTCACTGCAGAAATGTATTCCAGGCTGCAGGAAATAGGAATCAGCACGATATTTCAGCATGTCTGATTTTTTTTATAATAACTAATTCAAGTACAGAAAGAACTTTTAGTTGTGAAGAAAGCCCCATGCTAGCACTAATCAGCAGCATTGTATGCCAAACAAAGTATGAATGTTGTGTCAATAGCAAGGGGGTTCTATAGTAAATTAGGTATTGAAGAGAATCCATTTAGAATTTGCTGGGAGTGAATTTGACTTTAGAGGCAGCTTAGTAATAAATATAAAATAAACGAGACAGTATTTCAGATTAAAGGGTAGCTCTTGCTGCAATGTAATTGTTACCCTGATAGCCATAGAGGATCCATCCTAGAGAATCCAGGTCCTCTGGGAGAACTCTTGGCATGATGCCAACAAGGCGCCTGTGTTAGAAGAGTGTTCTGCTCGTTAGGGGGTAAGTTGGGCAAAAATGACATTTTACAATGTTGAGCAGGAGAAAAGGCTCTTCTGCTCATTATTCAAGTAAATACTGTTCTAGGGCACACCTGGCCTGTTTGTGCTGAAGACGATCTTATTATAAAAAGCTGCAGCTATACAAAGCACTAACATTACATTTTGTAGTCGGTTCCTCCTTTTTTTTTTAATCAACCTTCTTTTGAAACTACACAAGAGGGAGAAAGCAAAGAAGGGGGATTCTGGGCAATAAGAGAGGAAGGTACAGTATGTAAGACCAATGTAATGTACTGTAAGGTCTTCCCATGTCATCCAGCAGTATTTATGCTGAATTGACTGTGCCCTTTGTATGAAGTTAATAGTAAAAAGAAGCAGCTACAGAGGCGCAACTACCACTGGCGCAGCTGGTGCATTGCACCGGGGCCCCTGAGGACTATTGGGCCCACTGCTGCCCAGAACAGCAATGAGTCCGTCCCCCCACAAGCCATTTTGAAGAATGTCGGATGAATGGCCCAGTGCAGAGAACAGGGTGCACCCCGCTGCCTGAGAAACCTGCCCCTTACTTTAGGGAGGCACGGCAGACATTGTGTGTGCCGGACTGATAGAGGACTCCTGCCCCTTTCAGTGCTAACATGTAACAGCTATATCCTGCTTCTAATAAACAGACAGATGTATATTATTTCTGAGTCACTGCTGTCTGTAAATTAAAGGCAGCTCACACCCAGTGTAACGGGCACTGTCAGAGACCGCCTGACTAAGTGCTAAACTGAGGAAAGCACAAAGGGTGGAGACCCCTGTCACAGACATAGCAGAGTCCATTGTGCTTCCTTTCCCCAGCAAGGTACATGCTCCCTGTTCTCCGGACCATGAAGAACATTGTGTTTGTACCTGTGTGTCCCACTGCATCCCCATCATTTACTGCTTCTCCCGTACACCCACTGCCTTCCCCTGCCTTTCACAGTCACCATCTGCCTCCCACTGTCACCATCTGTCTCTCCCAATTACCTATTGCTGTGTGGTATATTGTTAACTTGGGTTGGTGGGTGGAGGAAGGGGGTCCAAATTTTATTTTAGCACCTGGGCCCACCACTCACAAGGTCTGGCAATGAGCAGCTACTGTATTTAGATAAAAGGCGTTTTTAGTCAGCTTTGTTGCTCCAGGGGACGGTTTTAGGGCGTGTATCTGACATCATCTGTGAACGCTGCGTTCAAAAACATGGCGCCCGATGCGACTGCATTATTATCGATTTGAGTATGCTGGGATCAGCCGCAACTGTCAATGGTGCTAAATTTTTCTGTAAGAATTGCAATTCTGCTAATACATACATAGATTTGCGAATGCATCAGTGGGCGTGTTTTATGCTTTCTGGGCGGCTCTTCACATGGAATTTTTAGCAAGAGCAGATTTGTGAAAATCACTATCTCAGCCTTAGTAGGGATCCATAGTGAATTAGGCCCAGTGTCAATTTATAGAATCACAGGTGGCACCGGACAGGGGCTGCAGGAGGGGGATCGAAAGATCTCTCTCTTGCTACTATGCCCCCATATTGTAGGTGTAAACTAACGTGGACAAATTTTGAAAAGTTTTAGTACATAGGGGTCAGATCATAGTCCCTATTGATAATAATGGGGACTGCAATCTGTAGTACTAGTTAGCATTCTGCAAGAGATTTCTGTGAAATCTCCTGCATTATACTGTTAGTAGGGAATCAGTATGGTATGCCAGTGCAGGGATGCCGCTGATGAGAAGACAGATAGGGGTGAATAAGGGGTGTTCTCTCCACCAACCTAACCCACCCTTCCCATAGCCTAACCCTAACCCCCCTCAGAGGTGCCTAGCTCCCATCCCCGCTGCCTAAACCTAACCCCCCCCCACCCCCCCGCTACCTAACCCTAACCTCCCCTGGGGGTGCCTATCCCTAGCCTCTCCTGGGGGTGCCTATCCCTAGCCTAACCCTACCCCCCCTCAGAGGTGCCTAACCCCGATCCCCGCTGCCTAAACCTAACCCCCCCCCCCCCCCCCGCAACCTAACTCTAACCTCCCCTGGGGGTGCCTATCCCTAGCCTAACCCTAGCCTCTCCTGGGGGTGCCTATCCCTAGCCTAACCCTACCCCCCCTCAGAGGTGCCTAACCCCGATCCCCGCTGCCTAAACCTAAACCCTCACCCCCGCAACCTATCCCTAACCTCCTTTGGTGGTGCCTAACTCGGGGATACTTACGGTCTGCGGTCAGGATGGTGGCTGTCAGGATTTACACATGGAACCCCTTTCCCCGAGTGCCAGGAACCCCATGACTCCTGTCACTGGAGATCCCAGCAGCCAATCAGGGAGCGCCACGTCATGGCGCTCTCCTGATTGGCTGTGCGCTACTAGCCTGTCAATCAGGAGTAGCGCACCGGCTAGATTGGAGGATCGCACTCCTCCATTCGATGGGAACTTTGCGGTCTGCGGTTAACCACAAAGTTAATTGGGGTCACCCACAAGAGTTTTAATTTGGGTATTTCTTTTGTTGTAGAACTACAGGTACCAGTGGGCTTGTTATTACCCCGCATGCTGGTACTTGTGGTTCTCCAAGTACCAGCAAGCGGGGGAGGCTTGCTGGGGCTTGTAGTTCTAAGCAATATTATTTTATTACACTGGAAAAGGCTATCAGCCCCCCCAACCACCGCCCAGGGATGGGGAAACAGCCTCGGGCTTCACCCCTGGCCCTTGGTTGCCTGGAGTGTGAGACGTTACGCTCCCCCCACACACACACACACACCCCACTGGCCGCCCGTCCGGAAGCAGCCACAGATCCCCTTCTCCCGGCCGCCTGGCCAGAAGCCAGCACTGGTTCCCGCAACATGGGCACGTCATCACAGGGCGACAAATAAGGAGCCGCCACGTCACCTGGCCCAGAAGTCCCTGCAGGGGGGTATATAAGGAACGGCGAGGACGAGGAAGGGGAGCCCTGCACGTGGAGCCCATCTGGAGAAGGACGTCTGCTGCACCTCCTCCTCGGTTTGCTGCTGCGGTTTGCCCTGGTATCCTTGCTGTCCAGAGTTCAGCTTCTGCTGCTGGTGCATTCGCCACTATTCCTGACCCTGCGGTCCGGTGGTCCAGGTAAACCCTTAGTGAGGCTCCCACTCGGTATTGCGTGATTGTGTCTCACTGTATGCTCATAGACTGTAGGTATTGTGTCTCACTGTATTCTCATAGACTGTAGGTATTGTGTCTCACTGTATTCTCATAGACTGTAGGTATTGTGTCTCACTGTATTCTCATAGACTGTAGGTATTGTGTCTCACTGTATTCTCATAGACTGTAGGTATTGTGTCTCACTGTATTCTCATAGACTGTAGGTATTGTGTCTCACTGTATTCTCATAGACTGTAGGTATTGTGTCTCACTGTATGCTCATAGACTGTAGGTATTGTGTCTCACTGTATTCTCATAGACTGTAGGTATTGTGTCTCACTGTATGCTCATAGACTGTAGGTATTGTGTCTCACTGTATGCTCATAGACTGTAGGTATTGTGTCTCACTGTATGCTCATAGACTGTAGGTATTGTGTCTCACTGTATTCTCATAGACTGTAGGTATTGTGTCTCACTGTATGCTCATAGACTGTAGGTATTGTGTCTCACTGTATTCTCATAGACTGTAGGTATTGTGTCTCATTGTATTCTCATAGACTGTAGGTATTGTGTCTCACTGTATTCTCATAGACTGTAGGTATTGTGTCTCACTGTATTCTCATAGACTGTAGGTATTGTGTCTCACTGTATGCTCATAGACTGTAGGTATTGTGTCTCAATGTATTCTCATAGACTGTAGGTATTGTGTCTCACTGTATTCTCATAGACTGTAGGTATTGTGTTTCACTGTATTCTCATTCTCATAGACTGTAGGTATTGTGTGTCACTGTATGTTTCTGTATTGTATTTCCTGTACGCATAGCATTCTACGGTATTCCACCGCATATTGGTTAGGGGGCTGTAGATTGGTCAGGCCGCTGGCATCGCTTAGGCGCTAGGCCGCAGGTACCCAGTTGAGGTCCCCGCGTGTTACTTCCCGGTCATGCTCCCCCCGCAGGTAGGCTGTTAGCTGCGCGAAGTCTGGCCGGTGGCCGGGTGCCACTCGCTCCTGTCCACCGCTGTGCGCCTCCGCCCGTGGCGCTTTCTCTTGCGTATTTCTGCCCTAGGTACCGGAAGTGCGACCACTCGTCACGCAAGTGGACAAGATAGAGTCGGGTGAGCAATCCTGTGTTCCGTGTGTGTTACGTAAGTTCGTCACTCCATTCCCCACCCCTCCCCCTGTTCGTGGGCGTTTCCATCCAGGGTCGCATCGGGTGCTTCCGCACCTCACGGGAACCCAGTCTGAGGCCACAAGTGCCAATGATGACCCATCAATGAGCTCGCCCGGGGGTGTCTCTCCTCCCCTCCTCTCTGTCTGTGCATATGTAGGTTGCTGTCTCCTTTACAGGAACCATCCAGGACTCCCAGCCATTCCCGTCTAGCCAGCTAGAGCCACCCCCGAGGGGAAACAGGAGCATCCGAAGAGGAACAGAGGGACCGCCCTCGGTAAGTGTAACAGACACCCGACCCACATCGGGCCCACCAAACAGACAAGGGGAACCTTCTACAGGAGGGGGGACCCCTCGATTTAAGGGGTCCCCACTCCCCCGGGGGAACCCCGGCCAGGGGTGACTAGTTGGTGGGGTCATGCAACGGCCGCAGGGACCAGTATAAAAGTGTGCCCACGGCTGTGGCATTATCTTCTCGGCTAGTGGAGCCCGGTGCTGGTTTTTAAAATACGGGGGACCCCTACGTCTTTTGTCCCCCGTATTTTTGGAACCAGGGCCGGCCCAAGAGCCCGGTGCTGGTTGTATAAATACGGGGGGACCCTAGTCAGTTTTTCCCCTGTATTTTAACAACCAGAACCGACTCAAAGAGCCCGAGGCTGGTTATGCTTAGGAGGGGGGACCCCACACAATTTTTTTTTTACATTTTTAACTATTTCTGAACATTTTACACAGATAAGCATGCATGGATCTCACTGAATCTGAACACACCAGCAAAAAGCTGGTCTATTTGAAAGCTCCTTTTTTTACGAATTCTATGCTTTTCCGGCAGTGTTTGGCTGTTGTCGGCAGTGATTGAGAATACAAATTCTTAGTAAATTACCGAGTTGTATAAAATAACAGCCGTGTTTGACCGATGGTCTATCCATTCGTATTTGTGAACTCTGCCTAGAAAAACAATACGAATAGCCCCAACACTGCCGAGATTTGTGTTTAGTAAATTCCCGTGATCACACTTAGACAATAAAAAAACAAAAACTAATGAAATCGGGACCTTAGTAAATACACCAAGTGTCCAACCTTAACCCTACCCTTTAAAGTTTAAAACATGTACCCCATGGAGGCTGTCAATAGAATGCCCATGTATTTATGAACACTCTAATGCTGCTGCAAAATAAATATTTACATTTAATTTACCATTTCATTTAGAGATGAGCGGGTTCGGTTCCTCGGAATCCGAACCCGCCCGAACTTCATGTTTTTTTACACGGGTCCGAGCGACTCGGATCTTCCCGCCTTGCTCGGTTAACCCGAGCGCGCCCGAACGTCATCATCACGCTGTCGGATTCTCGCGAGGCTCGGATTCTATCGCGAGACTCGGATTCTATATAAGGAGCCGCGCGTCGCCGCCATTTTTCACACGTGCATTGAGATTCATAGGGAGAGGACGTGTCTGGCGTCCTCTCCGTTTATAGAGATTCGAGAAGAGAGTGAGACAGAGAGAGACACAGTAGTAATTTGGGGAGCATTAGGAGGAGTACTACTACTACTAGTACTTGCTGAAGTGATAGAGAGAGATAGTGTGACTGTATTATCTGACTTGTGGGGGAGACACTGACAGTGGGGAGCAGTTAGAGTCTGAGAGCAGGACTCAGGAGTACATATAACGTACAGTGCACACTTTTGCTGCCAGAGTGCCAGCCACACTGCCATTGTTTGTGACCACACTGACCACCAGTATAATATATATTGTGATTGTCTGCTTAGGACTCAGGAGTACTACTTGCAAGTTGCTGATAGTGTGACCAGTGACCTGACCACCAGTTTAATAAATCACCACCAGTTTATGAGTTTAATATATATTATATATATATATATATAATTGTATATAATATATATATAATATTGTATACCACCTAGCACCTACCCGTGTTTTTTTTTTTTTCTTTCTTCTTTATACATACTACTATAGTAGCTTACTGTAGCAGTCTGAGGTGCTGCTGAGCTGACAGTGTCCAGCAGGTCCGTCATCAGTCATTACATAATAAATATATAATATATACCTGTCCGGCTGCAGTACTAGTGATATTATATATACATATATATTGATTTCATCTCATTATCATCCAGTCTATATTATCAGCAGACACAGTACGTTAGTCCACGGCTGTAGCTACCTCTGTGTCGGCTCTCGGCAGTCCATCCATAATTGTATACCACCTACCCGTGGTTGTTGTTTTTTTCTTTCTTCTTTATACATACTACTATAGTAGCTTACTGTAGCAGTCTGCGGTGCTGCTGAGCTGACAGTGTCCAGCAGGTCCGTCATCAGTCATTACATAATAAATATATAATATATACCTGTCCGGCTGCAGTACTAGTGATATTATATATACATATATATTGATTTCATCTCATTATCATCCAGTCTATATTATCAGCAGACACAGTACGTTAGTCCACGGCTGTAGCTACCTCTGTGTCGGCACTCGGCAGTCCATCCATAATTGTATACCACCTACCCGTGGTTGTTGTTTTTTTCTTTCTTCTTTATACATACTACTATAGTAGCTTACTGTAGCAGTCTGCGGTGCTGCTGAGCTGACAGTGTCCAGCAGGTCCGTCATCAGTCATTACATAATAAATATATAATATATACCTGTCCGGCTGCAGTACTAGTGATATTATATATACATATATATTGATTTCATCTCATTATCATCCAGTCTATATTATCAGCAGACACAGTACGTTAGTCCACGGCTGTAGCTACCTCTGTGTCGGCACTCGGCAGTCCATCCATAATTGTATACCACCTACCCGTGGTTGTTTTTTTTTTCTTTCTTCTTTATACATACTGCTATAGTAGCTTACTGTAGCAGTCTGCGGTGCTGCTGAGCTGACAGTGTCCAGCAGGTCCGTCATCAGTCATTACATAATAAATATATAATATATACCTGTCCGGCTGCAGTACTAGTGATATTATATATACATATATATTGATTTCATCTCATTATCATCCAGTCTATATTAGCAGCAGACACAGTACGGTAGTCCACGGCTGTAGCTACCTCTGTGTCGGCACTCGGCAGTCCATCCATAAGTATACTAGTATCCATCCATCTCCATTGTTTACCTGAGGTGCCTTTTAGTTGTCCCTATTAAAATATGGAGAACAAAAATGAGGTTCCAAAATTAGGGAAAGATCAAGATCCACTTCCACCTCGTGCTGAAGCTGCTGCCACTAGTCATGGCCGAGACGATGAAATGCCAGCAACGTCGTCTGCCAAGGCCGATGCCCAATGTCATAGTACAGAGCATGTAAAATCCAAAACACCAAATATCAGTAAAAAAAGGACTCCAAAACATAAAATAAAATTGTCGGAGGAGAAGCGTAAACTTGCCAATATGCCATTTACCACACGGAGTGGCAAGGAACGGCTGAGGCCCTGGCCTATGTTCATGGCTAGTGGTTCAGCTTCACATGAGGATGGAAGCACTCAGCCTCTCGCTAGAAAAATGAAAAGACTCAAGCTGGCAAAAGCACCGCAAAGAACTGTGCGTTCTTCGAAATCCCAAATCCACAAGGAGAGTCCAATTGTGTCGGTTGCGATGCCTGACCTTCCCAACACTGGACGTGAAGAGCATGCGCCTTCCACCATTTGCACGCCCCCTGCAAGTGCTGGAAGGAGCACCCGCAGTCCAGTTCCTGATAGTCAGATTGAAGATGTCAGTGTTGAAGTACACCAGGATGAGGAGGATATGGGTGTTGCTGGCGCTGGGGAGGAAATTGACCAGGAGGATTCTGATGGTGAGGTGGTTTGTTTAAGTCAGGCACCCGGGGAGACACCTGTTGTCCGTGGGAGGAATATGGCCGTTGACATGCCTGGTGAAAATACCAAAAAAATCAGCTCTTCGGTGTGGAAGTATTTCAACAGAAATGCGGACAACAGGTGTCAAGCCGTGTGTTGCCTTTGTCAAGCTGTAATAAGTAGGGGTAAGGACGTTAACCACCTCGGAACATCCTCCCTTATACGTCACCTGCAGCGCATTCATAATAAGTCAGTGACAAGTTCAAAAACTTTGGGTGACAGCGGAAGCAGTCCACTGACCAGTAAATCCCTTCCTCTTGTAACCAAGCTCACGCAAACCACCCCACCAACTCCCTCAGTGTCAATTTCCTCCTTACCCAGGAATGCCAATAGTCCTGCAGGCCATGTCACTGGCAATTCTGACGAGTCCTCTCCTGCCTGGGATTCCTCCGATGCATCCTTGAGTGTAATGCCTACTGCTGCTGGCGCTGCTGTTGTTGCTGCTGGGAGTCGATCGTCATCCCAGAGGGGAAGTCGTAAGCCCACTTGTACTACTTCCAGTAAGCAATTGACTGTCCAACAGTCCTTTGCGAGGAAGATGAAATATCACAGCAGTCATCCTGCTGCAAAGCGGATAACTGAGGCCTTGACAACTATGTTGGTGTTAGACGTGCGTCCGGTATCCGCCGTTAGTTCACAGGGAACTAGACAATTTATTGAGGCAGTGTGCCCCCGTTACCAAATACCATCTAGGTTCCACTTCTCTAGGCAGGCGATACCGAGAATGTACACGGACGTCAGAAAAAGACTCACCAGTGTCCTAAAAAATGCAGTTGTACCCAATGTCCACTTAACCACGGACATGTGGACAAGTGGAGCAGGGCAGGGTCAGGACTATATGACTGTGACAGCCCACTGGGTAGATGTATGGACTCCCGCCGCAAGAACAGCAGCGGCGGCACCAGTAGCAGCATCTCGCAAACGCCAACTCTTTCCTAGGCAGGCTACGCTTTGTATCACCGCTTTCCAGAATATGCACACAGCTGAAAACCTCTTACGGCAACTGAGGAAGATCATCGCGGAATGGCTTACCCCAATTGGACTCTCCTGTGGATTTGTGGCATCGGACAACGCCAGCAATATTGTGTGTGCATTAAATATGGGCAAATTCCAGCACGTCCCATGTTTTGCACATACCTTGAATTTGGTGGTGCAGAATTTTTTAAAAAACGACAGGGGTGTGCAAGAGATGCTGTCGGTGGCCAGAAGAATTGCGGGACACTTTCGGCGTACAGGCACCACGTACAGAAGACTGGAGCACCACCAAAAACTACTGAACCTGCCCTGCCATCATCTGAAGCAAGAAGTGGTAACGAGGTGGAATTCAACCCTCTATATGCTTCAGAGGTTGGAGGAGCAGCAAAAGGCCATTCAAGCCTATACAATTCAGCACGATATAGGAGGTGGAATGCACCTGTCTCAAGCGCAGTGGAGAATGATTTCAACGTTGTGCAAGGTTCTGATGCCCTTTGAACTTGCCACACGTGAAGTCAGTTCAGACACTGCCAGCCTGAGTCAGGTCATTCCCCTCATCAGGCTTTTGCAGAAGAAGCTGGAGACATTGAAGGAGGAGCTAACACAGAGCGATTCCGCTAGGCATGTGGGACTTGTGGATGGAGCCCTTAATTCGCTTAACAAGGATTCACGGGTGGTCAATCTGTTGAAATCAGAGCACTACATTTTGGCCACCATGCTCGATCCTAGATTTAAAGCCTACCTTGGATCTCTCTTTCCGGCAGACACAAGTCTGCTGGGGTTCAAAGACCTGCTGGTGAGAAAATTGTCAAGTCAAGCGGAACGCGACCTGTCAACATCTCCTCCACATTCTCCCGCAACTGGGGGTGCGAGGAAAAGGCTCAGAATTCCGAGCCCACCCGCTGGCGGTGATGCAGGGCAGTCTGGAGCGACTGCTGATGCTGACATCTGGTCCGGACTGAAGGACCTGACAACGATTACGGACATGTCGTCTACTGTCACTGCATATGATTCTCTCACCATTGAAAGAATGGTGGAGGATTATATGAGTGACCGCATCCAAGTAGGCACGTCACACAGTCCGTACTTATACTGGCAGGAAAAAGAGGCAATTTGGAGGCCCTTGCACAAACTGGCTTTATTCTACCTAAGTTGCCCTCCCACAAGTGTGTACTCCGAAAGAGTGTTTAGTGCCGCCGCTCACCTTGTCAGCAATCGGCGTACGAGGTTACATCCAGAAAATGTGGAGAAGATGATGTTCATTAAAATGAATTATAATCAATTCCTCCGTGGAGACATTGACCAGCAGCAATTGCCTCCACAAAGTACACAGGGAGCTGAGATGGTGGATTCCAGTGGGGACGAATTGATAATCTGTGAGGAGGGGGATGTACACGGTGATATATCGGAGGATGATGATGAGGTGGACATCTTGCCTCTGTAGAGCCAGTTTGTGCAAGGAGAAATTAATTGCTTCTTTTTAGGTGGGGGTCCAAACCAACCCGTCATTTCAGTCACAGTCGTGTGGCAGACCCTGTCACTGAAATGATGGGTTGGTTAAAGTGTGCATGTCCTGTTTATACAACATAAGGGTGGGTGGGAGGGCCCAAGGACAATTCCATCTTGCACCTCTTTTTTCTTTCATTTTTATTTGCGTCATGTGCTGTTTGGGGAGTGTTTTTTGGAAGGGCCATCCTGCGTGACACTGCAGTGACACTCCTAGATGGGCCAGGTGTTTGTGTCGGCCACTAGGGTCGCTTAGCTTACTCACACAGCTACCTCATTGCGCCTCTTTTTTTCTTCTTTGCGTCATGTGCTGTTTGGGGAGTGTTTTTTGGAAGGGCCATCCTGCGTGACACTGCAGTGCCACTCCTAGATGGGCCCGGTGTTTGTGTCGGCCACTAGGGTCGCTAAGCTTAGTCACACAGCTACCTCATTGCGCCTCTTTTTTTCTTTGCGTCATGTGCTGTTTGGGGAGGGTTTTTTGGAAGGGACATCCTGCGTGAGACACTGCAGTGCCACTCCTAGATGGGCCCGGTGTTTGTGTCGGCCACTAGGGTCGCTTATCTTACTCACACAGCTACCTCATTGCGCCTCTTTTTTTCTTCTTTGCGTCATGTGCTGTTTGGGGAGTGTTTTTTGGAAGGGCCATCCTGCGTGACACTGCAGTGCCACTCCTAGATGGGCCCGGTGTTTGTGTCGGCCACTAGGGTCGCTAAGCTTAGTCACACAGCTACCTCATTGCGCCTCTTTTTTTCTTTGCGTCATGTGCTGTTTGGGGAGGGTTTTTTGGAAGGGACATCCTGCGTGAGACACTGCAGTGCCACTCCTAGATGGGCCCGGTGTTTGTGTCGGCCACTAGGGTCGCTTATCTTACTCACACAGCTACCTCATTGCGCCTCTTTTTTTCTTTGCGTCATGTGCTGTTTGGGGAGGGTTTTTTGGAAGGGACATCCTGCGTGACACTGCAGTGCCACTCCTAGATGGGCCAGGTGTTTGTGTCGGCCACTAGGGTCGCTTAGCTTACTCACACAGCTACCTCATTGCGCCTCTTTTTTTCTTCTTTGCGTCATGTGCTGTTTGGGGAGTGTTTTTTGGAAGGGCCATCCTGCGTGACACTGCAGTGCCACTCCTAGATGGGCCAGGTGTTTGTGTCGGCCACTAGGGTCGCTTATCTTACTCACACAGCTACCTCATTGCGCCTCTTTTTTTCTTTGCATCATGTGCTGTTTGGGGAGGGTTTTTTGGAAGGGACATCCTGCGTGACACTGCAGTGCCACTCCTAGATGGGCCAGGTGTTTGTGTCGGCCACTAGGGTCGCTTAGCTTAGTCATCCAGCGACCTCGGTGCAAATTTTAGGACTAAAAATAATATTGTGAGGTGTGAGGTATTCAGAATAGACTGAAAATGAGTGGAAATTATGGTTTTTGAGGTTAATAATACTTTGGGATCAAAATGACCCCCAAATTCTATGATTTAAGCTGTTTTTTAGTGTTTTTTGAAAAAAACACCCGAATCCAAAACACACCCGAATCCGACAAAAAAAATTCGGTGAGGTTTTGCCAAAACGCGGTCGAACCCAAAACACGGCCGCGGAACCGAACCCAAAACCAAAACACAAAACCCGAAAAATTTCAAGTGCACATCTCTAATTTCATTACCACCTGTCACCCAGCCTCCAGCCCAGTTCTGCCCCACTGATGACCATGAGAATACTCCTGAAGACCCTCTCTGTGACCTGTTTAGCTGCTGTATTTTTTTTTCTGTTGTTTATTCAGCACAGTGAACCATTGACTCTTATATATACAGTTACATACAGCAATACGTACAAACATAGCACTTACTCTTATTTAAGATTCCCAGTATGGATCAAAGAAACGTATTGGCATTAGCTGCACAATGCAACTTCTTTTTCTTTCTTTTGTTCTATTTTTTTTTTGTATGCCTCTGTATCAGCACTTTCTACCATATCGCAAAGAAATTGGCGCCCAAAGGGAAATTGAACTAAACACTCTGAACCTGTCATTCAAGAGGACTAGGTTACTATGACAACCGTGCCTATTATAAGTGGAGCTCGTGAATTCTATATCTGTGTCTCTGTTACTTGCAGTTTAAGAGGTTTGTAAGTATGTCTCACAAAGGACGCAGAGCAGAATCTAAATGTGCACATATCAAAACTATCACTAGTGCTTAATTACCAGCGTTCAGTTGCCAGAATTATTTGAATAAGTTTCTTTTTTTGGCTGCCTACAGGGATAATCTTCAAAAGGTCAAAAAGTTGAGATGGATTTATCGTGTATACTTCACTTATTTATTTGAACTTTGAATTATTAAAAGATATTGCGGCACTGGAATTGAATTTCTTATATTCTTGAAAAATACAGTACTTCTATTTTGCTGTTAAACTGTGTTTCTGCTATGTTAGCTTGTTGTTACATTTGCTGGCAGTATTAGCTGTTAGAGATCATTAGTTGTCATTACTTAATTTATGTGACATCTCATTATCACATTCTCTAGTACAGAGATAAGCACTTCTCCGCACTCCTGCTGTGGTTGTACTACATTTCCCATGATGCTTGGCCAGCCATTTTGAATCTTGCTGCTTTTCACATTTGTTTGATGTGAGAGAAATTAGGGTCTTTATTATTTATTAACCCAATACAAGATTATTTTGCCAAACTATAACAGTTGGTAATTAAGGTAGAATTCAGATCCACAGCCCTACACCATCGTGGTTCTGCTGGGATGTAGTTACTATCCTGGCGGTTGGATCCCGATCGCCGAGAATGCCGACAGCTGCACCAAGGGGCTTTCTAGCACTCGTCATGATGTCGGTATTCTGACCAACGGGATTCCATACCCAACCCGTTCTGATAGCCAAAGGAATTGTTAGCAAATAAAAATATTTTTATGCAGTTCATTGTCTAAAGGTACACAGTAAGGATATAGAACTATAAAAGAAAACAAACCTATGACTGTCTGCTACCTTATTTATTCCTATTTTTAGGCAGATCTGATGCCCACATGTACAGTACCTCCTAAAAGTGTAAAGGTAAAATTAGGTAAAAATATGCCCAAACTTCGATCTGCCCAAACCCAAGGTCCTGCTCCAACCAAGTACGCTCACTTTCTGGCAAAGCTCCACCCATTTCAACAGAGGCCACACCCATTTTGTGATTCACACAATAGGACTGGCCATTGAAACTGGAGCGGTTGGCAGGTATAGTCTATATGTAAATTACTTTCATTTGGATAGGTAAAGAAAAAGCCTTAAGTCGATAAGTGTGCTAAAATATAGTCGCCAAGTTTATGGATCCCTGGTAGTCAAAAGCCCCCACATAATTACCCCCACACACACACACACACACACACACACACACACACTTTAATGCCTCTGAGCATACACTGGATCAAACAGTATCGCAATCCTTGTATAAGAATGTTAAAAATTGTTGTGACAAACAGTAGCCAATCAAAGCACCATAACATTCACCAGCTTACTCCGACTGTGTACCTGGTACAGAAATCATATTGCTCTTTATATGCTTTTAGAGATATTTTCTGCAACTACTGTATGGGGTGGTTTTATCCATCTCAGCAAAAAGCGTCCCCAGCAGTGTGAATTCCACTCACAGCTTATTATAGACAGCAAGGGCTTTGTATCTCACTTTATTCTTACCAGTCACTTGGATATTTTGAAAGCCATAGAACAAATTGTGGCAAAAGCCGATTGACCAAGATCCAGTTTGTGAACACGAACGCCATCTGCGGCCCAGCAGGGTGAAAATAGAGGTCACAACAAAGATTTCAGTAAATAAGTGTTTACTAGGTATAATACTCAAAAAGAAGTAATTTAGCACAGAGAGAAATGCATTAAGGTTATTCCAGAAAGAGTATCAGCGGCTTCTTTCTATGGGCCTGGTAATTAAAACGTTGTGGTTTGAGACCAAACAATAATTTGATATTGCTTTATCTTGCTGCTAATGGCAATTTTATTTCGCTTGTCCACCGAGTGTAGAAAACTGCAGAAAAAGGAATTAAGTAATGAAATTGTGATGTCTAGAGACATGCTACACTGTGCACGGCTGTTCTGTCTGCCTGGCAATGACATTTTCCCTGGTTTATACTTAAACATGGTGTCTTATTTGATGCAGTCTGTACTTATACTCAAACCTTACACATATGAAGATTTTAACGACTTTGGGGGTTATTCAGAGTTGGATGTTATGTTGCTCAAATTGCAGACAGATGATTCACGACCGTCTGCACATGTGACGCGATCGCATCATGCACACGCAGACGTTCACAGTGCAAATGCATCCCCGGAAGGATGCCATCGCAATGTGATTGACAGGCGGAGGGCAGTCGGAGTTGGCGACGAGGCATTGGTGGGGAGTGCTGCTAGAAATGCAGGTGTGTCATGGCCTGTTTTGGGGTGGATGGAGGACGTTGCCTGCATTTCCTGGAACCTGGCTGCGTACACAGGGGTCGACCTCTATTTGCTGCTTTCTGCTGGGCGGTGATACACATGCTGGGTGGCCTTGCCCTGTGCTCGGCAGCACCCAGCATGCAATTTTATCAGTAACAGTTTTTGCATTTTTTGCATAACCCCTTTATCATTATTTCCCTCTCTGAGGAGAGAAATGTAATAGTGTTGACATAAAAAAAATCTGTTTGTTATAATTTAACAATATTTTATTTCTGTGGCATCTGATATCCCTTTTTCACCAAAATACTGGGTCCAACCAGGGCCGTAACTAGATGTGTGCCAGTGGTGCCTGGCACACAGCACATATGCACTGTGGACGCAAGACCACCGGCAACACCCATTCAGCTGCACCTTCACCACCGCCGCACTGTGTGGTCCGTCCACCCGCCTGTCTGCCTCCCCAGCCGACGTTGCATTGGCGCCCCGGCTACCTCTTTTAACACCTCCCGCCGTCCTCTTAGTCCCCCAGCCAGTGTCTTCTGTGAGAGCCCACCAAGTCCACACACACTCTCTCTCTCTCCCCCCCGCCCTCCCCAGCATTGTAAAAGGGGCTCTGTGTGGGATTGTGCATAATAGGGGTTCTGGTGTAATGTGTAAAAGAGAGCTCTACCTCCCATAATGTGTATAATAGGGGTTCTGCTGTAATGTGTAAAAAGGTGGACCCTGCCTGCCTAATGTGTAAAAAGGTGGACTCTGCTGCCGTAATGTGTAAAATGGGGACTCTGCTGCCGTAATGTGTAAAAAGGGGACTCTGTATGCTGCAACGTGTAAAATGGGGACTGTGCCTGCCTAATGTGTAAAAAGAGGGACTCTGTTGCTGTAATGTGTAAACAGGGGGACTTTGCTGCTGTAATGTGTAAAATAGGGACTCTGCTGCCGGAATGTGTAAAAAGGGGGACTCTGCTTCCGTAATGTGTAAAAGGGGACACTACCTGCTGTAATGTGTAAAAGGGGGCTCTACCTGATGTAATGAGTATAAGGGAGCTCTGCCTGCTGTAATGGGTAAAAGGAGACTCTACCTGCCATAATGTGTGATAGGGGCTCTACCTGGAGTAATCTGTAAAATGGGGCTCACCTGGTGTAATGTGTAAAAGGGGACTCTACCTGCCGTAATGTGTAAAAGGGGACTCTACCTGCCGTAATGTGTAAAAGGCGACTCTACCTGCCGTACTATGTAAATGGGTACTCAACCTGCCGTAATGTGTAAAAGGGGGCTCTACCTTCCGTAATGTGTAAAAGGGGACTCTACCTGCTGTAATGTGTAAAAGATGGCTCTACCTGCTGTTATGTGTAAAAGGGGACTCTACATCCTGTAATGTGTGATAGGGGCTCTACCTGGAGTAATGTGTAAAATGGGTCTTTACCTAGTGTAATGTTTAAAATGGTCTCTACCTGGTGTAATGTGTTTAAGTGGCTCTAATGCATGGCGTAAATTGATTAATGGAGAATACTGTACAGGATAATATGAATTGGTATTATTTTGTGGCCATGCCCCTATATTTTTGTCGCTCGACGTAGGTGCGCACTGGCCTTATTTTAAATATGGCGGGGCGCCAATGCTGTTTCTCACACACAGCGATAAAATGTCTAGTTACGGCACTAGTCCAACCGGTGTTACAGCTATGTCAGATCCCATTAACACCAAAGGATTGCCTGGCATATTGGCGGGTAGACCCTTTTCACACTGCATCCATGTGCTACCAGCGCTTGGGGATTACATCATCTCCAAACGCTGGTGATTCGGCTCTCCATAGGCTTGTAACGGGACCCGTGTCAGATGACCAGGGTCACTCTTTTTAAACTGCACCATTATCTGGGTTTAACCCTGGTAGTTACCCAGGTTGAGTTCCAGATTAACTGGACATGGGTTATTTTTCGGGTACCCTTTTCCACTGAGCTGTGACCCAGGTTGACCCGGCAATAACTCGGGTTATTGCGGCAGTGGAAAAGGGATATGAGTAATACCCCTTTCAGGCCGCATAAAACAGGCCACAAATTGGCTCCCAAAGAAAAATAACCCAAGTGTGTGAATTCACATGGCAAGACTAGATGGGCCAAGTGGTTTTTATCTGCCCCAACTTACTGATTACGAGAGAGGTTTCCCGCAGAAAATGAGGCAAAATGTTATCTTCCTGGTGTCGAATCTCACATGTTTTGGATTGCATAAAAGTCCCTCTCTCGTGATTCGGGCACAATTTTATAGAGGACACTGGACATTTTGTGTGTGTGTGTGGGGCTGTGAGCTGCAGCAAGTCTGTGATGGTTTACTAAAGTAACATTACGGAAGAGGGGAGGTATACAGTAGCCATATACTGTACTATAATTTAAATAATTAAGAAAAACCTAAATACCTTAAGATAGGAGTCATGGCTGGAGCAGGAGCACTGTCTTAAAGCAAAGCCAGTAAAGGGGCACTGTTTCAATCATAGGCCGTGAAATAATGGGAGCTGAGTTTAGCGTCCGGGAAAAAGACGCACTAGCTCGGACATTATAATGTACTCGGCTAATGTAATGGCATGTGTCTTTTGTGCTCACAATGCAAATCGGATCTGACTTCAGACGGCTTTTTTTAGACCAGGAAGCGTCTGATTTTTTCAGTCCAACCAGAAAGCGTCTGTTATTTTACTAGTTCCACAGTGATAGAACGTGACCCATTGGCACCAAAAAGTCCCATGATAAAAGCAACACACACTCTAAATGAACCCCAAGTCTCCAGGATGCACAAGCAACTTATGGTGATTTAAATGAAATGCAACATGGCTATATTCTGTGTGTAATAGCGGCTGTATCAGCATACCAAATTATGCGTGGCTGGAAAATACTGTAGCATAACATTTTGCAAGCAGATACAGTTGTGCACACTATTTTAATCAGCAAAAGAAGGTACAATTCGAGGCCACAGGCCCCAATCAGCAGAGACTTTGTAGAGACAAACGGGCACCACCGGATGGGGGGTAGTAGGTCGCCAGTGTGGTCGGGTGGCCGGGTGATAGATATGAGGACAGGGTAATCAACACTACCTGAATAGTGACAAGGCTGCAGGAGCTGGTGAAAAGTGTGTCTGCCTCCCTTGCCACCCAAGCCATGCCCCCCATATGTTGTGAAATTTGTTTGAGATCTGCCATGCCATTTGCAAGTAGGTATTTCACCTAGCATTGATATGTATATAGAGTATTTCTGATGTGTGCCTCCCATTTGGTGACTTTCCTTTTAATTTGTATACATTAGCGAGTTACCATATTTTATAATATACCCATTTTGTTACACTCAAGCACTACCCCTGATGAAGTCAAGAAAGACGAAACGCATTGGGTTTAGAAATCTTTGTTCACAACTCTATGAAGTCATAATATATACAAGCTTGCGTTCTCTTTAGGATAGTACAAGGAGTGGCATTAATATATTCCATCTAACAGATAAAGTGACACTTGACCTCCAGCAATTGGATTCAAAGAAAATGTGATTAAGTACTGTATTGAAAGATTTGTCATTTGCAATTATTATTAATAAAATTATAATATTTTCTGGGATGTTATTATAGGGCATAGCAGTTAAAGATATATCAAATTTGCCAGTTGGGAATAATTAGATAGCCATTATATTGTGTCTATCTTAGAGCCCTTTTGAATATCATTTCTATAGTATATATACAGCATAATAGTAGATGACAATCCAGGGACTGTACACAAGCCGACTGCAAGCTAATAAAGTGATCTGATGTTACGGTCCTCTATTAGACCTTTCTCAAAGATAAATAACCAACAAATAGTGCTCACCTTAAATAGACAGCAAGGCAGAGCCAGATTAAGACTTGTAAGGGCCCTGGGCAGGGCCGGATTAACAATGGGGCGGATGGAGCTGCAGCTCCAGGCCCCCTCTTCAAAATAGGCCCACAGGATCCCCTGCAGATGGAAACAGGAAAACATTTTTTTTCCTGTTTTCCTGTTCAGTAGCCGTCTGATGTCTCGCCCCCTTGAGATAAGGCACAAGCGCCGGCCAGCGTGCAAGACAGCAGCAGCCAGCAGCGGACTTGCCTGTCTGGAAGTCGGGTGACTTTCTCTGCCGAGTCCGGCTCCTGCTGCTTGCTGAATGTTAGGATTTTTTCTCTCAAAGGGGCGTGGTCACGGACCCGTGATTAGGCCACGCCCCCGACTGTGCCTGGTCTGTCTTTATTGCCCCACTGCTTTCTTCTTCTGTGTCCCGCTCGCTCAGTAACGGGGTGGGTGGGGGGAACAGGCTGTGTGTGTGTAGGGACTGGGGGGGGGGGGACAGGCTGTATGTGTAGGGACTGGGGGGGGGGGTGAACAGAGTGTGTGTAGGGACTGGGGGGAATAGACTGTGTGTATGTGTAGGGACTGGGGGAACAGGCTGTGTATGTGTGTGTGTGTAGGGACTGGGGGGAAGGAACAGGCTGTGTATGTGTGTGTGTAGGGACTGGGGGGGACTGTGTGTGTATAGGGACTCGGGGGAACAGGCTGTGTATGTGTGTGTGTAGGGACTGGGGGGGAGGAACAGGCTGTGTATGTGTGTGTGTAGGGACTGGGGGGGACTGTGTGTGTGTATAGGGACTGGGGGGAACAGGCTGTGTATGTGTGTGTGTAGGGATGGGGGGGGAAACAGGCTGTGTATGTGTGTGTGTGTGTGTGTGTGTGTGTGTGTAGGGACTGGGGGGGGCAGGCTGTGTGTGTGTGTGTGTGTGTGGGGACTGGGGGGGGAACAGGGTGTGTGTGTGTGAGTGTGTGTGTGTGGGGACTGGGGGGGGCAGGCTGTGTGTGTGTAGGGACTGGGGGACGACAGGCTGTCTGTGTGTAGGGACTGGGGGGGCAGGCTGTGTGTGTATGTAGGGATTAGGGGGGGGGGGGGGGGACCAGCTGTGTGTGTAGGGCATAGGTGCCGATTCCGTGGATGCTCGGGCCCGGTAGCACCCACGGAAAGTGATGAGCATCCAGTGCCGGTGCTCAGGGCAGCAGGCCCAGGGCACCGTGCCGCACGGACAGCACAGCGGCAGCAGCACACTACAGCCCTGGGAGCTGCCTGTATTCCCAATCCACACTGCCCTGGAGCAAAGGTGACAGAGAATAGGCACGGACCAGTTAACATCCTAGGTGCGGATTGGCCAAGGCTCCTCACTGGGAAGATTTTGGCATTTGGCCCCGTCCCCCTGTTTGATCACTCTCGTTAGATGGACATTTACTACCTGCCGTCGGCTCTGCACCTCCTGCTATGGGATGGGAAACTGGAGGAAAATCCTGTAAATCTTCTGGAGGTATGTCTCAGCCATTTACTAGGTACTGTGTAAGCAGTTGTGGGGTGCCATGTTGACTATGTTTATACAAATATGGGGTTATGTTATTAATGTGTACAGTCTTTTGTTGCAAGGCATATGTGAGACCCATAGTTGTTCTTGTTTAATTTTTCATTTCAATTTACCCTCCCTCTAAACGTCCCTCCCTCTTAGCGTCCCTGCCCTCACCCTCCCTCCAACTCCCCCTCAGCGTCCCTGCCCTCACCCTTCCTATAACTCTCCCTCAGCGTCCCTGCCCTCACCTTCCCTGTAAGTCCCCCTTCAGAGCCCCTGCCCTCAGCCTCCCTCTAACTCCCCCTCAGCGTCCCTGCCCTCACCCCCCCTCCAACTCCCCCTCAGCGTCCCTGCCCTCACCCTCCCTCCAACTCCCCCTTAGCGTCCCTGCACTCACCCTCCCTCCAACTCATCCTCAGCGTCCCTGCCCTCACCCTCCTTGTAACTCTCTCTCAGCGTTCCTGCCTTCACCCTCCCTGTAAGTCCCCCTTCAGAGCCCCTGCCCTCAGCCACCCTCTAACTCCCCCTCATCGTCACTGCCCTCACACTCAGCCGAAGAGGGGGGGGGGGTTGATTTTGCCGGGTGTTGGATGCCACGCTTCAAGGTGCTGGCGCCGCTGTTTGTCATAGTGTGATAGGCGCAGCGGCAGCCGACAGAAACAGAGCAAGGAGAGCGCCTCTCCCATCCGGCGCCTCCCTGCTTTTGCAGACCCTGCTGAGCGGCTTGCACCAGGCCTGACAGCGTGTATATATAGATAGATATAGATAGATATAGAGTGAGAGAGAGAGAAGAAAGAATGGAAGTGTAATACCACCAGAAAAATGTATAACCTGCATCACATACTGTAGTAAAGGCTAGGGCATGGGTCTTCAACCTGCGGCCCTCCGGGTGCTGTGAAACTACACATCCCAGCATGCCCTGCCACAGTTTTGCTATTAAGGCATGCTAAAACTGAGGCAGGGCATGCTGGGATGTATAGTTCCACAGCAGCTGGAGGGCCGCAGGTTGAAGACCCATGGGCTAGGGTGTGGATCATAGGGTCGACCACACTTAGATTGACCACTATTAGTAGACAGCGACTAGGTCGACACCCGAAATAGGTAGACGCGGTCATTAGGTCGACATGGAAAAAGGTCGACATGAGTTTTAATTTAAAAATTGCTATCGTTTTCTTCGTAAAGTGACCGGGAACCCCAGTTAGTGCACCGTGTCCCCTTGCATGGCTGACAAGGTGCCTCGCTCCGCTACCGCACGGGTTACTATTCCCAGTCGTAGTCCACGTGGATCGTAACATATGAAAAAGTTTAACAAATAATAAATAAAAAAAAACTCATGTCGACCTTTATCCATGTCGACCTAGTGACCATGTCGACCGAATGCACGTCGACCTAATTACTGTCAACCTAAGTGTGGCTGACGTACAGACCGGATACCGAAGGCTATGAATTATATATTCACCTAAAGTGTCAATGCTTTGATGCCGTTCTGGAACAATTTCAAGACCACCAACAATCACACAAGCCGCTCTCAAAGCAGAAAGTACCGGCATTTACTTGTCGGCTTGAGATCGGCTGCACTAATTATCGGCAGTCTTGAAAATGGTCCGGAAGGGGACTGAAACATTGATGCCGACATTGTGAACATGTCAATATTCTGCAGAAGCTGACATAGTCCATGCTGACATTTCAAAAATGTTGACATCATAACTTCTGACATTGGAATTGTTGACATGCTGACCGCATCCCATAAATACAATACCACACTTTACTGCACAAATCATTATACACAACACAGCTGCAGTGATGCGTCGCAACCAAAATGTTGCCTTTAAAATTAAAACGTGCCATACTCTGTAATCAGCAAATGTGATTCCGCGCCTCTGCTTACCTGCTACAGCACGCAGACACTAGGGGCATTTACTAAAGGTTCTAACAATGAAAAGTGGTGATGTTGCCCATAGCAACCAATCAGATTCTGACTATCATTTATCTGGGATGCATTAGAGAAACGATAGACAGAATTTGAATGGTTACTATGGGCAACATCACCAATTTTCATTTTTAGAACCTTTAGTAAATGAACCACTAGGACCCAGGATGGCTTTGACTCAGGCAAAGAACAATGGTGGTCATTCCGAGTTGTTTGCTAGCTGTTTTCGGTCGCAGCGCAGCGTTTAGTCAAAAAAGCGGCACTTCTGCTCATGTGTAAGTGCCGCAATGCGCATGTGCGACGTACTTTCACAACAGCCGATGTAGTTTCACACAAGGTCTAGCTACGCTTTTCAGTCGCACTGCTGACCGCAGAGTGATTGACAGGAAGTGGGTGTTTCTGGGTGGTAACTGACTGTTTTCGGGGAGTGTGTGGAAAAACGCAGGCGTGTCAGATACAAAAGTAGGCGTGCCTGGGGTAATGCAGGCGTGGCTGGGCATACGCAGGGCGTGTTCGTGACGTCAAAACAGGAACTAAATAGTCTGAAGTGATCGCAAGCGCTGAGTAGGTCTGGAGCTGCTCAGAAACTGCACAATCTTTTTTTGTTGCCACTCTGCGATCCTTTCGTTCGCACTTCTGCTAAGCTAATATACACTCCCAGAGGGCGGCGGCTTAGCATTTGCACGGCTGCTAAAAACTGCTAGCGAGCGATCAACTCGGAATGAGGGCCAATGTGTGGCGGGCCCTGCATGAGTCACAAACCCGCTGTTGCTGGTCACAACCCCTGCGGCGGTACACAATAGGCCCTTCATAAATTTCAGCTCCAGGCCCATGTGGTCCTTAATCTGGCACTGGCCCTGGGATAAATAAATTGTGGGGGCCCCTCCAATAAAATTACCCCTAGCCCTTTCAACCTCCTGCCCAATATGGTCACAGTACACACCCTGCGGGATACCTGCTGACCGCCAACGTTGGCCTGGAACCATAATACAGGGCTGAGAAATCCAGGGGAGACACAGCATGCTGGACATTCTTGTGACAGGTCCGATACGTCATCACGTCCATGTGCAATGACATCACTGCACCTAAACTCTGCCGCGTCACACGCCCATCACCATGTGTGATTCGCCTAGCCATCAATGGAACAGATAGGGATCAGCCAGTGGCTAGACATTTCCGTGATCATCGTCATCCACTAGCCACCCTCTGCTATAAGGTCATTGACCATATTCCTCAACTTAAGAGAGGTTGAGATAGGGTTTAGTATGCTTCTACAAATCAAGTTGGATCCATAGGATGACCACTGTTGCTCCGGCAGGACTTAGGGGTCTATTTATGAAGCAATGAAAAATGTGGAGAAGTGCGCCAGTGGAGAAGTTGCCAATGACATCCAATGAGCTGCTACGTTTAACTTTATAGAATGCACTTTATAAATGTTTCCTCAACATTGTTTGGTTCCCATGGGCAACTTCGCCACCGGCTTCTCCCATAATGTCCGGCGTGCTTTGTCTCCCCTGGATTTCTCAGCCCTGTATTATGGTTCCAGTCCGGTGTTTGTGGCCAACGGGTATCCCACAGGGTGTGTCCACATCTGGGCTCCCGAAGCGGACACAACTGTTTGACGTCATAGATGTTGGCTGGTCTGAGGCATAGGAAATTGATTGATGTTTACTGTACATGTGTCCTTGCTGTCTATCTAAGGTGAGCACTATTTGTTGGTTATTTATCTTTGAGTCATTCAGACCTGATCGCACGCTAGCTTTTTTTGCAGTGGTGCGATCGGGTCTGAAATGTGTATGCTTTGCAATGCGCTTGCGCATCGGGTGCCGGCGAACGCCAGACAGCGACGGATTTAACAAAGAAAGCGATCACACCAGTGATCGCAAGAAGATTGACAGGAAGATGCCGTTTGTGGGTGCCAACTGACCGATTCTAGGGAGTGTCCGGAAAAACGCAGGCATGCCCAGCCATTTGGAGGAAGGATTCCTGACGTCAGCTCCTGGCTGGATCATCGCAGCGGCTGAGTAAGTCCTGAGCTGTACAGAGACTGCACAAACTTTTGTTTGTGCAGCTCTCTGCACAAGCATTCGCACCCCTGCACAGCAACTACCCCCTCCAGTGTCGGACTGGGACATGAAGGGCCCACCGGGGGAATGCAGTGATAGGGGCCCATACTTAAGGGTGTGGCCAGCCTACAAAGGGGGTGTGGCCAGCCTCTAGAGAGGCTTTAAATACACAATAGTCTAGTGCAGTGTAATGCAACATATCTACCATATATAATACAAGTGCACAGTCTGGAACCTAATCTCTAGAGGAAGGAGTGGGCACTCAGGCAGTGGGGCCTACCGGTGGTTTCCCTGGTACCCCTGTGGGCCAGTCCGACCCTGACCCCCTCCCCCTGTAGGCGGCAACTACCTGATCGCAGCACTGCAAAAAACACCTGCGTGCAATCAGGTCTGAATCACCCCATAGTCAAAATCGAAAGTACAGATATTCAAAATCGGTGCTTCAGGGCTCTGAGGGAGTTCATGGGAAATCGCATAATCAAAATCGGGCATAGTCAGTATCTAACCGTGTGTATGCACCTTAAGATGTCTATCACACTTTATGGGCATATTTATCACAATCTGCATCTCAGATGCGGACGTGATGTGATAAAATCACTTAAACTTGCAATGAGATAATTGAATACATCACAAGGATGTATAAATTATCGCATCTGTTTTACCTTTTAGCATGGTTAAATTAAATTAACCTGTTCTCAAGAATGGATATCCCTAAAACCTCAACTGTTATGGCTGAAACTCTGCCTTAAGCTATAGAGGCAGCCATGATTGGAGTTATTGAGGTTGCAGGGGTAACAGTTACTGAAGAGGTCTCCTCCCTTAAAATCTTGTAGCGCCTTCAAAATGTTGTCATAGGACCCCATAATTCTAGTTATGCTCCTGTAAACAGCTATTTTATAGGTTGAGACAATATTCATGAGAGAGCAGTGTATCCACTTATGAGGAACCAGAGGCATCGCAGAAGAACAAGACACTGGGCAGGCAGCCATTTTGTGGTAGTAATGAAGAAGCATGGAAACGTAGCCAATAAATTCATTCACAGAGGTACAGTATGAATTTGGCTCTCATGTGTCCCAATATTTATAGGACATTCCCATGTTGTAATCCCTAACTATTTTGCTCCTGAGGCCTGATGCAGATTATACAAAAAAAAAATGTCTATGTAGTAACCCAAATATTGCCTACATGAGAATGCCCGTGCACACTCCTGTTCAGCAGATCTAGTGTTTGATGTCTACTAGATCTGTAGATCTATTTAACCTATTTATAGACTATGGGTAGGGAAACATTTAATGTCCTGGTTTTTCATGTCAGAAGGACAAAGGGATAAGTAAGCTGACACTAAGTACACATTAACAATGTACAAAATGCAGTATACTGTATGGTGATATCGTTGATTAAACTAACACAGATACAGTGAGATATTTTGACAGATGTTTTACTGTGAATTGTTATTATAATGACATACTGCTGAGAACTACCTGAAATAATAATCCGCTATCACAGGCTGATACTGAGCTATCGTTTCCTTCTCATACATCCAATGCAACTGTTCTTGTGATCTGGACCCCACTGGACACCTCCATCAGACCTGGGCCTGGGTAATTAGCACCCTCTCCCCCTACCCTCTCGGCGCCACTGACAGTGCATGCTGCAGCCATTCTCTTGTAAGCCCATTTACCTTAATGGAGCACCCTCATCGGAGAGTGTTGGTGTGTTCCCCCTCTGGTGGGCTGGAGATGATCGCAATGCCTATTACAATTGTAATGCACAAAAAATGTATAGCAGTAATATATATATATATATATATATATATATAGTTAAGTATTTCGTTAATTTATTGGTGTGTGTCTACAGTATATGCATGTGTATTTAAGCTCTAATATTTATATGTACAGTATTTATATACTGTATTATATTAAGTCAGATCTTGTAATAACATACACCAATCCCAAGTGAACAACAAATATAATGTCTTGCATTTAAAAATACATTCATTGGTTGAGTAATTACCTAACTATAGATTATAAACATCCTCAGCAATCTCCATTTTATAGGTCAGTGTGAGTTCAATCTTCCTGCATATAAATATTAAGTTTTGATAATAAGAATATATTCTTTTAAGTTCTGTTATGTTGACATAACCTTTAGTTACTTAACTAACTCATTATTTTCATCAAAACTATTTTCTCCAGCACTCCTGCACTGTCTCCACACTGTTCATACATGCTGGACACTAGGACTCATGGAGGTCTATCCTTCAATCTGTTGTACCGCTGCACCACGGGCCTCATTCAGATGTGGTTAGAGGTGCGATCGCTGTTGCTTACATTAGTGATCTGTGCTACATTCTAGTATGCAGCATCGGATCACCTGTGACACCATCGATCAGCTGCGTGACCCATGGGGTCAAACACGCCGGCCGCCACAGATCCAACAAAGAGGCTAAGAAATTTCCATAATCCGATGGAGATCTTGGCCTCATCACTCCTCCAAAACGAAAGGAACAAGCCTCCATTTTGGGAAATGGCAGCCATCACTGCCCCCTCCCCACCCAAAAACAGCAGTGGACTGTCAATCACTGACAGTCTGCAGCCAAACTGTATTAAACGTCGCAGTCCCACACTACACATGCGCAGTATGGATACGACACAAAGTACTATACATTGATACTTTGTGGCATGCACCACAGATCGAATGGGGCCTGAATCAGGCCCATGTGACTGTAGCCATCTTGTAGATCCTTACTTAGTACTGTGTGAGACTCTGTGTGAGAAGAAACATAAGTCTCTGACTTACTTCCAGAGAGACCGGCAATATAAAGCTGTTCCAACAACCCTGCCCACTACGTGCAATCAGCATACACACACCAGCTGGTGAGCTGTATAGAACCCCAATTCGCTCAAAGCTTCAATCCATCAGCAGTGTGTATACAACAGTGAGTACGGCTGTTCCTGTTATACTTCAATAAACCAGTTAAATAACTGGACTATTCATAGTTTGAGCCATCTGCTGGTGTGCGTATGTAACTCTGCAAGTACAGTGCCTTGCTAAAGTATTCACCCCCATGGCTTTTTATCTAGTTTGTTACATTACAGCCTGTAATTTAATTGTTTTTCTCTATCGTCCTAGTGGATGCTGGGGTTCCTGAAAGGACCATGGGGAATAGCGGCTCCGCAGGAGACAGGGCACAAAAAGTAAAGCTTTAGGATCAGGTGGTGTGCACTGGCTCCTCCCCCTATGACCCTCCTCCAAGCCTCAGTTAGATTTTTGTGCCCGGCCGAGAAGGGTGCAATCTAGGTGGCTCTCCTAAAGAGCTGCTTAGAAAAGTTTAGCTTAGGTTTTTTATTTTACAGTGAGTCCTGCTGGCAACAGGATCACTGCAACGAGGGACTTAGGGGAGAAGAAGTGAACTCACCTGCGTGCAGGATGGATTGGCTTCTTTGGCTACTGGACATTAGCTCCAGAGGGACGATCACAGGTACAGCCTGGATGGTCACCGGAGCCTCGCCGCCGGCCCCCTTGCAGATGCTGAAACGAGTAGAGGTCCAGAATCGGCGGCAGAAGACTCCTCAGTCTTCTTAAGGTAGCGCACAGCACTGCAGCTGTGCGCCATTTCCTCTCAGCACACTTCACACGGCAGTCACTGAGGGTGCAGGGCGCTGGGAGGGGGGCGCCCTGGGAGGCAAATGAAAACCTTTTTTGGCTAAAAATACCTCACATATAGCCTCCGGGGGCTATATGGAGATATTTAACCCCTGCCAGAATCCATTAAAGAGCGGGAGACGAGCCCGCCGAAAAAGGGGCGGGGCCTATCTCCTCAGCACACAGCGCCATTTTCCCTCACAGAAAGGCTGGAGGGAAGGCTCCCAGGCTCTCCCCTGCACTGCACTACAGAAACAGGGTTACAACAGAGAGGGGGGGCACTAATTTGGCGTTAGAAATATATAAAAGATGCTATAAGGGAAAACACTTATATAAGGTTGTCCCTATATAATTATAGCGTTTTTGGTGTGTGCTGGCAAACTCTCCCTCTGTCTCTCCAAAGGGCTAGTGGGTCCTGTCCTCTATCAGAGCATTCCCTGTGTGTGTGCTGTGTGTCGGTACGTGTGTGTCGACATGTATGAGGACGATGTTGGTGAGGAGGCGGAGCAATTGCCTGTAATGGTGATGTCACTCTCTAGGGAGTCGACACCGGAATGGATGGCTTATTTAGGGAATTACGTGATAATGTCAACACGCTGCAAGGTCGGTTGACGACATGAGACGGCCGACAAACAATTAGTACCGGTCCAGACGTCTCAGAAACACCGTCAGGGGTTTTAAAACGCCCGTTTACTTTAGTCGGTCGACACAGACACGGACACTGAATCCAGTGTCGACGGTGAATAAACAAACGTATTCCTTATTAGGGCCACACGTTAAGGGCAATGAAGGAGGTGTTACATATTTCTGATACTACAAGTACCACAAAAGAGGGTATTATGTGGGATGTGAAAAAACTACCGTAGTTTTTCCTGAATCAGATAAATTAAATGAAGTGTGTGATGATGCGTGGGTTCCCCCCGATAGAAAATTATGGGCGGTATACCCTTTCCCGCCAGAAGTTAGGGCGCGTTGGGAAACACCCCTTAGGGTGGATAAGGCGCTCACACGCTTATCAAAACAAGTGGCGGTACCGTCTATAGATAGGGCCGTCCTCAAGGAGCCAGCTGACAGGAGGCTGGAAAATATCATAAAAAGTATATACACACATACTGGTGTTATACTGCGATCAGCGATCGCCTCAGCCTGGATGTGCAGAGCTGGGGTGGCTTGGTCGGATTCCCTGACTAAAAATATTGATACCCTTGACAGGGACAGTATTTTATTGACTATAGAGCATTTAAAGGATGCATTTTCTATATATGCGAGATGCACAGAGGGATATTTGCACTCTGGCATCAAGAGTAAGTGCGATGTCCATATCTGCCAGAAGATGTTTATGGACACGACAGTGGTCAGGTGATGCAGATTCCAAACGGCACAAAGGTGTATTGCCGTATAAAGGAAGAGGAGTTATTTGGGGTCGGTCCATCGGACCTGGTGGCCACGGCAACTGCTGGAAAATCCACCGTTTTTACCCTAAGTCACATCTCTGCAGAAAAAGACACCGTCTTTTCAGCCTCAGTCCTTTCGTCCCTATAAGAGTCATATCTGCCCAGGGATAGAGGAAAGGGAAGAAGACTGCAGCAGGCAGCCCATTCCCAGGAACAGAAGCGTTCCACCGCTTCTGCCAAGCTCTCAGCATGACGCTGGGACCGTACAGGACCCCTGGATCCTACATGTAGTATCCCAGGGGTACAGATTGGAATGTCGAGACGTTTCCCCTTCGCAGGCTCCTGAAGTCTGGTTTACCAAGGTCTCCCTCCGACAAGGAGGCAGTATGGGAAACAATTCACAAGCTGTATTCCCAGCAGGTGATAATCAAATTACCCCTCCTACAACAAGAAAAGGGGTATTATTCCACATTATATTGTGGTACTGAAGCCAGAAGGCTAGGTGAGACCTATTCTAAATCTAAAAAAATTTGAACACTTACAAAGGTTCAAATCAAGATGGAGTCACTCAGAGCAGTGATAACGAACCAGGAAGAAGGGGACTATATAGTGTCCCGAGACATCAGGGATGCTTACCTCCATGTCCAAAATTTGCCCTTCTCACTAAGGGTACCTCAGGTTCGTGGTACAGAACTGTCACTATCAGTTTCAGACGCTGCCGTTTGGATTGTCCACGGCACCCCGGGTCTTTACCAAGGTAATGGCCGAAATGATGATTCTTCTTCGAAGAAAAGGCATCTTAATTATCCCTTACTTGGACGATCTCCTGATAAGGGCAAAGTCCAGGGAACAGTTGGAGGTCGGAGTAGCACTATCTCGGATACTGCTACAACAGCACGGGTGGATTCTAAATATCCCAAAATCGCAGCTGATCCCGACGACAAGTCTGCTGTGCCTAGGGATGATTCTGGACACAGTCCAGAAAAAGGTGTTTCTCCCGGAAGAGAAAGCCAGGGAGTTATCCGAGCTAGTCAGGAACCTCCTAAAATCAGTGCATCATTGCACAAGGGTCCTGGTAAAGATGGTGACTTCCTACGAAGCAATTCCATTCGGCAGATTTCACGCAAGAATTTTTCAGTGGGATCTGCTGGACAAATGGTCCGGATCGCATCTTCAGATGCATCAGCGGATAACCCTATATCCAAGGACAAGGGTGTCTCTCCTGTGGTGGTTACAGAGTGCTCATCTTCTAGAGGGCCGCAGATTCGGCATTCAGGATTGGATGCTGGTGACCACGGAGGCCAGCCCGAGAGGCTGGGGAGCAGTCACACAAGGAAAAAATTTCCAGGGAGTGTGATCAAGTCTGGAGACTTTTCTCCACATAAATATACTGGAGCTAAGGGTAAATTTATAATACTCTAAGCTTAGCAAGACCTCTGCTTCAAGGTCAGCCGGTATTGATCCAGTGGGAAAAACATCACGGCAGTCGCCCACGTAAATAGACAGGGCGGCACAAGAAGCAGGAGGGCAATGGCAAAAACTGCAAGGACTTTTCGCTGGGCGGAAAATCATGTGATAGCACTGTCAGCAGTGTTTCATTCCGGGAATGGAAACTGGGAAGCAGACTTCCTCAGCAGGCACGACCTCCACCCGGCAGAGTGGAAACTTCATCGGGAAGTTTTCCACATGATTGTAAACCGTTGGGAAATACCAAAGGTGGACATGATGGCGTCCCGTCTGAACAAAAAACGGGACAGGTATTGCGCCAGGTTAAGAGACCCTCAGGCAATAGCTGTGGACGTTCTGGTAACACCATGGATGTACCAGTCGGTGTATGTGTTCCATCCTCTGCTTCTCATACCTAAGGTACTGAGACTTATAAGACGTAGAGGAGTAAGAACTATACTCATGGCTCCGGATTGGCCAAGAAGGACTTGGTACCCGGAACTTCAAGAGATGCTCACAGAGGACTTATGGCCTCTGCCGCTAAGAAGGGATTTGTTTCAGCAAGTACCATGTCTGTTCCAAGACTTACCGCAGCTGCGTTTGACGGCATGGCGGTGGAACGCCGGATCCTAAGGGAAAAAGGCATTCCGGAAGAGGTCATTCCTACCCTGGTCAAAGCCAGAAAGGAGGTGACCGCACAACATTATCACCACATGTGGCAAAAATATGTTGCGTGGTGTGAGGCCAGAAAGGCCCCACGAAGAAATTTCAACTCGGTCGATTCCTGCATTTCCTGCAAACAGGAGTGTCTATGGGCCTCAAATTGGGGTCCATTAAGGTTCAAAATTTCGGCCCTGTCGATTTTCTTCCAGAAAGAAGTGGCTTCAGTTCCTGAAGTCCAGAAGTTTGTCAAGGGAGTATTGCATATACAACCCCCTTTTGTGCCTCCAGTGGCACTGTGGGATCTCAACGTAGTTCTGGGATTCCTCAAATCACATTGGTTTAAAACCAGTCAAATCTGTGGATTTGAAGCATCTCACATGAAAAGTGACCATGCTCTTGGCCCTGGCCTGGACCAGGCGAGTGTCAAATTGGTGGTTTTTTTCTCAAAAAAGCCCATATCTGGTTGTCCATTTGGACAGGGCAGAGCTGCGGACTCGTCCCCAGTTCTCTCCCTAAGGTGGTGTCAGTGTTTCACCTGAACCAGCTTATTTTGGTGCCTTGCGCCTACTAGGGACTTGGAGGACTCCAGGTTGCTAGATGTTGTCAGGGCCCTGTAAATATAGGTTCCAGGACGGCTGGAGTCAGGAAAACTGACTTGCTGTTATCCTGTATGCACCCAACAAACTGGGTGCTCTTGCTTCTAAGCAGACTATTGCTAGTTGGATGTGTAATACAATTCAGCTTGCACATTCTGTGGCAGGCCTGCCACAGCCAAAATATGTAAATGCCCATTCCACAAGGAAGGTGGGCTTATCTTGGGCGGCTGCCCGAGGGGTCTCGGCTTTACAACTTTGCCGAGCGGCTATTTAGTCAGGGGCAAACACGTTGGTAAAATCCTACAAATTTGATACCCTGGCTAAGGAGGACCTGGAGTTCTCTCATTCGGTGCTGCAGAGTCATCCGCACTCTCCCGCCCGTTTGGGAGCTTTGGTATTATCCCCATGGTCCTTTCAGGAACCCCAGCATCCACTAGGACGATAGAGAAAATAAGAATTTACTTACCGATAATTCTATTTCTCGGAGTCCGTAGTGGATGCTGGGCGCCCATCCCAAGTGCGGATTATCTGCAATACTTGTACATAGTTACAAAAATCGGGTTATTATTGTTGTGAGCCATCTTTTCAGAGGCTCCGCTGTTATCATACTGTTAACTGGGTTCAGATCACAGGTTGTACAGTGTGATTGGTGTGGCTGGTATGAGTCTTACCCGGGATTCAAAATCCTTCCTTATTGTGTACGCTCGTCCGGGCACAGTATCCTAACTGAGGCTTGGAGGAGGGTCATAGGGGGAGGAGCCAGTGCACACCACCTGATCCTAAAGCTTTACTTTTTGTGCCCTGTCTCCTGCGGAGCCGCTATTCCCCATGGTCCTTTCAGGAACCCCAGCATCCACTACGGACTCCGAGAAATAGAATTATCGGTAAGTAAATTCTTATTTTTTGCTGAATTTTATGTGATGGGTCTGCACAAAATAGTCTAAGTTGGTGAAGTGAAATGAGAAAAATTTATATAAAAACAAAAATTTATAAATAAAAATGTGAAAATTAGCATGTGCATAAGTATTCTCCCCTTTGCTATGAAGCCCCTCAAAAGTTCTGGTGCAACCAATCACCGTCAGAAGTCACATAATTAGTGAAATGAAGTCCACTTGTGTGCAATCTAAGTGTCACATGATCTGTCAGTATAAACACACCTTTTCTGAAAGTCCCCAGAGCCTGCAACACCACTAAGCATGAGGCATCACACCATGAAGACCAAGGAGCTCTCCAAACAAGTAAGGGACACATTTGTTGAGAAGTACAAGTCAGGGTTGGGTTATAAAAAAAAATATCCAAATCTTTGATGATCCCCCGGAGCACCATCAAATCCATCGTCTTCAAATGGAAAGAACATGGTACCACAACAAACCTGCCAAGAGAGGGCGGGCCACCAAAACTCACTGACTGGGCAAGGAGGGCATTAATCAGAGAGGCAGCACAGAGACCAAAGGTAACCCTGAAGGAGCTGCAGAGTTCCACAGCAGAGACTGGTGTACTGTATCTGTGCATGTGACCACAATAAGCCGTACACTCCATAGAGCTGGGCTTTATGGAAGAGTGGCCAGAAAAAAAGCCATTACTTAGTGTTAAAAATAAGAAGGCACGTTTTGAGTTTGCCAAAAGGCATGTGGACGACTCCCCTAATGTATGGAGGAAGGTGCTCTGGTCAGATGAGACTAAAATTTAACTTTTCAGCCACCAAGGAAAACGATATGTCTGGCGCAAACCCAACACATCCCATCACCCCAAGAACACCATCCCCACAGTGAAACATGGTGGTGGCAGCATCATGCTATGGGGATGTAATTCAGAAGGGACTGGTAAACTGTTTCGAGTTGAGGGAAAGATGGATGGTGCTAAATACATGGATATTCTTGAGCAAAACCTGTTTCAGTCTGCCTGTGATTTGAGACTGGGATGGAGGTTCACCTTCCAGCATGACAATGACGCAAAGCATACTGCTAAAGCAACACTCGAGTGGTTCAAGGGGAAACATTTAAATGTGTTGGAATGGCCTAGTCAAAGCCCAGATCTCAATCCAATTGAGAATCTGTGGTCAGACTTGAAATTGCTGTTCATAGGCGGAAACCATCCAACATGAAGGAGCTAGAGCAATTTTGCCTTGAGGAATTGGCAAAAATCCCAGTGGCAAGATGTGGCAAGCTCATAGAGACTTATCCAAAGTGGCTTGCAGATGCAATTGCCGCAAAAAGTGGCTCTTCAAAGTAGTGACTTTAGGGGGATGAATAGTTATGCACGCTGAAGTTTTCTGTTATTTTGTCCTATTTGTTGTTTGCTTCACAATAAAAAAAAACATCTTCAAAGTTGTAGCCATGTTCTGTGAATGAAATGATGCAAACCTTCAAACAAACCATTTTAATTCCAGGTTGTGAGGCAACAAAACATGAAAAATGCAAAGGGGGTGAATACTTTAGCAAGGAACTGTATCTACACCTGCACACACATCATTCCGAAACATCCAGATGTAACCATACTCATCTTTGCTGTTATGTGGCATGCTGCATGGCGTTCCAGGCTGCGACCATTCGCAGCCAGCGATCACTTCCTTAATTCCTAATGGAATGTAATTTATAATTTGTATTGTAATTACATACATTTTGTTACGTAAATTATTATATAATTTAATTAATAGTCATATTATTATTTTATTTAGTTTTTCTAGTGAACAGTCAAACCAGTGAGGAAATAATAATTGCTGTGGGAAATCCAAATGGCATGACCTTATCATTAGCTTCAAGGGACCTGAAAATGTTACCCCAAGTGACCAAGACTCACTTCAACAAAAAGCATAATTTCATCCTCCATACATTCTGAAAATAACAGGGAATCAAGAAACAGCCAAATAAGTGTAGCTCAAGATAGTAGATCTACTTAAAGTGTTTCATTTAGGGGGTAATTCCAAGTTGATCGCAGCAGGAATTTTGTTAGCAGTTGGGCAAAACCATGTGCACTGCAGGGGGGGCAGATATAACATGTGCAGAAAGAGTTAGATTTGGGTGGGTTATTTTGTTTCTGTGCAGGGTTAATACTGGCTGCTTTATTTTTACACTGCAAATTAGATTGCAGATTGAACACACCACACCCAAATC
This sequence comes from Pseudophryne corroboree, assembly GCF_028390025.1. NCBI lineage: Eukaryota > Metazoa > Chordata > Amphibia > Anura > Myobatrachidae > Pseudophryne > Pseudophryne corroboree. The sequence goes on along the minus strand of NC_086453.1, from coordinate 89,909,106 downwards.
TAACTCTCTCTGCACATGCTAAATCTAACTCCCCTGCAGTGCACATGGGGGGTAATTCCAAGTTGATCGCAGCAGGAATTTTTTTTAGCAGTTGGGCAAAACCATGTGCACTGCAGGGGAGGCAGAGTGAGTTAGATTTGGGTGTGGTGTGTTCAATCTGCAATCTAATTTGCAGTGTAAAAATAAAGCAGCCAGTATTTACCCTGCACAGAAATAAAATAACCCACCCAAATCTAACTCTTTCTGCACATGTTATATCTGCCTCCCCTGCAGTGCACATGGTTTTGCCCAACTGCTAAAAAAAATCCTGCTGCGATCAACTTGGAATTACCCCCATGGTTTTGCCCAACTGCTAACAAAATTCCTGCTGCGATCAACTTGGAATTACCCCCATAGAGAGCAATATACTGTAGTAATGTATACCATATCTAAGTATTGATGATCTCAACCAAACATTTAGTACAGATTTAAAGAATATACAGTGCATCTGGAAAGTATTCACAGCGCTTCACTTTTTCCACATTTTGTTATGTTACAGCCTTATTCCAAAATTGAATTAATTAATTTTTTTCCTCTCAAAATTCTACTCACAATTCCCCACAATGACAACACGAAAAAAGTTTTTTTTGTGATTTTTGCAAATTTATTAAAAATAAAAAAACTAAGAAATCATATGTACATAAGTATTCACAGTCTTTTGCCGTGAAGCTCAAAATTGAGCTCAGGTGCATCCTGTTTCTACTGATCATCCTTGAGATGTTCCTACAGCTTATTTGGAGTCCACCTGTGGTAAATTCAGTTGATTGGACATGATTTGTAAAGGCACACATCTGTCTATTTAAGGTCCCACACTTGACAGTGCATGTTTGAGAATAAACCAAGCATGAAGTCAAAGGAATTGTCTGTAGACCTCCGAGACAGAATTGTCTCAAGGCACAAATCTGGCGAAAAGTACAGAAAAATATCTGCAGCTTTGAAGGTCCCAATGAACTGTGGCCTCCATCATCCATAAATGGAACAAGTTCAGAACCACCAGGACTCTTCCTAGAGCTGGCCGGCCATCTAAACTGAGCAATTGGGGGAGAAGGGCCCTAGTCAGGGAGGTGATCAAGAACATGATGGTCACTCTATCAGAGCTACAGCATTCCTCTGTGGAGAGAAGAGAACCTTCCAGAAGAACAACCATCTCTGCAGCAATCCACCAATCAAGCCTGTATGGTAGAGTGGCCAGATGGAAGCCACTCCTTAGTAAAAAGCACATGGCAGCCCGTCTGGAGTTTGCCAAAATGCCCCTGAAGGACTCTCAGAACATGAGAAACAAAATTTTCTGGTCTGATGAGACAAAGATTGAACTCTTTGGTGTGAATGCCAGGCGTCATGTTTGGAGGAAACCAGGCACCACTCATCACCAGACCAATACCATTTCTACAATGAAGCATGGTGGTGGCAGCATCATGGTGTGGGGATGTTTATCAGTAGCAGGAACTGGGAGATTAGTCTTGATGGAGGGAAAGATGAATGCAGCAATGTACAGAGACATCCTGGATGAAAACCTGCTTCAGAGTGCTTTTGACCTCAGACTGGAGCGAAGGTTCATCTTTTATCAGGACAACGACCCTAAGCACACAGCCAAGATATCAAAGGAGTGGCTTCAGGACAACTCTGTGAATGTCCTTGAGTGGTCCAGCCATAGCCCAGACTTGAATCCGATTGAACATCTCTGGAGAGATCTGAAAATGGCTGTGCACTGACGCTTCCCATCCAACCTGATGGAGCTTGAAAGGTGCTGCAAAGAGGAATGGGTGAACCTGACCAAAGATAGGTGTGCCAAGCTTGTGGCATCATATTCAAAAAGACTTGAGGCTGTAATTGCTACCAAAGGTGTATCAACAATGTATTGAGAAAAGGCTGTGAATACTTATGTACATGTAATTTCTTAGTTTTTTATTTTTAATAAATTTGCAAAAATCTCAAAAAAAAACTTTTTCATGTTGCAATTATGGGGTAATGTGTGTAGAATTTTGAGGGGAAAAAATGAATGTATTCCTGTTTGGAATAAGGCTGTACTGTAACAAATTGTGGAAAAAGTGAAGCGCTGTGAATACTTTCCAGATGCACTGTACTAATTGTTTTAAAATATGAGACAGAGGAAGTAAAAAAAACAAATATATGGGGGTGGGGAGGCTGGTCTGCACACCCTAATTCGAAACATAATAATATATGATACCATGCTGAGACTTGTAGTGCCTCACATAAAAAAATAGAAAATGCAGGTGCACATTCTAAACACTAAGAACACTGACAATCAGAACAATTATAAAAAAAACTCTGCAATTTAACATGGAGTAAAACTGAGGTTCGTAGGATAATTTTTGGTCAAAAAATATGTTCCACCTACCACGGCCAGGTGGCCTCATCAAGTGGGTCCATAACATTCTTAAGGTTCAATTTCAGAGCACAGCACAACCCAAATGCCCCAAGCCATCACACTGGCAAGAGGTAGCAATGTTACAATAATGATACCCCAAAACAGCCCGACCACACCAAACCAGGAGGCCCCATACCCCAAACCTACTCCTAATACTGACATATTATCGAAATTTATCCAGGACTTACCATTCATAGTGGCTATTCCGATCAGTAGTCTGCAAATGCAAGGACACTATACAAATTAAAAACAACCAAGGGCAGGTGGGATGGGTGCTACAGTAGTCCAAGCTGAATGAGTCTTCACCTTCCAGTGTACACACATGTGCACAATATAGAATATATGTGATGGATTACATACCCTAAGAGGTGCTACCATGTTGAGACTTGTAGTACCACACCCAAAAAAAGAAAAAAGAAAATGCAGGTTGCACACTCTAAATACTAAGAACACTGACAATCAGAACAATTATAATAAACTCTGCAATTGAGAGTGTGTATACAGTATCTAGGTATTCATGATCTTAACCAAACATTTGGGAGCCCATTTTATTAATATAATTTTTACTAAAATAATCTGAAAAAGGGTGTTTTCACACACTTTTCACATTATTTTAGTTTCACTCCAGTGTGTTAAAGGGCATTTGGAGTAGTTTTCATGCAAAGCGGCAGCGCATTTTACAGCACTGGGGGTCACTGCAGCACACAGGATCAGGCGCCCGGCAGCCCAGGACTGGCTTTCTGGACTGATAAGTATATTATCCTGCAGGGGGAGTGTTGCAACGGGGGTACGGGGGTTTGGGTCGACCAGGCAGAGGCGGTAGCGGCGATGTCGGCGGGGGCATCTACAATACTAACAATGAAGTTACAACACAACAAGAAATAATGCTATTCAGAATACTAAAGAAGGACAGATGTTGAATCCATAATTTTTGGAAGAAGCTGAAAATTAAAGGTCACCAGAAAAGGATGTCCGACGTACCAAAAATCAACACGTTGATTCTTCAAACAATTCTCGAGCGCAGAAGACTATGAACATTCCAAGACGATTCACAAAGTTCTTAATAGAAAGTATGACACATATCTCTAATATACAATAACGCACATATTGTAAAGTTACCTTTAATTCATATAGAAAGATATAACACATTTAGGATTTTTTATTATTTTCCTTTTGAGATGGACTCTAACCAACCGCTTCAATATCGAGGTAATAAAATGAAATTATTCACGTGTTAGTTACCAAATTAAAAATACTGTATATACAGAAAAGTCAATGTTATTATTTATGTCAATGTTGCTTATTTCTAGCAAAAATGCCTGTGTAATAATATTTTTTATTAGAGTAATGTATAAGGGACATTCGAAATTGCTTAATTGCCGTGATTTTTCTGTAATTTGTAATAGTGTGGTTTATCATGTTTTACACGTAATCTATTTATAGATGGTGTAAGCAGTATGTTCACAGCTGCTGTCAATGGAGACCAAGAGCAGGCAATATGCCTTCAGTTAAGTTTTGCTGGTTTCAGTGAGTAAATGTGTACTCAGCATCCACTAGTGGCTCTCCAGATGTTGCGAAACTACACATCCCAGCATGCCCTGCCACAGTTTTAGCATTCCTTAATAGCAAAACTGTGACAAAGCATGGTAGGACTTGTAGTTTTACAACAGCTGAAGATCCACAGGTTGGCCAGGCCTGCACTAGTGGATGTGGTTGTATATAACCAAGTTTAATGTATACTACTAAAGCGTTTTACTGTATCACATAAGTACATGTAAAGTGCATGGTGAATTAAAGCATTCAAAATTAGATTTTCTGATGTTTCTCTTTTAACATCATTGAAACCTCTATTTCTAAACATTATTTGGCAAATACTTAAATATAGGCCCTCATTCCGAGTTGTTCGCTCGTTGACAATTTTCTCTATATTGCGATTAGTCGCTTACTGCGCATGCGCAATGTTCGCAGAGCGCATGCGCTTAGTTATTTTACTCAACAGTTAGGTATTTTACTCACGGCATTACGAGGATTTTTCTTCGTTCTGGTGATCGGAGTGTGATTGACAGGAAGTGGGTGTTTCTGGGCGGAAACTGGCCGTTTTATGGGTGTGTGTGAAAAAACGCTGCAGTTTCTGGGAAAAACGCGGGAGTGGCTGGAGAAACGGGGGAGTGTCTGGGCAACGCTGGGTGTGTTTGTGACGTCAAACCAGGAACGAAACTGACTGAACTGATCGCAGTGGCAGAGTAAGTGTCGAGCTACTCAGAAAATGCTAAGAAATTTCTATTCGCATTTTTGAGAATCTTTCGTTCGCAATTCTGCTAAGCTAAGATTCACTCCCAGTAGGCGGCGGCTTAGCGTGTGCAATGCTGCTAAAAGCAGCAAGCGAGCGAACAACTCGGAATGAGGGCCATAGTTCTGTATCTAGAAATATCAATAACAAAAACAACACATCTGTGGAGAATAAATAATTCAATCCTAATGATAAATAAAAAATATATATTATGGTTCAGTTAGGATTAATAACAATTTTTTCTAGTAACTAATATACTTTATCTGTACATATAATAAAACTGTATGGGTTGTATCTGTACATAGAATTTTTTTTTTAGAAATATATTTCTAGAGATTGTTTATGAGCTATGGAAACAAGAAAATAAATTCTGAATTTTTGTTTGTTTGTCTGTCTGTTCTGGCATCACGTAAAAACTACTGGATGAATTTGGATGGCGTTTTCACGCCATTGTATAGCTTAGTGACCGAGAAAGAAACTGAGGTATGTATGATCTCATGACAGCAGGGAGAGGTGAAATTAAGGGAAAACATTTTTCCTTTTCATATCAAGCACCTGCAGTTTCCGGGTGTAGTAGGGTATGCCGGCGGCCGGGCTCCCGGTGGCCAGCATACCAGCGCCGGAATCCCGACCGCCGGCATACCGACAGCTGGGCGAGCGCAAATGAGCCCCTTGCGGGCTCGCTACGCGCGCCACGCTATCTATTCTCCTTCCAGGGGGGTCATGGACCCCCAAGAGGGAGAAAAGATGTCGGTATGCCGGCTGTCGGGATTCCGACGCCAGTATACTGTGCACCGGGTTCCCGAAAGCCGGCAAACTGAAGACCACCCGCAGTTTCCTGTAAGCGGCTGCTTCGCTATGACGATCAAAAAGTCACAGGGGAAAACGCTCAGGGCTGCAGGTGTAGATCTCAGGACCAGCTGCTTCTCTCATGGGCAGCTTTATGTGGCTTGCTCATGAGTTAGTAGCCCCAAGCATCTTTTTGTGTTAATCCCTGAAGGAAACTTATATCAATCCTGTCAAAGACATTTTACAACAAGATAGGTTAGATCAACGGTGGAGAAAAATATAAATACTGCAATTCAAATAGCCATTGGTAATGTTCAAAAAACCTTCGTCAGTGAAATAAAAAATCAAATATAGTAAAAGCAGCTAATGAAATAAAAAAAATAATTAGCCATCATGGAAAACATCAGTGAGACTATTAGTTGCACTGCCTGAAACCCAAGATAAGTAGACAAACAATATACTCTAGTAGCAGATGTGGTAATGTCACTGACCAATAGAAATCTGTGTGGACATGGTCACTCTTCAAATTCTCATATAAGTAAGTAAAAATATACTTATTGGACCAAAATCACATATTTGATTGATTGATTGATTGATTGATTGATTGATTTATTGATTGATTGAGTCAATCATGAGTAAAGTAAATTTTGAAATTAATTATACAGCAGATTCACAATCTTTAAAGTACGATATTTGTATTCTGTCATTTGTATAAAGCTTGTGATTTATAGCCTCCTGTGTTTATGGCCACAAAACTCCTTGGTGCCTTCTGATATCCATATACCAACAGTAGTGAGTCCGTCTACACTTACTAAGAAGTGCATGATTTTGCAGAACAAGATGGCTGCATTAACAGAGTAGCAGAAGCTGACACCAACCAATAGGAGGAGTTGGCCAGATAAAAGGCTCTCCTTGCCAGGCAGGGATTAGGCCAACCAATGAGTCTATTCTTTCAGAGTGGCGCAAAAATAGTATTTCACAAAAACAGTATAATTGTGCACTGTAGTTTATATTTTTTTTTATTTGATGCAGTTTTGGACATTCTACCTTCATTAGGGAATATTTTTTGCACACAATCGCCAAGTATAAAACAAGCTTAAGATGCCCAAAAGTTGTTAGAAATAGTAAAGGTTCCCCCTCACACTCACAATTCATAGTTGTCAACTTCCTGAGGAGAGAACAGCCAGGTCGGCACAGAAGGGGAGCGGGGTGGGCACATGTTGCGTCACAGAGGGCTGCACTAAATGGAGTTGCACGGGGGCATGACGGCCGCAATGATGCCATCATAGCCACGCCCCCTACACTGTAATGCCAAGATTACCAGCATTATAGAGCAGGGGGCGTGGCTACCATGACACGATTCAGGGAGAATCACGTCATCGGCTTCCCGGCCAGCCTACTTCACTCACAAAGTGGGCGGCCGGGTTCGGGAGCGCTGCACTAATCGGGAGACTTGCCTATTCTTCTGATTTTTGGGAGTCTCCCGGCCATTCCGGGAGAGTAGACATGTATTTCATAATTATACCAAGAAGCCTACCAAGCATTAGTTTAGGAGACAAATAGAAATAGCTGGACTTTGATGAGACGGTTGCCCTTTTGTACACTGAACCTTGATGATTTATGTATCTCCTCAGGCCTAGACTCTCGCCCCTGAAAAGCCGAGAGGGCAGACCAACATTGGTGCATCTTTGAAAACTAAAGTACACTTGAAAATAAGATCCACAAGGCCTCAAATTTATTCTGTATGTCTGAAATTTCGGTATTTCCCAGCTTTGTACATTGGAAGTAGAACACTTTTGATTTGTCGGTTGTGATCCTGCAGTTTTCCTGCAAGGGGAGTGAAAAGCTAATGTTATTTTTACTCTGGATGCAAAGTAGCAAACAACAGGAGGGCTTAAAGGAAAGAGCAATCTCAAAATAGATCTAAAAGGCCTTTTGAGCATTGCCAGACAGGAAACATGGAGCTGTGATTTCAGCGTTTAAACTGAAGCAAAACAGTCACAAATCTCATAATTTACTAAGACAAGAGACATTTATACAGTAGCTGTCATTGCAACATTTACATACAGCTTCCTAAGACCTGCTGCCACTGGGAATGTGTACTCATGTCATGTATTCCACCCAGCCGGCAGATATGTGACATTTTACCGCTCATTAATACTTAGGCAATGCACATTATTATTATGCAATTCTTTTCAACTATATAAATATGTATCTTAAAAAGATAACTTAAAGAAAGCTCCACCATTAGTGATGAAAATGATATACCAACGCCAGGAACCCGAACGGTGAATAGCCCGACGGTTGGCATGTCGACCAACAGGGACTATTCCCACTCATGGGTGTCCACGACACCCATAGAGTGGGAATATAACCTGTAGTGAGTGCAACGAGCCACCGAGCCTGCTGCATGGACAGCGAGCCCCAGCTGTCCATCTAAAATTCGGGATTCGGCCATCGGTATGGTGACCGGCGGTCTCCCAAACACTGGTCACATGAACCCAACCGAATTAAACGAGTCATTTATTCCTTTATTCATAAGGTCTGCACAGCCTAACTTCATATTCAGGGTTGGGGTTCTACCTGGGCCTGGATCAGTCTAGGGGACATACGTACCAGAATGGCATGTGTTCCCTTTGGTGGCACACAGCTCCAGCAGAGGGATCCCAGTGACCGGTACTCACAACAGGCGTGGCCACACAACTACAATCTTAGTCATGCCCCATTGTACTGTGGTCCTACACTTATCTCTGATTGAGGGTTGCTATTTGTCAAGCTTTATGATTTTTTGTAAATCCGACTTTGGATCCTTGACTGTTGCAGATCTTGAGATCATTATAGTTCCTGCTCATAAGCTGTGGGTGCACTTTAACTAGTACTGGGCAATTGTCAGAGATCCAGAGCAAGGGCGTGGAGTCTAATCATACTCCGTGAGAGCGTTTGGGCTTCACTGCAGGTCGCGGCCCCCTGCCTGGGTCACCCAGTACTATCACCAGAGGACTTTGGTAGAACGGGAAGGCAGGAGACTGGCAGACAAGATCTGAAAATCCAAGATGCAGGACTGTTGTAAGACTCTGGTATAGATTCAGGACTGTGGATGAATTATCAGACTGGAACTGATGGCAGATATTGGACTGGAACCGAGGGCAGATATCGGACTGGAACCAATGACCGATATCAGACTGGAACCGATAAATGCTACGATGAAGACTATCAGACTGGATCTGATGAATACTACTCTGATCTCTATCAGACTGGAACCGATGAATACTACGATGAAGACTATCTGACTGGATCTGATGAATACTACGATGATCTCTGGAACCAGTGGATACTACGAAGAACACTATTGAACTGGAAAGGATGGGAGCCAGGTGGTGCAGCAGGATGGAAGTCTGCACCAGAGTCTCTGATTAAGGAAATAATTCCACAGACTATCACTGAAGATACACAGGCTGTGAACAACATTGCGGTGGCAACTTGTGATTTCCCAGACTGATCCTGGGATCACCAACTGGAATGGCTTAAATTTATCAGGTGACCTCTTCCAACATGGCTGCGCCCATGTCTGAGTTTTGAAGAGAACTTTGGCATTCAGTCTGAGTATTAAATGCCGAGTGGAAGTGAAGCTCTGCGGAGAGACACACTTTGGATTATACTTAGAATGCTGAGAGAGCTGTGCAGAGAGACCAGTTGGTCAGGGATAACACTGCTGAAATCAGGAGACTGCAGATTACTCACACAAGCACAATAAACTCTCTCAGGTTGCTACTCAGCAGTAGTGATGTGCACCGGAAATTTTTCGGGTTTTGGTTTTGGGTTCGGTTCCGCGGCCGTGTTTTGGATTCGGACGCGTTTTGGCAAAACCTCACCGAAAATGTTTTGTCGGATTCGGGGTTTTTTTCAAAAAACCCTAAAAAACAGCTTAAATCATAGAATTTGGGGGTCATTTTGATCCCATAGTATTATTAACCTCAATAACCATAATTTCCACTAATTTCCAGTCTATTCTGAACACCTCACACCTCACAATATTATTTTTAGTCCTAAAATTTGCACCGAGGTCGCTGGATGGCTAAGCTAAGCGACACAAGTGGCCGACACAAACATCTGGCCCAACTAGGAGTGGCACTGCAGTGTCAGGCAGGATGGCACTTCAAAAAAATTGTCCCCAAACAGCACATGATGCAAAGAAAAAAAGAGGCGCAATGAGGTAGCTGTGTGACTCAGCTAAGCGACCCAAGTGGCCGACACAAACACCTGGCCCATCTAGGAGTGGCACTGCAGTGTCAGACAGGATGGCACTTGAAAAAAATACTCCCCAAACAGCACATGATGCAAAGAAAAAAAGAGGTGCACCAAGGTCGCTGTGTGACTAAGCTAAGTGACACAAGTGGCCGACACAAACACCTGGCCCATCTAGGAGTGGCACTGCAGTGTCACGCAGGATGGCCCTTCAAAAAAATACTCCCCAAACAGCACATGATGCAAAGAAAAAAAGAGGCGCAATGAGGTAGCTGTGTGACTAAGCTAAGCGACCCTAGTGGCCGATACAAACACCTGGCCCATCTAGGAGTGGCACTGCAGTGTCACGCAGGATGGTCCTTCAAAAAAATACTCCCCAAACAGCACATGATGCAAAGAAAAATGAAAGAAAAAAGAGGTGCAAGATGGAATTGTCCTTGGGCCTCCCACCCACCCTTATGTTGTATAAACAGGACATGCACACTTTAACGAACCCATCATTTCAGCGACAGGGTCTGCCACACGACTGTGACTGAAATGACTGGTTGGTTTGGGCCCCCACCAAAAAAGAGGCAATCAATCTCTCCTTGCACAAACTGGCTCTACAGAGGCAAGATGTCCACCTCATCATCATCGTCCGATTCATCACCCCTTTCACTGTGTACATCCCCCTCCTCACAGATTATTAATTCATCCCCACTGAAATCCACCATCTCAGGTCCCCGTGCACTTTCTGGAGGCAATTGCTGCTGGTGAATGTCTCCACGGAGGAATTGATTATAATTAATTTTAATGAACATCATCTTCTCCACATTTTCTGGAAGTAACCTTGTACGCCGATTGCTGACAAGGTGAGTGGCGGCACTAAACACTCTTTCGGAGTACACACTGGAGGGAGGGCAACTTAGGTAGAATAAAGCCAGTTTCTGCAAGGGCCTCCAAATTGCCTCTTTTTCCTGCCAGTATACGTACGGACTGTCTGACGTGCCTACTTGGATGCGGTCACTCATATAATCCTCCACCATTCTTTCAATGGTGAGAGAATCATATGCAGTGACAGTAGACGACATGTCAGTAATCGTTGGCAGGTCCTTCAGTCCGGACCAGATGTCAGCACTCGCTCCAGACTGCCCTGCATCACCGCCAGCGGGTATGCTCGGAATTCTTAGCCTTTTCCTCGCACCCCCAGTTGCGGGAAAATGTGAAGGAGGAGCTGTTGACGGGTCACGTTCCGCTTGACTTGACAATTTTCTCACCAGCAGGTCTTTGAACCCCTGAAAGAGAGATACAACGTAGGTTTTAAATCTAGGATCGAGCACGGTGGCCAAAATGAAGTGCTCTGATTTCAACAGATTGACCACCCGTGAATCCTGGTTAAGCGCATGAAGGGCTCCATCCACAAGTCCCACATGCCTAGCGGAATCGCTCTGTTTTAGCTCCTCCTTCAATGTCTCCAGCTTCTTCTGCAAAAGCCTGATGAGGGGAATGACCTGACTCAGGCTGGCAGTGTCTGAACTGACTTCACGTGTGGCAAGTTCAAAGGGTTGCAGAACCTTGCACAACGTTGAAATCATTCTCCACTGCGCTTGAGACAGGTGCATTCCACCTCCTTTGCCTATATCGTGGCCAGATGTATAGGCTTGAATGGCCTTTTGCCGCTCCTGCATCCTCTGAAGCATATAGAGGGTTAAATTCCACCTCGTTACCACCTCCTGCTTCAGATGATGGCAGGTTCAGGTGTGTTTGGTGGTGCTCCAGTCTTCTGTACGCGGTGCCTGAACGCCGAAAGTGGCCCGCAATTCTTCGGGCCACGACAGCATCTCTTGCACGCCCCTGTCGTTTTTTTAAATAATTCTGCACCACCAAATTCAAGGTATGTGCAAAACATGGGACGTGCTGGAATTTGCCCAGATGTAATGCACGCACAATATTGCTGGCGTTGTCCGATGTCACAAATCCCTAGGAGAGTCCAATTGGGGTAAGCCATTCTGCGATGATCTTCCTCAGTTGCCGTAAGAGGTTTTCAGCTGTGTGCGTATTCTGGAAAGCGGTGATACAAAGCGTAGCCTGCCTAGGAACGAGTTGGCGTTTGCGAGATGCTGCTACTGGTGCCGCCGCTGCTGTTCTTGCAGCGGGAGGCAATACATCTACCCAGTGGGCTGTCACAGTCATAAAGTCCTGAGTCTGCCCTGCTTCACTTGTCCACATGTCCGTGGTTAAGTGGACATTGGGTACAACTGCATTTTTTAGGACACTGGTGACTCTTTTTCTGAGGTCTGTGTACATTTTCGGTATCGCCTGCCTAGAGAAATGGAACCTAGATGGTATTTGGTACCGGGGACACAGTACCTCAATCAAGTCTATAGTTGGCTCTGAAGTAACGATGGATACCGGAACCACGTTTCTCACCGCCCAGGCTGCCAAGGCCTCAGTTATCCGCTTTGCAGCAGGATGACTGCTGTGATATTTCATCTTCCTCGCAATGGACTGTTGGACAGTCAATTGCTTACTGGAAGTAGTACAAGTGGTCTTCCGACTTCCCCTCTGGGATGCCGATCGACTCCCAGCAGCAACAACAGCAGTGCCAGCAGCAGTAGGCGTTACACTCAAGGATGCATCGGAGGAATCCCAGGCAGGAGAGGACTCGTCAGACTTGCCAGTGACATGGCCTGCAGGACTATTGGCTTTCCTGGGTAAGGAGGAAATTGACACTGAGGGAGTTGGTGGTGTGGTTTGCGGGAGCTTGGTTACAAGAGGAAGGGATTTAGTGGTCAGTGGACTGCTTCCGCTGTCGCCCAAAGTTTTTGAACTTGTCACTGACTTATGATGAATGCGCTGCAGGTGACGTATAAGGGAGGATGTTCCGAGGTGGTTAACGACCTTATCCCTACTTATTACAGCTTGATAAAGGCAACACACGGCTTGACACCTGTTGTCCGCATTTCTGTTGAAATACTTCCACACCAAAGAGCTGATTTTTTTGTATTTTGACCAGGCATGTCAATGGCCATATTCGTCCCACGGACAACAGGTGTCTCCCCGGGTGCCTGACTTAAACAAACCACCTCACCATCAGAATCCTCCTTGTCAATTTCCTCCCTAGCACCAGCAACACCCATATCCTCATCCTGGTGTACTTCAACACTAACATCTTCAATTTGACTATCAGGAACTGGACTGCGGGTGCTCCTTCCAGCACTTGCAGGGGGCGTGCAAATAGTGGAAGGCGCAAGCTCTTCCCGTCCAGTGTTGGGAAGGTCAGGCATCGCAACCGACACAATTGGACTCTCCTTGGGGATTTGTGATTTCGAAGAACGCACAGTTCTTTGCTGTGCTTTTGCCAGCTTAAGTCTTTTCTTTTTTCTAGCGAGAGGATGAGTGCTTCCATCCTCATGTGAAACTGAACCACTAGCCATGAACATAGGCCAGGGCCTCAGCCATTCCTTGCCACTCCGTGTCGTAAATGGCATATTGGCAAGTTTACGCTTCTCCTCAGACGCTTTTAATTTAGATTTTTGGGTCATTTTACTGATCTTTTGTGTTTTGGATTTTACATGCTCTGTACTATGACATTGGGCATCGGTCTTGGCAGACGACGTTGATGGCATTTCATCGTCTCGGCCATAACTAGTGGCAGCAGCTTCAGCATGAGGTGGAAGTGGATCTTGATCTTTCCCTATTTTTTTAACCTCCACATTTTTGTTCTCCATATTTTAATGCGCACAATTAAAGATAGATGGATGGATAGTATACTTATGGACGACGAGTGACGACACAGAGGTAGGTACAGCAGTGGCCTACCGTACTGCTATATACAGTATAATGGACCTGGTGGACACTGTCAGCAGACTGCGTTTATAGTATAAAAAAAAAGAAACCACAGGTATACAATGTAGATGGATGGATAGTATACTTATGGACGACGAGTGACGACACAGAGGTAGGTACAGCAGTGGCCTACCGTACTGCTATATACAGTATAATGGACCTGGTGGACACTGTCAGCAGACTGCGTTTATAGTATAAAAAAAAAAGACACCACAGGAGTGTTTTTCAGGCAGACAAACGTATACTGGTGGTCACTGTCAGCAAAACTGTGCACTGTACTCCTGCTATAGCTGCTCCCCAGTCCCCACAATTAAGCAGTGTGAGCACTCAGCACAGATATATCATGCAGCACACTGAGCATAGATATGGTATGGAGCGTTTTTTTCAGGCAGAGAACGGATAAAAAACTGGTGGTCACTATTAGCAAAACTCTGCACTGTACTCCTCCTAACAGCTGCTCCCCAATCCTCCCCACAATAAGCTAAGCAATCAGATCAACTGTGTAGTATATAACTATATAAACAGAGGACGCCAGCCACGTCCTCTCCCTATCAATCTCAATGCACGTGTGAAAATGGCGGCGACGCGCGGCTACTTATATAGAATCCGAATCTCGCGAGAATCCGACAGCGGGATGATGACGTTCGGGCGCGCTCGGGTTAACCGAGCCATACGGGAGAATCCGAGTATGGCTCGGACCCGTGTAAAAAGGCTGAAGTTCGGGGGGGTTCGGTTTCTCGGAAACCGAACCCGCTCATCACTACTCAGCAGTCAGAAACACAGACTGCAATTTGTATGCTGGGAGACTTCTCAGGCAAAAAACTCAGCAACACAGGATATACTGTAATGGTAAACTGGACTAAACCCAGCGAGCAGGATACACTGAACTGCAGGACTGATGCAGAGGTAAATCATAAAACCAGGTACTAGAATAAGAGGAATAAAGTCAGGAATGTGACACCACATATTTTTAGAACTACATATGGCTCAAATATACGGCACCTATTGTATTTACATCATTGGCTAAATCCAATCAACCACATCACTTTCACTGTTTACAGTATATACATCAGTGATGAACAGAGACATAACTAGGGTTTTTGGAGCCCAGGGCAAGATGAAGAGTGGCGCCACCCCCCCAAAAAAAATACCACCAAAAGAAGTATGTGCGCGTGCCGAAAAAATGGGCATGGCCACGCTCCAAAAGGGGTGTGGCCACGCACCAGAAGGGGTGTGGCCACTGAAAATGCCCCATAGTGACAGTTACATGCCCCACAGTGCCAGTTACACTGCCCCACAGTGCCAGATACATGCCCCACAGTGCCAGATACATGCCCCACAGTGCCAGTTACATTGCCCCACAGTGACAGATACATGCCCCACAGTGCCAGTTACATTGCCCCACAGTGCCAGTTACATTGCCCCACAGTACCAGATACATGCCCCACAGTGCCAGATACATGCCCCACAGTGCCAGTTACATTGCCCCAAAGTGCCAGATACATGCCCCACAGTACCAGATACATGCCCCACAGTGCCAGTTACATTGCCCCACAATGCCAGTTACATGCCCCACAGTGCCAGTTACATTGCCCCACAGTGCCAGATACATGCCCCACAGTGCCAGATACATGCCCCACAGTTCCAGTTACATGCCCCCCCCCGCTCACTCACCGCTTCTTCCCGTTCCCTCTGTGCTATGTGAGGGGAGGAGAGCGCAGCGCCTCTCCTGCCCCTCAACGCTCCAGGTCTCCGCCGGCGGCTATGTGGCGCCGGTTCGCTAGCCAATCAGAGCTCGCGGACCGGCAGCCAATCAGTAGACGGTCCACAAGCTCTGAATAGCTAACACCGCCGGAGACCGGACACACGCAGCGCTGCTGGCAGCGGCGGTGAGGACATTGAGGGGAGGGAGAGACGCTGCGCTCTCCTCCCCTCACATTGCAGCGTGACGGGGCGAGTGGGCTGGTCGCCGGCGGCGCCCCCCTCTGCTGGGCCTGCCAAGGCGCCCAGGGCACGTGCCCCACTCGCCCTACCCTAGTTACGCCTCTGGTGATGAAAGGGGTAATTTCACATCCTTAGGTACAGGAGTCTTAAATTAATGTGACTGCTGTGCAAGGCTCTTATAGGGACTAGGATTAGGATACATCAGAATTCCAAACCAGTGCACAAAATAATACAAATACATAATTATAAAATCCTGTACTCATTTATATTTTGGGACTTTGTTGTACACAAAATTTCATAGGCATTTAAGCTCACAGTAGACAATACATATTTTATTTTCATAGAGGTGCCCATTTGTTTTATTATGTTGTGTTGACTGAATAAGGTAACGCAAACTAAGAAATAAATATATTTATTTTAAATGTGATGTGATGTGTATTTTATTTTACAGCCATGAATCAAATGAGAGAACACACAGATGTATAAGGTAATTCTATTACCTTCAATGTTTATTTATTTCACAGCTAATAAGATTCTCACCAGTCAACAAAAGTTAGTTACCTGATATCCATAACTCTGTAGTCAATGCTTGTTACATAAACCTAAAAAACATATCCAGAATACGCACATACTGTATCTCACACAGGATACTGGAAAAGCCTTGGCATTATTTTACCTGCAAAACGGTCTTCTGCTGCTCTGCTCTGTTATTTCTTATATTGGCTGTCTGTATTTTACCAAATCCAATATAAATTACTTCTACTAACATAGAAGGCTTTAATAAACTTACACCCACATACACATTTCTGCCATTTCATCTTGGATGTCATCTCGCCACCTCAAACTCAACATTTCCAAAACAGAATTAATTATAGTCATGCCAGCCAACCTCATAATTGTTGACAACTCGACAACCTACCCTACCTCACAAGCTCACTGCCTAGGTGTCATCCTTGAATGTCCTATACACTCAATCTGTCTCTAAATCATGTTACATGCATCTAAAAATCATATCCAAAATACGACCACACCTTACACAAGACACTGCTAAAACTCATATCCATGCTCTCATTATCTCCCTCATTGAGGGCGGGATGTACTAAATGACATCGCAGCCCATCGTCACGATGCTAAGTGCATATGTACTTACATATGCGCTTAGCATTGCAAAGGATAGCTCTTCTGATAAGAGCTGTCCTCCGCGATCCCCAGCGTCTCCTTGACTTCCGGAATTCGACCCCCTGTGTCATTCTGTGCATGTGCAGAATGACAGGGCGGCCGCGGGGCATGCTGGGAGGGATCCGATTGGATCCCTTACACAGCACTCAGGAGAGAAGCCCATAGGCTTCTATGTGGCTTCCTCGGCGCTGACTCGGCGGCTGGGTGTTAGTACATTCCGAAAATGCGATAAACGGGGGGGGAGGTTACTGCATTTTCCGTTTAGTACATCCCGCCCTGAATATTGCAATAGTCTCCATACTGGTCTTCCCATAAAAAGAGACTCTCACCCCTACAATCCATTCTGAATGCAGCTGCGAGGCTGATCTTCCTAGCAAGACGTTCATCGTCTGCTAATCTGCTCCACTGACAGTCCCTCCATTGGTTGCCCATATTCTACTGTATTCAATATAAAATACTTCTAGTCAATATAAAGCTATTAACCAAACTACACCAACCGATATCTCTTAGCTTATCTCAAAATATCTCCCACCTCAACCTCTCCGTTCTGCACAGGATCTACGTCTCTGATCTGCACAGGTTACTCGCTCCCATTCACAATTGCAGGACTTTCTTCGGGCAGCGCCCACCCTATGGAATGCTCTCCCATCCACAATAAGACACTCCTCTAGCCTCCAAGCTTTCAAGCGTTCCCTGAAAACTCACCTCATCAGGCAAGCTTAGCAAATTCCTGAACCACCCGCATAACCTTCAGAAGCATTCTTATCTAATCACATCCTATCAGGACTGCTTTTGCAATCTGGAGGTAAAGGAAAGCCATAGATAGTGCCTATCCTTGTGTATGTTTCCTATTTCCCTATAGATTGTAAGCTTTCGAGCAGGGCCATCCTACCTCTATATCTGTCTGTTATTACCCAGTTTGTCTTATTACTGTTGTTTCCAATTGTAAAGCGCAACGGAATATGCTGTAGTATATAAGAAACTGCAAATAAATAAAATAAATCTTCTGTCCTGCCTTAAAATATCTCCCAACTTGACCCCTCCACATCTACATCCACATCTACAGAACAGTTCTCATCCACACTCATTACCTGGCCTTGGTTACAGAATTTGGGGAGGGGGGGGGGGGAGAAATGTCATCCCTCCCACATCAAGACTTTCTTATAGCCACCAAACCTCCAAACGTCTTCTAGCGGGCTTAACAAATTCCTGAACCACCCACATGACCTCACTAAGCAGTTCTATCAGATTGCTAACCCCCTACAGAGTTCACACAAAACGTACATGTGTTCTCTTTCCGTGTTTAAACACCCTTTTGCTGGCATCACAGATCTGAGTGCTGCGTCCGAAGACTCAGCATCGCCCATCAGAGTAAATTTAAGCTTACTCAGAACTTCTATGCTGGGGTAATGAAATCTGTGTCGGAAGATGCAGACCCTGGCCTCGGTGCTCCTACAAAATGGGGGCAACGTGCCCCCATTTTGAAAATTGTTCTCCGTTGCTGCACACGTTCCATCTCCAAACAGCTGTAGTCTGGCAATCGGCTTAGGGGACACTATGTGCCATAGGTGGCGATTTATGTTTTTGCTGGTGGGTGCTCGGCGGGAGGCGGCAGCAGGAATGAACGGGTGGCCACCAGAGCCGGCCCTAACCAATATGATGCCCTAGGCAAGATTTTGGCTGGTGCCTCCTAGCACCACAGCTAGTTCTGCCTCTGACCCTACGCCCCTTTCCCCTCACCCAGAGCAGTCCTCATTTTGGTGTTCCTACCCCCTGTATTTTAAATTGGAACAGTGCGCACATTTGGCTCACAGCTCAAAAAGGGGTGTGTTCTTGCACACAATAATACCCCCAATTCAAATTATGCCACACAGTAGTGCAACTTTATTCACATTTTATCATGCGATAGTGACCCTTATTCACGTTACATCACACAGTAGTACCACTTTACCTTATATATGTTACTCCTCACATTAGTGCCCTTATTCACATTACATCACACTGAATTGTTCAGTAGTGCCCTTTCTATATGTTACGCCACACAGTAGAGCACCTTATACACATAATGCCACACATTAGTAATGCCTCTATACACATAATACCACACAGTAATGCCCCATACACATATGACACTCATTATTATGTCCTTACAAACATAATGCACCTTACATATTATGCCTTAGATATAATGCCCTTATATACATAATGTCCCTTACACATATGCCGCGCATTATTAATGCCCTTATAAACATAATGACACACATAAGTCCCTTTCACATATGCCGCACATTATTAGTGCATTTCTACACATAATGACACACATAGTGCCCCTTACACATATGCTGCACATTATTAATTAATTTATACATGACACACAGAATGCCTCTTACACATATGCCGAACACTACTGCACAACCAACCCACCCACACACAGCACTCACATGGCCGCTAACACTGTAACCTCTGCCGCCTCTGCTTGAATACAGATGTGTCCACATATATCTTGCCTCAATACGCCATGCAGCAGGAGATGCCTACATTACTATGTGGCTAGGATGTACAAGCAGCTTCTGCTGATTAAAATGATATTCGGCATGCCTATATTCTGTGTGCGACTGTGGCTGTATCTGCATATGAAATATTCAGCCGCAGTCACACACAGAATATAGGCATGCCACATATCATTTTAATCAGCAGAAGCTGCTTATGCCAATACCATAGGCATTCGCCTGGTTTGCCTATGCCTAGGGCCGGCTCTGGTGGCCGCTGCAGTGACTAATGCCCATTACACATTATGCCACATACCGTAATGCCCATTACACATTATGCAACACACCATAATGCCTATTATACATTATGCCACACTGTAATGTCTATTAGACGTTATGCTACACACTGTAACACCCATTATGCGTTATACCACACACTGTAATGCAAATTAAAAATTATGCCCCACACAAAATAATGCCCCTTACAAATTATGCCACACAGTAAGGCTTCGAATTTCTTTTAAATTACCTGCCTTTGTCAGGAGTCTCATGATCATTGCCAAGGGTTTCATGCATGTTGTCAGGGGTTTCATGATCTGGGTTCCATGGTTGTCAGGGGTCTCCTACATGTTGCCAGGGGTTCCATGCGCATTGCCAGGGGTCTCCTGCGCGTTGCCAGGGGTTTCATGTGCGTTGCCAGGTGTTTACTGCGCGTTGCCAGGGGTTTCATGTGCGTTGCCAGGTGTTTCATGCACGTTGCCAGGGGTCTCCTGGCCGCTGCCCCACTAAAGTTTGGAAGGGTGAGTGCGGGCATCAGTAAGCCAACTACTAGCCCCCACAGTGGATTGAGACACGTTGGGGGCTGCAGAAGTGCTTACGTCCATTACAGTGTAAAAAAAACCCTCTTAAAATGTCCCCCGCTGAGGAGACAGGTTCTAGAGGTCAAATGTGACCTCTAGCATCTGTCTCCTCCTTGGCTGCGGCCATTTTTGGTATGTTTCTTTACACTGCAATGGACGAAAGCGATTCTGTAGTCCCCAGCGCCTCTCAATCCACTGCCGGGGCTGTGGGAGTTAGTGGTAACTTTACTGGTGCAGCAGCTGGTTCCGTGGGTGCTCCTCATTTTTTGTGGGTGCTCGGGCCCAGAAGCACCCACGGAATCAGTGCCTATGCTATGTGCAATGTCACAGAATCCGGTCTGCACATGCGCAGTCTACTCCCAAACGTAGTTAGTTCGCAAACCATTGGGTTTGCGCACAACTATAAATCAGACCCCCAGTGACATACATTAAGCTATATACACACTGAAGGACAATGGGAAGCACAAATGTGATAGCATCTCACTAGAAGTAACCTACATTATACATATATTAAAAAATGTTTTACAGTAAGACACTTTATAATAGTGGGGAGTGTAAGAGGCAGGAAAACTATTTATTGCAAAAATAATAATTTGTGACACATTTACCTTATATTTTGTTGTTAAATTCCATTTAAGTACTACTGTATCTATAATGGTCAAGGGACAATGCTTAGAAGCCTGTAATGACAAACTAACAAAGACAATAGAATTTAGAGTGAGCAGGGCATTTAATTTTCTCTTATTGATCCTACTCCAGGTTCCTGTAAATCAGACATATTTCATCCCTGATTCTAGAACAGATGCTCATTTTATTAATGTCAGAAAAGGAGAAATAGGATTTCATTATATAAAGACAGTGACTGAATGTTGAGGCTGTGGCTGCATCTTGTGCTGTGGGATCCAGACAGAGAGATAAAGCTGTTTACAACAACCAGTCTTTCATACTGTATAATGTAACAGATAAACGTTGTGAGCTGAGTGTTGATTAGGAATGACATCTTGAGTTACATGCTTTTGGTGTGTCTTTCCAGTTCAGTACACAAATATTTCTCCAATCATCCATTACTGAAATATAGGGCCCCATTTAATAGCGAGCGATAAAGGAATTATCACTGCTAAAAATCGTTTAGCCACTTTTCCGGGATCTATCGAGACAAACAGGTTTGGACTGGCCCACAGTTGGCAGCTGCAGAGAGTGTGGGGGTCTGGTTTCCAGTCGGGAGTCTTGAACACTCTTCCGGGGACCGGGAGTGCCACATGATTTTTGGGATCCTCCCGGCCGTTCCAAGACATTAGGCAAGTACAGTATTCCCTGAGTGACTTAATAAGGTGTTTAATTTAATGCAGTTTTCGGAGGTCTGGCTGCTTACCGCATATGCACCATGCTCCGGAATGTGTAACATTATCCAATAGAAGCCCATGGGCTTATTACACTTCTCACTGAGAGGGATCCAATAGGATCCTCCCATCACCCTCCTGCTGCGCATGCATCATCCAACGCAAGTGCAGAAGGACTGCAGGGTTCTAAACCTAATGCCTGGGAATAAAACCAAAAAAAGTGACCTCTTGGTGTGGGATTATTTTTGCACAAATCCTGACAATATTTGTGAAGGCATCTGCTCCATTTGTGAGGCCAACGTTAGTAGAGGTAGAGACATTAGCTGTCCAGGCACCTCCTCCGTGTTACGTCATTTGCAACAAGTTCATGAAATTTATTTTATAAAATGTTAATGTAATTAATACCCTCATCTTCAACCTCCTCATTAGTGATCAGAAGTAGTCCTTCCACATAAACTGATTTGTGGGGGCCAAAACAAACCAAGCACTTCTGCCACAAAAGTGGCAGCCCCTGTCGCTGAAGTGCTTGGTTTGTTAAATTGTGCATATAAACATAAAAGTCGGTGGGAGGACCCAAGGACAATTCCATCTTGCACTTCTTTTCATAATGGGTTGTATTTTTGGGGGACATTGGGGACTGTCTTTTTGTATAGAGATTTTTATTGATTTTTGCGTCAACACATGAATAATTTAATTAATTCATTAATCAATCAATCAGTCTTGTATTTTTATGGTCTTTTGTCTCCTCGTGAGCTGCTGCAAAAAAAGTATTTATGGTCTGTTTTGCATAGACAAACATTTTTATTGGTTATTTCTCCAACATATTACTAATTTAATCAATCAATCATTCTTGTATTCTCTTTCCTTATTTCCCCTGCAGAACACCCTCACACATGTTGATTTTCATTATTCAATCATTCATTCTTGTATTCTTTTATGGCCTTATTACTCCTGATTTGCTGCAAAACAGAAGGTCAATAATAAAGTCCACGTCTCAATTTAAAAAAAATCAATAATTCAATCAATCACTCAATCTATTATTCTTTTACCTGCCTTCCACAATATACTCCACCCCCATTTCCCTGTACTTCCCTTGGGTCTCAGAGCTAGTTCTTAATTAATGAAAATATTCTTGGTTATTTTCTATGGGGCCATACAGTTTAATAAACTACAATCCTGTCTCCCACTGCAGTGCCATTGTTTCCTAGATGTGCCACGTTTGAAGTTGAACTGCCACATGTTTGTGCCACCCACTGTCACTTAGCTCAGTCATCCAGCTTGCTTAGAGCAACCTTTTGGCCTAAACTGGATGAAAACAATATCGTGAGCTGTGAGGTGGTCAAAATTGATTGGGAATTACCGGCAATGAATATTAGTGAGGTTGATATTGTAGGAACAAAAAAAAGCCCCAAATTTGTCTCAAATGTGATTTTAGCTACGTATGTAAAAGTTTTACAAATACAGATACAAAAATCAAAACACTCATGGGGGCAGTTATGGCAAAACCAAGACATGAAGTTAACACAGATCTAAAACCAAAACACAGAGATCAGCGCATATCTCTAATGAAAACACGTCATGGCTTTATATATTTCTATATTCTCAGTGCTCTGGCTAAGTGTATCAATGTATGTTATAGTGCTCTCATTTTCACTAGACATGCATGTGGGAAAGAATGTAGTTTGCTCACCAGTAGGGGTGAGATTTAAGCTGTCAGAGTCTGCTTCTTTACTGGTGCCAAAACAGCAACGTGTCATTGACATTGCAACCGCTGTTCTTAACTGTGCTTATTATACAAGCAGACGTCACCAGTGTTCAGCTGCAGCTAAAGATAGAAAACAACAACAATATCTAGGGGGTATGTTTATCCTGACTCTCTTATAATCTTTCTTAGCCCCCATGTTGAGACTAGCAGGTTAAAGTATGCAGCATGTTCTTGATCCTGTTATATATATATATATATATATATATATATATATAAGAAAAAATGAGGGTACCCAATAGCACTAAGAGAATCTTAGATGTATGGCGCTTACATGTATGGTACTGTTTCGATAATACTGGTGCATCAGTTTCAAACAAAACAATTTTCAATTACATAGAATAAAATGATTTCATAAAAGTACAGAATAAAACGCCTTCGTGATTTTACAGAGGACGTCTTCGGATATATCCAGTTTTACATTCAGTTTTTAGTGTATTTCTTTTTTGAGACATACGATACAGAAGTAGAACAATAGATCGAAGCAACGCATTTCGTCCCTATCGGGACTTCATCAGGGGTACTTTATCAAAATGCTCAAACAATGATGTGAAGAAAATCTGATGAAATGTATAAACCTCTGTTAAAACCAAGTTATCTGGATATGATACCAGACTAATAACTAGTATGAAAAGTCTCAGCGTGATGTGGCTCCATTATAAAAAAAAAAGTGTCCATACAATAATATGCAGTATTTCAACGATGGTCTAAAATGACTGCTATGGAATGCAGATAAGTGTCTACCACTGAACGTTAGTAGATGTAGAACAGCCTTCTGCACATAATAATATAGGAATATGCAACAAGGGTAATGTGCTCCTCTCAGAGTTTCACTGAACTCTGAGAGGAGCACATCTCCCTTGTTGCATATCCCTATATTATTTTTGAAAACATACTGATGGAGCGCAGGCAGGATATGCTATGCGCTCCACAGAGCGGAATCACGGTCACTGAGAGGGGCTCTCTGGAGCGAAGGCAAGGGAAGCTGTGCGCTCCAGTCTAAGGAAGTAAGAAGCTATGTGCTCCACACAGCGGAAAACGACTCTGGAGTGCAAACAAGTGAGCTGTGCGCTCCAGAGTAAAGAAGTTAGGAAGCTAATAAGATTAGTGACACGCACGGCGTGCGTTCCACTGGCGAAATGGCAGATGGGTAATTACATTGTTAAGCCATGTTAACGTTCCATCCTGGCTGTTATTATCATGTCCCATGTACGTTGTGATTACATATGGGTTTATAATAGAATTAATAGGCATCAGGTGTCTATTTTCTATGTAAAATTCCATTATATATTGGATTATTAGTAGAGGAAGTGATATAACACTGTATCACCATAAATAGCCAGTGAGTAACAACTCCCTATATGCAGCTTTTACAGAGGGAGAGACACAGACACAGTTGCCATAAGTAAGTTGGCTTGCTTATTGTGAATATTGTTTGCTACTATTTGTTACTACCTGTTATCATCTGTTACTATATGACTGTTCTTTATATGATTTTAAAAGAGAAATGTGTATTACATTGAACAAGTGTTTTGTTACCATCATTTGACATTAAGTGATACATTTATGCTTGTTCATATACATTTAACAGTGATTCCATATATAGCCCTGTTAAATGAGAAATCATATGAAAATATATTGTTAATAGTGCTATTGGTTTTTGTGTTTCGAGATATATATATATATATATACGCCCAGATAAGCTTCATAAACCTTCCTATCAAATTGTATCCACTCTGCACAGTCTGTATATACAATAGCCATTAATCTCACTATGAGTCTGAACCCTAAGAACCGTGATGTAATATAATTATCTCATAACCAGTAATATTAATACTATCTAAATTAGGTGTTGTTCCATTGAGACCTGTGGATGAAAAGCTCTTGAAATTTCTAATAATACGCTTGATCTGGATTGTATCACTTTAATATCCCCTTATATGTGATGACAGTACCCAGGTAGGGATGTAAACTGATGTTACTCTTTAAAAATAGGAGCCATCAAGTCAACCTAGAGAATGGAATTGTTGATATATTTATGGAGGAAACCCGTAATACATACATCTAGCAATATAAGCCTTCTAGAATAACCAGATGGTATGATGGGATCTTGTACTCCATATTCTATACATAATGATTAAATCTATTAATAATCACCAACTGATAATATTATTTTCATATTAGGTATTGTAATGGTCAACCTATGACATTTTTTTCACTACATACGTAAGGAATTATCTGCCTACGTTGAATCAGGTCTACTACCAGTATAAAACACTATTGGTATGTATATCATATATAAAATATTTCCTATAAACATAATTTTAAAGAATAATTTAATATGTATATTTACTTTATATGAAAAATATGGTAATGGTATATATACACAGCCTCCTCTGTATACCCTATTTTTGAACTATATTGTATGTACCTTATAACTTGTATTGGTTTATAATCAATTTATGTACATGTACAAGTATTGTCTAGGATACGTTTTATTTCTTAAGATTTATACCCCTGAAGAAGTACATTAAGAGGACGAAACGTGTCGGGTAATTTTACAACAGCCTGCAAATCCCGAATGGCAGTACACCTACGAGCTCACACCCAGAAGGGTGATAGAGTCAGATATCTACCTTTTAACATTAGCTATATACTAATACCGTGTAGCCGTAGTGGCCGCTAAACCTCGTGCACGTGCTACGCACATCATACGCTATTTGCTTATGAAGGCCTCACACGTGGTACGCAAGTAACGTACACATACTGCGCTGGGTGTATGGAATACACACTGCGAGCGCACACACAGACAGTACTTTTATAAACTTTAAACACAGAATATGCTTACACTGTAAACCTTAGAATTGTAACACTGTAATGATATACAACTGGTTAACCTGGATATATAAGCAAACTGTTTGAGTGATTTGAAATACACAGAAACCCTTTGTACTAGCTAGAAACACACAGACACCCTGCTGAGGTTCCAACACCTTTACTAACAATGTCTAGCTGATGTAAAAAGGTGAAAACAGTTAACAGTTCATACACTACAGTCTAACATCAATATCTAAGCAGAATAACTACACATAAATATACAATAGCGTCACAATCTTATACAATAACAGAGAGAGAGAGAGAATATGGCAAATACAAACAGGGAACAAGTTGGTTACAGAGAATAACTTACACACACTGGGGAATGATCGCTGCGCAGCTTCTGGTACCAGCTCCAAGTTAGTCAAGATGAAAACCGTTGTGTGGAGAGAGAGAGAGAGAGCTGGCCAGGCTGGCTGTCCTTATATACACTGCATACAGTACACTACAAAGGGACCTATAATCTCATTGTTTATTGGACACAGGAATCTGTCTTCATATTACAACAAAAGGTCATAGGTTTGTTTGAACAGGTGGGCTGTGACTACCCCAGACTGCTCAGGTGGGAGGGAATCTCAGAATTCCCGCCGCATGGATAATGAACCGCAAATATAGTAAATGTCCAGAAACTACTAATAGACATAACTATATGCAGGAGCGATTAATCTTTACCTAACCAGCACCGGATTGTTTCTAATAAAATGTTCTTTAGTTAGGTACCAAACACCACTGCTCAAACCCTGTCTGACCCTTCATATCATGCAAAGAGGAATTTCTCTGTCCAGCGACCAGTTACATTAAACAAACTTACAGTCATTATTAAGGGGAACATTATCTATAAAACATACTATTTGGTTTTATTATTTAACGATTGAGTCGCCCGCTAGACGCACACAAACTCTACCGTAAATGCACATACCACGCGCTAATGCACACGGCCGTGGAGGCGCCGTCACGCAGCTGCGAATATGCGCACGCACGGGAGAGAATGTGCACGTGCAGCGGGCCAGCGCATGAGGTGAATATATGGCAACGTGTAGCATGATATTTTATCGACTTTGACAGTCCACCCTTTGGCAGTCATCAATAACTGCCACTTCCTAAAACAGTTCAAAAAAGAAAAATATATGTCATAATGTAAATACCATTTTATGATTGGGTAAAGGGAGGAGAGGAGCAGGTGGGAAAAAGGTATGACCTAGTGAAATAGTAGAATCATGTGTGTATGAATCCATGTTTGAGGGGTCATGTATCATCGTGTCGTACGTGTTTTAAATCAAGCTTCGAGGTATTGCGAAGTATACATTTGAATCCTTCTTATCCCGTATTACGGGTCTGTGGATGGGCTGTCAAACTTTACCGAGCTCTTTTCGGCTTTTGGTTGCAACAAATGGGGGAGCACATTTAGTTGATGATACATGAATGGGGGGATATGTGAGTGCTGATATCTGTATCTATATTCCCTATCGACTATGTGTGTCATTACCTGGAGGTTGTAGAGGTGAAGATAAGAAGCAATTATTATACATGCAGTCGTAAACTATGTGAGTTTAATATGCATTTGATGATTGAGGTCTTGTCTGAAGTCTTGTCTTGATGTACATATTGTCTGATGTCTCTCGGTGCTTTTGCTATAAATAACGAGCAAAAGTTGTTCCATTGTCCATAAAGTTACAGTCTCTAAAGTATTGGGCTATCGTAAAAGTTAAAGTCACTAGGGAAATTGGGGGCTTGTAGCATAGTTCATCAATGGTCTGTATAAAAGAGGTTGTCAAATTCTTCTTCCAAGCAGATGTCTTTGTACCTTGGAGGAAAACAAAGGAGAAACGGGTGAAAGAAACGGACCGTGGAATCACATTTTCATCACAACATTGTCTCTATCGTTGGGTCATAAATCAAATTTGTTGTTGTTATTATAGTGTCTTCGCTCCTTAAACTCATCACTCTGGTATTACCTTTACACTTCGTTAAAATCCGAACGCATCTAAATATCAGGCCAACAAATATGGCGACTCCCAATATACACAAGAGAAATTTCCCTACATCCATGATAATACCTTGGGCCCATTCTCCTAAGCCCGAGAACCAATTTCGTGGGTTCAACCATGACACCCAACCGGTCAGCTCATTGCCCACAGCGGCAAGAGTGAGATTATGTCTCCTCCGGAACTCCCACTTTAATTGCAAAATGTCATCCATCTTTTGGTCTATGACCTCGACTGGGTCCTCTGTGCTGTTTGTGATATACGTGCAGCACTTTATTCCATACTGAGTTGCTAGGGTAACACAATACCCGCCTGTCACAGCTGTGAGATAATTGAGAACCATCCTATGCTGAACCAGTTCTGTTTTGTAGGCTTCTAACTCTCTCCCAGTATACCTGAACGTGTCGTCATACATTTCAGTGATATTGTCTAATAAATTTGCAAGCGCAGTTATATACCTAAAGTTTATCACTCCCCTGGCGGTACGAGTGATATCCATCGCGAGAAGGAATTGAATCCCGGTGGATTCATGGATCAGATCAGAGGCATGATGCTCTGTCTTCTCTATCAGGTGCCTTTTAACGACGTGCTCGTAATGAGTGTGAGTATAAGGAGCTTGGGCACCACGGTGAATATCTTTCATTTTGTTATGGGGTACAGTCATTACTTCAGGCAGTACTTTTCCAATATAACATAATCCCTCTGAGTTTGGGGCAAGCCACTTATATGCCTTCCTCCCGCATATGAAATATGCATCATCGGGGAGAACATATGGGACGGAGTATGACATTACCATGTTACAAATTTTCCATGTGAAATCTCCTAACCCTAATTCTCCCATCTGTTTAGTACACGTATCTGTTTGTACGATATGTGCACAGTATCCTGGTGACACTTCTCCAACTCGCATGGTCCTACTTCCTAAAGTGTACCTATACCGGAAAAATTTTCTATGGTCGGCTATCTGGCGTATAAGTTCTGTGTCTATGGGCATTCTGTCGGCTCTGTGTGAAAATGTCATGGTTTGATTACTCCATGACACTTCCCAATTTCCCGGCTTTCGGGGATTGGAAATGTTAAAGCACACTAAGGATCTATCCACATGATATTGGTGGAGCTTCAAACTAGGAGGACTAGAGATATTAAACCTCCTGTCCACCGGCCTCCCACCACTTAGCTCAAGTACCTCTCCTACAGTTAAAGGGAATGGTACTAGTCCTGATTTGCTATGGCCTTGAGGTACTTGAGAGCATACCCAACAGTCTGTCTGATTTAACACTTTACCCACTAATGAGTGATAGTCACTCAATGGATGCCGGTCCATGTGGATATTAAAACTGGACTGACATTTCTTGATGCACCCATCCTCAACTATACTGTCACAGTGTCTACAGATGCAGTTCTCTTCTGCTAACAATCCTTCACAATTCCTTCTATTGTCAATGCTATCAGATCGTTTTCTGATACTCGCCTTTACTCTGTGATTTTGTTGTTCTTGGAAATCTACGCCTCCATCCTGGTCATCAGAACCCATTCCAGATCCTTTCTCGACCTCCATGGTACTCTCACCGAAACAGACTGCTCTGGTCAACATCATGGTCAACAGGAAAATCCGGATCACAGTCTCTTGGGGCAAGTCCATCTTACAGGAGGAAAAGGAGAAATTTGTAATGGGGATACAAAAAAAATACTTTGAGGGGAAAGAAAAATGTTACGATGTCTTTTGTCCTCTAGTCTTGTTGTTCCTCTTGCTCTGCTGTCATCTCAAAGGTGCTGTCTCTCAGTCTTCCAAACGAACACTCCGGTGATACAATATTCCTTCCAAATCAGCGATCTCTCTGTAAGGAGCAAAAATCTTGCATTACCATTTGTCTAACTGATGTGTGACATACCATCTTTAAAACATGAGAACATGAGAGAGAAGAGAGAGGAAAAAAAAAAACGAGAGAGAGAACAATTCATCACATTTTACATTAAACAACAAACAAAAAACATTGTCAGATCTTCCGTTCACCATCAGGCTGTCACACCAACACATCCATTGGTATCTTTGCGCAGTCTCCCCCATCAGTATTTCCACACTCCACCTTTTTTTGTGCCTGGCCAGGACACACCGATGTCGGTAGGTCACACTGGGGTTAGGTAGACTTCTGCAAAGACCAAGTAGCTATGTGATGTTTGAGTTCTGCCGATGAACGTCAGAGATGGGGAAAAAGAAACATTTACAAATAAATTTACAACGTTTACCCGGCCGTTCCTGTGTCTACAAGGAACTGACCTCCCAATTTCATTAACTGTAACCTCAGGCTTACTATCAGTCCTAATGATCACCTTTCCCGACTACATATTACAGGTGCGGCCCAAACTTCTTCCTATATGATCCCTGATTACAATTTCGTGTGTCATAACTCTGCTCGTGTTCTTGTCTAGGGGGTCTGACTTTATGTGGGCTGTTACAGTTGCTGGCATAATGCCCTTCTCTTTTACAAAGATAACAAACCCTTGGCTTCCTCCATGTGCCAGTGGCCTGGGGTTTCGGTCGACTTGATGCCTCCTCTAGTGCTTGGATGCTCATCACCATTAACCGCTCTCCCTGTGCTTCCCTGGTTCTTTGGATATTACGGTCATGCTCGATAGCGGACTCTCTTAATGCAGCCACCGAGATACCTCTCCAGTGAGGTAGAGAGGTTTGTACCCTGATTCTTAGTGTGTCTTTTAAGCCGTCCATTAATACGGACACAGCTACTTCTCTATGATTCACATTTGTTTTAATGTCTTCTATCCCTGTATACCTAGCCATGTCCTGCAATGCCCGATGGAAATAATCAGCAGCTGTTTCTCCCTCTTTTTGTTTGATGGAGAAAATTTTGTTCCATTTGACAACAGCAGGAAAATACACTCCCAACTGCAGATTGATTCTTTTTACATTATCTTGGTTGTACTCATCCGTAAGGGGTACCTCTTTATCTAGTTTACAGTCAGCGATAAATTTCACTGAGTCGACATTGGGGGGTAAACATGCCCTCAGCAATACCCGCCAATCTTTGTTATTGGGCTCCACAGTATTTCCTAGCTCTCTAATGTACTTCTGGCTTGCAACTAGATCTTTCCTAGGATCAGGGAATTCAGACACCATTGATCTTAATTCCGTTCGGGAAAAGGGGCAGTGAATGGCGATGTTTCTGACAGGAGTGACTCCTGAAGTGTCAGTTTTCCCATTTGGTACTGCAATTACCCTGACAGGATTAAGTCCAATAACGTCATTCTGAGTTGGTTCTACAATATGAGGTACATTTGTTTGTGCGTGATATATAACACCATACGTACCTGTGGACACGACCTCACCTGACCCTCCGTTAGGGGGTTTGATTACTGCCTTTACCGATTTGGTCGCGTCCACCTGGATGTCTTGTATGATGGCTGCTGGGAAAGGTGCCGACATCGTGCTGGGCTCACTTTCTTGTTTGTGATCCTGAGGGAAGTTTAACATGGGGTGCAACTTGCACGGGTTAACAGTGGTACATTTAACAGTTTTACTTTTATCATTGTTACATTTGTTACTTTTATCATTGTTACATTTATTACAATTATTCTTATCATCAATAATACAGTTGCTAAGTGCATGTTTATCAAACACCAGTGTGCCACTCTCTGTAACCACCTTCTCTCTTGTTGCCATATTTTTCTTACCACAGTGAGAGTCAGCTGTGTAAGCTAATCCTCCTTGTATTTCACCTTCCTGTTGCCATATCTGTAAACAATCATAATGTCTAATTCGTTGCTTCCCGGATTTTATGAGACAGATCCTTCGCCTTAAATTATGCAATACCCCTGAGTCAAAACTGCCTATCCCAGGAAATGGTGCTTTATCCCCCACAGTCATTCGTGTCCATTCGTCACAAAAGGTCTCAGTGTGGGGACCATACTTCCCCCACATTACTAACCGAGCAGACCCTCGGGGTCTGCAAGCCTCTTCAGTCTGAACCCTGTCTGCGAAACGTCCCTGTGTTGTGCACTTGGCTTCCATTGTGGACCTTTTTAACACAGAAAAACTTCCTAAAATGCACCAAACACAGAAGTCTACGGTGGAAGTTTTCCAAGCTCTTCCACCAGCTTCTTCTGCTCCGAGTACAACGAATCCGCCCCTTTTAGCAGACCCACGTAATCGTTGCAGGCCCTACCAGCGAAAATTCCTTACCTTTATATTTTTTTACACAAATCACGCTTGCATGTGCTCCCTACAACACACATGAGGACAATTTAAATATACGACCTCATATCACGTTGCGTTATTGGTCACACATACAACCGTGCGGTCCAATCGTACCACTTATAGACACTTGTTGCCTATAAATGGTAGGATCGTTGGAGTCTCCCTACTGTGCTACAAAACAGCCAGAGCATAATACCATGAAAACTTTATCACACTCCGTCGCAAGTTTTCACCTAGACCGTGCTCATCACGTATTCACCTAGACCGTGATTCACCAAGACTTACTTCACCAAGATTTACTTCACCAAGATTTACTTCACCAAGATTTCACCAAGACTTCACCAAGATTTCACCAAGACTTCACCAAGAGGAGTTCAATACACTCATATGTTTTCAACCCACTATCATTCTATAGTTTTCTGATCAGAAAAATAATTTCCCGTAATCTGATTGCTCTCCCCAGAGGCATTACAGTAAAGTAAGGTATTTAAACTAAATTTTGGAAACTGAAATCAATTTGAGCTATTATCGCGTTGCCTCCTTATCGCTTACTTAAAACAATACTATCGTGTGATTTGTATCATGTGGGCGTACCCAGACGCTCCGTTGCGTAATATACGCTCCGTGCGTCGGCCCTTGCGTCGCGTACGCTAGTCTCACCCTTTTGTTAGAGACACGCGTACGCCGGCCAGATATGTCCACAGAAATACAATTAACACGTTTATATCAATGTAAATGATCTTTAACTGTAATCATCTACCGAGCACCACACAGGTCTTTCCTTGTATCTTTAGGCAAAGCTGTGTGCGTGTTTTACAAATTACTCCTTAACGTATTATTTTTACTTTTAACTACCAATAGCAACAAATCTTTCTCAGCACATTATCAATTATGAAATGGCAACCAGGAAGGTGAGATGTGAAAGTACACAGATGAAAATGCAATTCTAAATTAATCTAATAACATACATTGATGTAAGCACGCACATATAGATATTACATATATGTACTAATCACTATTACATATATGAGACCTTATTCAGTGCTTCTAATTTGCATATGAATGTGCTTTTTTTTAACTAATCTGTGAAGGCGATTCTCTTCACTGCTAGGGAACAAAACCAGTTACACAGGTTAATTTGCATTTCAATGGCCCATCTTACAAGTAGCAGAGTTAAACAGGCTCTTGAATGGGGACAGTGACAAAACAAAAAAACAAAAAAAAACACTACGTTTTATTTGTGTATTTCCTAAATCAAATATTTATTTTATTATTAACTTTTATCAAACTCTATCTGAACCACTCATGATTGACCATGACATGGACTAAACAAATGCATTTAAAAAAAAAAATAATTAAATGATGATTTCTTTTTGACAATGGATGGCTGATTATTTCCTGAGTCAACTGAAAATCAGCCGCTTAGGGGGAAAAAATTTGACCTTCCCAAAATGGCCGCTGCTCCTTCCCCCTTCCACATCCATGAGGGTTACACAAAATGGTGGACAGACCATGCGGTTCCTTTTGTCACAAAGAAAATCATCATTCAAGCCCCTAAAGTTATTCTAGGCCTGAGCTAAAAACTATCACGCTATGCAGAGCGATTAAAAATACTTTTAAACCTATTTAAACAGATAAACAATCCAATCTGAATCAAACACGATATGATCCATTTGAACCTTGTTTTGCAACAATAAAAATACATTTTAGCATCTTAAATATTATGAGAAACGCCTTGTCCCTTAAAATTTCCTATCAGCGTCTTACTGATACCACAACAATACATTAACATGGATGGTTTTTTTTTCCGTCAGCATTTTGCGATGCGTCCATCATTAGCCGGTCAATTACAGCCGCGTTTGTAATGTACAGTGCATCATTAAGAACGTGATATCCCGGACGAGCACCCAATTGATAGAGTCAGATATCTACCTTTTAACATTAGCTATATACTAATACCGTGTAGCCGTAGTGGCCGCTAAACCTCGTGCACGTGCTACGCACATCATACGCTATTTGCGTATGAAGGCCTCACACGTGGTACGCAAGTAATGTACACATACTGCGCTGGGTGTATGGAATACACACTGCGAGCGCACACACAGACAGTACTTTTATAAACTTTAAACACAGAATAGGCTTACACTGTAAACCTTAGAATTGTAACACTGTAATGATATACAACTGGTTAACCTGGATATATAAGCAAACTGTTTGAGTGATTTGAAATACGCAGAAACCCTTTGTACTAGCTAGAAACACACAGACACCCTGCTGAGGTTCCAACACCTTTACTAACAATGCCTAGCTGATGTAAAAAGGTGAAAACAGTTAACAGTTCATACACTACAGTCTAACATCAATATCTAAGCAGAATAACTACACATAAATATACAATAGCGTCACAATCTTATACAATAACAGAGAGAGAGAGAATATGGCAAATACAAACAGGGAACAAATTGGTTACAGAGAATAACTTACACACACTGGGAAATGATCGCTGCGCAGCTTCTGGTACCAGCTCCAAGTTAGTCAAGATGAAAACCGTTGTGTGGAGAGAGAGAGAGCTGGCCAGGCTGGCTGTCCTTATATACACTGCATACAGTACACTACAAAGGGACCTATAATCTCATTGTTCATTGGACACAGGAATCTGTCTTCATATTACAACAAAAGGTCATAGGTTTGTTTGAACAGGTGGGCTGTGACTACCCCAGACTGCTCAGGTGGGAGGGAATCTCAGAATTCCCGCCGCATGGATAATGAACCGCAAATATAGTAAATGTCCAGAAACTACTAATAGACATAACTATATGCAGGAGCGATTAATCTTTACCTAACCAGCACCGGATTGTTTCTAATAAAATGTTCTTTAGTTAGGTACCAAACACCACTGCTCAAACCCTGTCTGACCCTTCGTATCATGCAAAGAGGAATTTCTCTGTCCAGCGACCAGTTACATTAAACAAACTTACAGTCATTATTAAGGGGAACATTATCTATAAAACATACTATTTGGTTTTATTATTTAACGATTGAGTCGCCCGCTAGACGCACACAAACTCTACCGTAAATGCACATACCACGCGCTACTGCGCACGGCCGTGGAGGCGCCGTCACGCAGCTGCGAATATGCGCACGCACGGGAGAGAATGTGCACGTGCAGCGGGCCAGCGCATGAGGTGAATATATGGCAACGTGTAGCATGATATTTTTCCGACTTTGACAGTGGTGATGTGTATAACATCATACCCCCAGGGAATTAGCAGGTTATATATTGACAAGGAATTTCCTGCATTGTATGTACAGTGTTTTATATGAAAATGTTTTACATCCCTCTATTTATTTGAATAAATATTTTAAAGAAATTTATTGATATTATTATTAAAAGGGTATTTAGAGAGAAACTATTCTAAGAATATATAAACATAGGCGCACCCAAGGTATTTTGTTTGTGAGTTCTATTTCTAGACCTTTACTAGCAAGGGATCACCATTGCGTTGCAGCCTACCTGTTCCCAACGCTGACAATAGCATATTGTATTGTATTTTATAGATAGATAGATAGATAAACAGTTTCTGTTTGAGTATACTTTCTGCTGCTCCTATAAAGCATATCTGCTCTCAAG
This sequence comes from Pseudophryne corroboree, assembly GCF_028390025.1. NCBI lineage: Eukaryota > Metazoa > Chordata > Amphibia > Anura > Myobatrachidae > Pseudophryne > Pseudophryne corroboree. The sequence goes on along the minus strand of NC_086453.1, from coordinate 89,873,246 downwards.
ACATTGGAAGGGAGTTATGAGGCTGAAGAGATCCCGTGGGAAGAGGGGCATGAGGCTGAAGAGACCCCATGGGAAGGGAAGACTGAGGCTGGAAGGACACAAGGAGGGGATGTGAGAGTGGAAAAACAGAGGAATGAGGCTGGAGAGAAATGGGGCATGAGGCTGGAGAGACAGGGGGGTATGAAGCTGGAGATACACCAGGAGGAGTTGAGGCTGGAGAGACACAGTGGTGACATGAGACTGGAAAGTCACAGTGGACGTATATGACACGGATGGGCATGAACCTGGAGAGACACAGGGACATGAAGCTGGTGAGGCACAGATGGGCATGAGGCTTAAGAGACACTGAGGGACATGAGGCTGGATAGACACAGATGGGCATAAGGCTGGAGAAATACAAGTAGAGCTTGAGGCTGGTGAGAAAATTTAGGAATTGAGCTGAAGAGACAAAGGTGGGATGAAGCTTTACAGTGGCCACAATAACTAGCAACCCATGTCCAAAATAGTAGTTTCTTTTCATAAACAAGCTGTCCTAGATGTCATAAGATATTATTTATGCATATTATTAACATCACTTGTGTATAGAGTTGCTGAACCAACCAAACTTCAATTGGGCAGCTCTGCTGTAAAGTGCAGAATTGGTAAGTGATGATACGTACAGAGATGTAAGAGAATGAAAAGAGTTACAATATTGTACTTGAGGAAGGGAAGTGGTGGGGATGCATTCAGCATCCCGGCTGTCAGGATGCCAGTGACCGACATCGGAATCCCAACACCATTCAGGAGACCGGCGCTGGAAGACTGACAGCCAGCAGGTAAATATCAGGGTCACTTTTAGGATTAGGGCCCGGGGTGGGGGAGGGTTAGGCACTGGGGGGTGGGGGTTAGCACTAGCCACCACCCCCTGAGGGTGAGCCCTAGCCACCTTCCTGGAGGGTTAGCGTAAGAAAGGGTACAAATTCTTACCCCCTCCGACATCAGGATCTGCAATGTTGGGATGACTGTTTTGGTCATGTGACCACTGACAATTGGAATATCATACTGAATCCAGTGGTGGCATCACTAGAGTTCAGGTGGGGAATTACAGTAGATGTGTATGGAGAGAGCATAGCTTGCACTATTAGAAACAATGTGGAGGAGCTAAACTGACATTAGAAAGGTTGGGAAATAATGACATACTGTAATTAGCGTGAGCATACCGTAGAGAAGGTACTAGGTAGGGATGTTCAAAAATAGCATAGGATGAGAAGGGATCGTTTATTTGAAGATGATGTGTATATATAAAGATAAGATGGTATGACTTTGCTAGAATAATGATGGGGTAGTGTTGTATGTAGTAAGGAAAGATAGGAAGGGATCAATAGAGGTAGGATAGAGACTGGTTGATGTGTAGTAAGATAAGAAGTGATGACATCACTAGACAGAGGATGGAAAAGGGTTGATCTGTAGTAAGACAGTGATGACATCTCTTGAGTGAAGATGGTGAAGGTGTGGTTAGAGAGGATAAGAACTGATGTAATGATAGCACTAGAGTGAGGATGGGAAGGGATGTTGTGTAGTTAAAGGGGATAAGAAATGATGACATTACTAGAGAAAGACTAGGAAGGGTATATATATATAGAGAAAATAAGAATTAATGATAGCACTAGAGAGAGGGTGGAAGGATTATGTATAGTAAAAGCAAATAAGAAGCAATTACATCATTAGAGAGTATGGGAAAGGGTTGATGTGTGCTAAGAGGAGATAAGAAATTACTACATGACTAGAGAGAGGATGGGAAAGGGTCAGTGGGGGTCATTCAGACCTGATCGCTGCTGTGAGTTTTCGCACAGCAGCGATCGTGTCTGAACTGCGCATGCGCCGGCGCCGCAGTGTGCCGGTGCATGCCAGACAGCCGACGGCTGTCTTTAGCTAGCGATCGCCTCTGCCTGATTGACAGAGGCGGTCACTGGGTGGGAGGGAGCAGGATGGCGGCGTTAGGACGCCGTTTAGGGGGGCATGGTCCGGCCAACGCTGCGACCCGGGCAGCGACGAGGAGCTGCGCTGACTGGGAGCTACTCCTGAAGTACAAAAGCATCGCCGCTGTGCAATGCTTTTGTACTTCTGCGACGGGGCAGGGACTGACATGCGGGGCGGGCTAGCCCTGTGCTGGGTGTCCCCTCGCATGTCAGTGTGCCTGATCGTAGCTGTGCTAAATTTAGCACAGCTACGATCAACTCTGAATCACACCCAATGTGTGGTTAGAGGGGATACGAAGCCATGATATCACTAGAAAGAGGATGGGTAAAGGATGATTTATAGTAAGAGACTATAAGAAGTGATGACATCACTAGAAAGAAGATAATGTAATGAGGCAAGTGAGTTCTGTTATACTAAATTCAGACTACAATACTAATGAATCACTTTGTGACAATAATAAATTAGGGATAGTTTCCAAATTCAAATACACATATTTTAATGCAAGATATTAACTTAACAAAGTTGTGATCAATTTTTATTTTAAGACGTTTAAATCAAAAAATAAGTTTTAGGATTTTTTCCGGGTTTATAATAAGAAAATAATAATAGGACCCACATAGTCCACAAAAGCTCAGAGTGGACACTACAAGATGCACTCTTAGCTGACACTGCACCCATCCCAGTATCAGGATCAGAGGCCGGTGAAGAAACGTCTGCAGAGTCAGCATGTTAGCTGTATCCTTGTATGAGGGCCAGTTTCAGCTCTCTGGCGTCCCTCCATCTCAGTCTGCTGCTCATGATGTAATCTCTGGCGGAGGAAGCACAGTCAGTATATAAAGACTGCACCCAATCCAAAAAACTACAGGAGTGAAAGAAGCTGCGTTGGTACAGTAATCGGTGATATTAACAGGCATTCCTTATTATGTTCACATAGGGAAATGCTAATTATAAGAAAGCTTAAAAGCCTATCGGATAAACTTATTAATCACAATATTACTCACGTTCATTGCAAATCAATGCAAATCATGGACCCGTGTTTAGAGGTGATGCAGTTAAAATGGCAGCTGTCGGGATCTCGGCATTTAGGATACGACACCGAAATCTTGCCAGCCGACAATGCCGCCAGTCGGAATCCCAGCGCACCAGGACTATTCCCAATCGTGGGTGTCACGACACCGAGCCTCTTAGCAATTGCCCCGCTGCTGGCACTCTGGTGGGCGAGATGCCGCTGTCAGGATACTGACAGCCGACATCCCATCCACCGGTAAAACCTATGTAATCCGTTTAGAGATAAAATATAATAAACAGTAGACTTGCTAGTGTCTATTTGCTAGTGATGAGATAGTGCTAAGTTTGGTTCACTACCCCTCAGATTGAGCTCAGTTGTATAAACTTGTCACAAGATAAGGCTCGGTACGGTTTAGTAGCCAGTGTTGGACTGGGAAATGCAGTGTTAGGTGCCCATGCTCAGAGTGGTCTCCAGAGGGGTTTGGCTAACCATTAGGGAGTGTATGGTCTGGGCCGATGATAAATAAATATAGATACAGAGGCGTAAGTTCATCCCAGTTGCCCGCAAGTTGGAGTTTGGTGCCCCGCCCTTAAAAGGGGGGGGGGGGGGAATATGATGTGAGCATATATATATGTATATATATATATATATATATATAAAAAAAAACACACGACTAATAGCTAATAGCGCTGTCAACTGGTTTACAAGGAACGGAGCCCGCAGTGAATTGTAGGACTCTCAATGTGTGACAATGGCCAGTGGGTCAGGGTCAGACTCACGAGATACAGCCGTTTGCAGCATGCACAGGTGGATCCTATCTCACAGTCCAGCAGCGGCGGTGGGTGTACCTTCACTTGCTGCTGCGCAGGCTGAGCGGTACCAGGTGGGAGCTGTCCTGTCCCCTATTGCAGGTGTTAGCAAGTCTCCTGGGACAGAGCTGATTAACTCTATGGAAACAGCGGGTGCACATCAGAGCTCCATTGGAAGACCAGCAGTCACACTTGGATCCCACTGTGAATCACACAGGTGCTGACGTACATGCAGGTGCCCCTTCAGGGCTTGGAGCCCGGAGGCAAGCATCTCCATTGCCTCTGGCAATAAATATCCAGGTTTTAAGGATTTCCATGGCTGAGCACAGATGGTTAAATCAAATTGACTGAGGAAGTAATTACTGTATTGGCCTGCATGCATAAGCGATGGGGTACCAATGATTAACGAGCGCGGGGCCGCGCATCATTAATCGTTGGTGCCCACACACTGCACGATATGAACGAGTTCTCGTTCATTAATGAACGAGAACGTTCATATCGTGCATAATATCTGCCAGTGTGTAGGGCCCTTAAGTCACCTGCACCCAAGCATGGTTATCCTTAAAGCCTGGATTGTTTGGGTGCCTTGAGGACCAAGTTTGGAAACCTCTGGTTTATACTGTAGCATTCACAATACAGGGTTAATTCAATTTAAAAAATATGCATGGGCAGGCATACTACCAACTTTCCGGCTGCCCCCTCAGGGAGAGGGCAGACAGTTCGGCACAACAGGGGGCATGGCATACTCAGTGTCCGCATGGGGCATGAAGGCCCCACCAAGAGAATGCAGCAGTAGGGGCCCATGGTTAGGAGACTTGGTCAACCATTAAAGAGGATATAACCTGTAGACAACATGGATGGACAGAGCCGGCCCTAACCAATATGATGCCCTAGGCAAGATGTTGGATGGTGCCCCCTAGCACCGCCGCTAGTTCTGCAGGAGATGCCTGGCATGAGTCAGCTGGCAGCTCTGCTAACGTTGGTCACCTTTTGTTGATGAAAATGCATCATATTATTTGCATTACTATGTGGCTAGGATGCACAAGCAGCTTCTGCTGATTAAAATGATATGCAGCATGCCTATATACTGTGTGCGATTGCGGCTGTATCTGCATACGAAATGCTACATTACAGTGATTTCCAGGAATACACTGCAACGTAGCATTTCAGAAGCTGCTTGTGCCCCTAGGCATACCAGATGCCCTAGGCATTTGCCTAGTTTGCCAATGCCTAAGGTCGGCTCTGTGGATGAATACTACAGTGGCTGGGCCCATACAAGGAGATTTATGGTACTTACCATAGTTAAATCTCTTTCTGCGAGGTAAACTGGATTTCACAGGGAATACATTGGGGTGTAGAGTTGGATCTTGATCTGAGGCACCAACAGGCTAAAGCTTTGACTGTTTCCAGGATGCACTGCACCGCCTCCTCTATAACCCCGCCTCCGGGCACTGGAGCTCAGTTTCGTTAACCAGTCCAATGCAGTAGCAAAGAGACGGCAGATGTTAGTCACATAGAACCACATTCTCACGACAGGAGAAGGGGCCAGCGGCTAATGCCATACAAACCCAAAGAAGCTAAGTGCGTCAGGGTGGGCACCCTGTGGAATCCAGTGTATGTCCCAGAAAGAGATTTAACTATAGTAAGTCTACCATAAATCTCCTTTTCTGCAACGGGGTACACTGGGATTCCACAGGGCATACATTGGGGATGTCCTAAAGCAGTCCCTCATGGGAGTGGACGCACCTTAGCGGGCACAAGAACCCGGCGTCCAAAGGAAGCATCCTGGGAGGTGCAAGTATCAAAGGCATAGAACCTGATGAACATTTTCACGGAGGACCACGTAGCCGCCTTGCACAATTGTTCATCGGACGGGCCACAGCGGGCCGCCCAAGATGGCCCAACAGACTGAGTAGAATGTGATTTGATGGCAGCAGGAGCTGGGAGTCCAGCCTGCACAAAGGCTTGTGCAATCACCATTCTAATCCATCTGGCCAAGGTTTGCTTATTCGCAGGCCAGCCACGTTTGTGGAAACCAAAAAGTACAAACAGGGTATCTGACCTCCTGATAGAGGCAGTCCCTTCTACGTAGATACGGAGAGCCCGTACCACATCCAAAGATCGTTCTTTGGAAGACAAACCAGAAGAGATAAAAGCCGGAACCACAATCTCTTGGTTAAGATGGAAAGAAGATACCACTTTAGGCAGAAAACCGGGGCGAGTTCGAAGAACTGCCCGGTCACGGTGAAAAATCAAAAAGGGTGGACAAAGTGCCTAAGTCCGACACCCTCCTAGCAGAGGCAATAGCAAGCAGAAACACAACCTTAAGCGCAGGGCCGGTGCAAGGGTGTTCGGCACCCTCCTGTAAACTATAAAATTGCGCCCTCCTTCCCTTAACTCATAAAGGGACAACGTGCGTCACAAAAGAGGGGTGTGGTCTCACAGGGAAGGAGTGTGGACACACAATAGCACCTCACAACAGTACTTCCCAATTAAAAGTATGCCACACTGTAGCACAATCTTATTCACATTACACTGCGTAGTCCCCATGATTCATATTACGCAACATAGTAGTGTCCCTTATACTTATGTCCAGCATTGCCTGGGTTTCTGTTTATTTTTTTAAGCTATTATCCCCAGCACTGCCTGAGGATATTTTTTCTTCTCTCTTTTTACTTCTCTCTCAGCACCCCAATCTATTTCCCTCCCCTCTTTCCCTTTCTTACTCCCACTACTTTGAGAGTTACAGTACAGGGAGATGGGGGACAGGGACGCTGAGGGGGAGATACAGGGAGGATGAGGGGAGGGATGCTGAGGGGGAGATACAGGGAGGGTGAGGGCAGGGATGCTAAGGGGAAGATACAGGGAGGGACACTGAGGGGGAGATACAGGGAGGGTGAGGGCAGGGATGCTAAGGGGGAGATATGGGGAGGGACAATGAGGGGGAGATACAGGGAGGGTGAGGGCAGGGACGCTAGGAGGGGGGTACATGGCACACACTTTAGCTTGGGGGAGGGGGGAGACATGGCACACACTTTAGCTAGGAGGGGGGACATGGCTCACACTTTAACTAGGAGGGGAGGGGGGGACATGGCACACACTTTAGCTAGGAGGGGGGACATGGCACACACTTTAGCTAGGAGAGGGGGCATGGCATACACTTTAGCTAGGAGAGGATGGGGAGACATGGCACACACTGTAGCTAGGAGGGCAGGGGGAGACATGGCACACACTTTAGCTTGGGGGGAGGGGAGTGACATGGCACACACACTTAAGCTAGGAGGTGAGGGGGCGAGATGGTTCACACTTCAGCTTGGAGGGGGGACATGGCACACACTTTAGCTAGGAGGAGGGGAGGGTGTGACATGCTGACACATACTGTATATACTGGAGTCCGTTGGCCCGCATGCTCCAGCGTGAGGACACAGAGAACGGACGGCAGAGGCAGCAGTGTAGTCTACACAATTACTGTTAGAGCCTGTCTCCAGTCCGCGTTGGCTTCCGCTCCGCCCACAACCCGCGCCCTCCTCCCTATACGCTGATTACAGTAGACACACTAGGCTGATCTGCTGCTGCTGCACTGTGTCTTACGTCATGTCGGCCCCAAACCACAGTATACTACTCCCTGTTCCCGCACTGGCCACAGTCGGACCGGCTCTTCTTCATGCTGTTGTGCGCTGCTGCTGGCTGCCAGCGGCGACATCAGCAATGTCGCAGAGTGGGGAGAGCGCCTAACCGACCCAGCGTCTCCCTGCTTTGCAGACCTTGCTGAGCAGGTAGCACTGGGCCTGCTTAAGTGTAAGGTATTTAAGGTCCACAGACTCAAGAGGTTCAAGTGGAGACTCTTGTAGGGCATTTAAGACAACAGACAGATCCCATGGAGCCACAGGAGGGACATAGGGAGGCTGAATCCGTAAAACACCCTGAGTGAAAGTATGAACATAAGGAATAGACACAATTTTTCTCTGACACCACACCAACAAGGCAAATATATGAACCTTGAGGGAGTCCAGACGAGGGCCAAAATCTAGGCCTTGTTACAGAACAGCCAAAAGCCTGGAAGTTCTGAATGAATAGGCATCATAATTCTGAGCAGCACACCATGTGAAGTAAGAGTTCCAGACCCTGTAATAAATCCGTGCAGAAGCCGGTTTGCGGGCCTTCAACATAGTTTTAATAACCACCTCTGAGAATCCTTTGGCCCTCAGGAGTGAAGCTTCAAGAGCCACGCTGTCAAAGCCAGTCTGGCCAGGTCCAGATAGACACAAGGGCCCTGAACAAGGAGGTCTGGGCGTTGCAGAAGTAGAAGAGGACGCTCTATCGATAGACCTTGCAGGTCTGAGAACCAATGCCATCTGGGCCACGCTGGAGCGACTAGAAGTAGTATTCCTCTTTCTTGTTTGAACTTCCGTAGCACCCTGGGCAGGAGTAACACTGGAGGGAACACGTATGGCAGCCGAAAGTTCCATGGAATTGCCAGTGTGTCCACGAACGCTGCTTGAGGATCCCTTGTCCTTTATCTAAAGACCAGAACCTTGTGATTGTGTCGAGACGCCATCAGGTCTACATCTGGTAGGCCCCACTTGTCCACTAGGAGTTGAAAGACTTCCGGATGAAGACTCCACTCTCCGGCGTGAACATCCTGACAACTGAGGAAATCCGCTTCCCAGTTCAGGACACCCGGGATGAACACTGCCGATATTGCTGATAGATGGTGTTCCACCCAACGGAGGAATTTTGATACTTCCATCATTGCCATGAGGCTTCGAGTGCTGCCTTGATGATTTATGTATGCCGCCGTAGTGGCGTTGTCTGATTATACTTGAACAGGCCTGTTCTGTACCAGAGGCAGGGCAAGCGTCAGCGCACTGAACACTGCCCGCAATTCCAGAATGTTTATCAGGAGGAGAGATTCCTCCTTGGACCACCGACCCTGGAGAGAGTGTTGCTACAACACCGCACCCCAACCTCACAGACTGGCGTCCGTTGTCAGGAGGACCAAGTTGGAGATCCTGTTCAACTGTTGGTCCTGTAGCCACCAGCTCAGTGACAGACAAACCTCCGGAGTCAAGGAGATCATTTGAGACCTGATCTGATGAGGCAGGCCATACCACTTGGAAAGGATTAACCTCTGCAGAGGGCAGGAATGAAATTGAGCGTACTCTACCATGTAGAAAGCCGACACCATGAGGCCTAGTACTTGCATTGCTGAGTGTATCGACACTCTTAGGCGAGAGAGGAAGCATCTGATCCTGTCCTGAAGTTTCAGGACTTTCTCTGGAGACAGAAACAATCTCTGCCTGTGTGTGTCCAGCAGTGCCCCCAGGTGCACCTTGCTCTGAGCAGGGACCAGTGAGGACCTTTTCCAGTTGATGAGCCACCTGTGGGCTTGTAGGAAGTGGACCGTCAGTTCCAGATGACTAAGGAAAACATTTTGGGAGTTCGCCAGGATTAGCAAGTTGTCCAGATACAGCAGGATCCTGATTCCCTGACGGCGGAAAAGGGCCATCATCACGGACATGACCTTGGTGAAGATCCGAGGGGCCATGGCCAGTCCAAATGGCAAACCCTTGAATTGATAGGTTGCCAATAGCAAACCGTAGATATTGCTGATGCAATATGGCAATAGGTATATGCAAGTAAGCATCCTGTATGTCCAGGGATACCATATAGTCTTCGGGTTCCATGGCCAGTACAATAGAGCGCAAATTTTCCATATGGAATTTGGACACTCTCACAAATTTGTTTAATGATTTGAGGTTGAGTTTAGGCCGGAAGGACCCATTTGGCTTCGCAACTAGAAACAGGGTTGAATAGTATCCCATGCCTCTCTGGGATAGAGGTACCGGCACTACCACTCCTGTGTCCAGGAGGAATTGCACAACCAAGTGTAGAGCTTGTGCTTTCAATGGATCCAAAGAGATAACCATTGAGCTGAACTGGCTAGGGGGACGTTTCTTGAAAGAGATTGCGTACTCTTGAGAGACAACTTCTCGCACCCAGGCGTCCAAAGTGGTCTTTAACTAGGCCTGGGCGAACTGCAGAAGTCGGCCTCCCACCCTGGGGTCCCCCATGGAGAGGCCCGCCCCGTCATGCAGCAGGCTTGTCTTGTTTGGAAGAAGGTTGACGGGTGGCCCAAGATTGTTTAGGTTTGGGCTCAGTGGATTTGGAAGTACGAGCTTGTCTCGGGTACGCCTGACCATTTGCCGTCCCTGGAGGTCTAAAGGAACGAAAAGTGGTACTCTTCGCCTTCAGTGCAGAAGGATTAGTACTTGGGAGAAACGCAGTCTTAGCAGTTGCCAAGTCAGTCACAATCTTATTCAGATCCTCCCCAAAAAGGATGTCTCCCTTAAAAGGGAGCACCTCCAAGGTCTTTTGGAGTCTAGGTCCGCCTTCCAGGACCTCAACCACAGAATTCGGCGAGCCAGTATAGACGTAGTGAATGCCTTGGCTGCCATTACACCTGCCTCAGAGGCTGCCTCCTGAATATAGTGGGAGGCTGTGGTAATATGAGACAGATACTGTCTGGCAGTGTCAGAAATATCCTGAGGCAGCTAATTCTCAATTGCCTGAACCCATGCTTCAATTCCTTTGTGGCCCAGGAGGCTGCTATAGTGGGTCTATGTACATTACTGGTAAGAGAGTAAATAGACTTCAGGCATCCCTTCACACACTTTTCCGTCGGTTCCTTCAGTGAGGTGACAGTGGTGACAGGCAGAGTAGATGACGCCAAAAGACGGGCGACTTGAGAGTCCACCGGCGGTGGAGTTTCCCACTTGTTACTCAACTCCACAGGGATAGGATAATGAGCTAACATCTTGTTAGACAGGGAAAATTTCTTTACTGGAGACGACCAGGATTCCTGATGTATGTCAATTAAATGGTCAGAATGTGGTAAGACTACTCTAGTAACCTTCTGATGTTTGAACTTATCAGGTTTCTTAGACGCAGGAGTGGGATCGATCTCATCATCAATTTGGAGAATCAGCTTAATAGCCTCCACTAGGTCAGGAACATCAACCTGGGTTGTAGATTCCTCATCAGAAGCGACTGTATCAGTGTCTGACGGATCAGTATATTCCCCATCCTCATCAGAATTATCCAAAATATTAGTGGATTGTGAGGAAGAAATGGCCCGCTTAGATGACCCCTTGACCCCTGAGGGGCGTGGGGTAGACTTTTGTTTAACCAAAGATTAATTGTGTTGTCTTGCATCAGACCAGGGGTAGTGTCTTGTGCAGCATAAGTCCAGTGACCAGTCACAGTGGTGGTGTCCTTTGCTACCATATATCCAGTGTAGCTGTATAAGTCCCTTTCAGTGGTGCTGTGTTGTCCTGCATTAGACCAGGAGAAGTGTCTTATGCAGCATCAGTCCAGTGACCAGTCACAGTGGTGGCGTCCTCTGCTGCCATATATCCAGTGTTACTGCCGTATAATTCCTGTGATACTGGCGTATAATTCTCTGAATACTGGCGTACAATTCCCGTGATACTGACGTATAATTCCTGTGATATTGCCGTATAATTCTCAGAATACTGGTGTATAATTCCTGTAATACTTCCATATAATTCCCGTGATACTGCTGTATAGTTCCAGTTATCCTGCTGTATAATTCCATATAAATCCATATAATTCCATATAAATCCAGTCCAGTGGTGCTGCCATATAAGTTCAGTGGTGCTGTCCTGAGCTGTACATTATTTACTCCAAATAAAGGAGTTATTAATATTTAATCCAAACAATTTTTAGTGTTTGCCCTGTGAGATGTAGGGGTATGCTCTCTTGTGCCACATATTGTGTTATATAACTCCAGAAAAATAATGGAGAACAAAATTTTGGAGGATAAAATAGGGAAAGATCAAGAATCACTTCCTCCTAGTGCTGAAGCTGCTGCCACTAGCCATGACATAGATGATGAAATGCCATCAACGTCTGCCAAGGCCGATGCCCATTGTGATAGTAGAGGGCATGTAAAATCCAAAAAGCCAAAGTTCAGTAAAAAGACCCAAAAAAATAAATTTAAATGGTCTGAGGAGAAACGTAAACTTGCCAATATGCCATTTACGACACAGAGTGGCAAGGAACGGCTGAGGCCCTGGCCTATGTTCATGACTAGTGGTTCAGCTTCACATGATGATGGAAGCCCTCATAACTGAGGCCTTGACACTTATGTTGGTGTTAGACGTGCGTCCGGTATCCGCCATTAGTGCAGTGGGATTTAGACAATTGATGGAGGTATTGTGTCCCCGGTATCAAATCCCATCTAGATTCCACTTCACTAGGCAGGCGATAGCGAGATTTTGCCATTTAATTCCAGTGATTTGGACGTATAATTATTAATTACAGTGATCTTGCCAATTAATTCCAGTGATTTGGACGTATAATTACAGTGATTTTGCCAATTAATTTCAGTGATTTGGACGTATAATATTAATTATTAATTACAGTGATCTTGCCAATTAATTCCAGTGATTTGGACGTATAATAACTAATTACAGTGATCTTGCCAATTACTTCCAGTGATTTGGACGTATAATTACAGTGATTTTGCCAATTAATTCCAGTGATTTGGATGTATAATTAATAATTCCAGTGATATTGCCAATTAATTCTAGTGATTTGGACGTATAATTACAGTGATTTGGACGTACAATTATTAATTACAGTGATCTTGCCAATTAATGTCAGTGATTTGGACGTATAATTACAGTGATTTTGCCAATTAATTCCAGTGATTTGGACATATAATGATTAATTATAGTGATTTTGCCAATTAATTCCAGTGAACTGGACGTATAATTCCAGTGATCTTGCCAATTAATTACAGTGATTTGGACGTATAATTCCAGTGATTTTGCCAATTAATTCTAGTGATTTGGACGTATAATTCCAGTGATTTGGACGTATAATTCCAGTTTGAATTGTTTGCGTCCCTTGGCTTAGTCATACAGCTACCTCATTGCACCTCTTCGACATCTTTGCATGAGGTGCTGTTTGGGTCCTAGTTTTTGAAAAGTGCCATCCTGTGTGACACTTCCGTATGAGTCATGGGGTACTGCTGTATTAGTCCTGGGGTACTGCCGTATAAATCCACGAATTGCAGATTTTTTAAAAAGTGACTGGAGCGTGCTGGAGATGCTGTCAGTGGACCAAACAATTGCGGCCCACTCTCGACATTCAGCCACTGTGTGACACTACTAGATGGGCCAGGTGGCTGTGTCACTTAGCTTAGCCATACATCAACCTTGGTGCACCTTTTTTTCTTCTTTGCATCATGTGCTGTTAGGGGCCTTTTTGTGATATCTGCCCTCCTGTCTGCCACTGCAGTGCCACGCCTAGATGGGCCAATTGTTTGTGTCGCTTGGCTTAGTCATACAACTACCTCATTGCAATTATTTTTCTTCTTTGCATGATGTGCTGTTTGGGGCCTTTTTTTAAATATCTGCCCTCCTGTCTGCCACTGCAATGCCACGCCTAGATGGGCCAATTGTTTGTGTAGCTTGGCTTAGTCATACAACTACCTCATTGCAATTATTTTTCTTCTTTGCATGATGTGCTGTTTGGGGCCTTTTTTTAAATATCTGCCCTCCTGTCTGCCACTGCAATGCCACGCCTAGATGGGCCAATTGTTTGTGTCGCTTGGCTTAGTCATACAACTACCTCATTGCAATTCTTTTTCTTCTTTGCATCATGTGCTGTTTGGGGCCATTTTTATATCTGCCCTCCTGTCTGCCACTGCAGTGCCACTCCTAGATGGGCCAGGTGTTTGTGTTGTCCACTTGTGACGCTTAGCTTAGTCATCCAGCAACCTCGGTGCAACCTTTTGGCCTAAAAACAATATTGTGAGGTGTGAGGTGTTCAGAATAGACTGGAAATGAGTGGAAATGATTGTTATTGAGGTTAATAATAGAGATGAGCGGGTTCGGTTTCTCTGAATCCGAACCCGCCAGAACTTCATGTTTTTTTTCACGGGTCCGAGCGACTCGGATCTTCCCGCCTTGCTCGGTTAACCCGAGCGCGCCCGAACGTCATCATGACGCTGTCGGATTCTCGCGAGGCTCGGATTCTATCGCGAGACTCGGATTCTATATAAGGAGCCGCGCGTCGCCGCCATTTTCACACGTGCATTGAGATTGATAGGGAGAGGACGTGGCTGGCGTCCTCTCCATTTAGATTATAAGAGACTGAGAGAGATTTACTGGAGCTGACTAGGAGGAGTACTGTTACTGTAGAAGTGTAGAGACTGAGTGGAGAGAGTTTACTAGTGAGGACAGTGCAGTTTACTTTATAATCCGTTCTCTGCCTGAAAAAAGCGATACACAGCACACAGTGACTCAGTCACATACCATATCTGTGTGCACTGCTCAGGCTCAGGCCAGTGTGCTGCATCATCTATTATCTATATATAATATTATATATATCTGTCTGACTGCTCAGCTCACACAGCTTATAATTGTGGGGGAGACTGGGGAGCACTACTGCAGTGCCAGTTATAGGTTATAGCAGGAGCCAGGAGTACATAATATATTATATAGTGAGTGACCACCAGACACACAGTGCAGTTTATTTAATATATCCGTTCTCTGCCTGAAAAAAGCGATACACACAGTGACTCAGTCAGTCACATACCATATCTGTGTGCACTGCTCAGGCTCAGGCCAGTGTGCTGCATCATCTATTATCTATATATAATATTATATATATATCTGTCTGACTGCTCAGCTCACACAGCTTATAATTGTGGGGGAGACTGGGGAGCACTACTGCAGTGCCAGTTATAGGTTATAGCAGGAGCCAGGAGTACATAATATATTATATAGTGAGTGACCACCAGACACACAGTGCAGTTTATTTAATATATCCGTTCTCTGCCTGAAAAAAGCGATACACACAGTGACTCAGTCAGTCACATACCATATCTGTGTGCACTGCTCAGGCTCAGGCCAGTGTGCTGCATCATCTATATATATTATATATCTGTCTGACTGCTCAGCTCACACAGCTTATAATTGTGGGGGAGACTGGGGAGCACTACTGCAGTGCCAGTTATAGGTTATAGCAGGAGCCAGGAGTACATATTATATTAAAATTAAACAGTGCACACTTTTGCTGCAGGAGTGCCACTGCCAGTGTGACTGACCAGTGACCTGACCACACTGACCACCAGTATAGTTAGTAGTATACTTATATTGTGATTGCCTGAAAAAGTTAAACACTCGTCGTGTGACTTCACTTGTGTGTTTTTTTTATTCTATAAAAATAAAACTCATTCTGCTGACAGACAGTGTCCAGCAGGTCCGTCATTATATAATATATAATATATACCTGTCCGGCTGCAGTAGTGATATATATATATTTTTTATATCATTTATCATCCAGTCGCAGCAGACACAGTACGGTAGTTCACGGCTGTGGCTACCTCTGTGTCTCTGCACTCGGCAGGCAGTCCGTCCATAATTGTAATACCACCTAACCGTGGATTTTTTTCATTCTTCTTTATACATACATAGTTACATAGACATCTTCTCTTTATCAACCAGTCTATATTAGCTGCAGACACAGTACAGTACGGTAGTTCACGGCTGTGGCTACCTCTGTGTCTGCACTCGGCAGGCAGTCCGTCCATAATTGTATACCACCTAACCGTGGTTTTTTTTAATTCTTCTTTATACATACATAGTTACATAGACATCTTCTCTTTATCAACCAGTCTATATTAGCTGCAGACACAGTACAGTACGGTAGTTCACGGCTGTGGCTACCTCTGTGTCTGCACTCGGCAGGCAGTCCGTCCATAATTGTATACCACCTAACCGTGGATTTTTTTCAGTCTTCTTTATACATACATAGTTACATAGACATCTTCTCTTTATCAACCAGTCTATATTAGCTGCAGACACAGTACAGTACGGTAGTTCACGGCTGTGGCTACCTCTGTGTCTGCAGTCGGCAGGCAGTCCATAATTGTATACTAGTATCCATCTCCATTGTTTACCTGAGGTGCCTTTTAGTTGTGCCTATTAAAATATGGAGAACAAAAATGTTGAGGTTCCAAAATTAGGGAAAGATCAAGATCCACTTCCACCTCGTGCTGAAGCTGCTGCCACTAGTCATGGCCGAGACGATGAAATGCCAGCAACGTCGTCTGCCAAGGCCGATGCCCAATGTCATAGTACAGAGCATGTCAAATCCAAAACACCAAATATCAGAAAAAAAAGGACTCCAAAACCTAAAATAAAATTGTCGGAGGAGAAGCGTAAACTTGCCAATATGCCATTTACCACACGGAGTGGCAAGGAACGGCTGAGGCCCTGGCCTATGTTCATGGCTAGTGGTTCAGCTTCACATGAGGATGGAAGCACTCAGCCTCTCGCTAGAAAAATGAAAAGACTCAAGCTGGCAAAAGCAGCACAGCAAAGAACTGTGCATTCTTCGAAATCCCAAATCCACAAGGAGAGTCCAATTGTGTCGGTTGCGATGCCTGACCTTCCCAACACTGGACGTGAAGAGCATGCGCCTTCCACCATTTGCACGCCCCCTGCAAGTGCTGGAAGGAGCACCCGCAGTCCAGTTCCTGATAGTCAGATTGAAGATGTCAGTGTTGAAGTACACCAGGATGAGGAGGATATGGGTGTTGCTGGCGCTGGGGAGGAAATTGACCAGGAGGATTCTGATGGTGAGGTGGTTTGTTTAAGTCAGGCACCCGGGGAGACACCTGTTGTCCGTGGGAGGAATATGGCCGTTGACATGCCAGGTGAAAATACCAAAAAAATCAGCTCTTCGGTGTGGAGGTATTTCACCAGAAATGCGGACAACAGGTGTCAAGCCGTGTGTTCCCTTTGTCAAGCTGTAATAAGTAGGGGTAAGGACGTTAACCACCTCGGAACATCCTCCCTTATACGTCACCTGCAGCGCATTCATAATAAGTCAGTGACAAGTTCAAAAACTTTGGGTGACAGCGGAAGCAGTCCACTGACCAGTAAATCCCTTCCTCTTGTAACCAAGCTCACGCAAACCACCCCACCAACTCCCTCAGTGTCAATTTCCTCCTTCCCCAGGAATGCCAATAGTCCTGCAGGCCATGTCACTGGCAATTCTGACGAGTCCTCTCCTGCCTGGGATTCCTCCGATGCATCCTTGCGTGTAACGCCTACTGCTGCTGGCGCTGCTGTTGTTGCCGCTGGGAGTCGATGGTCATCCCAGAGGGGAAGTCGTAAGCCCACTTGTACTACTTCCAGTAAGCAATTGACTGTTCAACAGTCCTTTGCGAGGAAGATGAAATATCACAGCAGTCATCCTACTGCAAAGCGGATAACTGAGGCCTTGGCATCCTGGGTGGTGAGAAACGTGGTTCCGGTATCCATCATTACTGCAGAGCCAACTAGAGACTTGTTGGAGGTACTGTGTCCCCGGTACCAAATACCATCTAGGTTCCATTTCTCTAGGCAGGCGATACCGAAAATGTACACAGACCTCAGAAAAAGAGTCACCAGTGTCCTAAAAAATGCAGCTGTACCCAATGTCCACTTAACCACGGACATGTGGACAAGTGGAGCAGGGCAGGGTCAGGACTATATGACTGTGACAGCCCACTGGGTAGATGTATGGACTCCCGCCGCAAGAACAGCAGCGGCGGCACCAGTAGCAGCATCTCGCAAACGCCAACTCTTTCCTAGGCAGGCTACGCTTTGTATCACCGGTTTCCAGAATACGCACACAGCTGAAAACCTCTTACGGCAACTGAGGAAGATCATCGCGGAATGGCTTACCCCAATTGGACTCTCCTGTGGATTTGTGGCATCGGACAACGCCAGCAATATTGTGTGTGCATTAAATATGGGCAAATTCCAGCACGTCCCATGTTTTGCACATACCTTGAATTTGGTGGTGCAGAATTTTTAAAAAAACGACAGGGGCGTGCAAGAGATGCTGTCGGTGGCCAGAAAAATTGCGGGACACTTTCGGCGTACAGGCACCACGTACAGAAGACTGGAGCACCACCAAAAACTACTGAACCTGCCCTGCCATCATCTGAAGCAAGAAGTGGTAACGAGGTGGAATTCAACCCTCTATATGCTTCAGAGGTTGGAGGAGCAGCAAAAGGCCATTCAAGCATATACAATTGAGCACGATATAGGAGGTGGAATGCACCTGTCTCAAGTGCAGTGGAGAATGATTTCAACGTTGTGCAAGGTTCTGATGCCCTTTGAACTTGCCACACGTGAAGTCAGTTCAGACACTGCCAGCCTGAGTCAGGTCATTCCCCTCATCAGGCTTTTGCAGAAGAAGCTGGAGGCATTGAAGAAGGAGCTAAAAGGGAGCGATTCCGCTAGGCATGTGGGACTTGTGGATGCAGCCCTTAATTCGCTTAACAAGGATTCACGGGTGGTCAATCTGTTGAAATCAGAGCACTACATTTTGGCCACCGTGCTCGATCCTAGATTTAAAGCCTACCTTGGATCTCTCTTTCCGGCAGACACAAGTCTGCTGGGGTTGAAAGACCTGCTGGTGACAAAATTGTCAAGTCAAGCGGAACGCGACCTGTCAACATCTCCTCCTTCACATTCTCCCGCAACTGGGGGTGCGAGGAAAAGGCTCAGAATTCCGAGCCCACCCGCTGGCGGTGATGCAGGGCAGTCTGGAGCGACTGCTGATGCTGACATCTGGTCCGGACTGAAGGACCTGACAACGATTACGGACATGTCGTCTACTGTCACTGCATATGATTCTCTCAACATTGATAGAATGGTGGAGGATTATATGAGTGACCGCATCCAAGTAGGCACGTCACACAGTCCGTACTTATACTGGCAGGAAAAAGAGGCAATTTGGAGGCCCTTGCACAAACTGGCTTTATTCTACCTAAGTTGCCCTCCCACAAGTGTGTACTCCGAAAGAGTGTTTAGTGCCGCCGCTCACCTTGTCAGCAATCGGCGTACGAGGTTACATCCAGAAAATGTGGAGAAGATGATGTTCATTAAAATGAATTATAATCAATTCCTCCGCGGAGACATTGACCAGCAGCAATTGCCTCCACAAAGTACACAGGGAGCTGAGATGGTGGATTCCAGTGGGGACGAATTGATAATCTGTGAGGAGGGGGATGTACACGGTGATATATCGGAGGGTGAAGATGAGGTGGACATCTTGCCTCTGTAGAGCCAGTTTGTGCAAGGAGAGATTAATTGCTTCTTTTTTGGGGGGGGTCCAAACCAACCCGTCATATCAGTCACAGTCGTGTGGCAGACCCTGTCACTGAAATGATGGGTTGGTTAAAGTGTGCATGTCCTGTTTTGTTTATACAACATAAGGGTGGGTGGGAGGGCCCAAGGACAATTCCATCTTGCACCTCTTTTTTCTTTTCTTTTTCTTTGCATCATGTGCTGATTGGGGAGGGTTTTTTGGAAGGGACATCCTGCGTGACACTGCAGTGCCACTCCTAGATGGGCCCGGTGTTTGTGTCGGCCACTAGGGTCGCTAATCTTACTCACACAGTCAGCTACCTCATTGCGCCTCTTTTTTTCTTTGCGTCATGTGCTGTTTGGGGAGGGTTTTTTGGAAGGGACATCCTGCGTGACACTGCAGTGCCACTCCTAGATGGGCCCGGTGTTTGTGTCGGCCACTAGGGTCGCTAATCTTACTCACACAGCTACCTCATTGCGCCTCTTTTTTTCTTTGCGTCATGTGCTGTTTGGGGAGGGTTTTTTGGAAGGGCCATCCTGCGTGACACTGCAGTGCCACTCCTAGATGGGCCCGGTGTTTGTGTCGGCCACTAGGGTCGCTAATCTTACTCACACAGCTACCTCATTGCGCCTCTTTTTTTCTTTGCGTCATGTGCTGTTTGGGGAGGGTTTTTTGGAAGGGACATCCTGCGTGACACTGCAGTGCCACTCCTAGATGGGCCCGGTGTTTGTGTCGGCCACTAGGGTCGCTTATCTTACTCACACAGCGACCTCGGTGCAAATTTTAGGACTAAAAATAATATTGTGAGGTGTGAGGTATTCAGAATAGACTGAAAATGAGTGTAAATTATGGTTTTTGAGGTTAATAATACTTTGGGATCAAAATGACCCCCAAATTCTATGATTTAAGCTGTTTTTTAGTGTTTTTTGAAAAAAACACCCGAATCCAAAACACACCCGAATCCGACAAAAAAAATTCGGTGAGGTTTTGCCAAAACGCGTTCGAACCCAAAACACGGCCGCGGAACCGAACCCAAAACCAAAACACAAAACCCGAAAAATTTCAGGCGCTCATCTCTAGTTAATAATACCGTAGGTGCAAAATTACCCCCAAATTCTGTGATTTTAGCGGTTTTTATGGGTTTTTTTAAAATCATCCAGATCCAAAACCAAAACCAATACACGAATGGGTGATTTTAGCAAAGCCAAGCTAAAACCAAAACACGAAAGTGGAATTAGAACCAAAACCAGAACACAAAACACGAAAAAAGTGCCAGCCGCACATCTCATATATATATATATATTTAACACCAGGGCTCAAGCTGCCACAATAGATGGACTTGTTAACAGATGTAATATGCTGTAGCTGAAGATACCATCTCATCAGCATTTAGATGGGAGGTATACTATACCACACTTTAGTGCGCACGGCCTTACTGTAAAACTATTGCATTCCCCGATACACTTCACCAGATGTAGAGGGCTGCAAATCATACTAGTCAACCTTCGGGCTGGCTGACTAGTAACATAAACCTTTTTTTTTTTTTAAATGAAAAATGATTTCCCTTTTCCTCTAAATTCCAGTCATAGCCTAATTGTGTCAGTTTGTTTTACACAGAGTTTATCTATAATTATCTTCTACTGCTATAAATGTTTAAACAGATGGACTAAGATGACAGTAACAGATGGATTTGATACTTTTGGGTGCATAAAAAAGGAAGAAAAAAACAGCTATCACTTAGCAGCATTATAACTGTGCAGTGTTGTGTCTTGTGTCCTTTTAATGGCATTTTTGGAAATATTGAAGTTAATCAGTCCCAACATTTTAGCGGAAAGCGAAATGCAGAGAAAATTATCCTGCCTAGCCTCCAAACCACACACCAAACCCAGCTAACTTCACCAAATCCGTCCCATTTGCCAAATCATTTTAAAGTCACACCCTTTTTGTGATGGGCCACACCCCTTTCGTGGTGTGAAATGCTTAACTATTAGAAGATATACATTAGCAAGTTTTGTTCTGTACATTATTGCTGGCAGAGAACTTTCCTTCACTAAGGAACTAAAACCTGAAAAAAATTAATGCAGAAAGTGACTCACACTGTACTGTTTTCTTGAATGCCAGTAATGCTGGTCCCCATTAGGGGATCTGGAATGCCCTGGTCTATTTCACTTGCAAATTCTTCTAAGCCAAAGGTGCACTTAAAACAACAATTTTATTGTTTACAATGAGGTGGCCACATTTCTATTTATATACAGGGCTGCTGAGAGCAACCACGGGCCTGGGTACTGAAAGAGAGGGGGGGCGGGCTAAACAGAATTTTTTCTGGTGGCAGAGGCCACACGGGAACAGCCCCCCCAACAACTGACCCTCAAATGAGCCAGGGCCTGGGTAATTAGAAAAGGCACCTGCCCCATATTTGGTGCCCCTGTGTATGTATATATATATATATATATATATATATATATAGGATAATGTAATGGGCGGCACTCCAAAGGATTTTCAATAAATGAAACAGCTCACCAGGCCGATTAGCTGATTAGCTAATCGGCCTGGTGAGCTGTTTCATTTATTGAAAATCCTTTGGAGTGCCGCCCATTACATTATCCTGTTTGCTGGGCCTTGCAGTGCCACGGGAAGGCACCCAGGTATTTGTTTTCTGCTGTAGGAGTGCCGGTCACAATTGTTTTATATATATATATATATATATATATATATATATATATGTTGTATTACCCCATAGCCTTTCCGTGTAGTGGAATAGACACACTCCAGCGAATATGTATACAGATTCAGCGGCACTTAGGGATATGCACAAAACTGGGGGGGGGAAAAAATAGATAGATAGATAGATAGATAGATAGATAGATAGATAGATAGATAGATAGATAGATAGATAGATAGATAGATA
The DNA here is from genome assembly GCF_028390025.1 of Pseudophryne corroboree. Classification (NCBI taxonomy): domain Eukaryota; kingdom Metazoa; phylum Chordata; class Amphibia; order Anura; family Myobatrachidae; genus Pseudophryne; species Pseudophryne corroboree. The sequence goes on along the minus strand of NC_086453.1, from coordinate 89,851,378 downwards.
GATAGATAGATATGATAGATATAAAAAAACCATTGTGTCTTAATTATATTACAAAGAATATTGAAAGAGTATTATAATGCTGAAAGAGTATTGTCGGGAATAAGAGCCTTTATACCCGACAATCCCATCTTTTAGGCCTGATTCAGAGATAGATGCAAAATGTGACGTAGCTGCGTCTTTGTACGTAACAGATCTGACATGATATACAAATGTCGTATTCACTGTCTTTTGTATAGAGACCCCCACCACTACGCAGCACCAGATCGCACCTTCGGACCTCTGAATCACCCTATGACTGCTCAGAATGTCTATCACAACTAAGACGCCAGGTCCAGTAAAACTGTGTCCCAAGTCCTAGTTGCAGGCTGCGACGTGCCCCTGAAACGGTCTGTGCAAACATAGGCACTGAGTCCATCTCTGAATCTGCGTCCATCCCTTTCTGATTTGGGGCATTGCTTTCGAATTTATTGGAGCACTTTGGGGACTTAACATATCTCCAGTTTTAAACTGGGAATAACAGTGGTGAAGTAGGTCCCGATCTGTAAGCATGCACAAGATCATCTTGTAACCTCAGAAAATACAGAGCTAACGTATGTCTTTTACACTCTGGCTATAGCAGGCTCTCCGCTGGGATCAACAATTCCCTCTGTGAACTGTCAGCTTTTTATGGCACCTGACAACTCTCCCTGATAGATTGGCAGCTATTTGCTAATACTGGCAGCTCTCTCTGTTAGACATGAAGCTTTCTCTAAGTGATTTGCAGCCTCTCCCATTAGCTCTAGTCTCTCTCTACTATGTGGCCTTTTTGTCCTCGCATCTCCTCCCAGCACTTAACTCCATCATACTCTCACAGGGACTGTCTCCCATCAGTTTCGCTTAGTGAGACGACATTTCCAGCGATGGCAACACCACCCTCCCTATGGCCACTCTCCAACACTTCTCTTCCTCCACTTTTGTGCCAGTCTCTATTTTGGACTCTGACTTCACTTCTTCCAATCTCGCTCCTAAATCCTGCTGAGACATTTGCAGTTCCAAAAGTAGCGTTGGGTGGTTCCATTTTGCAGATGGCACTTCTTCCCCTGTCACTGAACTCCTGAAATACAACTCATTTAGGAACCTGCTGACATCGGACACAGTGCTATTCCCCCCTGAGTGTAGCACTCACAGGGGATTATGGAGTGGAGCAAATCCCAAAGCAGCACAGGTGCAGGTACACAGGACCCAACGTATGGGTGTCCAGCGCACATGAACCTTCAACAATGCTTCCCCAAACCTGCAATAACATATTAAACCTATTTGAAATGAGTGTGGTATAGAATATCTACAGTATGTAGGTCGACAGTCAATAGGTCAATACCAAATGGCCGACATGCAGTAGGTCGACAGGTACAAAAAAGGTCAACAGGTAAACGATCTACAGTGGCTAAGGATGACAGGTACAAAAAAAAATCAACAGGCTCAAAAGGTCGACATGATAACGGTCGACACACAAATAGTCGACACAATTATATTGGTCAATGTTGTATGTTTGGTAATATGTCACTGACATTAGTCGAAACATTTACCATCATGGGCTCACTTCATTCACCACGATTTGGCCAAGGTGGCTCGTTTCTGCTGCTGCTTCACTCACCACAGGTTACTATTCCCAATCATAGTCCACATGGATAGTAACTCATGCTAATAATAAGAAAACGTGTCAAAAAAATAAATAAAATATGTCGACCATTGTCACGTCAAGCTATTGAGCATTGGCCCTCATTCCGAGTTGATCGATCGCAAGGCGATTTTAGCAGAGTTGCTCACGCTAAGCCGCCGCCTACTGGGAGTGTATCTTAGCATCTTAAAATTGCGAACGATGTATTCGCAATATTGCGATTACAAACTACTTAGCAGTTTCAGAGTAGCTCCACACTTACTCGGCATCTGCGATCAGTTCAGTGCTTGTCGTTCCTGGTTTGACGTCACAAACACACCCAGCGTTCGCCCAGACACTCCCCCGTTTCCCCGGCCACTCCTGCGTTTTTTCCGGAAACGGTAGCGTTTTTTCCCGCACGCCCTTAAAACGGCCTGTTTCCGCCCAGTAACACCCATTTCCTGTCAATCACACTACGATCGCCGGAGCGATGAAAAAGCCGTGAGTAAAAATACTATCTCCATTGTAAAATTACTTGGCGCAGTCGCAGTGCGAATATTGCGCATGCGTACTAAGCGGAATTTCACTGCGATGCGATGAAAAATACCGAGCGAACGACTCGGAATGAGGGCCCTTATTATTATTATTATTATTATTATTATTATTATTACAACAACACATCTTGGGGTTTTCTTCATACTGTATATACTGTATAATCCAGGCATAAAGCATTCCCCCTAGAGTATGCACAGTGAATTACATTCAATGTATGCAGGGGAACTGGTTTCTTTATATTAGCCAGCAAGTCACTAAAATATTCCCAATAGTATATTAAAAGCTCCTTCTCCCCTACTGCAGATCGTTATTAATTATCTTTAGAGGGATTTATAAGCCAAACATTCATTAGTGTTTCAATCCAGAAAGTCAAAAGAAAATATTTGAGTTGCTCTAGTTCTTAAAAGGACAGATCAATATAATATGGCCGTTCTGCGCCAGGGATTTCTGAGAAGATGTTGATATTGTAAGGTGGTAAAAATCAACACTGAATGCCATTAGGGTCTGTGTTTACCAGGCTATAGAGATTTATTCACTGTGGGAAATTAAACACAGTTAGGAAGGTTTGCCAGTGTAAAGCAGCAAGGCTTCAGCTGAGAATTTACATTTCTTCCTTCTGTCCAAAACAGGTAAGTCACAATCAATATACAGTAAGTATTGGGTAACCATTATGCCTGTTGCATACAATATGAAATATTATGTGAAATAAGCTGATGAATGATGGAGCCCTCAAGCCCAATCTAGGCAGAGCTCAGGCTGCCGGAGGCAATAATAAAATTGGTAAGCAGCGAAGTAACCGATAGGCCTCGCACATTTCATGGATTTAAATTCTATATGGCACAGTCATGTGGAATTGCCAGTTTTAGGAAAAGCATACAGGCTGTTGGGTCTAAAGGTGCCCACACACAGTAAGATTTTTTTAAATGATGTGGGTGTTTCTGTCCGATCAGAACGACACATAGTTTAAAGGCGGTCCATGTGTAGGCATGTAAACGACGCGATGTGCGCACCCGTGGGTCGTTCGTGACCTCCTCAGATCACTTGAACATGCAGAAAGATCTGAGGAGGTGGCGAATGATGCCATGCTGCGGAATGCATGGCCTCGCTGCCCACCCCCTCCCCCGCTTGCTGTTGCAAGCATCAGCAAGTGTGCTGCCGCCCTGTGTTGCTGGATGACACATCGCTCCATGTGTGAGGGCCTTCAGAGATCAGCATCTTGCATACCACCCAACTGTCTCACGGTGGGGGTAGTTGGGAGACCCTCTCACCCGCTGCATAGCAGTGGTAAATAGACACTGTGTGCGTGTGCATGTCATCTTTTCACCTGAGAGAGGGACAGGGGGTATGCAAGTAGCTCACAGAGGGCTCGGCATGCCCTGCACAGCAGTGAAAACCATGGACGTGCAGGAGGCACTGGCTAGTACCAGAACCAGATGTACATGCAATATATGAGCCAAAGGGTACATCTGGGCATTATACACAGGTGCAGCAGTATAAACTCCTAGAAATTTGGCGAGTTTTGATCAGAGATGTGCAGAAAACGTAGTCAGGTAAGGCACTGCCTCCCTGCTATAGACTTTTTTACTCCAGAGTTTTGGCTATAAAAATTATTAGAATAATGCAAAGAAGATATTTCAATCATATTATTTGTATTTTTCACATACTTTACACAGTCAAAACTCAGGCACAAACGTTAGTATGACAGGAAAGGCTCTGCCTCACCCCACCTCCCCTTCCTCATGTCCTGGTGGTTCCATGGTCCTCCTCCATTTACAGCCCACCCCTCCTGGTACTCACACACGCTGTGTATGTTGGACAGCATGCATCCCCTCCTCGGGTCCCAGTAGCTTCCTTTTCCGGTACAGCATATGTGATGTCATGCTGTCACCACTGCTGAAGTGAAGAAGTGCCATGAAGAGGAGCAGGCTCTGTGCATCTTGAAGACAATATGAGAGGGGACTGGAGGGACAAGAGAGCTGGAGTATCTGAGTCAGAAATGTGTATAAGGGGCACTACTGTGGGTATTATGTGTAAGGGGCACTACTATTGTGGGCAATATGTGTAAGGGGCACTACTACTTTGGGCATTCTGTATATAAGCGGCACTACTACTGTGGGCATTTTGTGTATAAATTGCACTACTACTGTGTAGTGATGAGCGGGTTCGGTTTCTCGGAAACCGAACCCCCCCGAACTTCACCCTTTTTACACGGGTCCGAGGCATACTCGGATTCTCCCGTATGGCTCGGTTAACCCGAGCGCCCCCGAACGTCATCATCCCGCTGTCGGATTCTCGCGAGATTCGGATTCTATATAAGCAGCCGCGCGTCGCCTCCATTTTCACTCGTGCATTGGAAATGTTAGGGAGAGGACGTGGCTGGCGTCATCTCCGTGTATTGTTGATGCAAATATTTGTGCTTGCTTTACTTATTGCTTAATTGTGGGGACTGGGGAGCAGCTGTATAATATAGGAGGAGTACAGTGCAGAGTTTTGCTGATCAGTGACCACCAGTTTTATCCGTTCTCTGCATGAAAAAAACGCTCCTTATCTGTGCTCAGTGTGCTGCATATATCTGTGCTCACACTGCTTAATTGTGGGGACTGGGGAGCAGCTGTATTATATAGCAGGAGTACAGTGCAGAGTTTTGCTGACAGTGACCAGCAGTATACGTTGTCTGCCTGAAAAACGCTCCTTATCTGTGCTCACATTGTGCTGCATATATCTGTGCTCACACTGCTTAATTGTGGGGACTGGGGAGCAGCTGTATTATATAGCAGGAGTACAGTGCAGAGTTTTGCTGACAGTGACCACCAGTATACGTTGTCTGCCTGAAAAACACTCCATATCTGTGCTCAGTGTGCTGCTTTATTGTGGGGACTGGGGACCACCAGTATAATATTATATAGGAGGAGTACAGTGCAGAGTTTTGCTGACAGTGACCACCAGTATACGTTGTCTGCCTGAAAAACACTCCATATCTGTGCTGCATTGTAGACAGTATACAGTAGGAGTACAGTGCATAATTTTGCTGACCACCAGTATATAATATATAGGAGTACGGTACAGAAGGCCACTGCTGTACCTACCTCTGTGTCGTCAAGTATACTATCCATCCATACCTGTGGTGCATTTCAGTTTTGCACAGTTTGCTGACCACCAGTATATAATATATAGCATTACGGTACAGTAGGCCACTGCTGTACCTACCTCTGTGTCGTCAAGTATACTATCCATCTACATTCTATACCTGTGGTGCATTTTAGTTTTGCAGTTTGCTGACACAGTGACCACCAGTATATATAGCAGTACGGTACGGAAGGCCACTGCTGTACCTACCTCTGTGTCGTCAAGTATACTATCCATCTACATTCTATACCTGTGGTGCATTTTAGTTTTGCAGTTTGCTGACACAGTGACCACCAGTATATATAGCAGTACGGTACGGAAGGCCACTGCTGTACCTACCTCTGTGTCGTCAAGTATACTATCCATCTACATTCTATACCTGTGGTGCATTTTAGTTTTGCAGTTTGCTGACACAGTGACCACCAGTATATATAGCAGTACGGTACGGAAGGCCACTGCTGTACCTACCTCTGTGTCGTCAAGTATACTATCCATCTACATTCTATACCTGTGGTGCATTTTAGTTTTGCAGTTTGCTGACACAGTGACCACCAGTATATATAGCAGTATGGTACGGAAGGCCACTGTTGTACCTAACTCTGTGTCATCAAGTATACTATCCATCTACATTCTATACCTGTGGTGCATTTTAGTTTTGCAGTTTGCTGACACAGTGACCACCAGTATATATAGCAGGACGGTACGGTAGGCCACTGCTGTACCTACCTATGTGTCGTCAAGTATACTATCCATCTACATTCTATACCTGTGGTGCATTTTAGTTTTGCAGTTTGCTGACACAGTGACCACCAGTATATATAGCAGTACGGTACGGAAGGCCACTGCTGTACCTAACTCTGTGTCGTCAAGTTTACTATCCATCTACATTCTATACCTGTGGTGCATTTTAGTTTTGCAGTTTGCTGACACAGTGACCACCAGTATATATAGCAGTACGGTACGGAAGGCCACTGCTGTACCTACCTCTGTGTCGTCAAGTATACTATCCATCTACATTCTATACCTGTGGTGCATTTTAGTTTTGCAGTTTGCTGACACAGTGACCACCAGTATATATAGCAGTACGGTACGGAAGGCCACTGCTGTACCTACCTCTGTGTCGTCAAGTATACTATCCATCTACATTCTATACCTGTGGTGCATTTTAGTTTTGCAGTTTGCTGACACAGTGACCACCAGTATATATAGCAGTACGGTACGGAAGGCCACTGCTGTACCTACCTCTGTGTCGTCAAGTATACTATCCATCTACATTCTATACCTGTGGTGCATTTTAGTTTTGCAGTTTGCTGACACAGTGACCACCAGTATATATAGCAGTACGGTACGGAAGGCCACTGCTGTACCTACCTCAGTGTCGTCAAGTATACTATCCATCTACATTCTATACCTGTGGTGCATTTTAGTTTTGCAGTTTGCTGACACAGTGACCACCAGTATATATAGCAGTATGGTACGGAAGGCCACTGCTGTACCTAACTCTGTGTCGTCAAGTATACTATCCATCTACATTCTATACCTGTGGTGCATTTTAGTTTTGCAGTTTGCTGACACAGTGACCACCAGTATATATAGCAGGACGGTACGGTAGGCCACTGCTGTACCTACCTATGTGTCGTCAAGTATACTATCCATCTAGATTCTATACCTGTGGTGCATTTCAGTTGTGCAGTTTGCTGACACAGTGACCACCAGTATATATAGCAGTACGGTACGGAAGGCCACTGCTGTACCTACCTCTGTGTCGTCAAGTATACTATCCATCTACATTCTATACCTGTGGTGCATTTTAGTTTTGCAGTTTGCTGACACAGTGACCACCAGTATATATAGCAGTACGGTACGGAAGGCCACTGCTGTACCTAACTCTGTGTCGTCAAGTTTACTATCCATCTACATTCTATACCTATGGTGCATTTTAGTTTTGCAGTTTGCTGACACAGTGACCACCAGTATATATAGCAGTACGGTACGGAAGGCCACTGCTGTACCTACCTCTGTGTCGTCAAGTATACTATCCATCTACATTCTATACCTGTGGTGCATTTTAGTTTTGCAGTTTGCTGACACAGTGACCACCAGTATATATAGCAGTACGGTACGGAAGGCCACTGCTGTACCTACCTCTGTGTAGTCAAGTATACTATCCATCTACATTCTATACCTGTGGTGCATTTTAGTTTTGCAGTTTGCTGACACAGTGACCACCAGTATATATAGCAGTACGGTACGGAAGGCCACTGCTGTACCTACCTCTGTGTCGTCAAGTATACTATCCATCTACATTCTATACCTGTGGTGCATTTTAGTTTTGCAGTTTGCTGACACAGTGACCACCGGTATATATAGCAGTACGGTATGGAAGGCCACTGCTGTACCTACCTCTGTGTCGTCAAGTATACTATCCATCGGAAAGGCAGCACAAACTGTGAGCTCCACAGTAACTGAGGAGATATACCCTTAAAAACCATCCCTGGTCTCCCGAGACCCCTCCAAATTCGATCCCCCTGACCGAGGGAACACTCATCGGTGGTGGGCTAGCGCTGCGGAATCGGGGAGCCTGTATACTGGCTCCCGCGGGTTGCGGCCTACCCACCACTCTGAAGCCAGGGCCTAAATTTCGGACTCCCACGCGGCGGGCCGTCCGGAGCTCCAGCCCCAGGTACGACCCTGAAGTGCCTAGATTTGGGCCCCCTGAGAGCGGACCCCCCTCCCCAGACTGCCGAGACATCACAACACTGCGGGAGAGAGGAGGACAGGCCGGAACACAGACGCTGTAGATCCGGAGCTCCGGGGGCGGCGGCCATTTTGGGTCTCGGGGCCCGTGACGAAGTAGAGGATACGAGGCCCGACGACTTCCATCAACTGCAGAGGTGAGCCGCTCCCGTGGCATACTCTCCCCCACCAACGCCCGCACTACACACAGGCAGACGACCGCTGCTGGTTACCCCACGCTGACCACCAACGGGGACGCAGCACCACAGCACCTCCGCAAGCTTCTCCCTGGGGCTGGTCCTCGGTCCCAGGCCTGCCGTCACCTATCCTTCCTCGGGGGCATTAATACCACCTGGTGTAGTGGCTCTGCAAGACGGTGCGGCCGGGCGGCCTTCCCTGACTATCTCGCCCGCTGCGACCTTCGCTCCAACCCAACGCCGGGGGCTCGAATTGGCCGCTGACCCCTCTCGTGAGCGCCGTGCCTGACGCGGCCGAAACAGGACGACCCGGAGCGCCCTACAGCCCTCGGTCCTCCTTCAATGTGACCTGCTGGGTGGCCCATGACCTGCGAGCCCCATCTGGACGCTGGGGAGCTCCTTTCACGGCCCCAGGAAGACAAGGCACCCCTTACAGGCCTTGGCTGCAGCTATCCTGATCCTCACAGATGCTACCATCTTCTCTCCCTCCCCCCCCTGCCTTTGTGTTAAGCTTAGTGGGGTGCCCCCATCTCTCCCTACAGGGGCTCTATCTGCTCAGACCCCCCCCCCCCCTTCCCCTCAGTATTGCATCTTGATACAGCCTGCTGGAGTTTTCTGATAGTTCACTACTGTGCTGGACTTTTCTGTATTACAATCTACAAGACCGGGGGCGCCATCTCCTGGCCAGTGCCTACGACTGCGCCTGCATTATACCTCAGTCTTTTATGATACTATTTAGCAGGGACATGGGCTGCTGAATGCCTGTGGGCGCGACCCTGGGGATCTTGTTTATGAGCTTATGCTTATTCTCATTACCTGTTTCGTGATGGATCACTGACTATTCATGCTATTGCTCAGTTCTGCCCTATGACCTCTTCTAGTTCCGGGATTGTCACACACCATGCCTAAGTCCAAGTCCAAGAAAACTACATCTTCTGCGGAAATATCCTCCTTTATTTCTAAGATGAAGTCTAGTGCCACTAAATTAACGGCCGCTCCTCCTCCCGCCCCGGCTTCGGAATCTGAGGAAGACTCGCCTGTCCCGGACCCCTCCATGAAAGATTGCATTTCCTCTATTCTGACTGAAATGAAATAGTTGAAACAGGCTTTCCATTCGGAGATCCATAAAGCCATCTCCGGGCTCAAGGCGGAGATATCTGATCTCGGGGCCCGCACTAATGATGCTGAACAGAAAATTGACGAAGTCATTACCTTCCAACAGGAACTGGAACTTTCGGTCCACGTTATGCAGGAAGATATCTACCTACTCCAAGACCAACAGGAAGACGCAGATAACCGCGCGCGACGTAATAACCTACGTATTAAATACATTCCGGAATCGGTGGAACCGACACAACTGGAGGATTTTCTCCTCCGGTTTTTTCAACACCTCCTGCCAGATGTTCCGCGTGAGCAGTTCCTCCTGGACAGGACTCATCGCGCCCTGCGCCAAAAACCCTTAACATCGTCCCCTCCAAGAGACGTAGTGTTACGGTGTCACTACTTCAAAACCAAGGACAGGATTTTAACGGCTGCCCGGAATAAGGACTTGTGTCTGTTTGAAACGCATAAGCTAATGGTGTTTCAGGACTTATCCCCTACTACTCTTAAGAGGCGCTTCGGTCTGCGGGCGTACACCCAAATCCTTAGAGATAATCAAATCCGCTACAGATGGGGTTACCCCTTTGCCCTAATTGTGCAGCTTGATGGGAAGAGACTAATGGCACGTTCCAAGGAGGAGGCTCACCGGCTTCTTCTGAGACTTAACCTATTCCCCCCGGAGTCCGATAAACCTTCCTCCCCGCAGGATGCACCAGATCTTCGACGCACTCCAAACTCACCCCTCCCGCAGTGAGCACCTCGACGCTTGTGGTCGACAGTCCCGGCAAAGACCTCTGCAAGGCGTCACCCTTCGTGAACGTTTCTTCACAGCTGCACTGATGGGTTGCTACTTGTCATTTTCTAATGTTGTGCACACTAGTTTAGAGGTTTTAAAAGTTCCTTCTCCTTCTGAGCTCATATAATTGAACATATGTTCTCTCTGTTTATTAGATTCTAAAGTGGTTCATTACGGTTATTTGTTGCTACGACCCCCTTGGTCGCCCCCCCCCCCCCCTGTTTGGTTGGTGGGCCCCTTGGTGTTCGGAGCCGTGCCCCCCCACCGAGCCATTATAGTCAGTTTTGAGCATAAGAGAGAATTCCTCTCCCTTAATACCCCATACGGGAGCTCAAACATACGGACCCGTACGAAGCGTACAATGGGTCTATGGTTCGGTGAGATATACATGTTCATTTCATTTTGTACTGTTTTCAATGTTTCTTTCCTCTTTTTTTTTCTTCTTCTTTCTCTGCTTCCCACTCCCCCTCTTCCCCTCGTTCCCCAGGGAGATCATCCATGGGCCCTTAGGGCCTTTCGAGTTCTGCTTTTACCTGTAGTGTCATGTCTGTTAACGTAATATCCTATAATGTGAAGGGTCTCAATAGTCCCCAAAAGAGGTCCAAATGATTTCTTTTTCTGAAACAGGTGGGGGGAGATCTGGTATTCCTCCAAGAGACACACTTTAGAGGTACTTCCCACCCTGAACTACGTTCTAGACGCCACCCTGTCGCTATACACGCCTGTGATCACACCCAGAAGAAAAGAGGGGTTGCCATATTGATTCCCGCCCATTTACACTTAGAACCAGAAAAAATCGTTAAGGACAAACGCGGTAGATTTCTTATTATAGTAGGCAAGCTTAACAATGTTCCCATCACTTTGGTCAATATCTACGCCCCCAATGTTAACCAGGCCTCGTTTTTTGCCTCTTTAGATTCTAAAATTGCCCAATGTAGGAAAGGCGACATCTTAATGGCAGGGGATTTCAACACTATACTTCATCATAGTCTTGATCGCTCCCACTCCCTCCCATTATCCCAGTCCCACACAAATACGCGCAATTCCAGAGCCTTGCAGTCCCTACTCAAAAACCACCTACTATTTGATTCCTGGAGGGTGGTCGACCCTTTAGTTAAAGATTACACATTTTTCTCCCCAGTTCACAATCTATATACTAGAATTGACATGATTATGGTTGGGAGGGACCTCACTTCTAGAATCCAGAAATGCTGTATTCATCCAATTACGTGGTCCGACCACGCCCCGATATCTTTGACTCTGTCTGGGCTGGCTCGCAATCTCTCCCCCCCCTCCTGGTCCCTTAATGATGCCCTTCTCCAACAGTCCGATGTGCCGCAGCAAACTACTCAGGCATTAACTGATTATTTTAATGAGAACCAAACACCTGGTATATCTGACATGACCCTGTGGGAGGCGCATAAAGCGGTCCTCCGGGGCCACTTTATTCAGATCGCGGCCAGGATCACCAAACAGCGCTCCCAAAAGATCTTAGAGCTGACTGACCAACTCCACCATTTGGAGGAGGTTCATAAGTCTTCTCTAAACCCTGCCGATTTAGACAAGCTACTTAAAGTTAGGGGTGAACTTAATATGCTATTATCTCATAAGACTGAACAATGCCTTAGACGTCTTAACCAGATTTACTATGAAAAAGGAGATAAAGCAGATAAACTTCTGGCTAGAAAGTTGAGGGCTCAGATCTCTTCCAAAAATATCTTATCTATTCGCACCAAACAGGGAACATTAACTCATGACCCTGACCACATTTTGGGTGAATTTGAGGAATTTTATAAATCATTATATAACACGGAAGCGGCCCCTTCATCTTCATCATCATCACCGAGATTCAATGAGGGGATTGAATCCCTCTTAGATAAATGTAACCTACCATCCCTGAGTAGCTCGACAGTCTCTCAGTTAGGCTCAGATATAACTATGGAGGAAATAGATAATGCACTTAAAACTCAGAAATCGGGTAAGGCCCCTGGTCCTGATGGGATGTCAATTATGTATTACAAGAAATTTAAGGGGATCCTATTACCCCACCTTTGTAGGCTTTTTAATGATTTCCTCAGAGGTAACCCTCTGTCGCCCTGTACACTGGAGGCACGAGTAGTTTTAATCCATAAACCTGGGAAGGACCCCAACTCCTGTGCTAGTTACCGCCCCATCTCGTTACTAAATAACGATATTAAACTCTTTGCCAAAATCCTAGCCTTGAGACTAAACTCAGTTCTCCCGCGTTTGATACACGCTGATCAGGTGGGCTTCGTCCCAGGCCGACAAGCTAGAGACAACACCCGCAGAACCATTGATTTAGTCCATCTTATTAACAAAGCTAGATTACCTTCTCTCCTTCTCTCGCTTGATGCAGAGAAGGCTTTTGATAAAATACTTTGGCCCTTCATGTTCGCCACTCTGCGTAGGTTCGGCCTGGGGGGAAGCCTACTCCAGGGTATTCAGGCACTCTACTCCAACCCCTCCGCCAGGGTTCGGGTTAATGGCAAGGACTCTCACCTCTTCCACATCAACAACGGTACACGTCAGGGGTGTCCCCTGTCACCGTTAATTTTTGCTATGACCATCGAACCCCTGGCGTGTATGGTTAGGGCCAACCCCGATATTAAGGGTATCTCTGTTGGTGACGAGGAGTTTAAACTGTCATTATTTGCAGACGATGTTCTGTTAACTCTCTCCTCCCCCAATATATCTATCCCCAACCTATTTAAAACCCTATCTTCATACTCTCACTATTCGGGATATCGCATCAATTATTCCAAATTGGAGGCCCTCCCCTTGCATCTCAATGAGGATACCAGATCTCTCCTAGCTGCTAACTTTAATTTTTCTTGGCGCTCCAAGAAAATCAAATACTTGGGCGTGTTCATCACGAACTCCTACGACTCTCTATACTCTGAAAATTTTCCAGCCCTATTTAAGTATATAGAGTCGGACCTTCGTGCTTGGGACAAACAGATTATAGCCTGGTTCGGACGGATTGTCTCAGTAAAGATGAACATCCTACCCAGGCTCTTGTATCTGATTCAAACAATCCCCGTATGCATCCCCGCTGAGGCTTTATGTCAAATGCAGAGACTCTTCCTAAAATTTGTATGGGCTGGTAAGCCTCCTAGAATTAGGACCTCCACCCTGGTGCGTGACCCACTAGCTGGAGGCAGAGGATTGCCGGACATTCGTAAATATTATCATGCAACTCACCTGAGCCAGGCTGTCGCCTGGTTCTCTCCAGCGCCCCATCTACCCTGGATTCGGATTGAGCGTCTGGCGGCCGGGGTTTCCACTTTGGTCTCCCTACTCACGCCGGCCAAGCCAATACGGCCAATACAAGCGTGTGTCCCCTCCACTAAATTCACCTGCTCCCTGTGGCATTTCTGCATTCGGCATTATGGTCTATCCACTTTCCCTTCGCCCATCACTTCCATTTGGGATAATCAGGATTTCCCCCCTGGTTCCACCCTAAGGTCCCATTCGTGGCTTCACCTGAACCCGCGTCCGGGACTGGTGTTCGATTTTATAGAAGGTTCCTCCTGGAGCTCCCTCCATTCTCTGTGTGACAAATATGACATCTCCCAATCTGTATTTTACGAATATTTACAAATCCGCTCCTTCTTAAGCTCCCTTCCCAAATCCCAGGTTATTCGGCAACTCACCCCTTTGGAGCGTCTTTGTATTTATTCTCCTATGCGGCAGGGTATTATTTCTATACTTTATGGTTTACTACGTTCTTTGAAGGCAGCGACCATACTTCCCCATGAGCGTAAATGGGAACAGGACCTTGCCCCCCCCCCCCTGCAGAGGACTCATGGGAAACCATTAGACAAAATGTAGCCCAGTCCTCAATCTCCTCCTTAGTGAAGGAAAACTCCTATAAAGTCTATACAAGATGGTATCGGGTCCCTGCAACACTACATAGGATTTTTCCCGGGTCAACCCCATTGTGTTGGCGTGGGTGCGGCCAAGTTGGAGATTTTAAACACATCTGGTGGTCATGCCCCAAAATACGCACGTTCTGGGCTCAGGTGGAAACCCTTATTGGATCTATTTTCTGTTCGCTGATAACCTTGAGCCCCTGGTCGGCCCTACTGGGTCTACCTTTGTCCAATCTAGATAACCAGGCGAGCAGCCTGGTACTCCAAATTTTACATGCTCGCCAAGATGTGATAGCTAAAAATTGGAAAAAAACCAAATACCCCCCCCCTCAGGAGCATGCTAACTAGCTCAAAATATGGCATATTTCCATGATGGAGAAAATCCAAGCTTCCTTGTGGGGACAGGTCAGACAGAAATACAGAAGGCCTCTGGGGAACTCTGGCTTTCACCTATACTATGCCTCTAATGCCGGGGTGTGATATTCTACGTCAAAATGGGTCCCAATAATCAAAAGAGGTACTATACTGTCCACAGTTGTAAAGATGGTAAAGATTGCAGTTAGGGGGTGCTACTCCCCAAGGCATGACTCTACCTTGTATGTTCCTGAGATGATCCCCCCACTCTCCCATCCCCCCTCCCCTTTCTCTCTTCCTCTCTCTTCTTCTCTTCATCTTTGATTTTCTCTTCTTATCCTTCTCTTTACTTTTCCGTTCAAACACAGAAAAACTTGTCGATATATATATGATATTGATGATGTACTACCCCTGTTGTTGTTACATTTGGTTGTTCCCCACGGGATAAACATGTATGTGATTTTGAATTTATTTGAAATCATCTCCTGTTTGATTTGTAGCAGCTTATTCGACTCCTCTTCAATTAAAAATATTGCATTAAAAAAAGTATACTATCCATCTACATTCTATACCTGTGGTGCATTTAGTTTTGCAGTTTGCTGACAGTGACCACCAGTATATATAGCAGTACGGTACGGAAGGCCACTGCTGTACCTACCTCTGTGTGCGTCAAGTATGCTATCCATCTAGAATCTATACCTGTGGTGCATTTTAGTTTTGCAGTTTGCTGACAGGGACCACCAGTATATATAGCAGTAAGGTACGGAAGGCCACTGCTGTACCTGCCTCTGTGTCGTCAAGTATTCTATCCATCTAGATTCTATACCTGTGGTGCATTTTAGTTTTGCAGTTTGCTGACAGTGACCACCAGTATATATAGCAGTACGGTACGGTAGGCCACTGCTGTACCTACCTCTGTGTCGTCAAGTATACTATCCATCTAGATTCTATACCTGTGGTGGATTTCAGTTGTGCAGTTTGCTGACACAGTGACCACCAGTATATATAACAGGACGGTACGGTAGGCCACTGCTGTACCTACCTCTGTGTCGTCAAGTATACTATCCATCTAGATTCTATACCTGTGGTGCATTTTAGTTTTGCAGTTTGCTGACACAGTGACCACCAGTATATATAGCAGTACGGTACGGAAGGCCACTGCTGTACCTAACTCTGTGTCGTCAAGTTTACTATCCATCTACATTCTATACCTGTGGAGCATTTTAGTGTTGCAGTTTGCTGACACAGTGTCCACCAATATATATAGCAGTACGGTACGGAAGGCCACTGCTGTACCTACCTCTGTGTCGTCAAGTATACTATCCTTCTACATTCTATACCTGTGGTGCATTTTAGTTTTGCAGTTTGCTGACACAGTGACCACCAGTATATATAGCAGTACGGTACGGAAGGCCACTGCTGTACCTAACTCTGTGTCGTCAAGTTTACTATCCATCTACATTCTATACCTGTGGAGCATTTTAGTGTTGCAGTTTGCTGACACAGTGTCCACCAATATATATAGCAGTACGGTACGGAAGGCCACTGCTGTACCTACCTCTGTGTCGTCAAGTATACTATCCATCTACATTCTATACCTGTGGTGCATTTTAGTTTTGCAGTTTGCTGACACAGTGACCACCAGTATATATAGCAGTACGGTATGGAAGGCCACTGCTGTACCTACCTCTGTGTCGTCAAGTATACTATCCATCTACATTCTATACCTGTGGTGCATTTTAGTTTTGCAGTTTGCTGACACAGTGACCACCAGTATATATAGCAGTATGGTACGGAGGGCCACTGCTGTACCTAACTCTGTGTCGTCAAGTTTACTATCCATCTACATTCTATACCTGTGGTGCATTTTTGTTTTGCAGTTTGCTGACACAGTGACCACCAGTATATATAGCAGTACGGTACGGAAGGCCACTGCTGTACCTACTTCTGTGTCGTCAAGTATACTATCCATCTAGATTCTATACCTGTGGTGCATTTTAGTTTTGCAGTTTGCTGACAGTGACCACCAGTATATATAGCAGTACGGTACGGTAGGCCACTGCTGTACCTACCTCTGTGTCGTCAAGTATACTATCCATCTACATTCTATACCTGTGGTGCATTTTAGTTTTGCAGTTTGCTGACAGTGACCACCAGTATATATAGCAGGACGGTACGGTAGGCCACTGCTGTACCTACCTCTGTGTCGTCAAGTATACTATCCATCTAGATTCTATACCTGTGGTGCATTTCAGTTGTGCAGTTTGCTGACACAGTGACCACCAGTATATATAGCAGTACGGTACGGAAGGCCACTGCTGTACCTACCTCTGTGTCGTCAAGTATACTATCCATCTACATTCTATACCTGTGGTGCATTTTAGTTTTGCAGTTTGCTGACACAGTGACCACCAGTATATATAGCAGTAAGGTACGGAAGGCCACTGCTGTACCTAACTCTGTGTCGTCAAGTTTACTATCCATCTACATTCTATACCTGTGGTGCATTTTAGTGTTGCAGTTTGCTGACACAGTGTCCACCAATATATATAGCAGTACGGTACGGAAGGCCACTGCTGTACCTACCTCTGTGTCGTCAAGTATACTATCCATCTACATTCTATACCTGTGGTGCATTTTAGTTTTGCAGTTTGCTGACACAGTGACCACCAGTATATATAGCAGTACGGTATGGAAGGCCACTGCTGTACCTACCTCTGTGTCATCAAGTATACTATCCATCTACATTCTATACCTGTGGTGCATTTTAGTTTTGCAGTTTGCTGACACAGTGACCACCAGTATATATAGCAGTATGGTACGGAAGGCCACTGCTGTACCTAACTCTGTGTCGTCAAGTTTACTATCCATCTACATTCTATACCTGTGGTGCATTTTTGTTTTGCAGTTTGCTGACACAGTGACCACCAGTATATATAGCAGTACGGTACGGAAGGCCACTGCTGTACCTACTTCTGTGTCGTCAAGTATACTATCCATCTAGATTCTATACCTGTGGTGCATTTTAGTTTTGCAGTTTGCTGACAGTGACCACCAGTATATATAGCAGTACGGTACGGTAGGCCACTGCTGTACCTACCTCTGTGTCGTCAAGTATACTATCCATCTACATTCTATACCTGTGGTGCATTTTAGTTTTGCAGTTTGCTGACAGTGACCACCAGTATATATAGCAGGACGGTACGGTAGGCCACTGCTGTACCTACCTCTGTGTCGTCAAGTATACTATCCATCTAGATTCTATACCTGTGGTGCATTTCAGTTGTGCAGTTTGCTGACACAGTGACCACCAGTATATATAGCAGTACGGTACGGAAGGCCACTGCTGTACCTAACTCTGTGTCGTCAAGTTTACTATCCATCTACATTCTATACCTGTGGTGCATTTTAGTGTTGCAGTTTGCTGACACAGTGTCCACCAATATATATAGCAGTACGGTACGGAAGGCCACTGCTGTACCTACCTCTGTGTCGTCAAGTATACTATCCATCTACATTCTATACCTGTGGTGCATTTTAGTTTTGCAGTTTGCTGACACAGTGACCACCAGTATATATAGCAGTACAGTACGGAAGACCACTGCTGTACCTACCTCTGTGTCGTCAAGTATACTATCCATCCAAATACTATACCTGTGGTGCATTTTAGTTTTGCAGTTTGCTGACACAGTGACCACCAGTATATATAGCAGTACGGTACGGAAGGCCACTGCTGTACCTACCTCTGTGTCGTCAAGTATAGTATCCATCTACATTCTATACCTGTGGTGCATTTTAGTTTTGCAGTTTGCTGACACAGTGACCACCAGTATATATAACAGTACGGTATGGAAGGCCACTGCTGTACCTACCTCTGTGTCATCAAGTATACTATCCATCTACATTCTATACCTGTGGTGCATTTTAGTTTTGCAGTTTACTGACACAGTGACCACCAGTATATATAGCAGTACGGTACGGAAGGCCACTGCTGTACCTAACTCTGTGTCGTCAAGTTTACTATCCATCTTCATTCTATACCTGTGGTGCATTTTTGTTTTGCAGTTTGCTGACACAGTGACCACCAGTATATATAGCAGTACGGTATGGAAGGCCACTGCTGTACCTACCTCTGTGTCGTCAAGTATACTATCCATCTACATTCTATACCTGTGGTGCATTTTAGTTTTGCAGTTTGCTGACACAGTGACCACCAGTATATACAGCAGTACGGTACGGAAGGCCACTGCTGTACCTACCTCTGTGTCGTCAAGTATACTATCCATCTACATTCTATACCTGTGGTGCATTTTAGTTTTGCAGTTTGCTGACACAGTGACCACCAGTATATATAGCAGTACGGTACGGAAGGCCACTGCTGTACCTAACTCTGTGTCGTCAAGTTTACTATCCATCTACATTCTATACCTGTGGTGCATTTTAGTTTTGCTGTTTGCTGACACAGTGACCACCAGTATATATAGCAGTGCGGTACGGAAGGCCACTGCTGTACCTACCTCTGTGTCGTCAAGTATACTATCCATCTACATTCTATACCTGTGGTGCATTTTAGTTTTGCAGTTTGCTGACACAGTGACCACCAGTATATATAACAGTACGGTACGGAAGGCCACTGCTGTACCTACCTCTGTGTCGTCAAGTATACTATCCATCTACATTCTATACCTGTGGTGCATTTTAGTTTTGCAGTTTGCTGACACAGTGACCACCAGTATATATAGCAGTACGGTACGGTAGGCCACTGCTGTACCTACCTCTGTGTCGTCAAGTATACTATCCATCTAGATTCTATACCTGTGGTGCATTTCAGTTGTGCAGTTTGCTGACACAGTGACCACCAGTATATATAGCAGTACGGTACGGAAGGCCACTGCTGTACCTACCTCTGTGTCGTCAAGTATACTATCCATCTACATTCTATACCTGTGGTGCATTTTAGTTTTGCAGTTTGCTGACAGTGACCACCAGTATATTTAGCAGTACGGTACGGTAGGCCACTGCTGTACCTAACTCTGTGTCGTCAAGTATACTATCCATCTACATTCTATACCTGTGGTGCATTTTAGTTTTGCAGTTTGCTGACACAGTGACCACCAGTATATATAGCAGTACGGTACGGTATGCCACTGCTGTACCTACCTCTGTGTCGTCAAGTATACTATCCATCTAGACCTGTGGTGCATTTCAGTTGTGCAGTTTGCTGACACAGTGACCACCAGTATATATAGCAGTACGGTACGGAAGGCCACTGCTGTACCTACCTCTGTGTCGTCAAGTATACTATCCATCTAGATTCTATACCTGTGGTGCATTTTAGTTTTGCAGTTTGCTGACAGTGACCACCAGTATATATAGCAGTACGGTACGGTAGGCCACTGCTGTACCTACCTCTGTGTCGTCAAGTATACTATCCATCTACATTCTATACCTGTGGTGCATTTTAGTTTTGCAGTTTGCTGACAGTGACCACCAGTATATATAGCAGGACTGTACGGTAGGCCACTGCTGTACCTTCCTCTGTGTCATCAAGTTTACTATCCATCTAGATTCTATACCTGTGGTGCATTTCAGTTGTGCAGTTTGCTGACACAGTGACCACCAGTATATATAGCAGTACGGTACGGAAGGCCACTGCTGTACCTATCTCTGTGTCGTCAAGTATACTATCCATCTACATTCTATACCTGTGGTGCATTTCAGTTGTGCGCAGTATATATAGTAGTAGGCCATTGCATTGATACTGGCATATAATTCCACACATTAAAAAATGGAGAACAAAAATGTGGAGGTTAAAATAGGGAAAGATCAAGATCCACTTCCACCTCGTGCTGAAGCTGCTGCCACTACTCATGGCCGAGACGATGAAATGCCATCAACGTCGTCTGCCAAGGCCGATGCCCAATGTCATAGTAGAGAGCATGTAAAATCCAAAAAACAAAAGTTCAGTAAAATGACCCAAAAATCAAAATTGAAAGCGTCTGATGAGAAGCGTAAACTTGCCAATATGCCATTTACGACACGGAGTGGCAAGGAACGGCTGAGGCCCTGGCCTATGTTCATGGCTAGTGGTTCAGATTCACATGAGGATGGAAGCACTCATCCTCTCGCTAGAAAAATGAAAAGACTTAAGCTGGCAAAAGCACAGCAAAGAACTGTGCGTTCTTCTAAATCACAAATCCCCAAGGAGAGTCCAATTGTGTCGGTTGCGATGCCTGACCTTCCCAACACTGGACGGGAAGAGCTTGCGCCTTCCACCGTTTGCACGCCCCCTGCAAGTGCTGGAAGGAGCACCCGCAGTCCAGTTCCTGATAGTCAAATTGAAGATGTCACTGTTGAAGTACACCAGGATGAGGATATGGGTGTTGCTGGCGCTGGGGAGGAAATTGACAAGGAGGATTCTGATGGTGAGGTGGTTTGTTTAAGTCAGGCACCCGGGGAGACACCTGTTGTCCGTGGGACGAATATGGCCAATGACATGCCTGGTCAAAATACAAAAAAAATCAGCTCTTCGGTGTGGAATTATTTCAACACAAATGCGGACAACAGGTGTCAAGCCGTGTGTTGCCTTTGTTAAGCTGTAATAAGTAGGGGTAAGGACGTTAACCACCTCGGAAAATCCTCCCTTATACGTCACCTGCAGCGCATTCATCATAAGTCAGTGACAAGTTCAAAAACTTTGGATGACAGCGGAAGCAGTCCACTGACCACTAAATCCCTTCCTCTTGTAACCAAGCTCCTGCAAACCACACCACCAACTCCCTCAGTGTCAATTTCCTGCTTACACTGGAAAGCCAATAGTCCTGCAGGCCATGTCACTGGCAAGTCTGACGAGTCCTCTCCTGCCTGGGATTCCTCCGATGCATCCTTGAGTGTAACGCCTACTGCTGCTGGCGCTGCTGTTGTTGCTGCTGGGAGTCGATCGTCATCCCAGAGGGGAAGTCGGAAGACCACTTGTACTACTTCCAGTAAGCAATTGACTGTCCAACAGTCCTTTGCAAAATATCACAGCAGTCATCCTGCTGCAAAGCAGATAACTCAGGCCTTGGCAGCCTGGGCGATGAGAAACGTGGTTCCGGTATCCACCGTTAATTCAGAGGCAACTAGAGACTTGATTGAGGTACTGTGTCCCCAGTACCAAATACCATCTAGGTTCCATTTCTCTAGGCAGGCGATACCGAAAATGTACACAGACCTCAGAAAAAGAGTCACCAGTGTCCTAAAATGCAGTTGTACCCAATGTCCACTTAACCACGGACATGTGGACAAGTGGAGCAGGGCAGACTCAGGACTATATGACTGTGACAGCCCACTGGGTAGATGTATTGCCTCCCGCAGCAAGAACAGCAGCGGCGGCACCAGTAGCAGCATCTCGCAAACGCCAACTCGTTCCTAGGCAGGCTACGCTTTGTATCACCGCTTTCCAGAAGAGGCACACAGCTGACAACCTCTTACGGAAACTGAGGAAGATCATCGCAGAATGGCTTACCCCAATTGGACTCTCCTGGGGATTTGTGACATCGGACAACGCCAGCAATATTGTGCGTGCATTACATCTGGGCAAATTCCAGCACGTCCCATGTTTTGCACATACATTGAATTTGGTGGTGCAGAATTATTTAAAAAACAACAGGGGCGTGCAAGAGATGCTGTCGGCGGCCCGAAGAATTGCGGGCCACTTTCGGCATTCAGCCACCGCGTGCCGAACACTGGAGCACCACCAAACATTCCTGAACCTGCCCTGCCATCATCTGAAGCAAGAGGTGGTAACGAGGTGGAATTCAACCCTCTATATGCTTCAGAGGATGGAGGAGCAGCAAAAGGCCATTCAAGCCTATACATCTGCCCATGATATAGGCAAAGGAGGGGGAATGCACCTGACTCAAGTGCAGTGGAGAATGATTTCAACGTTGTGCAAGGTTCTGCATCCCTTTGAACTTGCCACACGTGAAGTCAGTTCAGACACTGCCAGCCTGAGTCAGGTCATTCCCCTCATCAGGCTTTTGCAGAAGAAGCTGGAGACATTGAAGGAGGAGCTAAAACAGAGCGATTCCGCTAGGCATGTGGGACTTGTGGATGGAGCCCTTAATTCGCTTAACCAGGATTCACGGGTGGTCAATCTGTTGAAATCAGAGCACTACATTTTGGCCACCGTGCTCGATCCTAGATTTAAAACCTACGTTGTATCTCTCTTTCCGGCAGACACAAGTCTGCAGAGGTTCAAAGACCAAGCGGAACGTGACCCGTCAACATCTCCTCCTTCACATTCTCCCGCAACTGGGGGTGCGAGGAAAAGGCTAACAATTCCGAGCCCACCCGCTGGCGGTGATGCAGGGCAGTCTGGAGCGAGTGCTGACATCTGGTCCGGACTGAAGGACCTGCCAACGATTACTGACATGTCGTCTACTGTCACTGCATATGATTCTCTCACCATTGAAAGAATGGTGGAGGATTATATGAGTGACCGCATCCAAGTAGGCACGTCAGACAGTCCGTACGTATACTGGCAGGAAAAAGAGGCAATTTCGAGGCCCTTGCACAAACTGGCTTTATTCTACCTAAGTTGCCCTCCCTCCAGTGTGTACTCCGAAAGAGTGTTTAGTGCAGCCGCTCACCTTGTCAGCAATCGGCGTACGAGGTTACTTCCAGAAAATGTGGAGAAGATGATGTTCATCAAAATGAATTATAATCAATTCCTCCGTGGAGACATTCACCAGGGGCAATTGCCTCCAGAATGTACACAGGGACCTGAGATGGTGGATTCCAGTGGCGACGAATTAATAATCTGTGAGGAGGGGGATGTACACAGTGAAAGGGGTGAGGAATCGGAGGATGATGATGAGGTGGACATCTTGCCTCTGTAGAGCCAGTTTGTGCAAGGAGAGATTGATTGCTTCTTTTTTTGGTGGGGGCCCAAACCAACCAGTCATTTCAGTCACAGTCGTGTGGCAGACCCTGTCGCTGAAATGATGGGTTCGTTAAAGTGTGCATGTCCTGTTTATACAACATAAGGGTGGGTGGGAGGGCCCAAGGACAATTCCATCTTGCACCTCTTTTTTCTTTCATTTTTCTTTGCATCATATGCTGTTTGGGGACAATTTTTTTGAAGTGCCATCCTGCCTGACACTGCAGTGCCACTCCTAGATGGGCCAGGTGTTTGTGACGGCCACTTGGGTCGCTTAGCTTAGTCACACAGCTACCTCATTGCGCCTCTTTTTTTCTTTGCATCATGTGCTGTTTGGGGACAATTTTTTTAATCTGCCATCATGTCTGACACTGCAGTGCCACTCCTAGATGGGCCAGGTGTTTGTGACGGCCACTTGGGTCGCTTAGCTTAGTCACACAGCTACCTCATTGCGCCTCTTTTTTTCTTTGCATCATGTGCTGTTTGGGGACAATTTTTTTAATCTGCCATCATGTCTGACACTGCAGTGCCACTCCTAGATGGGCCAGGTGTTTGTGTCGGCCACTTGGGTGACGGGTCGCTTAGCTTAGTCACACAGCTACCTCGTTGCGCCTCTTTTTTTCTTTGCATCACGTGCTGTTTGGGGACAATTTTTTTAATCTTCCATCCTGTCTGACACTGCAGTGCCACTCCTAGATGGGCCAGGTGTTTGTGTCGGCCACTTGGGTCGCTTAGCTTAGTCACACAGCGACCTTGGTGCGCCTCTTTTTTTCTTTGCATCATGTGCTGTTTGGGGACTATTTTTTTGAAGTGCCATCCTGTCTGACACTGCAGTGCCACTCCTAGATGGGCCAGGTGTTTGTCACGGCCACTTGGGTCGCTTAGCTTAGTCACACAGCTACCTCGTTGCGCCTCTTTTTTTCTTTGCATCACGTGCTGTTTGGGGACAATTTTTTTAATCTTCCATCCTGTCTGACACTGCAGTGCCACTCCTAGATGGGCCAGGTGTTTGTGTCGGCCACTTGGGTCGCTTAGCTGAGTCACACAGCGACCTTGGTGCGCCTCTTTTTTTCTTTGCATCATGTGCTGTTTGGGGACTATTTTTTTGAAGTGCCATCCTGTCTGACACTGCAGTGCCACTCCTAGATGGGCCAGGTGTTTGTTTCGGCCACTTGTGTCGCTTAGCTTAGCCATCCAGCGACCTAAGTGCAAATTTTAGGACTAAAAATAATATTGTGAGGTGTGAGGTGTGAGGTATTCAGAATAGACTGAAAATGAGTGTAAATTATGGTTATTGAGGTTAATAATACTATGGGATCAAAATTACACCCAAATTCTATGATTTAAGCTGTTTTTTAGGGTTTTTTGTAAAAAAAAAACCAAATCCAAAACACACCCGAATCCGACAAAAAATTTTCAGGTAGGTTTTGCCAAAACGCGTCCGAATCCAAAACACGGCCGCGGATCCGAATCCAAAACCAAAACACAAAACCCGAAAAATGTTCGGTGCACATCACTACTACTGTGGGCATTATGTGTAAGGGACACTACTACTGTGGGACTTACAGTATGTATAAGAGGTAATACTGTGGACATTGTATAAAAAGGGCACTACTGTGTGGCATAACGTATATAACTGGTACAACTGTGTAGCGCAACGTGAATAAAGGGCACTACAGAGTGACATAACCATAATAAGAGGCATTACTTTGTGGTATAATATGAATCAGGGGCACTACATGCAGTGTAATCAGGGACGGTTCTAGACCTTGTGGCGCCCAGTGCAAAAGTTTCTGTCAGCGACGACGGCTACAGCGGGCGCACCCAGCGCTCGCTGCAGCCGGGGAGCGGGGAGGCAGTGAGGGTAGATTAGCAGCGGCTCTTGCCACTGTGGCAGCGGTGCCCTCAGGGTAGCGGTGCCCCGGGCAAAAAGCCTGCTTGCCCGTCCAAGAGCCGCTACTGAGTGTAATGTGATAAGATTGTGCTACTGTGTGGTGTAATTTATATTGAGGGTACTATTGTGTGACCACTCTGCTTCTTTGTGAGATTAATGCCCCTTTAAAAAGTATGGGACATAGGACACTAATTTACAGTTTGCCGGGGGGTGCCGAAAACACTAGCACTTGCCCTGGCTCTGCATAATGTGAGGAATGGGGGGTAGGTGGCGTGTTGATGAGTTCCTCCACCTCCAGGACCACTTTAAGCACTGCCTAGAAATATATTCAAACTTGCTATGTACGGACACAACCCTTTTAGTTTTATTATATGTATAGATATAAGTATTTAATGCACCCTATTTTCCTACAACTCATGCCATTTGCTAATATGCTTCATAAGGTTTAGTTTAAGAAGTGCCCAGTATACATACATTTTGCCCAGTGATGAGATCTGAACATTGCGGCCATTTGGGCAGCAGAGCGGGTAGTCCTTCTTCGTCTCTCCTGTAGCAGAATGCACATGTACCCCTTCTGAATTTCATTATTCTGTTCTATGCAGGATTTTGTTTCGGTGCTTATTACAGCGGCCTGGAACAGTGCACAAATGGCTCCTTCTTGTATCAGTTATATACTAATAGCCATTAAAAAACATGTATGGGACACCATTTGTTCATTTGTTTTTTGTTTATATAAAACATTGATTTATTTATTTATTTATATATGAATAATAACACTATCTGAACACAAGGAGCGACGGATACAAAAGGAAATACTATATTTGATGGACAGCTTGAGAAACCAATAGACAAGAATCGGCCCCTCCAAATAGTGACTGACACCTGCCGCATCCCAAAGTCCCTGACGAAGCACGGCACCCCGAAGCCGAGTGAAACGCGTTGGCCGCGCCCCCTCACATCCGCCCCCAAACCCGGAGATCCCGATCCCCTGGAAGACGCTGGTCGTAAGCTCCGGGAGGACCGAGAAACAGCACTGCAGGCGCCTGCAGCAACATCGCAACTCCGGGAGGTAGCACTGACACGCCGCCCGAGAAAACACACCAGGAGTCCCGAAGGGGACGAAGACACGTAAGTGAAAGACTGTTCACAAATAGACCGGACTTAGAGTGACTTTCTTTTGAAATATCCGGATCCACAGCGGCGAAGGAATTGCTGCCGCTAAAAGGAGAGAGAGCGCGCTCTCTCATCGGACTCTGCATACAGGGATCCCTTCCCTAATTAGGGGCTTTTATCAAGTGTATAACGTATTTTACCAAGTGACTGCTACTTATAATTCATACGTATTTATATATTTACATATATTCTGTTTCATGTGAGATAACTCTTTTTTTCATAAAAATCCACCACCCCTTTCCTAATTACCGGCAACCAGTACTCATACACTGCATCAATTACCCTCAAGCAGTGTCGGACTGGGGTATGAAGGGCCCACCGGGGGATACTGTTGTAGGGGCCCATGCTTAAGGGTGTGGCCAGCCAACACAGAGGTTTGGCTAACCATTACAGAGTACATGTTCTGTGCCCCTTGGTAAATAAATAATAAACCATGTTCTTATGAAGTATAATGTAACATATGTATAATGCATAATTCATGTGCACTAGGATAGAGGCTGGAACCTGATCCATAGAGGAGGAGGAGGGCCCACAGGTAGTGGGGCCTACCGGTGGTTTCCCCTGTTCCCCTGTGGGCCAGCCCGACTCTGCCCTCAAGTAACCAAGTGTGTAGGCAGCTAGTCTAACAACTGCAGATCATTACCATTGGGGTGGTTATTAAAACCACAACTCTTATTCAGAGGCATTGCCGTCTTTTTAGAATGTCTATTTAATCTATTCATTTATTGTCTTAATGTGCTGCTCAGAATAAACTATAAATCTAAATTATTGTGCATTAGTGGTACTTAATTTTTTAGATATCAAGTAGCACAATAGGGTCCTTCCTTTCTGTGTTTTTGCTATTGCTATATCGAGGAAGACTTGAAAAGAGCCCCTCCTAGGTACCTAGGCTGCACTGGTATAACCCCCTCTATACAGACAAATTTTAATTGGAGGGAGCGCAGACCACACCCCCACTTGTACAAAATGTATGGGACCATGACTAGAGGTCTTAGATGTTATATAAGCTTTAGCTATTCTCGTGAATATATTTTTATTTTCCCATGGGGCCTAATTCATATCTGATCGCAGCGGCAAATTTGTTAGCTAATGGGCAAAACCATGTGCCTCATTCCGAGTTGATCGCACGCTGCAATTTTTTGCAGCCCGTGTGATCAGATAGTCACCGCCTATGGGGGAGTGTATTTTAGCTTAGCAAGTGTGCGAAGGCATGTGCAGGGGAGCTGTGCCAAAAAGTTTTGTGCAGTTTCTGAGTAGCTCTGAACTTACTCAGCCGCTGCGATCACTTCAGCCTGTCAGGTCCCGGAATTGATGTCAGACACCCGCCCTGCAAACGCCTGGACACGCCTGCGTTTTCCTCGACATTCCCAGAAAACGGTCAATTGCCACCCAGGAATGCCTTCCTGCTGTCAATCACCTTACGTTTGGCGCTGTGATCCCGATCTTTGTTAGTTTCATCACTGCCCGGCGTCCCCCGTCGCCGGGCAGCGACGTGCCTGCGCATTGCGGCCGCAGCGTATGCGCAGTTCAGACCCGATCGCACGGCTGCGAAACACTGCAGCGTATGATCGGGTCGGAATGATCCCCCCATGTGCACTGCAGGGGGGGCAGATGTAACATGTGCAGAGAGAGTTAGATGTGGGTGGGTTATTTTGTTTCTGTGCAGGTTAAATACTGGCTGCTTAATTTTTACCCTCCAATTTAGATTTCATTTTTAACACCCCACCCAAATCTAACTCTCTCTGCACATGTTATATCTGCCCCCCCCCCCCCCCCTGCAGTGCACATGGTTTTGCCCATTAGCTAACAAATTTGCTGCTGCGATCAGATCTGAATTAGGCCCCTGGTAAACATCAGGCCCCCTGCTGGAGCAATATAGAGGCATACAGTATAGCTGAAGCACCTATAGAGCACAGTGGAACCAGCCAGCTTGCCTGCTGCTGATACAATGCAGTGACTGATTCCAGCTCAGCGAGAGGACAAACAAATGCCACCTCTTACAGCTTTAATGATCGGGTGCCCTGTGCACCAACCATCCGGATAAGTGCTGACTGCTGTAGCATCTCTATTCCTTATCACAGCTGTCACTGCTGCGTCTGTCACGACCCTTCTCCTTCCCTGACGCTTTATCTCCATCCTGTGGACTTGATCTGTGTTGCAGCTTGGACGAGAAATGGATTTCTTCTCCGGAGCTTAATGTGCAGAGGCATTAGGAGCTCAGTCAGGGTGACAGCCCGCTGGGAAGTAAAGTACCACTGTTTAGAAGCATCATCGCTGGCATTAACTTTCAGCTGGTTATAATAACATAAACTGACAGGAAATAATAGGAGATATGACGGTATAATAAATATATATCTAGGGCTGGGCACAGTCTCAATATTTAAAAAACTTCAACGGTAAAGACATGCAGATGGCTAAAGAAAACATGTACTGTATTTGTCAGATGTATGCTACAATAGGACATAGAATAGGCAGACACGCAGTATAAGAATGCCGGACCTGGGTGTGGCACAGCATACAGCAGATATGGCACACAAACAGTACAGCACAACACAAGCCAATATAACAGGAAGCGGTCACCATACCGCTAATCAGGTTCCCGGGCATCGCAATGCCAACGCTGGAATCCCGACTAGCGGCGAAATACAGATGCCGGAATCCCGGCGCCACAGCCTTTCCTCCCTCTATGGGTGTCCACGATAATAAAATAATTCCTGTGGCGAGCGCAGCTGTCGGCATAGCGGTTGCCGGGATCCCACTGTTGGTATACTGACGGCCGTGATCCCACCCACCGGTATTACATACCGATCCCAATATGACCACATAGAGCACAGTACATACAGCAGATGCCGGCAGCCATCGTCCCGAACGGAGCTACAATTGGATAGCTCCATTTGGACGCCATCTACTGGCTTTCGGCGGAAAAACAATTGAATTCCGCCCATAGGGGGTCATTCCGAGTTGTTCGCTCGTTATTTTTTTCTCGCAACGGAGCGTTTAGTCGCTAATGCGCATGCGCAATGTCCGCAGTGCGACTGCGCCAAGTAAATTTGCTATGCAGTTAGGTATTTTACTCACGGCATTACGAGGTTTTTTCTTCATTCTGGTGATCGGAGTGTGATTGACAGGAAGTGGGTGTTTCTGGGCGGTAACTGGCCGTTTTATGGGAGTGTGTGAAAAAACGCTACCGTTTCTGGGAAAACCGCGGGAGTGGCTGGAGAAACGGGGGAGTGTCTGGGCGAACGCTGGGTGTGTTTGTGACGTCAAACCAGGAACGAAACTGACTGAGCTGATCGCAGATGTCGAGTAAGTCTGGAGCTACTCAGAAACTGCTAAGAAGTGTCTATTCGCAATTCTGCTAATCTTTCGTTCGCAATTTTGATAAGCTAAGATTCACTCCCAGTAGGCGGCGGCTTAGCGTGTGCAAAGCTGCTAAAAGCAGCTTGCGAGCGAACAACTCGGAATGAGGGCCATAGAGCACAGCCACACATATTACAAGCATATTGGGCATGTATAGCGCAAACAGGGCCGACCCGGGCCTACTAGCACCATGTGCAAGGTTTTATGGAGCGCCAACTCACCTCCTCCATCACACTACGCTTCTAAATAACACTTTTATAATGAACATAAAATATATTGTTTTTAATAAAAAAGAAAATTCACATAAAAATAGCCAAAATAAACAACTAAGGGCTGTCAAGATGATAAACAAAATATTGCTTCTATAATATCTAAAAATCAGCTGAGAATGATGGAACCTGGGAACATGAAGTATACAAGAAGTGGGGAGCAGCAGAGGAACAGGAGCCATAGACGCGGTTGGGAAATGGTGAGTAGGTTAGCTGGGGAATGAGGGAAGGGGATCGGCCTGTGGAAGGGGGGGGGGGGGGGGGTGTTTGATATGGGTTTTTTCCTTTTGACTTTATCGCCTTTACCTGTTGATTCCTGACAGACAGGATGACTTGTTGCTTCGGTTTTTTTCCATTTCATCTCTTTTCCCAGGGCCTGACTAAGGGACTTGGGCACACTAGGCTAATATACGTGTAGTCAGGGCTGGATTGAAGACTGTGGGGACACCGAGGCAACTGAGTTGTGGGGGCCCCCAGCCAAAAGCCTGTGGACCTCTGCCGCCACAACTATGCCCTTTACCATGTAGTAGTGCTGTAACAGGTGATGCTGTGCTGGACGTTGCTCCCCATTTGGTGCTGCAGTAGTCGGTGGGGATCCAGTTGGCAGTGATGTGGCTGCTGTTGTAGCCGGTTAGCATGATCCCCCATGTTAAGCGACTACCCCTTGTATAACATCGGCAGAAGAAGTACATGTGATGCAGTGGAAGAAGTGACCTACCAGGACGGGAACTGTCCATGTTGGGGTGATATTCGCTACAGTTTAGGCGCCCTCAATGTGTGGGGTGCCCTGCACGACCACCCTTTCCCCACCCTGTAATCTGCGTGCAGCGCCCCCCTATAATGCTGCTAAGCACAGAAAGCATGTGCATTCTCAGAAGGTTGCCATTCACACTGCACATGTGCAGGTAATAAAGCATATACAACTGACATGTGGCTTCTGGGGAATGCAAGGAAGGCTCTAAGGAGTAAGGATAATCATATGGCGCTCTTCAGGCTGTACAGATGGCACTGTATCACAGTCTGTAACCGTAAACTACGTGGCCACTACACCACAGCGTTATGGTAGTTACTTTAAAAACCTCCCCCAATGCTGCCACGCGGTGGCTGGATAACTATCAAGCTTCTATAATTAAAAGGTGCCGTGGCCAACATGGAATGAATTACTGTATATCTTCATTTTATTCCCTGGCTGCTAACTGTGTGGCTCCTCACTAAGTCCTGGTACTAGGCTGAAGCCTAATCAGGGTAATTGTTGATCAGGCACTGGATCACTGTTCACTGCAGTCTTGTTAGAAAAAGAAGTCGCTACTGTGCATACCTCAGTCTTCCAGTTCTCAAGATGGCCACTCAGATTTCTAATGAGCATGTACAGAGCCATCTTGGAATATAACTGTGTTAGACCAGCACAATAAGACTCAATGATTCCAGTGTTCCTACACCACTACCCAGTGCCTACATACACTCACCAGCTGGTGATTAGTATAACACCCTGCTACTCTGAAGCTCTGCTCCATGAGTAGTTGAACCAGTGTGTAATAGTGAGTACAGATGTACCTGCTATCGCTGGCGTGTGCCTACTATATATAACTCTGCAATGTCAACACCTGCATACACTTCATTTCCAACAAGTTTGTCATCTGCATATTTTCCTGCTCTCTGCTATATCTAATGCATTCTCCATTTGCCTTCTATCCCTCCACTGCTGTGCTTCATCTGTCCTCCTTCCCCAACCTGTCCCTGCTCATGGCTGTTTAGAAGCTTTGATTTCTTGATCCATAAATGCAGAACCCACCATGACTGCCTAGCTCCTCCTCTGTCCACCTCTTCACTCTCATTGTGGTCCATATTATCAAGTTCTAGACCTGATAATCATTTCTTATAGCTCCTTATATCAGTCAGAGCTATCAAGAAGGTACAATGTTCGGGACCTGTTGCATGTGGCCTTCTACTCAAGGCCTCTTATCCTCTTGACTCTCGCTGTAGTCTTCTGTTGTTGCCCGCTGGTCTTTGCCTGGACAGCAAGGGGGCAAGTGTATGTTCTTTACCAAAGATCCACCTTGCCATCAGGACATAGCATAAGCTCAGCCCATTGATATCCTAAAATTCTATCCTCTTTTCCTGGCACATCTTCATCTGCCTCATTCCATCGATTTCTTTCTACTTCATATCGGCAGCTCCTCTGTTGTACTTCAGAGGTATCTTCTTTCTTAAGAAGCACTTCTCTTATCCCTCTCAGCTGACAAACTACTCTGACTCCGCTCACGTCGGATATAATAAACTACGGTATGATGAAGGGATAAGACCATAATGCTGTAAGTCATGTTTGGCTGCAATTGGCCTGCTCACACAGAAGAACAGATGTACTAATCTTTGGAAGGTGGAGAAAGATAGTCCAACCAATCAGCACCTGTTGCTTTTCAAAGACAGGATGGAATGCATGACGCATCGTATTTTGCATGTGATGTATCCTGCCACGCATCACAAGCATAACAGCATTTACTAATGCAGTATACATGAAGAAAATCACAAAGGATAGCTCTTCCGATAAAAGTGGTCCTTTGCAATGATAGAACTTCCAGGCTTATGACCTAGGAGTCCTTTCTGCACATGCGTCAGGTGACACACGCTCCGCAGGGGTGCTAGGAGGGATTCGATTGGATCCCTCTCAG
Organism: Pseudophryne corroboree; assembly: GCF_028390025.1. NCBI lineage: Eukaryota > Metazoa > Chordata > Amphibia > Anura > Myobatrachidae > Pseudophryne > Pseudophryne corroboree. The sequence goes on along the minus strand of NC_086453.1, from coordinate 89,818,696 downwards.
AGGGAAATGCAGAAAGAAGCCCATAGACTTCTATTGGGTAATGCCACCAAGTCTAAGCTCTGTAACGTATCACATTCCAGAGCTTGATGCGTTGTGAAATGCAGCCAAACCTACAATAATTGCATTTACGGAGGTTTGATCACCAAAAGAGTATTGATTCATCCAACCCACAGCCTGTAACATGACAATTTAGGAGTTGATTGGCTGGTACTTCATCTCTTTCCACTTTATAACTCTCCAAGGCTTTGAACATCTCCCCCAGAGCCTGAATTGGCTGTCCAAAGCAGACCCACATTGGTTGAAAGAGTGGAAAAGTGAGCCAGTGGAGAAGTTACCCATAGCAACAAATCAGCTGCTACTTATAATTTTTTAGAATGCACTTGATAAATGTTACCTCAAATTTGATTGGTTGCCATGGGCAACTTCTTTGCTGGCTCACTTCTCCACACTTTTCACTGCTTCATACATCTACCCCTGCTTCATACATCTACCCCTTTGTACAGATTCATATAAACCAAGGCCAGAGAACTTAGGAAACTTAGGGATCTATTTACTAAGCCTTGGATGAAGGTACAGTTGATGGAGATAAAGGGGGTTATTCAGGTTGGTTAGCAAACCAAAACAAAATTAGCAACTGGGTAAAGCCATGCTGCACAGCAGGTGGGGCAGATGTGCAACGTGTGCAGAGGGATTTAGATTTGGGTGGGTTATATTGTTTCTGTGCATGGTAAATACTGCCAGATTTACTTTAACACTGCAATTTAGATTTCAGTTTGAACACACCCCACCCAAATCTAACTCTCTCTGCACATGGTATATCTGCCCCACCTGCAGAGCAACATAATAAAGTGGCAAATTTTTATGGTTTGCTTACTTTGCTTACGAACCTGAATAAGGACCAAAGTACGGTACCTGCCAACCATCTCCTAACTGTCATTTTTTAAACCCAGCCTGCAATATGGCAGTTAGGAGCTGATTGGCTGGTACTTTACCTCCATCCTCTTTATCTCCATCCAAGGCTTAGTAAATAAACCACTTTAGACTGATTTCCTTCATCACAGGCAACTGCCTCAGTGTTTGTGGCTTCTTGCATACCACACACTGCACACTGTATACCCATGTTAGATACACCTGTAGCGATCTGAAGATTGTGGTGTCAAATCGACCTCCGTATGAAACCAAATTCATAGAGCCAAAATGTTTTTATAAAAAATATCCCCCCCCCCCCACCCCCCAGTTTTTCTGCACTGGAAGAGCGACTATGAGTATTGTGTTCCAATATGAAGGAACGATGAAGCTGAAAATACATGTGTTCTAAAACACAACTAGCTCCCATTTCCCGTGCAAATAGCAAACATCCTAATGAAGAAGCCTAGCAGAGCTGCAAGACCGCACTCCTCTCATGTCAGAACGTAGATATGGAAAGTATGCCCTAGACTTGTATTTGTTTTATTCTACTGCAGACTTTATCTTGTTACCACAGCTACAAAATATATACGTGCGAGTAGAGCTTTAACCCCTATTTCAGTTTTGCAACCATTTGTCCATGGGGACAGGAAAAGCCTTTTCCACTTTATGAAATGTACATTGACCAAAAGACTCACGTAATCTACTGCCAGTGGCTGCTTACGTGCTTCAGTTAATATTAGAGATGAGCGCCTGAAATTTTTCGGGTTTTGTGTTTTGGTTTTGGGTTCGGTTCCGCGGCCGTGTTTTGGGTTCGAACGCGTTTTGGCAAAACCTCACCGAATTTTTTTTGTCGGATTCGGGTGTGTTTTGGATTCGGGTGTTTTTTTCAAAAAACACTAAAAAACAGCTTAAATCATAGAATTTGGGGGTCATTTTGATCCCAAAGTATTATTAACCTCAAAAACCATAATTTACACTCATTTTCAGTCTATTCTGAATACCTCACACCTCACAATATTATTTTTAGTCCTAAAATTTGCACCGAGGTCGCTGTGTGAGTAAGATAAGCGACCCTAGTGGCCGACACAAACACCGGGCCCATCTAGGAGTGGCACTGCAGTGTCACGCAGGATGTCCCTTCCAAAAAACCCTCCCCAAACAGCACATGACGCAAAGAAAAAAAGAGGCGCAATGAGGTAGCTGTGTGAGTAAGATTAGCGACCCTAGTGGCCGACACAAACACCGGGCCCATCTAGGAGTGGCACTGCAGTGTCACGCAGGATGTCCCTTCCAAAAAACCCTCCCCAAACAGCACATGACGCAAAGAAAAAAAGAGGCGCAATGAGGTAGCTGACTGTGTGAGTAAGATTAGCGACCCTAGTGGCCGACACAAACACCGGGCCCATCTAGGAGTGGCACTGCAGTGTCACGCAGGATGTCCCTTCCAAAAAACCCTCCCCAAACAGCACATGACGCAAAGAAAAAAAGAGGCGCAATGAGGTAGCTGACTGTGTGAGTAAGATTAGCGACCCTAGTGGCCGACACAAACACCGGGCCCATCTAGGAGTGGCACTGCAGTGTCACGCAGGATGTCCCTTCCAAAAAACCCTCCCCAATCAGCACATGATGCAAAGAAAAAGAAAAGAAAAAAGAGGTGCAAGATGGAATTGTCCTTGGGCCCTCCCACCCACCCTTATGTTGTATAAACAAAACAGGACATGCACACTTTAACCAACCCATCATTTCAGTGACAGGGTCTGCCACACGACTGTGACTGATATGACGGGTTGGTTTGGACCCCCCCCCAAAAAGAAGCAATTAATCTCTCCTTGCACAAACTGGCTCTACAGAGGCAAGATGTCCACCTCATCTTCACCCTCCGATATATCACCGTGTACATCCCCCTCCTCACAGATTATCAATTCGTCCCCACTGGAATCCACCATCTCAGCTCCCTACTATATCGTGCTCAATTGTATAGGCTTGAATGGCCTTTTGCTGCTCCTCCAACCTCTGAAGCATATAGAGGGTTGAATTCCACCTCGTTACCACTTCTTGCTTCAGATGATGGCAGGGCAGGTTCAGTAGTTTTTGGTGGTGCTCCAGTCTTCTGTACGTGGTGCCTGTACGCCGAAAGTGTCCCGCAATTTTTCTGGCCACCGACAGCATCTCTTGCACGCCCCTGTCGTTTTTTAAAAAATTCTGCACCACCAAATTCAAGGTATGTGCAAAACATGGGACGTGCTGGAATTTGCCCATATTTAATGCACACACAATATTGCTGGCGTTGTCCGATGCCACAAATCCACAGGAGAGTCCAATTGGGGTAAGCCATTCCGCGATGATCTTCCTCAGTTGCCGTAAGAGGTTTTCAGCTGTGTGCGTATTCTGGAAAGCGGTGATACAAAGCGTAGCCTGCCTAGGAAAGAGTTGGCGTTTGCGAGATGCTGCTACTGGTGCCGCCGCTGCTGTTCTTGCGGCGGGAGTCCATACATCTACCCAGTGGGCTGTCACAGTCATATAGTCCTGACCCTGCCCTGCTCCACTTGTCCACATGTCCGTGGTTAAGTGGACATTGGGTACAACTGCATTTTTTAGGACACTGGTGAGTCTTTTTCTGACGTCCGTGTACATTCTCGGTATCGCCTGCCTAGAGAAGTGGAACCTAGATGGTATTTGGTAACGGGGGCACACTGCCTCAATAAATTGTCTAGTTCCCTGTGAACTAACGGCGGATACCGGACGCACGTCTAACACCAACATAGTTGTCAAGGACTCAGTTATCCGCTTTGCAGTAGGATGACTGCTGTGATATTTCATCTTCCTCGCAAAGGACTGTTGAACAGTCAATTGCTTACTGGAAGTAGTACAAGTGGGCTTACGACTTCCCCTCTGGGATGACCATCGACTCCCAGCGGCAACAACAGCAGCGCCAGCAGCAGTAGGCGTTACACGCAAGGATGCATCGGAGGAATCCCAGGCAGGAGAGGACTCGTCAGAATTGCCAGTGACATGGCCTGCAGGACTATTGGCATTCCTGGGGAAGGAGGAAATTGACACTGAGGGAGTTGGTGGGGTGGTTTGCGTGAGCTTGGTTACAAGAGGAAGGGATTTACTGGTCAGTGGACTGCTTCCGCTGTCACCCAAAGTTTTTGAACTTGTCACTGACTTATTATGAATGCGCTGCAGGTGACGTATAAGGGAGGATGTTCCGAGGTGGTTAACGTCCTTACCCCTACTTATTACAGCTTGACAAAGGGAACACACGGCTTGACACCTGTTGTCCGCATTTCTGGTGAAATACCTCCACACCGAAGAGCTGATTTTTTTGGTATTTTCACCTGGCATGTCAACGGCCATATTCCTCCCACGGACAACAGGTGTCTCCCCGGGTGCCTGACTTAAACAAACCACCTCACCATCAGAATCCTCCTGGTCAATTTCCTCCCCAGCGCCAGCAACACCCATATCCTCCTCATCCTGGTGTACTTCAACACTGACATCTTCAATCTGACTATCAGGAACTGGACTGCGGGTGCTCCTTCCAGCACTTGCAGGGGGCGTGCAAATGGTGGAAGGCGCATGCTCTTCACGTCCAGTGTTGGGAAGGTCAGGCATCGCAACCGACACAATTGGACTCTCCTTGTGGATTTGGGATTTCAAAGAACGCACAGTTCTTTGCGGTGCTTTTGCCAGCTTGAGTCTTTTCAGTTTTCTAGCGAGAGGCTGAGTGCTTCCATCCTCATGTGAAGCTGAACCACTAGCCATGAACATAGGCCAGGGCCTCAGCCGTTCCTTGCCACTCCGTGTGGTAAATGGCATATTGGCAAGTTTACGCTTCTCCTCCGACAATTTTATTTTAGGTTTTGGAGTCCTTTTTTTACTGATATTTGGTGTTTTGGTTTTGACATGCTCTGTACTATGCCATTGGGCATCGGCCTTGGCAGACGACGTTGCTGGCATTTCATCATCTCGGCCATGACTAGTGGCAGCAGCTTCAGCACGAGGTGGAAGTGGATCTTGATCTTTCCCTAATTTTGGAACCTCAACATTTTTGTTCTCCATATTTTAATAGGCACAACTAAAAGGCACCTCAGGTAAACAATGGAGATGGATGGATTGGATACTAGTATACAATTATGGACGGGCTGCCGAGTGCCGACACAGAGGTAGCCACAGCCGTGAACTACCGCACTGTACTGTGTCTGCTGCTAATATATAGACTGGTTGATAAAGAGATAGTATACTCGTAACTAGTATGTATGTATAAAGAAAGAAAAAAAAACCACGGTTAGGTGGTATATACAATTATGGACGGGCTGCCGAGTGCCGACACAGAGGTAGCCACAGCCGTGAACTACCGCACTGTACTGTGTCTGCTGCTAATATATAGACTGGTTGATAAAGAGATAGTATACTCGTAACTAGTATGTATGTATAAAGAAAGAAAAAAAAACCACGGTTAGGTGGTATATACAATTATGGACGGGCTGCCGAGTGCCGACACAGAGGTAGCCACAGCCGTGAACTACCGCACTGTACTGTGTCTGCTGCTAATATAGACTGGTTGATAAAGAGATAGTATACTACTAATATTATATATACTGGTGGTCAGGTCACTGGTCACTAGTCACACTGGCAGTGGCACTCCTGCAGCAAAAGTGTGCACTGTTTAATTTTAATATAATATTATGTACTCCTGGCTCCTGCTATAACCTATAACTGGCACTGCAGTAGTGCTCCCCAGTCTCCCCCACAATTATAAGCTGTGTGAGCTGAGCAGTCAGACAGATATATAATATATATAGATGATGCAGCACACTGGCCTGAGCCTGAGCAGTGCACACAGATATGGTATGTGACTGACTGAGTCACTGTGTGTATCGCTTTTTTCAGGCAGAGAACGGATATATTAAATAAACTGCACTGTGTGTCTGGTGGTCACTCACTATATAATATATTATGTACTCCTGGCTCCTGCTATAACCTATAACTGGCACTGCAGTAGTGCTCCCCAGTCTCCCCCACAATTATAAGCTGTGTGAGCTGAGCAGTCAGACAGATATATATAATATTATATATAGATAATAGATGATGCAGCACACTGGCCTGAGCCTGAGCAGTGCACACAGATATGGTATGTGACTGAGTCACTGTGTGCTGTGTATCGCTTTTTTCAGGCAGAGAACGGATTATAAATAAAACTGGTGGTCACTATCAGCAAAACTCTGCACTGTACTGAGTACTCCTAATGCTCCCCAAAATTAGTAAATCAAGTGTCTCTCTAATCTATTCTAAACGGAGAGGACGCCAGCCACGTCCTCTCCCTATCAATCTCAATGCACGTGTGAAAATGGCGGCGACGCGCGGCTCCTTATATAGAATCCGAGTCTCGCGATAGAATCCGAGCCTCGCGAGAATCCGACAGCGTCATGATGACGTTCGGGCGCGCTCGGGTTAACCGAGCAAGGCGGGAAGATCCGAGTCGCTCGGACCCGTGAAAAAAAACATGAAGTTCTGGCGGGTTCGGATTCAGAGAAACCGAACCCGCTCATCTCTAGTTAATATATGGAGTGTAAGGCAAGGACTCACATGAGAGATTCTGATAAGTGTGACTTATTATAATGGTCTGTGTCCACTCTGGCTGGTGAGCTCTGTGTATGAATTATAAATATCTGATAACCAGTCTGATATAAATCCTGTGCCCAATACGCACATTACCCTTCTAACAGAGACTTGTAACTTAATAACTAAATATATATTATTAAAAAGGTTCATTTGGTGATTAAAACGGTGATAATCCATATCCCCGATATGACACATTTCTGTCACAGCGGGAAAAGAGATATTAGTCTGGAAATTGTTACGTTCCCCTCAGGACTCCTTTGAAAAGGTCAACAACAAGTCACAACAGTACAAATCCAATTACCACTGATTTATCTGGCATGGGACAACTTGGCTAATTGCTTCATAACAAAATGTGTGTCATGTCAGTAGCTGAGGCCGCCCTTGTCCCCACCCTTGTCCATCTCATTCCTCAGATCGGACTTGTCCTCAGGATTTACGAGTGTACAGTACTTATGAAAAGGCTGGAGTAGGCCTGTTTTCCCTTTGCCCAAAACATAAAAGGGTTTTTACTGCAGCTGGTATTTCTGTTGCCAGTGGGAACCCTGCCAACGGCTATTATCCTTCCGCCAGTGAAGACTCCTCCCCTCCGCCAACCTATTAAACAGTGAAAACCGCTCTGTGATAATCCCCTCAGGATGGTGACAGTGGATCAAAAGCATTCAAAAATAATTTTAGAATAATCATGTTTTAAAAGAAATTCAGTTCTGAAACATTATTTTAGATTTGTAAAATAAACTGAATATATTTTTGAACATTTTGTTTTACATTAGTGATTAGTTAGAGATATCTCTTTATTGCATGTTGGTCTGAGATTACTACCCACATGACCGTTAAGGCGCTCGTCTGGCCATGACTAAGGCGGGTTTAGGATCTACATGACACACACAAGTTGCTGGGCCATAACATGTATGGTGGCCAATCCCGGGATCGGCGGGATCTGGGGTTTTGGCCAAAAATTGGCTGTGATTCAATCCCGGGATTGGGGCTTCCAATCCCAGGGATTTCGGGATTAGGAAGCCCCTTTGTTTTTTCAATGCTGGGCAGCTTTGAGCATCCTCAGGAGGCTCAGACGCTGCCCGGCTCACCCTGCTCACCCCCCACCCCCACCCCCCCGCCCTTCTGACGTGCAGTCAGAAGTCACGCTGTGCAGGCAGCCACCCACCACTCGCCACTCGGACTTCAGCGCCTGCACCAGCCCGCACTTCAGCAGCAGGTGGACTCACCCTCCCTCCTAGGTAGATGAGTGTAAGTTATGTGGACTGGGCAAGCCGGGGCGGGGGAGCAGCCGGACATTGCAAAGGAACCAATCCCGGGTATCCCAGGAATCCCGGGATTGATCATTTTTCAATCCCGATTCCCGGGATTGAAAAATTGGCCCGGGATTGGCCACTCTAATAACATGCCCTTGCTCCAGGTGCAGTGGCACAGAGGCTTCCTGCTAAACTCCTTTCCTGGTAATTGGTGATTGCAAAAAGAGTTCTAAATATTCTGACATTACAGACCCATATTTACAATGGAATCAAGGGGTTTGCGTGGAGCGCACAGTGTGTGTAGCTTGTTTAAGGGGGCTGCTGGTATCTGAAGAGTTGTCCAGACTCTAAGGCTAGTGTTATTGTACAGGTTTTGGATACCTGCGCTCACCCTCCATTTGGAGTTTGTATGTGAGAAATGATGTATCTCTATGATCTGTAAATACGGGATCGGTATGAAATACCTCCAATCAAAATACCGACGTTCAAAATCCCGACACCAATTGACCGATGGTCAAAATCCCGACAAGGTCAAAATACCGACACGGACAAAATACCGACATTTAAAATACCGACAAGGTCAAAATACCGACATGTAAAATGCCGACAGGTCAAAATACCGACATGCATTTTTTGATGTTTTTTTGTGTGTATGTCGACATAAATCAACATGGACACCATATAAAGTGTACCGCGTCCCCTCGCATGGCTCGCTGCGCTCCCCATGCTTCGGGCACGGTGCCTCGCTGCGCTCGGCACACTATTATATTCCCCCTCCAGGTCCACTGGGATGGTAAAGTACGAACAAGTCGGTTTCAATGAAAAAAATCATGAAAAACTCATGTCGGTATTTTGACCTGTCGGCATTTTACATGTTGGTATTTTGACCTTGTCGGTATTTTAAATGTCGGTATTTTGTCCGTGTCTGTATTTTGACCTTGTCGGGATTTTGACCATCGGTCAATTGGTGTCGGGATTTTGAACGTCGGGATTTTGATTGGAGGTAAACTGACTGCATCCCGTAAATACCTTTATAAGTCACAATGCTTAGTATAACAGATGGTACAATAATTCATATATAATCGATGATATTGTGATTACACATAAATGCCCTTATTTGCAATAGTAACATGCATATTGTGTGAACATCCGATGTATAGGGAAAATAGACACAAGATGAAATAAAATATGGTATTGCCGTGTGATGAATATCCTAAAGAAAAGTCTTGTGAGCGGCCGTTGAGACCGCACAGGGCATAGTCTTGTGAGAAAAGGAGTATCAGGGCATAGAAATAAGCGGAGCGTTGCGGCAACGCAAATTCCGGTTGTCCAGTGCGGCTTCCGGTGGGACCCGGCAGCCTAGCAGCAGAGCCAGGAAGGCTTCCAGCTCTGTCTGCTGAGGAGCACCACCGGGGACGGATACAGCGGAAACAGCGCAAGCGGCCACATCATCACTCACCACAGAGTGAACAAAGAGAACTAAACATCACATCATGAGGGTAAGTTGCACCTGGCAGGCCGGGACGCCGGCCTCCCAGAACACGACCTCCACCTACGATCAATTATTGACAAAGAACCGCCTCTGGGCACACTGCTTAGACTCACACTGAGGGGAAAGGAAATCCCTGCAGATAAAGACTGACTCCTATATATCTGGAACAAAGATACTCCTTTTCTCACAAGACTTTTCTTTAGGATATTCATCACACGGCAATACCATATTTTATTTCATCTTGTGTCTATTTTCCCTATACATCGGATGTTCACACAATATGCATGTTACTATTGCAAATAAGGGCATTTATGTGTAATCACAATATCATCGATTATATATGAATTATTGTACCATCTGTTATACTAAGCATTGTGACTTATAAAGGTATTTACAGATCATAGAGATACATAATTTCTCACATACAAACTCCAAATAGAGGGTGAGCGCAGGTATCCAAAACCTGTACCATATTTACAATGATTTAACCGTTGCGTCATACAATTCTGCACATAGGGGGTCATTCCGAGTTGATCGCTCGCTAGCTACTTTTTGCAGCGCTGCGATGAGATAGTCGCCACCTATGGGGGAGTATATTTTAGCTTTGCAAGCCAGTGAATGCTTTTGCAGCCGAGCGGTACAAAAAAGTTTTGTGCAGTTTCTGAGTTGCCCACAACTTATTCAGCCGCTGCGATCACTTCAGCCTGTTCGTGTCCGGAATTGACGTCAGACACCCACCATGCAAACGCTTGGACACGCCTGCGTTTTTCCAAACACTCCCAGAAAACGGTCAGTTGCCACCCACAAACGCCTTCTTCCTGTCAATCTCCTTGCAATCAGCTGTGCGATTGCAAGGAGATAGCTTCTTCGTTAAATCTATCGCTCAGCAACGATCCGCTTTGTACCCGTATGACGCACCTGCGCATTGCGGTGCATACGCATGCACAGTTTTGCCGAATTTTGACCTGATCGCACCGCAACGAAAAAACCTAGCGTGCGATCAGGTCGGAATGACCCCCCATAAACCCATTGCAGTTAGAATTATCCTCATCCTGAAATCCCAATGCTTTGTTTTACAAGTAATAGGCAACAAAGTGCCTATTTTTTTGTTGTATGCAAACTACTTTACTATATTTTCAACATTACGTTTAATGACATTTGACAAATGCCAAATTAGTCCAGACCCTAATAGTGAGTGCTGCTCTGGAGAGAGGGATGGAGTAATTGTGTTATTGGATTTTGTATTAGCTGCTCTTTAAGGCAAGTAGCCAAGAAAAGTGAATTATAGATATTAAAAGCTTGCATTTACTAATGTAATATCACAGAATTTTAAAAGGCTCTCCGTAAACATTAGACTATTAGTGGAGTAGGTACAGCAGGCAGTGTTATGCTTTGTAATTGGCTGTTAAAGATCTTTTAAACAGATTTGGATTTATTTGAATGTGGTGTATAAAACGTCATTTACACATTTATCATTTCTTGCAAAATGGATCTGTGCCAGTTCCGCTTTCCCTGCAGAGCTAATGTCATTCAGTCTGATTGCAGTACGTTGTGAGTGTCCTTCTTGTATGATACAGTAGCTAGAGACTCTCCCTGCATCAATAAAGAACTGCCTCTAAAGCATACTGTAATGCGTTGTGTTCTAGAACAAGGTGACATTTTCTGCCTCACGTTTTCATGACTGTTGATACAAGGGGATGTAGTCAAGATCCCCGCGGGCAACATCCCGAAGGGCACAAGCGGCATCCAGACTGTCAAAATCCAGTTAAATCCCAATGGTGAGTATTAGAGACAGTAAGGGTTAATCAGTAGGAAGTGGATTGGTGTTAGGCTGCAAGAGGGAATGGTTAAGGTTAGGCACTAGGAGAAGGGATAGGTTTAGGCTGCAGGAGGGAATGGTTAAGGTTAGGCACTAGGAGAAGGGATAGGTTTAGGCTGCAGGAGGGAATGGTTAAGGTTAGGCACTAGGAGAAGGGATAGGATAAGGCTGCAGGAGGGAATGGTTAAGGTTAGGCACTAGGAGAAGGGATTGGTGTTAGGCTGCAGGAGGGAATGGTTAAGGTTAGGCACTAGGAGAAGGGATAGGTTTAGGCTGCAGGAGGGAATGGTTAAGGTTAGGCACTAGGAGAAGGGATAGGTTTAGGCTGCAGGAGGGAATGGTGAAGGTTAGGCACTAGGAGAAGGGATAGGTTTAGGCTGCAGGAGGGAATGGTTAAGGTTAGGCACTAGGAGAAGGGATAGGTTTAGGCTGCAGGAGGGAATGGTTAAGGTTAGGCACTAGGAGAAGGGATAGGGGATAGGTTTAGGCTGCAGGAGGGAATAGTTAAGGTTAGGCACTAGGAGAAGGGATAGGTTTAGGCTGCAGGAGGGAATGGTTAAAGTTAGGCACTAGGAGAAGGGATAGGTTTAGGCTGCAGGAGGGAATGGTTAAGGGTAGGCACTAGGAGAAGGGATAGGTTTAGGCTGCAGGAGGGAATGGTTAAGGTTAGGCACTAGGAGAAGGGATAGGTTTAGGCTGCAGGAGGGAATGGTTAAGGTTAGGCACTAGGAGAAAGGATAGGTTTAGGCTGCAGGAGGGAATGGTTAAGGTTAGGCACTAGGAGAAGGGATAGGTTTAGGCTGCAGGAGGGAATGGTTAAGGTTAGGCACTAGGAGAAGGGATAGGTTTAGGCTGCAGGAGGGAATGGTTAAGGTTAGGCACTAGGAGAAGGGATAGGTTTAGGCTGCAGGAGGGAATGGTTAAGGTTAGGCACTAGGAGAAGGGATAGGTTTAGGCTGCAGTAGGGAATGGTTAAGGTTATGCACTAGGAGAAGGGATAGGTTTAGGCTGCAGGAGGGAATGGTTAAGGTTAGGCACTAGGAGAAGGGATAGGTTTAGGCTGCAGGAGGGAATGGTTAAGGTTAGGCATTAGGAGAAGGGATAGGTTTAGGCTGCAGGAGGGAATGGTTAAGGTTAGGCACTAGGAGAAGGGATAGGTTTAGGCTGCAGGAGGGAATGGTTAAGGTTAGGCACTAGGAGAAGGGATAAGTTTAGGCTGCAGGAGGGAATGGTTAAGGTTAGGCACTAGGAGAAGGGATAGGTTTAGGCTGCAGGAGGGAATGGTTAAGGTTAGGCACTAGGAGAAGGGATAGGTTTAGGCTGCAGGAGGGAATGGTTAAGGTTAGGCACTAGGAGAAGGGATAGGTTTAGGCTGCAGGAGGGAATGGTTAAAGTTAGGCACTAGGAGAAAGGATAGGTTTAGGCTGCAGGAGGGAATGGTTAAGGTTAGGCACTAGGAGAAGGGATAGGTTTAGGCTGCAGGAGGGAATGGTTAAGTCTAGGCACTAGGAGAAGGGATAGGTTTAGGCTGCAGGAGGGAATGGTTAAGGTTAGGCACTAGGAGAAGGGATAGGTTTAGGCTGTAGGAGGGAATGGTTAAGGTTAGGCACTAGGAGAAGGGATAGGTTTAGGCTGCAGGAGGGAATGGTTAAGGTTAGGCACTAGGAGAAGGGATAGGTTTAGGCTGCAGGAGGGAATGGTGAAGGTTAGGCACTAGGAGAAGGGATAGGTTTAGGCTGCAGGAGGGAATGGTTAAGGTTAGGCACTAGGAGAAGGGATAGGTTTAGGCTGCAGGAGGGAATGGTTAAGGTTAGGCACTAGGAGAAGGGATAGGTTTAGGCTGCAGGAGGGAATGGTTAAGGTTAGGCACTAGGAGAAGGGATAGGTTTAGGCTGCAGGAGGGAATGGTTAAGGTTAGGCACTAGGAGAAAGGATAGGTTTAGGCTGCAGGAGGGAATGGTTAAGGTTAGGCACTAGGAGAAGGGATAGGTTTAGGCTGCAGGAGGGAATGGTTAAGGTTAGGCACTAGGAGAAGGGATAGGTTTAGGCTGCAGGAGGGAATGGTTAAGGTTAGGCACTAGGAGAAGGGATAGGTTTAGGCTGCAGGAGGGAATGGTTAAGGTTAGGCACTAGGAGAAAGGATAGGTTTAGGCTGCAGGAGGGAATGGTTAAGGTTAGGCACTAGGAGAAGGGATAGGTTTAGGCTGCAGGAGGGAATGGTTAAGGTTAGGCACTAGGAGAAGGGATAGGTTTAGGCTGCAGTAGGGAATGGTTAAGGTTATGCACTAGGAGAAGGGATAGGTTTAGGCTGCAGGAGGGAATGGTTAAGGTTAGGCACTAGGAGAAGGGATAGGTTTAGGCTGCAGGAGGGAATGGTTAAGGTTAGGCACTAGGAGAAGGGATAGGTTTAGGCTGCAGGAGGGAATGGTTAAGGTTAGGCACTAGGAGAAGGGATAGGTTTAGGCTGCAGGAGGGAATGGTTAAGGTTAGGCACTAGGAGAAGGGATAAGTTTAGGCTGCAGGAGGGAATGGTTAAGGTTAGGCACTAGGAGAAGGGATTGGTTTAGGCTGCAGGAGGGAATGGTTAAGGTTAGGCACTAGGAGAAGGGATAGGTTTAGGCTGCAGGAGGGAATGGTTAAGGTTAGGCACTAGGAGAAGGGATAGGTTTAGGCTGCAGGAGGGAATGGTTAAAGTTAGGCACTAGGAGAAAGGATAGGTTTAGGCTGCAGGAGGGAATGTTTAAGGTTAGGCACTAGGAGAAGGGATAGGTTTAGGCTGCAGGAGGGAATGGTTAAGTCTAGGCACTAGGAGAAGGGATAGGTTTAGGCTGCAGGAGGGAATGGTTAAGGTTAGGCACTAGGAGAAGGGATAGGTTTAGGCTGTAGGAGGGAATGGTTAAGGTTAGGCACTAGGAGAAGGGATAGGTTTAGGCTGCAGGAGGGAATGGTTAAGGTTAGGCACTAGGAGAAGGGATAGGTTTAGGCTGCAGGAGGGAATGGTTAAGGTTAGGCACTAGGAGAAGGGATAGGTTTAGGCTGCAGGAGGGAATGGTGAAGGTTAGGCACTAGGAGAAGGGATAGGTTTAGGCTGCAGGAGGGAATGGTTAAGGTTAGGCACTAGGAGAAGGGATAGGTTTAGGCTGCAGGAGGGAATGGTTAAGGTTAGGCACTAGGAGAAGGGATAGGGGATAGGTTTAGGCTGCAGGAGGGAATGGTTAAGGTTAGGCACTAGGAGAAGGGATAGGTTTAGGCTGCAGGAGGGAATGGTTAAAGTTAGGCACTAGGAGAAGGGATAGGTTTAGGCTGCAGGAGGGAATGGTTAAGGTTAGGCACTAGGAGAAGGGATAGGTTTAGGCTGCAGGAGGGAATGGTTAAGGTTAGGCACTAGGAGAAGGGATAGGTTTAGGCTGCAGGAGGGAATGGTTACGGTTAGGCACTAGGAGAAAGGATAGGTTTAGGCTGCAGGAGGGAATGGTTAAGGTTAGGCACTAGGAGAAGGGATAGGTTTAGGCTGCAGGAGGGAATGGTTAAGGTTAGGCACTAGGAGAAGGGATAGGTTTAGGCTGCAGGAGGGAATGGTTAAGGTTAGGCACTAGGAGAAGGGATAGGTTTAGGCTGCAGGAGGGAATGGTTAAGGTTAGGCACTAGGAGAAGGGATAGGTTTAGGCTGCAGGAGGGAATGGTTAAGGTTAGGCACTAGGAGAAGGGATATGTTTAGGCTGCAGGAGGGAATGGTTAAGGTTAGGCACTAGGAGAAGGGATAGGTTTAGGCTGCAGGAGGAAATGGTTAAGGTTAGGCACTAGGAGAAGGGATAGGTTTAGGCTGCAGGAGGGAATGGTTAAGATTAGGCACTAGGAGAAGGGTTAGGTTTAGGCTGCAGGAGGGAATGGTTAAGGTTAGGCACTAGGAGAAGGGACAGGTTTAGGCTGCAGGAGGGAATGGTTAAGGTTAGGCACTAGAAGAAGGGATAGGTTTAGGCTGCAGGAGGGAATGGTTAAGGTTAGGCACTAGGAGAAGGGATAGGTTTAGGCTGCAGGAGGGAATGGTTAAAGTTAGGCACTAGGAGAAAGGATAGGTTTAGGCTGCAGGAGGGAATGGTTAAGGTTAGGCACTAGGAGAAGGGATAGGTTTAGGCTGCAGGAGGGAATGGTTAAGGTTAGGCACTAGGAGAAGGGATAGGTTTAGGCTGCAGGAGGGAATGGTTAAGTCTAGGCACTAGGAGAAGGGATAGGTTTAGGCTGCAGGAGGGAATGGTTAAGGTTAGGCACTAGGAGAAGGGATAGATTTAGGCTGCAGGAGGGAATGGTTAAGGTTAGGCACTAGGAGAAGGGATAGGTTTAGGCTGCAGGAGGGAATGGTTAAGGTTAGGCACCAGGAGAAGGGATAGGTTTAGGCTGCAGGAGGGAATGGTGAAGGTTAGGCACTAGGAGAAGGGATAGGTTTAGGCTGCAGGAGGGAATGGTTAAGGTTAGGCACTAGGAGAAGGGATAGGTTTAGGCTGCAGGAGGGAATGGTTAAGGTTAGGCACTAGGAGAAGGGATAGGGGATAGGTTTAGGCTGCAGGAGGGAATGGTTAAGGTTAGGCACTAGGAGAAGGGATAGGTTTAGGCTGCAGGAGGGAATGGTTAAAGTTAGGCACTAGGAGAAGGGATAGGTTGAGGCTGCAGGAGGGAATGGTTAAGGTTAGGCACTAGGAGAAGGGATAGGTTTAGGCTGCAGGAGGGAATGGTTAAGGTTAGGCACTAGGAGAAGGGATAGGTTTAGGCTGCAGGAGGGAATGGTTAAGGTTAGGCACTAGGAGAAAGGATAGGTTTAGGCTGCAGGAGGGAATGGTGAAGGTTAGGCACTAGGAGAAGGGATAGGTTTAGGCTGCAGGAGGGAATGGTTAAGGTTAGGCACTAGGAGAAAGGATAAGTTTAGGCTGCAGGAGGGGATAGTTAAGGTTAGGCACCAGAAAGAGGGTTAGAGTTAGGCTGCAGGAGGGGATAGTTAAGGTTAGGCACCAGAAAGAGGGTTAGAGTTAGGCTGCAGGATGGGACGGTTAGGGTTAGGCACTAGGAGGAGGGTTAGGGTTAGGCTTCCGAAGGGAAAAATTAGGGATATGGCTGTGGAAGGGTGTGGGTCAGGGTTACAATATTCACCAAAATACGTTGGGATTTTGACAGTAGGGATGTTGCTGCTGGGATATCATACCCAACTTGATAAAAGGGTGTTGTCACACCCATGTTGTCATACCTGTTTTACAAGCAGCAATGGCCCTGATCGTACAACTACAACTCATTTCACTATTATGGGGGGGAGGGGTGCCCATAACAGGGCAAGGCTGCCCCGTATGCCAGGTCCCTCCACCCCTGCGCTAAAATGTGAACGTGTCGCTAAACAGCGAAGCACGCACATCTTTTGGGTAGCCCCCTGCCTTCACAGCAGTCACCGAGTCACCATGTTTTGGGTCACAGTGGTTGCATTTGACGTCATGCTGCCTCCGCTGCCCGCCCCACAAACTGTCCGGACACACCTCCGTTGTCCGGACAGTCTCCCCTCAATGCCGCATCAAGGCCCAGAGAATGCTGCAACGCCGCTGCATCACTGCCCCCCCACCAGCACTTAGACTAAGATCGCAGTTTAAATCCTCTCAGATATACGCAGTGGTGTGCGCAGAATAGCGATTTCCGCTCTTCAGCGATTGATGCTGAATGGGGCCCAATGTACCTAATGGGTATATTTAGTCATAATATTTTTACTAAAATAATGTGAAAAAAGGTGTTTACAAACCCTATTCACATTATTTAAGTTTCACTGAACTATGGGGGTCATTCCGACCCGTTCGCACGTAGCGGTTCTTCGCTGCGGTGCAAACGGGTCGGAAATGCACATGTGTGGCAGTCGCATTGCGCACACGCATCGTTGCCTGGCGAAGATAGTCGCCGGGCAAAGCCGCCGCCAACAACAAACGTGATCGCAGCGGCGATCGCAAGAAGATGGACAGGCGGGAGGCATGCCGGGGCGGATACTTACCGTTTCCAGCCATTTTCGTGGAGTGGTAAGAGAAACGCAGGCGTGTCCAGGAGAATGGAGGGCGGATGTCTGACATCACAGCCGGGACCTTCATCGCTGGATCCGTCGCACTGGGTAAGTAGCTGCAGGGCTGGTCTTGTTTTGAGTGAAACTTTTTTAGCATAGCAGGGCTGCACAAGTGAACGCAGCCCTGCTAAGCTAAAATACACTCCCCCATAGGCGGAGATTAGTTGATCGCACCAGCAGCAAAAAGTTGCTTGGTGCGATCAACTCGGAATGACCCCCTACATTAAAGGACTTTTGGAGCAGTTTTAGTGAAAAATTACTCCAAATCCTTTAATTCATATTTTTTTAGCAATCAGATCGCATTTCCCATTCTTGTAATGAGAGATAAGCGGTTTGGATTTTAGGAAATCCGAACCAGCCCAAACTTCCAGGATCCAAGTGAGTATATCTGAGCCGTGGTTCAGATTTTCCTGCCAGAGTTGGATTCCAAATTGAGGCAAACCGTTATCCTCCCGACGACGTATTCTTTCAGGTTTTGGATTCTATATAAGGGCCTCATGGCGGTGACTCTGCATCATTTCACTCTGTTCTCAGACACTCTGTTGTGTGCTGTGCTGTGTAATGCTGGTTCAAGTGGCTGTGCTGTGTCCAGACTCCATACCAGTGGCTGTGCTGTGTCCATACAAGTGGCTGTGCTGTGTCCAGACTCCATACCAGTGGCTGTGCTTTGTCCATACAAGTGGCTGTGCTGTATCCAGACTCCATACCAGTGGCTGTGCTGTGTCCATACCAGTGGCTGTGCTGTGTCCATACAAGTGGCTGTGCTGTGTCCAGACTCCATACAAGTGGATGTGCTGTGTACATAGAAGCGGCTGTGCTGTGTCCATCTAAAGTGGCTATGCTGTGCCCATTAAGTGGCTGTGCTGTGTCTAGTCCCCAGTCTAATTCTGTTAGACTGGACTAACTGTTCTGTTAGTGCTGGACTAACTCCGTAGGCCTTACCCCACCCTCTGTGTTCACATATAAGCACTACAGTGCGTTTTGTCAGTTGCAAAACAAAAAAAAGTTAAAAAAGTTAAAAGTGTAAAAAAAATCCCTGTGTGCGCTGTTCCCCAGTGCATTTGTTTACATACACATAAAAGCAGTCTGACTCCTCACAGTGGGAACTGAACTACGAGTAAAAAATGTTTACTGTTCTTTTGTTTGTACTGTTCTGGCGCACTGTACCGCTGTGCATTTCTTATTCATGTACATATAAAAGCCCTTTGAGTTGCCACAGTGGGAGTTGAGCTGCGAAGTGAAAAATAAATATATTGTACTATTGTTTGTACTGTTCTGGTGCACTGTACCCCTGTGCATTTATTATTCACGTACTTAATAAAGACCTTTGAATTGCCGCAGTGTGAGTTGAACTGCAAAGGTCTGGGAGGAGATCCCTCAGGAGACCATCCGCCACCTCATCAGGAGCATGCCCAGGCGTTGTAGGGAGGTCATACAGGCACGTGGAGGCCACACACACTACTGAGCCTCATTTTGACTTGTTTTAAGGACATTACATCAAAGTTGGATCAGCCTGTAGTGTGTTTTTCCACTTTAATTTTGAGTGTGACTCCAAATCCAGACCTCCATGGGTTAATAAATTTGATTTCCATTGATAATTTTTGTGTGATTTTGTTGTCAGCACATTCAACTATGTAAAGAACAAAGTATTTAATAAGAATATTTCATTCATTCAGATCTAGGATGTGTTATTTTAGTGTTCCCTTTATTTTTTTGAGCAGTGTATATACAGTCAGGGCTTAAAGTGGTCCAGGAGAGGTGGTGGAACTTACCCCTGCCACCCCCCCTCCCCCATCCCCATCCCGCCTCCCATTAGGCAGAGCCAGGGCCAGTGCTTGAGTATTCGGTGTCCCCCTGCAAACTATAAATTTGTGCATTACCTCCCATACTTGATAAAGAGACAATGGTCTCATAAGGAAGGGGTGCGATCACACATTAGTACCCCCAAATCAAATTACACCACACAGTAGTACAATTTTATTCCCATTACACCGCATGTAGTGCCCCTGATTCATATTACACCATATAGTAGTGTCCCGTATTCACGTTATGACACACAGCAGTGCCCCTTATTCACATTACATCAGTCAGTAGTGCCCTTTATTCTCATTATGCTACACAGTGGTACCGCTTATACATGCTACGGAATTACTGTGCAAGACCATAGAGGAGGTGGAACCAGTACCACCCACAATTGCAAGTGGCGGAATTCAGTTCCACCTCGTTCCCCCCACACACACTTTAACCCCTGTATGTATATATATATATATATATATATATATATATAACAAACCCAGACTTGCCCTTATCTTGCGCTATTCAAACAGCAGCACCTCCAAAACGATCCTTCTTTTAGTGAGGATCCAAACCACGTATCACCACCAAATTCAGAGGGCGCTTAATTGCTTTCTAATAGACCAGCAATCAATACAGATAGTCAATGGGGTATATGCAATTGCGGTCGAATTCATGAAAATGTCGAAAAACGGGGCATTTTAGACAAAAAAAAACATGTCGACTTGGATTCGTCAATGCAATACAGTACTTTTCGTCAAAATACCTACCGTTTCAGATTCGACTTTTTGCAAATCGCCTTTTTCAAAATTCGACATTTCTGCAATGGTCAAAATGCGGCTTTTCGACAAAAGTATATTCAATTGAAGAATGTCGATTCGACAACAGTGCTTTTCGACAGCAATTTCGTCATTTTCAGTCCGCCTCACTTTGCTGGCGGGATCTAATAAAAAAATTTTTTAAAAATGTATATTTTTTTTGCTTTTTGGATTGCTAATAGCATATCTATTTATATTTGAAGGGATTATCTACTTGGTTTGTCTTTTTTTGACTCACAAGTATTATTTAATTGATTTTTTAAAAGAATATTTTTTTCTTCACTCTGCTGAGGGAAATGTACCCATGATTTCACAGTTTTACCCAGGATACACTTCTGCAAATCCACTCCAGTATTGAACCAGTTTACCCCACTCTACCATGGACGTCCTACTTGTGATGTGGACCTGAACCACCGCCATGTTAGTCACTCTTTCAGGTGAGATTTATTGGCCAAAAATCCATCTTGTCTGAGTAACCTGTGTATATGCGCAGTGTTGCTGGGACCTTTTGTTGTTTCCCAGGGTGGAGGAAACGCTCTCAAAAGCTCCTCATTCTCTTCCACAGGTTTTGCGGAGTATCCTTCCCAAGGTGCAGGAACCAGCGTGGATGAAGTGACAGGACAGTTCCCCTGCTGTACCTTGTGTTTGGATTAGAGATGAGCGGGTTCGGTTTCTCTGAATCCGAACCCGCCAGAACTTCATGTTTTTTTTCACGAGTCCGAGCGACTCGGATCTTCCCGCCTTGCTCGGTTAACCCGAGCGCGCCCGAACGTCATCATGACGCTGTCGGATTCTCGCGAGGCTCGGATTCTATCGCGAGACTCGGATTCTATATAAGGAGCCGCGCGTCGCCGCCATTTTCACACGTGCATTGAGATTGATAGGGAGAGGACGTGGCTGGCGTCCTCTCCGTTTAGACACTTGATTTACTAATTTTGGGGAGCATTAGGAGTACTCAGTAGTGTACAGTGCAGAGTTTTGCTGATAGTGACCAGTGACCACCACTTTTATTTATAATCCGTTCTCTGCCTGAAAAAAGCGATACACAGCACACAGTGACTCAGTCACATACATACCATATCTGTGTGCACTGCTCAGGCTCAGGCCAGTGTGCTGCATCATCTATATATATTATATATCTGTCTGACTGCTCAGCTCACACAGCTTATAATTGTGGGGGAGACTGGGGAGCACTACTGCAGTGCCAGTTATAGGTTATAGCAGGAGCCAGGAGTACATAATATTATATTAAAATTAAACAGTGCACACTTTTGCTGCAGGAGTGCCACTGCCAGTGTGACTAGTGACCAGTGACCTGACCACCAGTATATAATATTAGTAGTATACTATCTCTTTATCAACCAGTCTATATTAGCAGCAGACACAGTACAGTGCGGTAGTTTACGGCTGTGGCTACCTCTGTGTCGGCACTCGGCAGCCCGTCCATAATTGTATATACCAGTGACCTAACCGTGGTTTTTTTTTCTTTCTTTATACATACATACTAGTTACGAGTATACTATCTCTTTATCAACCAGTCTATATATTAGCAGCAGACACAGTACAGTGCGGTAGTTCACGGCTGTGGCTACCTCTGTGTCGGCACTCCGCAGCCCGTCCATAATTGTATATACCAGTGACCTAACCGTGGTTTTTTTTTCTTTCTTTATACATACATACTAGTTACGAGTATACTATCTCTTTATCAACCAGTCTATATATTAGCAGCAGACACAGTACAGTGCGGTAGTTCACGGCTGTGGCTACCTCTGTGTCGGCACTCGGCAGCCCGTCCATAATTGTATATACCAGTGACCTAACCGTGGTTTTTTTTTCTTTCTTTATACATACATACTAGTTACGAGTATACTATCTCTTTATCAACCAGTCTATATATTAGCAGCAGACACAGTACAGTGCGGTAGTTCACGGCTGTGGCTACCTCTGTGTCGGCACTCGGCAGCCCGTCCATAATTGTATATACCACCTAACCGTGGGTTTTTTTTTCTTTCTTTATACATACATACTAGTTACGAGTATACTATCTCTTTATCAACCAGTCTATATATTAGCAGCAGACACAGTACAGTGCGGTAGTTCACGGCTGTGGCTACCTCTGTGTCGGCACTCCGCAGCCCGTCCATAATTGTATATACCAGTGACCTAACCGTGGTTTTTTTTTCTTTCTTTATACATACATACTAGTTACGAGTATACTATCTCTTTATCAACCAGTCTATATATTAGCAGCAGACACAGTACAGTGCGGTAGTTCACGGCTGTGGCTACCTCTGTGTCGGCACTCGGCAGCCCGTCCATAATTGTATATACCAGTGACCTAACCGTGGTTTTTTTTTCTTTCTTTATACATACATACTAGTTACGAGTATACTATCTCTTTATCAACCAGTCTATATATTAGCAGCAGACACAGTACAGTGCGGTAGTTCACGGCTGTGGCTACCTCTGTGTCGGCACTCCGCAGCCCGTCCATAATTGTATATACCAGTGACCTAACCGTGGTTTTTTTTTCTTTCTTTATACATACATACTAGTTACGAGTATACTATCTCTTTATCAACCAGTCTATATATTAGCAGCAGACACAGTACAGTGCGGTAGTTCACGGCTGTGGCTACCTCTGTGTCGGCACTCGGCAGCCCGTCCATAATTGTATATACCAGTGACCTAACCGTGGTTTTTTTTTCTTTCTTTATACATACATACTAGTTACGAGTATACTATCTCTTTATCAACCAGTCTATATATTAGCAGCAGACACAGTACAGTGCGGTAGTTCACGGCTGTGGCTACCTCTGTGTCGGCACTCGGCAGCCCGTCCATAATTGTATATACCAGTGACCTAACCGTGGTTTTTTTTTCTTTCTTTATACATACATACTAGTTACGAGTATACTATCTCTTTATCAACCAGTCTATATATTAGCAGCAGACACAGTACAGTGCGGTAGTTCACGGCTGTGGCTACCTCTGTGTCGGCACTCGGCAGCCCGTCCATAATTGTATATACCACCTAACCGTGGTTTTTTTTTCTTTCTTTATACATACATACTAGTTACGAGTATACTATCTCTTTTTCTTTGCGTCATATGCTGTTTGGGGAGGGTTTTTTGGAAGGGACATCCTACGTGACACTGCAGTGCCACTCCTAAATGGGCCCGGTGTTTGTGTCGGCCACTACGGTCGCTAATCTTACTCACACAGCTACCTCATTGCGCCTCTTTTTTTCTTTGCGTCATGTGCTGTTTGGGGAGGGTTTTTTGGAAGGGACATCCTACGTGACACTGCAGTGCCACTCCTAGATGGGCCTGGTGTTTGTGTCGGCCACTAGGGTCGCTAATCTTACTCACACAGCTACCTCATTGCGCCTCTTTTTTTCTTTGCGTCATGTGCTGTTTGGGGAGGGTTTTTTGGAAGGGACATCCTGCGTGACACTGCAGTGCCACTCCTAGATGGGCCCGGTGTTTGTGTCGGCCACTAGGGTCGCTTATCTTACTCACACAGCGACCTCGGTGCAAATTTTAGGACTAAAAATAATATTGTGAGGTGTGAGGTATTCAGAATAGACTGAAAATGAGTGTAAATTATGGTTTTTGAGGTTAATAATACTTTGGGATCAAAATGACCCCCAAATTCTATGATTTAAGCTGTTTTTTAGTGTTTTTGGAAAAAAACACCCGAATCCAAAACACACCCGAATCCGACAAAAATAATTCGGTGAGGTTTTGCCAAAACGCGTTCGAACCCAAAACACGGCCGCGGAACCGAACCCAAAACCAAAACACAAAACCCGAAAAATTTCAGGCGCTCATCTCTAGTTTGGATGACACAAATACCTGGAACCTCATACTATTCTCTTCCACAGGTCTTGCGGAGTATCCAGTACCAGATTAAGGACCACATGGGCCTGGAGCTGAAATTTCTGAAGGGCCTTCTGTGTACCGTAGCAGAGGGTTGACCAGCAACAGTGGGGTTGTGACTAGGGGTAGAGCCCCTTATACACAATACGCCATGTAGAGCCCCTTTTATTCACGTTATGCCAGGTAGAACCCATTTCTTTTATTCACGTTATGCTAGGTGGAGCCCCTTTTATACACGTGTCGCCAGGTAGAGCCTGTTATACAAACTGCACCAGGTAGCGCCTTATACACATAGCAACAGGTAGCCCATTATACAAATTGCGCTAGCTAGCCGTCACTCACCATTCGGCGCCTGTGGTCCCCCGGCTCTATGTTCTTGTCATACTCCCGCGGTGGGGTGCAGGCAGCGTGAAGTGGCCAGGATGGCGTGCGGCCGGCCGGAGCAGGAAGCGGTGAGGGGCACTGTGGTGCAGGCAGCAGACGGGTGCTGATGGCACTGGCAGGGGCCTCAGGCCACAGTGACCCGGGTGCCCGTCCTGCTAGCCCGCACCTAAAACCGCCACTGGCAGGATCCCCTGAGCTGGACGAGCAGCGACCCTCCCAACACTCCAACGCTGCCCCTCCCAGTGCACATAGTGCAGCCGAATGCACATGGACTGAGCGTGCATAGACGTGCAGATCACGTCTATAGACGTCAATGTGAGCAACCCAGAGTCGCTGCATGCAACCAACCCCACCAACATGCCCATATCACCACACACTCCCTACACACGCCCAATCTGTTTACCCAGTCCCTACACACACACACACACACACAGACACACACACACACACAAAGCCTGTTCCCCAGTCCCTACACACACACACAAAGCCTGTACCCCAGTCCCTACACACACACACACACACACACACACACACACGAAGCCTGTTCCCCAGTCCCTACACACACACACAAAGCCTGTTCCCCAGTCCCTACACACACACACACACACACACACACACACACACACACACACACACACACACACACACACACACCCTGTTCCCCAGTTCCTACATACACACACAAAGCCTGTTCCCTAGTACACCCCCCCCCCTGTTCCCCAGTCCCTACACATACAAATACATACACACAAAAAGCCTGTTTCTCCCAGCTCTCCCCCCCTACCACACAGCATTTCCCCTCCAGTGTCACCATACACACACACTGAGCCACCCTGTTCACCCCATTCCCTACACACACCTCCTGCCTGGAAGGGCCAACACATATACCCTGTTCCCCACAGCCCTCTCACTTTCCCCCGTTTTCCCCAGTCACTGAGCTATGCCGACAGAGCAGGAGCAGACAGACCAACCAGGAAAAGTTGGGGGCGTGGCCTAATCACTGACCCGTGACCACGCCCTCTTGGGGGGTGGAGGGGGGGAAACCCTACCATTTAGCAAGCACCACTAGCCGGGACGGCAGAGGGGTCACAGGACTGTCACCTTGCGACCTGGCAGGCAAGTACAGCGCTGGCTGCTGCTGTTGTACCCAGTGGAGGGGAGGCGCGGCGCCTGTGTGAGATCATGGCGCAGGGGAGAAGCAGAGAAATCTTTCGGCGCAGGGAGGACTTCTGAGGCTGTCTAGTGCTGCTGATGTGCTGTAATAGGAAAAACATTTTTTCCTGTTACCAACAGCAGGGGATCCTGTGGGCCTATTTTGATGGGGGGGCCTGGAGCTGCAGCTCCATCCGCCCCATTGTTAATCCGGCCCTGGGAGTATCCCTCCCAAGTTGCGTGGATGTGAAGGGACACGACTGTTCCCCTGATGTACCAGGCGACCTACTTGTGATGTGGACCTGGACCTCCGCCATGTAGCAGACTACCCCCCTCAGGTGAGATGTATTGCCCAAAACCCCCTCCTGTCCAAGTCACCCCGGCGTGTCCCAAGTGCAGCCCTCCGGCATTTGCAAAACTGCACATCCAATCATGCCCTGACAGCAATGCTTACGCTGCGTCAGGGCATGCTTGGATGTGTAGTTTCTCAAGTGCCGGAGGGTTGCATTTGGGGCCGCTGTAACCTGCTTGTGTCAAAGTGTTGCTTGTACCTTTTCCATAGAAGGGTGACACTATTACCAATACCTGGATCCTCATACTATTCTCTTCCACAGGTCTTGCGGAGTATCCTTCCCAAGTTGCGTGGATGTGAAGGGACACGACTGTTCCCCTGATGTACCATGGGCGACCTAACACAATACCACTGCATCTCATATATTACATTTTATTTACTAATAATTTAGAGAAAAACACAAAACTTCTCATTTTAAAAATGTATTAAAGAAATATAAATAATTGTATTTTATTTTGGAATAAAAAATAAAATTTAATAAAATAAAAAAAGTAGTGTTTGTTCTTCTTTACATTCTTTTCTTGTGTAGATATCTGTGAAAAAAGAACCATTAAAGTAAAGACACTAATGATGTCATGTTCATTCATTTCCAAAGAACATTTGTGGAACCACACAGCCCAGCATGACCCATTGCTGGGCTGTGTGGTTCCACAAGGGCAGGTGGTCCAAAGTGGAATAGTGGTGTCAGTGGTCAGCACTTTGACACGCCTGCCCTTGTGGAACCACACAGCCCAGCATGACCCATTGCTGGGCTGTGTGGTTCCACAAGGGCAGGCGGTCCAAAGTGGAATAGTGGTGACAGTGGTCAGCACTTTGACACGCCTGCCCTTGTGGAACCACACAGCCCAGCATGACCCATTGCTGGGCTGTGTGGTTCCACAAGGGCAGGCGGTCCAAAGTGGAATAGTGGTGTCAGTGGTCAGCACTTTGACACGCCTGCCCTTGTGGAACCACACAGCCCAGCATGACCCATTGCTGGGCTGTGTGGTTCCACAAGGGCAGGCGGTCCAAAGTGGAATAGTGGTGTCAGTGGTCAGCACTTTGACACGCCTGCCCTTGTGGAACCACACAGCCCAGCATGACCCATTGCTGGGCTGTGTGGTTCCACAAGGGCAGGTGGTCCAAAGTGGAATAGTGGTGTCAGTGGTCAGCACTTTGACACGCCTGCCCTTGTGGAACCACACAGCCCAGCATGACTCATTGCTGGGCTGTGTGGTTCCACAAGGGCAGGCGGTCCAAAGTGGAATAGTGGTGTCAGTGGTCAGCACTTTGACACGCCTGCCCTTGTGGAACCACACAGCCCAGCATGACCCATTGCTGGGCTGTGTGTTTCCACAAGGGCAGGCGGTCCAAAGTGGAATAGTGGTGTCAGTGGTCAGCACTTTGACACGCCTGCCCTTGTGGAACCAAACAACCCAGCATGACCCATTGCTGGGCTGTGTGGTTCCACAAGGGCAGGCGGTCCAAAGTGGAATAGTGGTGTCAGTGGTCAGCACTTTGGCACGCCTGCCATTGTGGAACCACACAGCCCAGCATGACCCATTGCTGGGCTGTGTGGTTCCACAAAGGCAGGCGGTCCAAAGTTTCTTGAATATATACATTGAAACATGGCTTTACTCACCTTGGTACACACAACACGAACTACGCCGTCCACTTCAATTTTCCACCCAATCCTATGAATAAGCCAAAAATAAACACTAGTGAATAGTAAATTCACACAACAGTGAAAGCCTATTGTACACCAATACAAAAAGGAGTTTTTTTGTAAAAAAAAAAAAAAAGTGGTATCAGAATAGCTCTTTGGCCCATCATACATGTAGCCACAAGGAGCTTTCATCCGTTACCACACGTGCCCGCATACATGCCCGCGCATGTATGCCTAGACATAAAGCTCCTTGGTAGTACCCGGTCACGGGTGGGGGAGCCCAACACAAATATAAAACAATAGTAAGAAAAAAAAAAACTAATGGGAGGGGGAGAAAGGGATAGATGAAAAACATAAGAGTAAATAAAACAATACGACCGGGCTTATGGTGGTTGTCCCTCCGGATCCTCTTCTTCCTCCTGATGGGGCGTCGATGCCCCGGGCGGCTGGGGAGTGTGTTGACTTGGCCTCGGTGCCCGTGCGGGTGTAGATGTTGCGGCCGGTGTTGGTGGTGGAATCATCTGGTGGGTGGGGTACATCCCTGTATATCCTTGGTACAGCTGTGACCGTCTATACCTGGATGGTGGTGGAGGAAGGGAAGGAGGCGTCCATGTGGCTTGTGATGGCGGAAGTGGTGGATCACCAGCGTGTTGATGAGCTGGCTCTGGGAGCTTATCGTACATCATCTGCAGTGTGGTTGCGATGATCTGGTGGCTGGCTGCCGAATATCGTTGGCTCTCCGACATGTTGTCAACGCTGTGTGCCAGGCATGATGTGTTCTCCACCAGCCGGTTGATGGATGTGGCCAGAATGTGAAGGATGTCCATAGTCTCCCTGTGATCTTCTCGTCTGGTCTTTTGCATTTCGGCCGTGCTGTCGCCATGAGCCTTTTGCATTTCAACCAGACCGTTTGCCATCTGCTCCATTATCTTCTCAATGGCGTCCAGTCTGGTTCCAACGACATTCGTGTAAGTATCCTGGCGGGAAGTAATCTCGGATGCCATGGTGTGTACCCTCTGAACATTTGAGGGATCCTGCCCTTCCTGTACGTCTGCCACCAATTGCATTTGTGCAGCTGAAAAGAAAATTAGAGATTAGTATACACATTCATACATTTGTTTGAAGGCTCACAATTCGATATTTACTCACACAGGGATGTAGAAACAGCAGGCTGCTGCACTTCCACCTCGTCGTCCTCTGACGAATCCTGTAGGAGATCCGGCCTGTAGAAGGAACCAATCCCCGACGCAACTCCACTGCTGGTCCGTGGCACCTCTGTTTGCAATAGAAAAAAAAATTAAAGTTAATAAACTATACAAAAATGGTGCACCCCCTCTCATCCCCCCCAAAAAAAGTAAATACAAACCTTCTCCATCCGGAGGTGCCGCTGCTACAGGAGCTTCGCTTGTTCTCAATTCTGGAGACTTTTCAAGGGTCCGGCTGGATACTTCTGCACGGCTGTCTTCAAACCCCAAAAAAGTCTCATCCGTTAACCCTGTAGACTCAAACAGTTCGGGTGATGGGTCCACAAGGGTAGTGTCTTATTGAGGCTCTTCGGTCACAGTCCCAGAGCTCCTGGAGAGATGACGAGCTGGTGGTGGCCTGCGCGCAGGAGATGTAGTTTGGCGCCCAGCTGGTGGTGTGGTTGCCGACGGTGTCTGGCGCACAGGTGACGTTCCGCGCACTGATATCTGGCGCGCAGGTGATGGTCTGCGCGCTGACGATGTCTGGCACAGGTGACTTTCTGCGCGCTGATGACGTCTGGCGCGCAGGTGACTTTCTGCGCGCTGACAATGTGTGGCGCGCAGGTGATGATCTGATCGCTGCCGATGCTTGCTGTGCAGGTGATGGTCCGCGCGCTGCAAGCATATAAAAGATTTAGTACAGCTCATCTGAATGTATTCTTACCATCAGGCCTCCTTTTGGACTGCTTATCTCCCGCCGTCTTCCGTCTTCTGGGCGGTTCTTCCTCCTCGGGAAAGCCAGCAGGACGGCTGGAGTCCACACCTCCGCGAACTCCTTGGACCATGACAGGGTTCATGCGCCTTTTAATAACGTCCTCCCAGGGTAGCCACTTCAGATTGAGAGCCGGACCACCTCCCGTAGCTGTCTCATGTAGGCGCTGAATCCCCATCTTCTTCTTGGTCTGTCTGCGGCAATCACTGTACCGCTTCATGCAGTTTCTGGTGCTCCGGCGGTTTCCAGATACTGCAGTGACTTGTCTCGCGATGGCATCCCAGATGTTTCGCTTGGTCTTAGCTGCTGTGGTCTGTGCCCTTAGTCCATACAGAACGTCGTAGGACCTGTCGACGCCATCCACTAGGGCACAGTTTTCTGCCTCAGTGTATCTGGGTCCACGCGGCTTCTTCGGTCCTGCATCTTCACCAGAGGCTTCCTCCTCCGACTGCTCCTCTGGCTGGCTTCTTGCCTTTAGGGATTAAAAAAAAAAACATGCATTTAATAAGATCGGTATGTACCTGTGAGTGTCAGTATCCCTGGCAGTGCGCAAAGATACCTGTAGGTGTGCATGGCAGTGCGCAAACTAGGGTGTGTCAAGTTGGATGCTATTGTGTCTGCAGATGTTGTGAGTATTTACCTTTCTAGGCTTTTTCTTTTTCTTTGGTCGGTCGTATCCTCCTCCTGGGTTGGCTCCCACTCCTCGTTGCTATGCAGGGAAAGTTCTTCTGAGGGGTGGGGGGAAGGGGGGGATCGGGCCCGCTTGTCCCTGGACATCTCTGTTGTAAAAAGAAAAAATATATATTTTTACAAATTTAACACACATTACAAAATTACATGCAACCACACGTCATGCTGCTGGGACCCCAGTTCTCAAGCAGGACCAAACACACATAAAAAAAAAAACAGCCAAATAAGCCAAAACCCCCGTACAAGCATCCCGGCCTGCACATGCTGGTGGTCAACCAGTGCTAACACAAACTGGCTGACACAAACAAAATGGCTGACAAACACAGTCACCCCAAACAAGTCAAAAAGCATCCCTGCACATGCTGGAGGTCAACCAGTGCTAAAATAGGAGCAAAAAAACATGTTTGGCAAACAAACGACATGACATGTCGACTGCATGGCTGACACAAACACGCTCAAAGTCACCCCAAACAAGCCAAAAAGCATCCCTGCACATGCTGGAGGTCAACCAGTGCTAAAATAGGAGCAAAAAAACATGTTTGGCAAGCAAACGACATGACATGTCAACCGCATGGCTGACACAAACACGCTCAAAGTCACCCCAAACAAGCCAAAAAGCATCCCTGCACATGCTGGAGGTACACCAGTGCTAAAATATGAGCAAAAAAACATGTTTGGCAAACAAACGACATGACATGTCGACCGCATGGCTGACACAAACACGCTCAAAGTCACCCCAAACAAGCCAAAAAGCATCCCTGCACATGCTGGAGGTACACCAGTGCTAAAATAGGAGCAAACAAACCTGTTTTGGCAAACAAACAACATCACATGTCGACCGCATGGATACCGACACGCTCTAAAATCACCCCAAACAATCCAAAAAGCATCCCTGCACATGCTGGAGGTACACCAATGCAAAAGCATGACCCAAAAAGTCATTTTATGGAAAAAAAAACATGAAAAACTACCCCAAAACACAAAACTCCCCCCAAAAAATGCAGCAATACAAAAGGGAGTTATATACACATACCTGCACACATATACATACCCCAAACACCCCAAAGCAACGCCACATGTACACCTCATGGCAACCCCCACTACACAAACACATACATGCAACACCAGACCCACATGTGGTACTTACCTAAAAATGTAGAAATCGCTCCAAAAATGACTCTCCTCCGGGGTAACAGGTATCCTCCTGTCTGTCCTGGATTAAAGCCTGCTGGGTGTCCAAACGATACCACAGCAAACAACAACCAATTTGCTAGCTCTGCACCTCCACACACCTCTCTGCAGGTTCACAAAATGGCTGCTGAACACGCAGCAAACAAGCCCTAATAAAGGGCTCAAAACGGCGGGAAGTCGAATTCAGGACGCCCACTACTCGACGATTGGTCCGTTATTCGACAAGGGGAGTGTCGAATGCGTTTTGTATTGAATATGTTGAATTCATGGTCCCGGCGGGAGGGCTGCCGCTGTCGAGTACAGTCGAATTTTAAAACGGACGTAAAAAAGGCGCAATTAGTCCGGAATTGCATATACCCCTATATGTCTCAGTAGAATTTTTTTTTAGAAACTATGCTCAGTTCAACATTGATAGATCAGCAAACCCTTTTTCACATGCATATAATATTGAAGATAATTATATGTCAGCAGATAGTAACAGTGGGGTATTGTTTCAAAACACTGACGCGTTTCGTCCTAAAAGGACTTATTCAGGGGGGTAATCTGTACAGTTAAAATTAAATGAAATGGTCTCATTCATGTTGTGAACGGGTCCATTCGCAATTGAATATCCCACAATGGAGTACTCCACTTTAGGTGAACATCTAACATTCATTAATGTGTTTACACTCTTGTGTAGTGATGTGTCTGACTCCCAAAGTGTGAATGTTCACACTTTGGGAGTCAGACACATCACTACACAGGAGTGTAAACATCCTCTGCAGTGACCACATGTCACCTTCCACAGTTTGTCCTGCTGTCTCCCTGCATCCTCGAGTTCCCGCCAACAGTCCAGCATAGTCGCCATGATGGAATGGATAAGCTGGTCCAGTCTCCTCCACTCAGTGCGCTCAATGACAACACCTGACTCCAATAGCCAGTTGAGTTTTAGCAGCTGTGTAAGAGTTCTTCCTCTGCATTGGCTCACAGGTCTCTTGTGCTGTGAAAAATAGACTAGAATTATGCCCTTGGTGCCAAAAGACCATGGCCCTCATTCCGAGTTGTTCGCTCGGTAAATTTCATCGCATCGCAGCGTTTTTCTGCTTAGTACGCATGCGCAATGTTCGCACTGCGACTGCGCCAAGTAAATTTGCTATGAAGATAGTATTTTTACTCACGGCTTTTTCTTCGCTCCGGCGAACGTAATGTGATTGACAAGAAATGGGTGTTACTGGGCGGAAACACGGCGTTTTATGGGCGTGTGGATGAAAACGCTACCGTTTCCGGAAAAAACGCAGGAGTGGCTGGAGAAACGGGGGAGTGTCTGGGCGAACGCTGGGTGTGTTTGTGACGTCAAACCAGGAACGACAAGCACTGAACTGATCGCAGATGCCGAGTAAGTCTGAAGCTACTCTGAAACTGCTAAGTAGTTTGTAATCGCAATATTGCGAATACATCGTTCGCAATTTTAAGAAGCTAAGATTCACTCCCAGTAGGCGGCGGCTTAGCGTGTGTAACTCTGCTAAAATCGCCTTGCGAGCGATCAACTCGGAATGAGGGCCTATGTCCCACCATGGATTTCAAGAAAAAAAATGTTCTTATGACTCTTTAAGTATGAAGAATCATACAGAAAATTCATCACCATTGTGCTTTAATCTGCAAATCCATGAAAATATTATAAAAAAATGTTTTAGCAAAAATCATGTTAATAAGACAAATGTGCGCCGGGATCTTTTTTCCTTACTTTTTTCTTCAAGCTGCTAAAAATGGTTAACACATTTCTAATGATCACTTTAGTACAGTACCTTGGTAACCACAGTCACATGTTGCAAAATGTACTGTAGTGAGCAGAGAGACTTATGGGCCCTACACACTTGGCGATATTCTGAAAGATATGAACGATCTCGCTCATAAATGAACGAGAACTCGTTCATATCTTTCAGTGTGGAGACTTAAGCGATGAACGATGCGCGTCCCCGCGCTCGTTCATCGCTGGTCTCCCGTCGGCTGTGCATGCAGGCCAATATGGACGATCTCGTCCATATTTGCCTGCACTTCAATGCAGCCGCGTGACGGGGGGAGTGAAGAAACTTCACTCCCCCCGTCACTGCCCCCCCGTCGCCGGGTCGCTCGTCGGCCGTATCGGCCGTCGGGCACCTCGGCGGCGCATCGCCAAGTGAGTAGGGCCCTTTACAATAGAGGAAGACTTAACAATGAGTGATTTTCTTGATATTAATTGTTATGAATCTTAAATGGTGCTCCAGCCAATCAGCTCCTAACTGTCATGTGTTTGAAGTACTCCTGGAGAAGTGAGCCTCCACTGTGAAGATAGTGTGTAAGAGTGCTCACCACAAACACCTCCCGTCCCTCCTCCACGGGACACTGCAGTCTGCAAGTAGGACATCGGGACGACTGTACCCCCCTAACTGTCCCAAAGTAGGACAGTTTAGGGGGTATGCCAAAAAGTTAAGCTTTTTTAATAGTTGGGCCTCATTAACTAATGACATTAGCCAGTGTAGCCTTTGAATCATACTTGCCTACCTGACCCTCTCCATGAGGGAGAAAATGCTCTGTTCCTGGACTTTCCTGGTAATGTATGATTGCCATCACCTGTGGTGAGCTAATTAATTGATAAGAAAGGTGTTTCACCACAGGTGATGCCAATCATACATTACCAGGAAGGTCCAGGAACAGAGCATTTTCTCCCTCATGGAGAGGGTCAGGTAGGCAAGTATGCTTTGAATCTCTCTCTGGTACATTCACATGAGTGGCCTGATAGTCATACACATGCATTAAGGAGCCAGGTCCAAACGCTATAACTTTAGTTTTTACCCTTCGCCAGGTAACTCAGAACTTCTGTCTCAGCGTAAGCCCTACAGTGTCGGACTGGGGCATGAAGGGCCCACCGGGGGGATTCTGTTGTAGGGGCCCATGCTTAAGGGTGTGGCTAGGTTCCAGTGGGGGTGTGGCCAGCCACCACAGAGGTTTGGCTAACCATTACAGAGTACATGTTCTGTGCCCCTTTATAAATATATAATAAACAATATTCTTGTGAAGTATAATGTAACATATGTATAATGCATAACTCAAGTGCACCCGGATAAAGTCTGGAACCTGATCCCCAGAGAAGAAGGAGGGGCCACAGGGAGTGGGGCCCACCGGTGGTCTCTCCTGTTTCCCTGTGGGCCAGTCCGACCCTGAAGCCCTATAAAAAAAAAGTTGTGGAACGAGCATTACAAATCGTTGAGAGATGTGGCTATAAGTAATGCTAATTTTCAGGACAGTAACGCAATTATTAATATATATACTCCCTGCTCTTAAAAATCCATCTACAGTATATGATATTTTTGCTTTATCTGAACTAAAATGCAGCACAAAGAAGAGAATTGCACAGCCCGCTGTAACGGTGCAGCACAACTGCCGATAGGTAAAAATAGGACAATAATTAAGTCATTAGAAATTTGACTGTAATCCTAAAGATGTAAAGTAAACTACAAGGGAAGAACAAATCCCACTTAACAAGGAGCTGGCCAGCATCCCAGTGAATAAAGAGCATCAGATGCACCCCACGTGGGATACTTAGCTTGTGTTTACTTTGTAAAAATAGCTTACACGTACAGAAGTGGTGCAGGACCTTGTGTAATGTTTCTTCATTCCCCAGCCAAATGCAACTTATTGGATTGCACTTGGCTGCTGTGTCTCTCTCATTTAAAGCAGCAGGTGTAGTCCTTGTGCAATTCTCTAGAAAATAATAATAGTGCTGCAGGAAGTGCTAATTACCCAGCTAAACGTTTTTACTTAGTACTGAAAGCGGAGTCTGTGTCGCGATTTTAGATTGTCAGCTTTTGCATAATGGAGAACTCAACATATATCAGATTTTAACAACTACGTTCCCAATTTAGACTGCATACCCAAATCGATAAGATTATTCCCTGCCTAATAATACAGGAGTCAGTCTCCTGCCTAAAATACGGGATTTATGTATACTGTTTAAACCTATCAGCTTAGAAAGCCAGGCATTACTCATGGAAATATTTTTAGGGTAAAAAATTAGTAGAAGAGGTTTAGGGAAACGGCCAGTCCCCAAACACCAGGCCCCCTGGAACCCCAAAATTCCTATTCTGCTGAGGCAGTGACAGAGGTTAGTTGCAGTATGTCTAACTTCTTACCATACCTGTAAGTGCTGTAATAAATCTATAAGGCAGCAGAAAACTTTGAAATATTGAGTCTGGTTCAGAGGTGGATGCTATTTTGATTACTTTCGCAGTTGTCCAATGGCTGTGCATCTACATATGCAGATCTGGGAGATGCAATGTCACTCTCACTGCCCCAAAAACAAGTAGAATGATTGACATGCTGCCGGTGTTGGGGGAGGGGGCTCAGCAATGGGGAGCATTCCAGAAAACTCTCATTTTATGGGCTTGCCAAAGCCAGTGGCTGTGTCCTCAGATGCAGCTTCACTGGCCCCTGCAGTATGATTTGGCTAGACATTCTGAGTAGCTTAAGGGTTACTCAGATTTCCGAACACAGCAGCAGATCAGAGAATCCAGCAGCAGGCATCTTCTTACTTAAAAAGATGCAGTGGCACTGCATTAGCATCCGCCTCTGAATCAGCCCCATTATCATAGGCGTGCGCACCGGGGGGGGGGGGGGGGGGGGTCCTGGTGCGCACAGGCACCCCTTTATGTCCAGCACCTCACGCACACATGCGCACACGCCTGTTGCTACTGCCACCGATTCCCGTCTCAGTCTGACACTGAACTTGCAGGGAGGAGAGCGCTGCGCACGTCTCTCCTGCCCCTCACTGTGTGTCCCCGTCTCCGGCAGTCATTTACAATGTCTCTCGGCTGTCAGCCAATTAGAGCTCACGGGCCGGCTTTTGATTGGCTGCCGGCACGTGAGCTTTGATTGGCTCACAAGCCGTCGCCATATTTCAACTGGCCGCTGGAGACAGCCAGGGACTCAGTGAAGTGAGGCACAGGAGAGATGCGCACTGTGCTCTCCTTCCCTCAGCGCAGAGAAAGAAATTGGCGACACTGGCAACAGAGGAGGGTGAGCACAAATGGGGGCATATGTATATGCACCACTGGGGGCATTTATGTATCTGGCACCACTGGAGGCATATGTATCTGGCACCACTGGGGGCATTTATGTATCTGGCACCACTGGGGGCATTTATGTATCTGGCACCACTGGAGGCATTTATGTGTCTGGCACCACTGGAGGCATTTATGTATCTGGCACCGGTGGGGCATATGTATCTGGCACCGGTGGGGCATTTGTGTATCTGGCACCTCTGGGGGCATGTGTGTATCTGGCACTGCTGGGGGCAAGTGTGTATCTGGCACTGCTGGTGGCAAGTGTGTATCTGGCACTGCTGGGGGCAAGTGTGTATCTGGCACCGTGGGGGGCAAGTGTGTATCTGGCACCACGGGGGGCAAGTGTGTATCTGGCACCGAGGGGGGCAAGTGTGTATCTGGCACCGAGGGGGGTATTGAGTAAGGTGCACTGCTGGGGGCATATGTTTATATTGATTTGAGTGCCAATAGGCGGTGCTAGATACGCCCAATAGGTGGTGCTAGACAGGCCCAGTAGGTGGTGCCAAACACACCCCTCCGACGGTGCACCCCCTAATAAAATGTTCTGCGCACGCCTATGCCCATTATGCTGTATTATAAATTATGGGACACGTATATAGAAATGTGTTGATCATCTATGATGTGTGGCTATTACATAACAAAGTTACTGTAGGAAAATTTTGCATCAAGATCTTAACACGACAGAAGTTTGCGCTAAGATGGTTCCAAGGCTTCTCACTGCCGAGCAGAAAGAAAATCAAAAGCAAATACATACAGACATTTTTTAGATAAAGTTTTTACCTGTGATGACACATGGATCTTCCAGTACGATCCTGAGACAAAACGCCAGTCCATGCACTGGAAAACACCGATATCACCAAGAATGAAGAAAGCACGTCAAAGCAAATCCAAGTTCAAAGCCATGTTGTTTTCTATGACATCAATGGTGGTATTTTAGCAGACTGGGTACCAGAAGGCGCAACAGTGAATTAACATTACTCCAAAAATGTTCTAGCCCACACAGCTCTCTCTGTGAAGTAGTTTTTGGCCTTGAAACAGATTGCAGTGCTAGAACACCCTCCATACTCACCAGACCTAGCACCGTGTCACTTCTTTCTTTTCCCTATTTTCAAATCTGTACTAAAGGAAACCCGTTTTGCATCAGTTACTGAGGTAAGTAAGAAAATTACGGAGCTGTTGAGACAGCTGACAGATAATGAGCTACTGTACAATGCAATCTCGAATCAAATGAGAACCTTAGTAAATTTCCACCTTAGATTCCCATTTATCAAGAATTGCATATGTAATGCACTCTTGGTATGACAGTAGCGCCCAGAATCGCATCGTAGTATGCCATTTTAACGGCGGGATATATTAAAGAGTCCCCGCAGTGACAAGTGCTCCTAAAAGGCCCATCCCTGCGACTGTGTGCAAGTGTACCTAGAAGAATTGATGCTGTTTTGAAGGCAATGGGTGGTCACATCAAATATTGATTTGATCATTCACTTTGCATCTTGTTAATTTATAAACAAATAAACTATTAACACTTATTTTTTTGAAAGCATTCTTTAAGAACTTGATACTTACTTACAAAGCCACCTTGTAAGTATCAAGTTATTAAAGGAGTTACATTTAATAATAAGATAGATAGATAGATAGATAGATAGATAGATAGATAGATAGATAGATAGATAGATAGATAGATAGATAGATAACACCAGTAAAGGGTGGATACTAACAAAGTGGTCTTTGTAAGTATTAAAGCTCCCAAATTAATTACATTCTGTATATTTAATAACATTACATTTGTAATACTGATCTATTTGATTAGGCCATATGAACATTCAAGCCATTTAAATCTACCATCAAGCATCTTAAATAGAGAACTCAATAACAGATTATAAATAAAGAATTAACTGCAGTACCTACAGGAGAAGAATTCTCCTCAGGAGAAGAAATATCCCTTTATTTACCATCTACAATTTGATCTAAAAGTAAGTAACCAAAGGGTGATACAGTTGACCACATTATCAATCTGTGCGTGTCTAATGAATATATGGACATATGAGTTTATAGACATCAATTTAACTCTTTATTGGTCACCCCCACAGCATTGCGTGTTTTGTAAGTGTGGCCATTTAGCAACAATATCTATAAAGGGTTCATACAGGATGCATAATCTTATCCTTTATGCAACATGCTTTCTATGTAACCAGTATGTTTTAGCTCAGATCTTGTGTTTCAACTAGCCATATTATGATACCTTATATATGTATATATTTGTTGTGATTGACGAAACGCATTGGGTAACTATCGTTAATCTTAATTGGAGCGACTCAAATCTAATTGAATTCCCCAGAAAGGGGCTATTAACAAGTTGAAATACATGAAAAAGGATTTACCATGTTTATGATTTAATGTAAACATTGTTAAGTGAATTGATATAATTTTATGGGGTATATTCAATTAGTGTCGGATACTCTCCAACACTTCACTATTCAATTTGCAGGCATTTCCGAATCGGTATTGTCAAGAACGGGCCAATAACCTGTCGGAAACGCCCGCAAATTTGACAAAAAGCGTGGATCCGCGACTAACCCCTATGTAACATACATAGGAGTCTATTCAATTAGTGTCGGAATTTCTGACAAGTCGGAAAAACGGCACTAGAATTGAATAGGTCGAATCCAGATTTGAGCTAAAAAAGTCGAAAAATGCAGTTTTTCCGACTTGTTGGAAATTCCGACACTAATTGAATAGACCCCTATGTATGTTACATTTTATGTGTGATATGTTTTAATTAATTCTACTGTATATCATCTTTACCCGGTGTACCTCGGACATCATTTGTCTTTTGGAAACACTTATCTCTTATACAAATTAGTAAAATTTAAAGCAAACAGTGCTAAAAGTAAATATTAATTAGCGCTCCTCAGGATATATTAATATAATTTCTATCCTTGGTCTTTACTGGCAGAGAGACAATACCTGAGGCTAGCTGCTGCCCTGATTGTGAAATCTGAGGTGAAAGTGAGGTTGTCTTGGCGCTTATCTGGTATTACTTAAATAATAAGATTTTACTTACCGATAAATCTATTTCTCGTAGTCCGTAGTGGATGCTGAGGACTCCGTCAGGACCATGGGGATTAGCGGCTCCGCAGGAGACAGGGCACAAAAATAAAGCTTTAGGATCAGGTGGTGTGCACTGGCTCCTCCCCCTATGACCCTCCTCCAAGCCTCAGTTAGGATACTGTGCCCGGACGAGCGTACACAATAAGGAAGGATTTTGAATCCCGGGTAAGACTCATACCAGCCACACCAATCACACCATACAACTTGTGATCTGAACCCAGTTAACAGTATGACAACGTAGGAGCCTCTGAACAGACGGCTCACAACAATACCAACCCGATTTTTTTGTAACAATAACTATGTACAAGTATTGCAGACAATCCGCACTTGGGATGGGCGCCCAGCATCCACTACGGACTACGAGAAATAGATTTATCGGTAAGTAAAATCTTATTTTCTCTAACGTCCTAGTGGATGCTGGGGACTCCGTCAGGACCATGGGGATTATACCAAAGCTCCCAAACGGGCGGGAGAGTGCGGATGACTCTGCAGCACCGAATGAGAGAACTCCAAGTCCTCTTTAGCCAGGGTATCAAATTTGTAGAATTTTACAAACGTGTTCTCCCCCGACCACGTAGCTGCTCGGCAGAGTTGTAATGCCGAGACCCCTCGGGCAGCCGCCCAGGATGAGCCCACCTTCCTTGTGGAATGGGCCTTGACAGATTTAGGCTGTGGCAGGCCTGCCACAGAATGTGCAAGTTGAATTGTGCTACAAATCCAACGAGCAATCGTCTGCTTAGAAGCAGGAGCACCCAGCTTGTTGGGTGCATACAGTATAAACAGCGAGTCAGATTTTCTGACTCCAGCCGTCCTTGAAATATATATTTTCAATGCCCTGACAACGTCCAGCAACTTGGAATCCTCCAAATCGCTAGTAGCCGCAGGCACCACAATAGGCTGGTTCAGGTGAAACGCTGACACCACCTTAGGCAGAAAATGAGGACGCGTCCGCAGTTCTGCCCTGTCCGAATGGAAAATCAGATATGGGCTTTTATACGATAAAGCCGCCAATTCTGACACTCTCCTGGCTGAAGCCAGGGCCAGTAGCATGGTTACTTTCCATGTAAGATATTTCAAATCCGCCGATTTGAGTGGCTCAAACCAATGGGATTTGAGAAAATCCAAAACTACATTAAGGTCCCACGGAGCCACTGGGGCCACAACCGGGGGCTGTATATGTAGTACTCCTTTTACAAAAGTCTGGACTTCAGGAACTGAAGCCAATTCTTTCTGGAAGAAAATCGACAGGGCCGAAATTTGAACCTTAATGGACCCCAACTTGAGGCCCATAGACAATCCTGTTTGCAGGAAATGTAGGAATCGACCCAATTGAAATTCCTCCGTGGGGGCCTTCCTGGCCTCACACCACGCAACATATTTTCTCCAAATGCGGTGATAATGTTGTGCAGTCACCTCCTTCCTGGCTTTAACCAGTGTAGGAATGACCTCTTCTGGAATGCCTTTTTCCCTTAGAATTCGGCGTTCAACCGCCACGCCGTCAAACGCAGCCGCGGTAAGTCTTGGAATAGACACGGTCCCTGCTGAATCAGGTCCCGTCTTAGAGGTAGAGGCCACGGATTTTCCGTGAGCATCTCCTGAAGTTCCGGGTACCAAGTTCTTCTTGGCCAATCCGGAGCCACGAGTATCGTTCTTACTCCCCTTTGCCGTATACTGTAATTCTCAGTACTTTGGGTATGAGAGGCAGAGGAGGAAACACATACACTGACTGGAACACCCACGGTGTTACCAGAGCGTCCACAGCTATTGCCTGAGGGTCTCTTGACCTGGCGCAATACCTGTCCAGTTTTTTGTTGAGGCGAGACGCCATCATATCCACCTTTGGTTTTTCCCAACGGTTCACAATCATGTGGAAGACTTCTGGATGAAGTCCCCACTCTCCCGGGTGTAGATCGTGTCTGCTGAGGAAGTCTGCTTCCCAGTTGTCCACTCCCGGAATGAACACTGCTGACAGTGCTATCACATGATCTTCCGCCCAGCGAAGAATCCTTGCAGCTTCTGCCATTGCTCTCCTGCTTCTTGTGCCGCCCTGTCTGTTTACGTGGGCGACTGCCGTGATGTTGTCCGACTGGATCAACACCGGCTGACCCTGAAGCAGGGGTTTTGCCAGGCTTAGAGCATTGTAAATCGCTCTTAGCTCCAGTATATTTATGTGAAGAGACATCTCCAGGCTTGACCATACTCCCTGGAAGTTTCTTCCCTGTGTGACCGCTCCCCAGCCTCTCAGACTGGCATCCGTGGTCACCAGGACCCAGTCCTGTATGCCGAATCTGCGGCCTTCTAACAGATGAGCACTCTGCAACCACCACAGAAGAGACACCCTTGTCCGTGGCGATAAGGTTATCCGCTGATGCATCTGCAGATGCGATCCGGACCATTTGTCCAGCAGATCCCACTGAAAAGTTTGTGCGTGGAATCTGCCGAATGGGATTGCTTCGTAAGAAGCCACCATC
The DNA here is from genome assembly GCF_028390025.1 of Pseudophryne corroboree. Classification (NCBI taxonomy): domain Eukaryota; kingdom Metazoa; phylum Chordata; class Amphibia; order Anura; family Myobatrachidae; genus Pseudophryne; species Pseudophryne corroboree. Next base: position 89,776,993 of record NC_086453.1, on the reverse strand, counting down.
TTTCCCAGGACTCTTGTGCATTGATGCACAGACACTTTTCCTGGTTTTAGGAGGTTCCTGACAAGTTCGGATAACTCCTTGGCTTTCTCCTCCGGAAGAAACACCTTTTTCTGAACCGTGTCCAGAATCATTCCCAGGAACAGCAGACGTGTTGTCGGGGTCAACTGAGATTTTGGAAAATTCAGAATCCACCCGTGTTGTTGCAGCACTACTTGGGTTAGTGCTACTCCGTCCTCCAGCTGTTCTCTGGACCTTGCCCTTATCAGGAGATCGTCCAAGTAAGGGATAATTAATACGCCTCTTCTTCGCAGAAGAATCATCATTTCGGCCATTACCTTGGTAAAGACCCGAGGTGCCGTGGACAATCCAAACGGCAGCGTCTGAAACTGATAATGACAGTTTTGCACCACGAACCTGAGGTACCCTTGATGTGAAGGGCAAATTGGGACATGCAGGTAAGCATCTTTTATGTCCAGGGACACCATAAAGTCCCCTTCTTCCAGATTCGCTATCACTGCTCTGAGTGATTCCATCTTGAACTTGAATTTTTGTATGTACAGGTTCAAAGATTTCAGATTTAGAATAGGTCTTACCGAGCCGTCCGGCTTCGGTACCACAAATAGCGTGGAGTAATACCCCTTTCCCTGTTGTAGGAGGGGTACCTTGACTATCACCTGCTGAAAAAACAGCTTGTGAATGGCTTCCAATACCGTCGCCCTGTCTGAGGGAGACGTTGGCAAAGCAGAGTTTAGGAACCGGCGAGGGGGAGACTTCTCGAATTCCAACCTGTAACCCTGAGATACTACCTGCAGGATCCAGGGGTCCACCTGTGAGCAAGCCCACTGCGCGCTGAAATTCTTGAGTCGACCCCCCACCGTTCCTGAGTCCGCTTGTAAAGCCCCAGCGTCATGCTGAGGGCTTTGCAGAACCCGCGGAGGGCTTCTGTTCCTGGGAAGGAGCTGCTTGCTGCCCTCTCTTACCCTTTCCTCTGCCTCGGGGCAGATATGACTGTCCTTTTGCCCGCTTGTTCTTATAGGACCGAAAGGACTGCGGCTGAAAAGACGGTGTCTTTTTCTGTTGGGAGGGGGTCTGAGGTAAAAAGGTGGATTTCCCGGCAGTTGCCGTGGCCACCAAATCCGATAGACCGACGCCAAATAATTCCTCCCCTTTATACGGCAATACTTCCATATGCCGTTTGGAATCCGCATCACCTGACCACTGTCGTGTCCATAAACTTCTTCTGGCAGATATGGACATCGCACTTACTCTCGATGCCAGAGTGCAAATATCCCTCTGAGCATCTCGCATATAAAGAAAAGCATCCTTTAATTGCTCTAAAGTCTGTAAAATACTGTCCCTATCCAGGGTATCAATATTTTCAGTCAGGGAATCCGACCAGACCACCCCAGCACTGCACATCCAGGCTGAGGCGATGGCTGGTCGCAGTATAACACCAGTATGTGTGTATATACTTTTTAGGGTAGTTTCCAGCCTCCTATCAGCTGGATCCTTGAGGGCGGCCGTATCAGGAGACGGTAACGCCACTTGTTTTGATAAGCGTGTGAGCGCCTTATCCACCTTAGGGGGTGTTTCCCAGCGCGCCCTAACCTCTGGCGGGAAAGGGTATAATGCCAATAACTTTTTTGAAATTAGCACTTTTCTATCTGGGTTAACCCACGCTTCATCACATACATCATTCAATTCCTCTGATTCAGGAAAAACTACCGGTAGTTTTTTCACCCCCCACATAATACCCCTTTTTGTGGTACTTGTAGTATCAGAGATATGCAAAGCCTCCTTCATTGCCGTGATCATATAACGTGTGGCCCTACTGGAAAATACGTTTGTTTCTTCACCGTCGACACTAGATTCAGTGTCCGTGTCTGGGTCTGTGTCGATCGACTGAGGTAAAGGGCGTTTTACAGCCCCTGACGGTGTCTGAGACGCCTGGGCAGGTACTAACTGGTTTTCCGGCCGTCTCATGTCGTCAACTGATTTTTGTAATGTGCTGACATTATCACGTAATTCCATAAACAAAGCCATCCATTCCGGTGTCGACTCCCTGGGGGGTGACATCACCATTACCGGCAATTGCTCAGCCTCCACACCAACATCGTCCTCATACATGTCGACACACACGTACCGACACACAGCAGACACACAGGGAATGCTCTATTGAAGACAGGACCCCACTAGCCCTTTGGGGAGACAGAGGGAGAGTTTGCCAGCACACACCCAAGCGCTATAATATATATGGGAACAACCCTATATAAGTGTTGTATCCTTATAGCAGCTTAAATATAGTAATATCGCCAAAAAAAGTGCCCCCCCTCTCTGTTTTACCCTGTTTCTGTAGTGCAGTGCAGGGGAGAGTCCTGGGAGCCTTCCTCACAGCGGAGCTGAGCAGGAAAATGGCGCTGTGTGCTGAGGAGAATAAGCCCCGCCCCCTATTTCGGCGGGCTCTTCTCCGGAGTTTGTGAGATCTGGCAGGGGTTAAATACATCCATATAGCCTCAAGGGCTATATGTGATGTATTTTTAGCCATAAAAAGGTATTATACATTGCTGCCCAGGGCGCCCCCCCAGCGCCCTGCACCCTCCGTGACCGCTGTGTGAAGTGTGCTGACAACAATGGCGCACAGCTGCAGTGCTGTGCGCTACCTCAGGAAGACTGAAAAGTCTTCTGCCGCCTGCTTCTGGACCTCTTCCATCTTCGGCATCTGCAAGGGGGGTCGGCGGCGCGGCTCCGGGACCGGACTCCATGGCTGGGCCTGTGTTCGATCCCTCTGGAGCTAATGGTGTCCAGTAGCCTAAGAAGCCAATCCATCCTGCACGCAGGTGAGTTGACTTCTCTCCCCTAAGTCCCTCGATGCAGTGAGCCTGTTGCCAGCAGGACTCACTGAAAATAAAAAACCTAAAAACTTTTTCTAAGCAGCTCTTTAGGAGAGCCACCTAGATTGCACCCTGCTCGGACGGGCACAAAAACCTAACTGAGGCTTGGAGGAGGGTCATAGGGGGAGGAGCCAGTGCACACCACCTGATCCTAAAGCTTTATTTTTGTGCCCTGTCTCCTGCGGAGCCGCTAATCCCCATGGTCCTGACGGAGTCCCCAGCATCCACTAGGACGTTAGAGAAAAATAAATATATACAGTGGATATATCCATATTTTGGAATGGAGGTGCAACACTCAAAGTTTAAAGAAACACATAAAGCCACTGGAATAGCTTACAACGTTTCAGTGCACGTTAGACTGTCGTCAGGTAGCATACCATGAACCAGGGTATTGACCTATGCCCCACGTGTTTTTCATCATATAGACAAGTGACAGGAGAGGTCTAGGGGTATACTGACGAGTATAAATGACCCATGGATTGTGTAACACATTCCACCTGGCATTACTAGGGGGCAATTTTCATCACTCTAATAGTTACTGACAATATGCTACTCATGAACCACAGTGTCGCCGTTACTTGCAGCTGGAGGACAGCACGGCACATGGACTCTGCCATCTTTGGAGGGGACCAGAGAGGGTAATGACTGAGAGGCGGCATCATGCAGACGGGACCTGACAGAGAGAACAGCATCCCATACAGGGCGCATCAGCCAGCACACAATGTCTTTGCGACAACGCTGCTGGTTTGTTCCCTGAGGGTACCGGTGACAGCAGGAAATGGGGTACACCAGACAGATAGACCCAGTCACCCCCTCAAGTCTTGCAACCAGGGCACGTGCACCCCTAGATTTCCCCCCTCCCCCCAGCTGCAAGTGGGTCATTTCTGATATAAATGTGTGCTGCATCTCTTATTTCTTGTTTGCATTCTCTCAGTTTTGATTCACCTGTGATTCAATAAATAAGGTACTAATAATAACAACATAAATATCAGTTTTAATACAACGAAGGGAACAGTTTTTAAGTAGACACTAGTTTCATAGGTAAGTGTATTTTAAAGTGTACTATAACAGTGCTACAACTTCATGGCAACATTTTTGCAGTCCATTTGTACCAGTTGCACAGTGATAGTAAATATTCAGCAATGGGTCATATTAAACTTTCTAACTGTGCCTCCTTGGAGAACCAGGGTGAGGAAGCCCTACTGAGAGGTGGAGAAATCAAATCAGGGTGGAGAAATCAAAGTGGAGAAATATAAGTGGTTTTTCAGCCTTTACTGTACTTAGCCTGTACTTCTTATCAATCATATTCAACCCCTGCAAAGACTGTGACCTAACGTCTATCTTCATTTTCATCACACTTGGTATTTGGCCTACATATTAAGGGATACAAGGCTGACATAGCCTGGCTAACATAGGCAGGGTGGAGAAATCAAAGTGGAGAAATATAAATTGTTTTTCAGCCTTTACTGTACTTAGCCTGTACTTAAACTGTACGAAAACTGAAAGGAAACATCAAGCACCAACAACAACAACAACAACTACAAATGAACTTCTTTGCAACTTCTAATGTATGTATACATGTAATGATTGGCTTGTAATTGGCATTGCATGTGTGGGGAAGTTGCACAGTGAAACAGTTTATTATTGCATGCTCTCTAGTGTTTACCTCCTTTGATCATTTGGCCATTGTGGTCAGGTGTACTATATCTTTACATTTAGTGAGGTGTAGTTGTGGTCTAAAGGACAGAGGGTGATTCCTTATTAGTAAAAAAAACACACAAAAAAAAACTGAGCAACATCCCCAAACAGGTAATTTCAACTTTAAACTTGTCATTTATTTTGTACGGTCTGGACATGGCTACTAATAACAAATGCACAGACAAAATTCTTAAAGCTATGTGTGCAAATGCTAGGAGCTTAGGAGACAAAATTCCAGAGCTAATTGCGATAATGACAAGGGATAACATGGATTTTGTGGCAATTACAGAGTCATGGTGCAATGATAATCATGACTGGGACATAGCTATACCAGGATACAATTTATTTAGGAAGGATAGAATAGGAAGAATAGGAGGAGGGGTAGCAATGTATGGAAAGAAAAAAGCATAAATGCTACTTTAATACAAAATATTGAAGACAAAACTGAGGCCCTTTGGGTCACCATAGAAACCGGGGAGAAGGACATTATTCGCATTGGGGTGATCTATAGACCACCAGGCCAGGGACAGGATTTGGACAGGAACCTATTGTTGGACATCACTAAAATTGCTTTAAAAGGAGAAGTCATAATCATGGGAGACTTTAATTTACCTGATGTAAATTGGGAGGGGTCTTTTGCATGTTCAGCTACAAGTGGCAAATTTCTACATTCCTTACAGGGAGCATCTCCCAATCAATTGGTGAGGGAGCCCACTCGCAAAGACTCAATATTAGATTTAATTCTTACAAATGATGATAGGATATCTGACATATACAGATGTAGCCACATTTATCTTGACGGTTAATAGGATTAACTGTGATTGGCCAGTCAGACTTAATCCCCTGCTGTAATGGCTTAATCCCCTGCTGTATTGTTCTCTGTATTGTATTGCAGTTGAGAACAATAGCTGAAGGGGTTATGCTAATAAATCAGGGCCCTCATTCCGAGTCGTTCGCTCGGTAATTTTCTTCGCATCGCAGTGAAATTCCGCTTAGTACGCATGCGCAATATTCGCACTGCGACTGCGCCAAGTAATTTTACAATGAAGATAGTATTTTTACTCATGGCTTTTTCTTCGCTCTGGCGAACGTAGTGTGATTGACAGGAAATGGGTGTTACTGGGCGGAAACACGGCGTTTTCGGGGCGTGTGGATAAAAACGCTACCGTTTCCGGAAAAAACGCAGGAGTGGCCGGAGAAACGGGGGAGTGTCTGGGTGAACGCTGGGTGTGTTTATGACGTCAAACCAGGAACGACAAGCACTGAACTGAACGCAGATGCCGAGTAAGTCTGAAGCTACTCTGAAACTGCTAAGTAGTTTGTAATCGCAATATTGCGAATACATCGGTCGCAATTTTAAGAAGCTAAGATACACTCCCAGTAGGCGTAGGCTTAGCGTGAGCAACTCTGCTAAATTCGCCTTGCGACCGATCAACTCGGAATGAGGGCCCATGTTGTGACTAGGCACAGAAAACTACTCAAGATAACGGTGGATACATCTGTATGTGGGTGAGCACCTGGGATCCAGTGATCATCAAGCAGTATGGTTTAGTATAAAGACAGGATCCAACTCCTGTCACACAAAAACAAACGTGTTGGATTTTAGAAATGCTGACTTTGCAAAAATGGGGAGATGTTTAAGTGATTCACTGGCGGACTGGGGGAACTTGGAAGGAGTGCAGGAGAGGTGGGAAAAACTGAAAAGTGCAATACTAAGTGCAACAGACCTTTGTATCAAAAGGGTTAGGAAAAGCAACAGGAAAAGGAAGCCAGTGTGGTTCACAAAAGAAGTGTCAACTAGTGTGAAAGCAAAAAAGATGGCTTTTAGGAAATACAAACAGACTCAAAATAATAACAACAAAGAGGTGTATCTTGACAGATGGAAGGATGCTAAGAAAGTGATCAGACGTGCAAAGGCAGAAGCTGAGGAGAAAATGGCCCAGTCAGTAGATAAAGGGGGCAAAACTTGTGTTAAGTATATAAGTGAAAGGAGAAAATCAAATTGAGGAATAATAAGACTTAAGACAGAGAGTGAGCAATTGGTGGAGAGAGACAAGGCAATAGCATATCACCTAAATAATTAATTTTGCTCAGTATTTACTACAGAAGAAGGGATGGGGCAACAGTTAATTTGCAGGGACATTCATAAAAATACGGTAGATGAAAGTACATTTACAGAGGAGAAGGTCCTAACAGAACTTTCAAAACTAAAAGTGAATAAATCAATGGGACCAGATAGGATACACCCAAGGATACTCAAAGAGCTAATAGATGTGCTGGTTACACCTTTAACAGAATTATTTTACCATTCACTAAATACAGGTGCCATTCCAGAAGACTGGAAAAGAGCAAATGAAGTTCCACTGCACAAAAGTGGAAGCAAGGAAGAAGCAAGTAACTACAGACCAGTAAGCCTTACATCAGTAGTAGGGAAAGTAATGGAAAAACTATTAAAATAAAGAGTAGTTGAATATCTTAAATCAAACAACTTACAGGATCCAAAACAGCATGGATTTACTGGTGGGAGATCATGCCAAACAAATCTTATTGACTTTTTTGACTCTGTGACGAAAATAATAGATCAAGGGGGAGCTGTAGATGTAGCATATCTAGACTTTAGTAAGGTATTTGACACTGTCCCACATCGCAGACTGCTAAATAAACTTGAAAGCATCGGGGTGGATTATAAAACAGTTAAATGGATAAGAACCTGGTTGCAGGATAGGAAACAGACAGTTGTAGTTAATGGAGTGCAATCTATGGAGGGAAATGTTACCAGTGGAGTACCCCAGGGATCTGTACTTGGTCCAGTTCTCTTTAATATCTTTGTTGGTGACATTGCAAATGGTATTGAAGGAAAGGTATGCCTTTTTGCAGATGATACAAAGATATGCAACAGGGTAGACACACCGGGAGGGGTAAAACAAATGATTGATGACCTAGGTATGCTTGAGAAATGGTCAAGAACGTGGCAACTACAGTTTAATGCTAAAAAATGCAAAATCATGCACTTGGGTCTCAAAAACACAAAGGCTAAATATAGTATCAAGGGTACTATAATGGAAACTACTGAGGAGGAAAGGGATTTAGGAGTCACTATTTCAAGTGACTTGAAGGCAACAAAGCAATGCAACAAAGCAATGAGAAAGGCAAGTTAGATGCTTGGTTGCATAGGGAGATGAATCAGTAGCAGGAAAAAAGAAGTGATAATGCCACTGTATAGGTGTATAGGTCATATCGCCAGAAGGATATAAATACATTAAAGAGTGTACAAAGAAGGGCAACTAAAATGGTGCATGGCCTACATCACAAAACTTACCCGGAAATGCTGAAAGATCATACCATTTATAGTTTGGAGGAGAGAAGGGAAAGGGGGGACATGATAGAAACTTTCAAATATATCAAGGGTCTTAACAAATTTCAGGAGGGAAACATTCTTCAAAGGAAGAGAAGTAATAGAACTCGAGGACATACAGTGAGACTGGAGGGGGGAAGGTTCAGGGAAAATGTAAGGAAAAATTACTTCACAGAAAGGGTAGTGGATAAGTGGAATATCCTCCCATCAGAGGTGGTAGAGGCTAAGACTGTAGAGCAATTTAAACATGCTTGGGATAGGCATATGAATATCCTTACAAAGAATTAAGGTTCAAAAAGGGTTGAGATTGCCTAAAGGATGACAAAAAAAAGGGGCAGACTAGATGGGCCAAGTGGTTCTTATCTGCCGTCAAATTCTATGTTTCTATGAGAGGTTTGCAGGAAATTGCGTCATTGCAGCCAGGTTCAGTTCACTTGAGAAGTGTGTGGGATCCGGGTTGGTTGTCTACTGTCCCAGGTTCCCAGAAGAACCCTCAAATTTGGAAGTGTACCGGATATTCCAAAAGAGATTTCAAGTATGGGTTATACTGTATTTCTAGTTAAAAAGTATTTACAGAGCAACTGTACTGTATATCACAGAAACACGTCAGGCTTCAAGGGCAGTTTTCTATAGAGATTATATATGTGTATTCTAAATGATGTCAGCGCATAAGATTGTCCTTCTTCTATGTAGTCCCTATTGTATAAAATACAAATATCAAGTGAAATCCAGAAAACTAAGATGCTCTGTCCTCCCCTTAGTATGTTTCTTGTGAGTAATGTTATGTAAGCAGCCAGAAGATCAAGAAGAATATTCTCTGTGCAGGGTCAGCTGAACTACAGCAATGTGAGTGGCACACATCAGTGGGGTATATAAAATATAACAGCAGCACACAAATGGTTACCACTAACAATACTCAGCTGTAAGGCAAGATAGATTACTATTGCTGTACCTGCTGCTGGAAGTGGACGCAATATGGCCGTAGCTGTCATTCCAGGATCAGCCAATTGAAAAGTGGCGTTCTTAACATATTTCATTTCTTGTGCTTAAAATTTATGTCATACTTTAGCTCTTATGTGCTTTTAGTTCCAGGAAACCGTTTATTTCTGCTGGTCGTAATTTTTCTCTCTCCACTTTCATAAAAGCAGTTAATTTATTATACATGATCATAGCTGCACTGCATGTTATTTGTTTTGTTTTCCGATTAAAAAGCATCTGTTTTTAGTCTGAGTTTATGGTTTCTAATAAATAAGTCATTTTATCTGATCAGATCACATATATCCTGTACATACATTGGGCTGCAGCATTACAAAGGAATATATTTCTAATTGAAATGACATATACTGTAGGAGCTGATTCATAGTTGCAGCTGCTGAAGTCTGGAACGCACTACTGCGCAGTCTGGGCAGATTTATCAAAGTGTTAAAGTGGAGAGAGATTTAAAGAGTCTATGTGCTAAGTCTTGGGCCAGTATTCACTAAAAATCCGAGTTTGGCCGATTTGTGTTTTTTTTTCTAAGTCCCAATCCGGGAATTCACTAAGCACCAATCTCGGCAGTGTCTGGTCTATTCGTAATGGTTTGAATGACAACGTTCCGAAATACGAATGAATAGACCATCGGTCAAACGCGGCTGTTATTTCATAGAATACGGGAATTCACTATTCATTCGTATTTGGGTGTTAGTTTCTGAGTGCTCAAGTGCGGGTCTGTTTTTTTTCGATTCGTTAAAAAAAGCAGCAAAAAAAATAAGATTTTACTCACCGGTAAATCTATTTCTCGTAGTCCGTAGTGGATGCTGGGGACTCCGTAAGGACCATGGGGAATAGACGGGCTCCGCAGGAGACTGGGCACTCTAAAGAAAGATTTAGGACTATCTGGTGTGCACTGGCTCCTCCCCCTATGACCCTCCTCCAAGCCTCAGTTAGGAACTGTGCCCGGAAGAGCTGACACAATAAGGAAGGATTTTGAATCCCGGGTAAGACTCATACCAGCCACACCAATCACACCATATAACACGTGATAGGAACCCCGGTTAACAGTATGATAACAATTGGAGCCTCTGAAGAGATGGCTCACAACAAAACCCGATTTTTGTAACAATAACTATGTACAAGTATTGCAGACAATCCGCACTTGGGATGGGCGCCCAGCATCCACTACGGACTACGAGAAATAGATTTACCGGTGAGTAAAATCTTATTTTCTCTGACGTCCTAGTGGATGCTGGGGACTCCGTAAGGACCATGGGGATTATACCAAAGCTCCCAAACGGGCGGGAGAGTGCGGATGACTCTGCAGCACCGAATGAGAGAACTCCAGGTCCTCCTCAGCCAGGGAATCAAATTTGTAGAATTTAGCAAACGTCTTTGCCCCTGACCAAGTAGCTGCTCTGCAAAGTTGTAAAGCCGAGACCCCTCGGGCAGCCGCCCAAGATGAGCCCACCTTCCTTGTGGAATGGGCTTTTATTGATTTAGGCTGCGGTAATCCTACCGCAGAATGCGCCAGCTGAATAGTGCTACAAATCCAGCGCGCAATAGACTGCTTAGAAGCAGGAGCACCCAGCTTGTTGGGTGCATACAGGATAAACAGCGAGTCAGTTTTTCTGACTCCAGCCGTCCTGGAAACATAAATTTTCAGGGCCCTGACTACGTCCAGCAACTTGGAATCCTCCAAGTCCCTAGTAGCCGCAGGCACCACAATAGGTTGGTTCAAGTGAAAAGCTGAGACCACCTTCGGGAGAAACTGAGGACGAGTCCTCAATTTTGCCCTATCCATCTGGAAAATCAGATAAGGGCTTTTACAAGACAAAGCCGCCAATACTGAAACCCGCCTGGCCGAAGCCAGGGCCAACAGTACGACCACTTTCCACGTGAGATATTTTAATTCCACAGTCTTAAGTGGTTCGAACCGATGTGATTTCAGGAATGCCAAAACCACATTGAGATCCCAAGGTGCCACTGGGGGCACAAAAGGAGGCTGAATATGCAGAACTCCTTTGACAAAAGTCTGAACTTCAGGCAGTGAAGCCAGTTCTTTCTGGAAGAAAATCGACAGAGCCAAAATCTGGACTTTGATGGACCCCAATTTGAGGCCCAACGTCACCCCTGCTTGCAGGAAGTGTAGGAATCGACCCAGTTGAAATTCCTCCTTCGGGCCTTCATGGCCTCACACCAAGCAACATATTTCCGCCAAATGCGGTAATAATGTCTTGCGGTGACATCCTTCCTGGCTTTGATCAGGGTAGGGATGACTTCCTCCGGAATACCCCTTTCCTTTAGGATCCGGTGTTCAACCGCCATGCCGTCAAACGCAGCCGCGGTAAGTCTTGGAACAGACAGGGTCCCTGCTGCAGCAGGTCTTGTCTGAGCGGCAGAGGCCAAGGGTCCTCTGCCAGCATCTCTTGAAGTTCCGGGTACCAAGCTCTTCTTGGCCAATCCGGAACCACGAGTATGGTTTTCACTCCTCGCATTCTTATTATTCTCAGTACCTTGGGTATGAGAGGTAGAGGAGGAAACACATAAACCGACTGGTACACCCACGGTGTCACTAGAGCGTCCACAGCGATCGCCTGAGGGTCCCTTGACCTGGCACAATATCTTTTCAACTTTTTGTTGAGGCGGGACGCCATCATGTCCACCCGTGGTCATTCCCAACGGTTTACCCGCATTTGGAAAACTTCTGGAAGAAGTCCCCATTCTCCCGGGTGTAGGTCGCCCATCGGAGAATCCTTGTGGCTTCTGCCATCGCCATCCTGCTTCTTGTGCCGCCCTGTCTGTTTACATGGGCGACCGCCGTGATATTGTCTGATTGGATCAGTACCGGCTGGTTCTGAAGCAGGGGCCTTGCTTGGCTTAGGGCATTGTAAATGGCCCTTAGCTCCAGAATATTTATGTTAAGCGAAATCTCCTTGGAAATTTCTTCCCTGTGTGACTGCACCCCAGCCCCGAAGGCTGGCCTCCGTGGTCACCAGGACCCAGTCCTGTATTCCGAATCTGCGGCCCTCTAGTAGATGAGCCCTCTGCAGCCACCACAACAGCGACAACCTGTTTCTTGCCGACAGGGTTATCCGCTGTTGTATCTGTAGATGGGACCCGGACCATTTGTCCCACAGGTCCCACTGGAACTTCCTTACGTGGAACCTTCCGAATGGAATCATGCTTCGTACGAAGCTACCGTTTTTTCCAGGACTCGTGTGCTTCCACTGGAAGAAACACTCTTTTCTGGTCTGTGTCCAGAATCATTCCCAGGAACAGAAGACGTGTCGTCTGGACCAGCTGTGACTTTGGAATATTGAGAATCCAGTCGTGCTGTTGTAGCACTTCCCGAGAGAGTGCTACCCCCACTACCAACTGTTCTTTGGACCTCGCCTTTATCAGGAGATCGTCCAAGTACGGGATAATAAAAACTTCCTTCTTGCGAAGGAGTATCATCATTTCGGCCCTTACCTTGGTAAAGACCTTCGGTGCCGTGGACAACTCCAACGGCAGCGTCTGGAACTGATAGTGACAGTCCTGTACCACACATCTGAGGTACTCCTGGTGAGGAGGGTAAATGGGGACATGCAGGTACGCATCCTTGATGTCCAGGGAGACCCTGTAATCCCCCTCGTCCAGGCTCGTAATAACCGCCCTGAGCGATTCCATCTTGAACTTGAATCCTCTGATATAAAAGTTCAAGTATTTTAATTTTAAGATGGGTCTCACCGAACCGTTCTGTTTCGGTACCACAACCATTGTGGAATAGTAACCCCTTCCTTGCTGAAGGAGGGGCACCTTGACAATCACTTGTTGTGATTATAGTGTTGAATAGCCACCAACACCGCCTCCCTGGCAGAGGGAGGTGCCGGTAAGGCAGATTTTAGGAAACGGCGGGGGGAAGAACGTCTCGAACTCCAGCCTGTACCCCTGAGATACTACTTGAAGGACCCAGGGATCCATGTGAGAGAGCACACTGGGCGCTGAAATTTCTGAGACGGGCCCCCACTTTACCCGGGTCCGCCTGAGCAGCCCCAGCGTCATGCTGTGGACTTACCGGACGTGGGGAGGACTTCTGCTCTTGGGAACTAGCTGTGTGCTGCAGCTTTTTCCTCTACCTTTGCCTCTCGGCAGAAAGGATGAGCCTCTAGCCCTCTTGCTTTTCTGGGGCCGAAAGGACTGTACTTGATGATACGGTGCTTTCTTTTGTTGTGGGGTAGCCTGTGGCAAAAAAGTCGATTTCCCAGCAGTAGCTGTGGAAACGAGGTCTGAAAGACCATCCCCAAACAGTTTTACCCCCTTATAGGGCAAAACTTCCATGTGCCGATTCGAGTCGGCATCGCCTGACCATTGCCGAGTCCATAACCCCCGTCTGGCGGCAATGGACCTAGCGCTTATTTTTGATGCCAGCCGGCAAATATCCCTCTGTGCATCACGCATGTATAAGACCACGTCTTTTATATGCTCTATTGTCAGCAAAATATTGTCCCTATCCATAGTTATTTTCCGACAGGGAATCTGACCACGCAGCGGGAGCACTGCACATCCATGCCGAAGCAATGGCTGGTCGCAATATAATGCCCGAGTGTGTGACTATATCTTCCAGGGTAACCCCCTGCTTTTTATCAGCAGGTTCCGGAGACCGGAGACGGTAGTGCCACCTTTTCTGATAAGCGTGTAAGCGCTGTATCTACCCTATGGGGTGTTTCCCAACGTGACCTATCCTCTGGCGGGAAAGGGTACGCTGCCAATTACCGTTTAGAAATTATCAATTTCTTACCGGGGGAAGACCACGCTTCCTCACACACCTCATTTAATTTCTCAGATGCAGGAAAAACTACTGGTAGTTTTCTCTCACCAAACATAATACCCTTTTATGTGGTACCTGGGGTATTATCATAAATGTGTAATACATTTTTCATTGCCTCAATCATGTAACGGGTGGACCTATTTGGAGGGTACACTAGTCTCATCGTCGTCGACACTGGAGTCGGTATCCGTGTCGACATCTGTTTCTGCCATCTGAGGTAGCGGGCGTTTTTAGAGCCCCCCATGACATTTGAGACGCTGGAACAGGCACAAGCTGAGTAGCCGGCTGTTCTGTGTCGTCGACCTTTTGTGTAAGGAGTTGACACTTTCACGTAATCCTTCCATAAGTCCAACCACACCGGTGTCGATCCCGCAGGGGGTGACATCACACGTACAGGCATTCGCTCCGCCTCCACATCATTATCCTCCTCATACATGTCGACACAGCCGTACCGACACACAGCACACACACAGGGAATGCTCTGACAGAGGACAGGACCCCACAAAGCCCTTTGGGGAGACAGAGGGAGAGTATACCAGCACACACCAGGGCGCTATATATCACAGGGATATCACATATAAGAGTGTTTTCCCTTATAGCTGCCTATATATATTGTATACTGCGCCTAAATTGTGCCCCCCCTCTCTTTTTAACCCTTTCTGTAGTGTATTGACTGCAGGGGAGAGCCAGGGAGCTTCCCTCCAACGGAGCTGTGAGGGAAAAATGGCGCCAGTGTGCTGAAGGAGATAGCTCCGCCCCTTTTTCGCGGACTTTCTCCCGCATTTTTATGGATTCTGGCAGGGGTTAAAAAGCACCTATATAGCCTCTGGGGCTATATATGGTGCCAGTTTGCCAGCCAAGGTGTCAGTATTGCTGCTCAGGGCGCCCCCCCCCCCCCCAGCGCCCTGCACCCATCAGTGACCGCAGTGTGTGGTGTGCATGAGGAGCAATGGCGCACAGCTGCAGTGCTGTGCGCTACCTTGGAGAAGACAGAAGTCTTCAGCCGCCGATTTTCCGGACCACCTTCTTGCTTCTGGCTCTGTAAGGGGGACGGTGGCGCGGCTCCGGGAACGGACGACGAGGTCGGGTCCTGTGTTCGATCCCTCTGGAGCTAATGGTGTCCAGTAGCCTAAGAAGCCCAAGCTACCACCACTTAGGTAGGTTCGCTTCTTCTCCCCTTAGTCCCTCGATGCAGTGAGCCTGTTGCCAGCAGGTCTCACTGAAAATAAAAAACCTAACAAACACTTTCTTCCTAGGAGCTCAGGAGAGCCCCTAGTGTGCATCCAGCTCAGCCGGGCACAGAAATCTAACTGAGGCTTGGAGGAGGGTCATAGGGGGAGGAGCCAGTGCACACCAGATAGTCCTAAATCTTTCTTTAGAGTGCCCAGTCTCCTGCGGAGCCCGTCTATTCCCCATGGTCCTTACGGAGTCCCCAGCATCCACTAGGACGTCAGAGAAACAGACCTGCTTTTTCCAGTCGAGTTTGGATAACCATGCACGGATCAGTGAGATCTGTGCATGGTTATCTATGGGAAAGGGTCTGTTTAGTGTAAAATCTGGAAAAAAAATTGCGTGGGGTCCCCCCTCCTAAGCACAACCAGCCTCTGGCTCTTTGAGCCGGTCCTGGTTGAAAAAATATGGGGGGAAAAATGACAGGGGTTCCCCCATATTTAATCAACCAGCAGCGGGCTCTGCGCCTGGTCCTGGTTCCAAAAATACGGGGGACAAAAAGCATAGGGGTCCCCCGTATTTCTGAAACCAGCACCGGGCTCCACTAGCTGGGGAGATAATGCCACAGCCGGGGGACACTTTGATATCGGTCCCTGCGGCCGTGCCATTAAAACCCCAACTAGTCACCCCTGGCCGGGGTACCCTGGAGGAGTGGGGACCCCTTCAATCAAGGGGTCCCCCCCCTCCAGCCACCCAAGGGCCAGGGGTGAAGCCCGAGGCTGTCCCCCCCATCCAAGGGCGGCGGATGGGGGGCTGATAGCCAAGTGTGAAATTGTGAATATTGTTTTTAGTAGCAGTACTACAAGTCCCAGCAAGCCTCCCCCGCAAGCTGGTACTTGGACAACCACAAGTACCAGCATGTGGTGGAAAACCGGGCCCGCTGGTACCTGTAGTACTACTACTAAAAAAATACCCCAATAAAAACAGGACACACACACCGTGACAGTACAACTTTATTACATACATGCACAGCAACATACACACATACTTACCTATGTTCCCACGAGGCTCGGTCCTCTTCTCCATGTAGAATCCTAGGGGTACCTGTGGAAAAAAATATACTCACATAATCCAGTGAAGAATCCGGCCTTTGAATAATCCACGTACTTGGCAAAATAAAAAAACGCAAACCCGACCACGCACTGAAAGGGGTCCCATGTTTACACATGGGACCCCTTTCCCCGACTGCCAGGACCCCCCCTGACTCCTGTCAAAGAGGGTCCCTTCAGCCAATCAGGGAGCGCCACGTCGTGGCACCCTCCTGATTGGCTGTGTGCTCCTGTAGTGTCTGTCAGGCAGCACACGGCAGTGATACAATGTAGCGCCTATGCGCTCCATTGTAGCCAATGGTGGGAACTTTGCGGTCAGCATGTATGTTGGTGTGCATGTATGTAATAAAGTTGTACTGTCACGGTGTGTGTGTCCTGTTTTTATTGGGGTATTTTTTTAGTAGTAGTACTACAGGTACCAGCAGGCCCGGTTTTCCACCGCATGCTGGTACTTGTGGTTGTCCAAGTACCAGCTTGCGGGGGAGGCTTGCTGGGACTTGTAGCACTGCTACTAAAAACAATATTCACAATTTCACACTTGGCTATCAGCCCCCCATCCGCCGCCCTTGGATGGGGGGGGGGACAGCCTCGGGCTTCACCCCTGGCCCTTGGGTGGCTGGAGGGGGGGACCCCTTGATTGAAGGGGTCCCCACTCCTCCAGGGTACCCCGGCCAGGGGTGACTAGTTGGGGTTTTAATGGCACGGCCGCAGGGACCGATATCAAAGTGTCCCCCGGCTGTGGCATTATCTCCCCAGCTAGTGGAGCCCGGTGCTGGTTTCAGAAATACGGGGGACCCCTATGCTTTTTGTCCCCCGTATTTTTGGAACCAGGACCAGGCGCAGAGCCCGGTGCTGGTTGATTAAATATAGGGGAACCCCTGTCATTTTTCCCCCCATAATTTTTCAACCAGGACCGGCTCAAAGAGCCCGAGGCTGGTTGTGCTTAGGAGGGGGGACCCTACGCAATTTTTTTCAGATTTTTAAAGACTTTAATGAACTTTTTAAGGTACACAATGAAGCCCTGCACGGATCTCACAGATCCGGCCGGGATTCCTTGTGTTTTGTCAGGCAGTGTTTTACTCATCACTCCCGTAAAACACTGCCTGATATTACGAATCACATCGACATCGGAAAAAACGAATGTGCAAAACTCGGCAGCTTAGTGAATGACCGTATCAGGATTCAAAAAGTTGCAGTAAAATGCACCCGATACCATTCGAGATCAAACACCCTTCAAAACGGCAAAAACACAAATATTAGTAAATAAACCCTTTGGAGAGAGATAAAGTGGACGGAGATAAAGTACCAGCCAATCAGCTCCTAACTGCCATGTTACAGGCTGTGGGGTCTATTTACTAATCCTTGGAGGGAGATAACGTGGACAGAGATAAAGTACCAGCCTATCAGCTCCTAACTGACATTTTCAAACATGGCAGTTAGGAGCCGATTGGTTGGTACTTTATCTCCGTCCACTTTATCTCCATCCCTTGCTTAGTAAATAGACCTCTGGGTTTGAAAAATGGCAGTTAGGAGCTGGTTGGTACTTTATCTCTGTCCACTTTATCTCTCTCCAAGGCTTAGTACATAGACCTTAAAGTACCAACCAATCAGTTTCTAACGGTCATTTGTCAGACACAGCCTGTAACATGGCAGTTAGGAGCTGATCGTCTTGTACTTTATCACTCTCCATGGCTTAGAACATCTGCCGCTATCTCTCTTTAAGCTTTGATACATCTGCTTCCAAGTCTTTTATCAAGATGGCCGCCATTCGTGTTCCAAATAGCTCAGTGAGACCCTGCGATATGCTGCATTCCACCCACTATTCACTAGTGATGAGCGGGTTCGGTTTCTCGGAATCCGAACCCGCCGAACTTCAGCTTTTTTTACACGGGGCCGAGCAGGCTCGGATCCTCCCGCCTTGCTCGGTTAACCCGAGCGCGCCCGAACGTCATCATCCCGCTGTCGGATTCTCGCGAGGCTCGGATTCTATCGCGAGACTTGGATTCTATATAAGGAGCCGCGCATCGCCGCCATTTTCACACGTGCATTGAGATTGATAGGGAGAGGACGTGGCTGGCGTCATCTCCGTTTATAGAGAAGAGAGTAGAGAGTTAGAGACACTATTTGGTATTTACTAATTTTGGGGAGCATATTAGGACTGGAGTACTACTACTTGCTGATAGTGTGACCAGTGACCATTGACCACCAGTTTAATTAATCCGTTCTCTGCCTGAAAAAAAACGATACAGTGTGACACAGTCACATACCATATCTGTGCTCAGCCTCAGTGTGCTGCATCATCATATGTAATACTGTATATCTGACTGTGCTGAGTGCTCACTGCTCACACAGCTTAATTGTGGGGGAGACTGGGGAGCAGTTAGAGCAGGAGTACATAAATAATATATTTTAAGTACAGTGCACACTTTTGCTGCCAGAGTGCCACACTGCCAGTGTGACTGACCAGTGACCACACTGACCACCAGTATATTGTGATTGTCTGCTTAGGACGGAGTACTACTTGCTGATAGTGTGACCAGTGACCAGTGACCACCACCAGTTTAATTAATCCGTTCTCTGCCTGAAAAAAAAACGATACACAGTGTGACACAGTCACATACCATATCTGTGCTCAGCCCAGTGTGCTGCATCATATGTAATACTGTATATCATTATCTGACTGTGCTGAGTGCTCACTGCTCACACAGCTTAATTGTGGGGGAGACTGGGGAGCAGTTATAGCAGGAGTACATATTTTAAGTACAGTGCACACTTTTGCTGCCAGAGTGCCACTGCCAGTGTGACTGACCAGTGACCACTGACCACCAGTATATTGTGATTGTCTGCTGACCACCTGTATATTGTGATTGTCTGCCTGAAAAAGTTAAACACTCGTCGTGTGGTGTTTTTATAAACGCATTCTGCAGACAGTGTCCAGCAGGTCCGTCATTACATAATATATACCTGTCCGGCTGCAGTACTAGTGTGATATATATATATTTTAATTTTATCTCATTATCATCCAGTCTATATTAGCAGCAGACACAGTACGGTAGTCCACGGCTGTAGCTACCTCTGTGTCGGCAGTCGCTCGTCCATCCATAATTGTATACCACCTACCCGTGGTTTTTTTTTTTTTCTATCTTCTTGATACTAGTAGCTTACTTTAGGAGTCTGCAGTGCTGAGCTGACAGTGTCCAGCAGGTCCGTCATTACATAATATATACCTGTCCGGCTGCAGTACTAGTGTGATATATATATATATTTTAATTTTATCTAATTATCATCCAGTCTATATTAGCAGCAGACACAGTACGGTAGTCCACGGCTGTAGCTACCTCTGTGTCGGCAGTCGCTCGTCCATCCATAATTGTATACCACCTACCCGTGTTTTTTTTTTTTCTATCTTCTTGATACTAGTAGCTTACTTTAGGAGTCTGCAGTGCTGACAGACAGTGTCCAGCAGGTCCGTCATTACATAATATATACCTGTCCGGCTGCAGTACTAGTGTGATATATATATATATATATATATTTTCATTTTATCTCATTATCATCCAGTCTATATTAGCAGCAGACACAGTACGGTAGTCCATGGCTGTAGCTACCTCTGTGTCGGCAGTCGCTCGTCATCCATAAGTATACTAGTATCCATCCATCTCCATTGTTTACCTGAGGTGCCTTTTAGTTGTGCCTATTAAAATATGGAGAACAAAAATGTTGAGGTTCCAAAAATAGGGAAAGATCAAGATCCACTTCCACCTCGTGCTGAAGCTGCTGCCACTAGTCATGGCCGAGACGATGAAATTCCATCAACGTTGTCTGCCAAGGCCAATGCCCAATGTCATAGTACAGAGCATGTAAAATCCAAAACACCAAATATCAGTAAAAAAAGGACTCAAAAATCTAAAATAAAATTGTCGGAGGAGAAGCGTAAACTTGCCAATATGCCATTTACCACACGGAGTGGCAAGGAACGGCTGAGGCCCTGGCCTATGTTCATGGCTAGTGGTTCAGCTTCACATGAGGATGGAAGCACTCAGCCTCTCGCTAGAAAAATGAAAAGACTCAAGCTGGCAAAAGCACAGCAAAGAACTGTGCGTTCTTCGAAATCCCAAATCCACAAGGAGAGTCCAATTGTGTCGGTTGCGATGCCTGACCTTCCCAACACTGGACATGAAGAGCATGCGCCTTTCACCATTTGCACGCCCCCTGCAAGTGCTGGAAGGAGCACCCGCAGTCCAGTTCCTGATAGTCAGATTGAAGATGTCAGTGTTGAAGTACACCAGGATGAGGAGGATATGGGTGTTGCTGGTGCTGGGGAGGAAATTGACAAGGAGGATTCTGATGGTGAGGTGGTTTGTTTAAGTCAGGTACCCGGGGAGACACCTGTTGTCCGTGGGAGGAATATGGCCATTGACATGCCTGGTGAAAATACCAAAAAAATCAGCTCTTCGGTGTGGAAGTATTTCAACAGAAATGCGGACAACAGGTGTCAAGCCGTGTGTTGCCTTTGTCAAGCTGTAATAAGTAGGGGTAAGGACGTTAACCACCTCGGAACATCCTCCCTTATACGTCACCTGCAGCGCATTCATCATAAGTCAGTGACAAGTTCAAAAACTTTGGGCGACAGCGGAAGCAGTCCACTGACCAGTAAATCCCTTCCTCTTGGCCCAAGGACAATTCCATCTTGCACCTCTTTTTTCTTTCATTTTTCTTTGCGTCATGTGCTGTTTGGGGAGTATTTTTTGGAAGGGCCATCCTGCGTGACACTGCAGTGCCACTCCTAGATGGGCCAGGTGTTTGTGTCGGCCACTTGGGTCGCTGAGCTTAGTCACACAGCTACCTCATTGCGCCTCTTTTTTTTCTTTGCGTCATGTGCTGTTTGGGGAGTGTTTTTTGGAAGGGCCATCCTGCGTGACACTGCAGTGCCACTCCTAGATGGGCCAGGTGTTTGTGTCGGCCACTTGGGTCGCTGAGCTTAGTCACACAGCTACCTCATTGCGCCTCTTTTTTTCTTTGCGTCATGTGCTGTTTGGGGAGTGTTTTTTGGAAGGGCCATCCTGCGTGACACTGCAGTGCCACTCCTAGATGGGCCAGGTGTTTGTGTCGGCCACTTGGGTCGCTGAGCTTAGTCACACAGCTACCTCATTGCGCCTCTTTTTTTCTTTGCGTCATGTGCTGTTTGGGGAGTGTTTTTTGGAAGGGCCATCCTGCGTGACACTGCAGTGCCACTCCTAGATGGGCCAGGTGTTTGTGTCGGCCACTTGGGTCGCTGAGCTTAGTCACACAGCTACCTCATTGCGCCTCTTTTTTTCTTTGCGTCATGTGCTGTTTGGGGAGTGTTTTTTGGAAGGGCCATCCTGCGTGACACTGCAGTGCCACTCCTAGATGGGCCAGGTGTTTGTGTCAGCCACTTGGGTCGCTGAGCTTAGTCACACAGCTACCTCACTGCGCCTCTTTTTTTCTTTGCGTCATGTGCTGTTTGGGGAGTGTTTTTTGGAAGGGCCATCCTGCGTGACACTGCAGTGCCACTCCTAGATGGGCCAGGTGTTTGTGTCGGCCACTTGGGTCGTTGAGCTTAGTCACACAGCTACCTCATTGCGCCTCTTTTTTTCTTTGCGTCATGTGCTGTTTGGGGAGTGTTTTTTGGAAGGGCCATCCTGCGTGACACTGCAGTGCCACTCCTAGATGGGCCAGGTGTTTGTGTCGGCCACTTGGGTCGCTTAGCTTAGTCATCCAGCGACCTCGGTGCAAATTTTAGGACTAAAAATAATATTGTGAGGTGTGAGGTGTTCAGAATAGACTGAAAATGAGTGGAAATTATGGTTTTTGAGGTTAATAATACTTTGGGATCAAAATGACCCCCAAATTCTATGATTTAAGATGTTTTTTAGGGTTTTTTGAAAAAAACACCCGAATCCAAAACACACCCGAATCCGACAAAAAAAATTCGGTGAGGTTTTGCCAAAACACGTTCGAACCCAAAACACGGCCGCGGAACCGAACCCAAAACCAAAACACAAAACCCGAAAAATTTCAAGTGCACATCCCTACTATTCACCACTTGTATCCTGCATCACTACTCACATGCAGTCAGTGGCTGCTGGGCTGAATCCTTCACTCAAGCTCTGCTTCATGCTGAGACTAGTCTGTAACATGCATAATTGGGAGTACAGCTGTATATCCATATTACTTCTAAATACACCACTCCACTGGGAAAGTAATGTGCTGCCTTGCGACTTGAGGGATCCACTGGTGTGTACTATCAAGGGCCATACACTCTAGATGATTTTTTTTGACCAATATGGCCAATACAGACAATTGTCTAGTGTGTATGGTCCTGCAATCAACGATGCGCGCCCGCACTCATTGATTGCAGGTTGTCTGTCAGCGGTGCAGACAGCTCAATGTGAGCAATGTCACTTGTGACATCGCTCATCACGGCATGTGTGTACGGGGCCGCGATGAGCGATGTCCACAATGTGACATTGCTCACCTCCCTGCAGGCGGCTCCCTCCCCGCCAGCGGCTCCCTCCCCTCCAGCGGCTTCATATCTGTGCCGCTGATGGGAGCCGCTGACTGCTCAGCGCGTCTCCCCGCCAGCAGCTTCATTGTAGCTGAGCCACTGACGGGAGCCGCTGGAGGGGAGACGCTGACCGTTTAGCTCTCCACCCACTGCCCCACCAATTATATTTCCACTGTGCACCAACGTAATAAAAAATTAATTATAATGGGTTCTATATATATTATATGTATATATTTATATATTTATAAAAATATATAAATATATATACATATATACATATATATATATATATATATATATTATATTGAACCCATTATAATTAATTTTTAATTACGTTGGTGCACAGTGGAAATATAATTGGTGGGGCAGTGGGTGTTAAAAAACTACATTGGTTCCCCCTTCTACAGCCCTGCCCATACACCCAGAAATGCCTCCCCAATATTAAAATATGTAAAAAAATGTGCCAATTCCAAAGATATCTTTCATCTTTCAAATTGTTTGAAAAATTGCTTAGCGTGTACACTCAGTTTCGTTTGTCAGGGCTCTGGGGAAATTGTTCATCTTCAGGGGAAATTGTTCATCTTCCACATTGTTCATCTTTCACATTGGTCATGTCTTCTAGTGTGTAGGGCCCTTTACTCTGCTGTATACCATGTATAGCATCACCAACAATGCACACTTATTTCAACATGGGCACGTCTGTTTTGCTCACGGATCCTGTGATTTTTTTGCATATACAACTTTGAGCAACTATGGGTGATACAGAGTTCTATGTACAGTATGTATCCAGGGCTGTTTTTAGCCAATTTGGCTCCCAG
The DNA here is from genome assembly GCF_028390025.1 of Pseudophryne corroboree. Taxonomy (NCBI): domain Eukaryota; kingdom Metazoa; phylum Chordata; class Amphibia; order Anura; family Myobatrachidae; genus Pseudophryne; species Pseudophryne corroboree. Next base: position 89,753,638 of record NC_086453.1, on the reverse strand, counting down.
TGTGAGATTTAAAAATGTGCCAACCCCCCACCCCCTCCCCCCGCAAATCAACATTCAGAAATGCACCCACCACCCATAGATATAAAAAAAAATACACATTTGCAACCGCCAAAGGCGCACCCGCTCCTTGCGAGGGGGCGTGCCCTCGCTAAATGGGCATGGTCTAGCTAAAAATGTTTGTGTCCTCGCAGGAAAAGACTACCTTACACCCCAGCTTTTGACCCTGTACTAACAGGCCTCGGCCACCACAGAGAAAATAAAATAATTCCACCATATTAAGCCCCACACCGTAATTCCCCCTGCAGCATATTATGCCAAACACGCAATGCTCCGTGATACATTATGCTCTACAGTAAAGCTTCTAATTACTTTTACATTACCTGCTCATTGCCAGGGGTTTCACGCGCTGGATATCATGATCTTTGCCAGGGGTTTCATGAGCTGGGTATAATGCTCATTGCCAGGGGTTTCATTATCTGGGATCCAAGCTCGTTGCCACGGGTTTCATGCTGTGGGACAGGTGTCATGCTCAGTGCCAGGGGTAATGCTTGTTGCCAAGGGTGTGTTATGCCAGGGGTGTGTGATGCCAGGGGTGCCAGGGGAGTGTAATGCCAGGGGTGTATCATTCCAGGGGTGCCAGGTGTATGTAATGGCAAGGGTGCCAGGGGGGTGTAATGCCAAGGGTACCAGGGGAGTGTAATGCCAGGGGTGTATAATTCCAGGGGGGTGTAATGCCAGGCCAGAGGTGTGTAATGCCAGGGGTGCCAGGGGAGTGTAATGCCAGGGGTGTATAATTCCAGGGGTGCCAGGTGTGTGTAATGCCAGGGGTGCCAAGGGGGTGTAATGCCAGGCCAGAGGTATGTACTGCCGGTGGTGTGTAATGCCATTCCAGGGGTGTGTAATACCAGTTAAGATACATACAGTGCCATTTCTAGCGGCGCCCCATGCGAATGCACGGCTGGCTCGCCGCTAGAAACGGCACTGTATGTATCTTAGCCCTATCTCCTCTTGTGGCTGAGTGGGTGCAACTGGGCGGCCACATGTAACATAGAAGCATGGAATTTGACAGCAGATAAGAAACACGTGGCCCATCTAGTCTGCCTCTTTAGGGTCATGGTATTAGAGTTATGGTTGGGATTAGGGTATTAGGGTTGGTTAAAGCATAGGTTTAGGGTTACACAGAAAAATAGATTTTGACAGCAGATATATTAACCACTTGACCAATATAATCTGCCCCTTTTTTTAACCTTAGGGTAACCTAAACCCTATTTGTTCCTTAGTTCTTTGTAAGGATAGCATGCATGTTTAAATGGCTCTACTGTCTTAGCCTCTACCAGCTCCGATGGGAGGCTATTCCACTTGTCCACTAACCTTTCTGCGAACTCATTCTTCCACAAATTTCCCCTGAACCTACAGTACCTCCCTCCAGATTTAACACGTCCTTGTGTTCTAATACTGTACTTATCTTCCTTTGAAGAATGTCTCCCACTACTACCTCGATATACCGCTTGTCCCCCATTTAGTCTCACTGGGCAAGTTTTATGGTGTAGGCCATGTGCCATGTATGTATATCCTCCTGGAGTTATGGTCGCCAAAACTCAGCACAGCATTCTAGATGAGGCTGTACCAACGACCTATATAGTGGCATTATTGCCTCTCTCTCTCTTCTATTGATTCCTCTCCCTATGCAACCAAGCATCTGACTAGCCTTCCTCATTGATTTGTTACATTACTTCCCTGCTTTTAAGTCACCTGAAATAGTGACTCCTAAATCCCTTTCCTCCTCAGTAGTTTCCATTATAGTGCTGTTAATAATACTATATTTAACCTTTTGGCTTTTAAGATCCATGTGCATGTTTTTGGTATTAAACTCTTGACCATTCTTGTAGTCTACTTAGATCATCATTCATTTGTTTTACCCAGCCTGGTGTGTCTATCCTAAAGCTAGCATTTAAGGTTAAATGTTGAGGTTAGGGTAATTAGGGTTAGGAGTTAAGGGCCCTACACACTACGCGATTTGGCCGATTTGAAAGATGAACGCTATGAACAATGAACGATTTTTCAGTAACGATTTTTTTGCATACACACTGAACAATTTTTATGAACGATTTGAACGATTTGACATTGCAAACATCTATATCTTCCAAATTGGCTTGCAATGATAAACACTGATGGGCTAACGATGAATGACTGCGGAGACACACATTGTTCTTCTTCAGTGCCTCCACACTGAACGATGAGAACGATATACCGTTCATTTTTGAATGATATCTTTCATATCTAAGCTCGCAAGAGCAGGGACTTCTTTCCTCATGTGCCTTTCCTTTTCTTACTTACACAATCTTATACTCCATACTCCCTTTGATGGCACCTAACCTTGAGTTTTCTATACCTGTCCTATATTGTCTTGAACTGTAAGTGCTGTTTTCTTGCTTGCTCATTTGATTATGTACTGTGTAATGGGCGCTGCGGATCCCTTGTGGCGCCATATAAATAAAGGATAATAATAATAATAATATCTTTCTAAAATGTCATTCAGTGTGTAGGGCTCTTTAGAGTTAGGGGTTATGGTTAGGGTAGGGGGCTATGGTTGTAAGGGTATTATATTTGGGGTATTAGGGTTTGGGGTAAGGTGTTTAGGGCAATAGTAAGGGTATCACTGCTCTGTGTCCAGGATTGTACAAGATTCAGGGTATGTGCCAGAAATAGGGGTGCAGGGAGGGTGACTGAGTTGTCCGTTGGTCAGCAGGGTGCAGCATGTAGAGAGTATGCAGGGATCAGGCCCTAGCCTACAGTAGCAGTGGGAAGATTGATCATGCCAAGACAATGAGGTACAGCTGGGGAGAGTGCCCAGGACTGGGTGCAGGAGCCATATAAAAAAGATGTAAAACAATCAGAAGTGTAGCAAGCTAGTGTTATATCTCTGCAATTTCCAAACAAGGTGTTTAATAGAAATGTGTGGTTTCGATTTCCGAGCACGTTCGAGCACAGGCTTGGTATACCCCACAAGGCCCAGATCCAAAAGCAAGGCAAAAACGTCATCCTCCCGGCATCAGATCTCATGTGTTTTGGATTCCATAAAAGTCCCTCCTTCGTGGTTCAGGCGCCATTTTATGAGGATGTTGATGATGAGGATATTGTTTGTGTAATCAGCCACCAGTGGCAGCAGTTCTTGCTTGTAATTAAAAAAAAAAGCCATTGTCACGCATGGGCATAAAATCAAAATAGCCACCTCTTGGGTGTAGAATTATTTTTACCCAAATCCTTATAACATTTGTGAAAGCATCTGTACCAAATGTGAGGCCAAAGATAGGCACCTCCTCGTTGTAAGTAGTGTTCAGGATATGGAGAATGCAGATGTTTAAAATAGAGATGAGCGCCTGAAATTTTTCGGGTTTTGTGTTTTGGTTTTGGGTTCGGTTCCGCGGCCGTGTTTTGGGTTCGACCGCGTTTTGGCAAAACCTCACCGAATTTTTTTTGTCGGATTCGAGTGTGTTTTGGATTCGGGTGTTTTTTTTAAAAAACACTAAAAAACAGCTTAAATCATAGAATTTGGGGGTCATTTTGATCCCATATTATTATTAACCTCAAAAACCATAATTTCCACTCATTTTCAGTCTATTCTGAATACCTCACACCTCACAATATTATTTTTAGTCCTAAAATTTGCACCAAGGTCGCTGGATGACTAAGCTAAGCGACACTAGTGGCCGACACAAACACCTGGCCCATCTAGGAGTGGCACTGCAGTGTCACGCAGGATGTCCCTTCCAAAAAACCCTCCCCAATCAGCACATGACGCAAAGAAAAAAAGAGGCGCAATGAGGTAGCTGACTGTGTGAGTAAGATAAGCGACCCTAGTGGCCGACACAAACACCGGGCCCATTTAGGAGTGGCACTGCAGTGTCACGCAGGATGTCCCTTCCAAAAAACCCTCCCCAATCAGCACATGACGCAAAGAAAAAAAGAGGCGCAATGAGGTAGCTGACTGTGTGAGTAAGATTAGCGACCCTAGTGGCCGACACAAACACCGGGCCCATTTAGGAGTGGCACTGCAGTGTCACGCAGGATGTCCCTTCCAAAAAACCCTCCCCAATCAGCACATGACGCAAAGAAAAAAAGAGGCGCAATGAGGTAGCTGACTGTGTGAGTAAGATTAGCGACCCTAGTGGCCGACACAAACACCGGGCCCATTTAGGAGTGGCACTGCAGTGTCACGCAGGATGTCCCTTCCAAAAAACCCTCCCCAATCAGCACATGACGCAAAGAAAAAAAGAGGCGCAATGAGGTAGCTGACTGTGTGAGTAAGATTAGCGACCCTAGTGGCCGACACAAACACCGGGCCCATTTAGGAGTGGCACTGCAGTGTCACGCAGGATGTCCCTTCCAAAAAACCCTCCCCAATCAGCACATGACGCAAAGAAAAAAAGAGGCGCAATGAGGTAGCTGACTGTGTGAGTAAGATTAGCGACCCTAGTGGCCGACACAAACACCGGGCCCATTTAGGAGTGGCACTGCAGTGTCACGCAGGATGTCCCTTCCAAAAAACCCTCCCCAATCAGCACATGACGCAAAGAAAAAAAGAGGCGCAATGAGGTAGCTGACTGTGTGAGTAAGATTAGCGACCCTAGTGGCCGACACAAACACCGGGCCCATTTAGGAGTGGCACTGCAGTGTCACGCAGGATGTCCCTTCCAAAAAACCCTCCCCAATCAGCACATGACGCAAAGAAAAAAAGAGGCGCAATGAGGTAGCTGACTGTGTGAGTAAGATTAGCGACCCTAGTGGCCGACACAAACACCGGGCCCATTTAGGAGTGGCACTGCAGTGTCACGCAGGATGTCCCTTCCAAAAAACCCTCCCCAAACAGCACATGACGCAAAGAAAAAGAAAAGAAAAAAGAGGTGCAAGATGGAATTGTCCTTGGGCCCTCCCACCCACCCTTATGTTGTATAAACAAAACAGGACATGCACACTTTAACCAACCCATCATTTCAGTAACAGGGTCTGCCACACGACTGTGACTGATATGACGGGTTGGTTTGGACCCCCCCCAAAAAAGAAGCAATTAATCTCTCCTTGCACAAACTGGCTCTACAGAGGCAAGATGTCCACCTCATCATCACCCTCCGATATATCACCGTGTACATCCCCCTCCTCACAGATTATCAATTCGTCCCCACTGGAATCCACCATCTCAGCTCCCTGTGTACTTTGTGGAGGCAATTGCTGCTGGTCAATGTCTCCGCGGAGGAATTGATTATAATTCATTTTAATGAACATCATCTTCTCCACATTTTCTGGATGTAACCTCGTACGCCGATTGCTGACAAGGTGAGCGGCGGCACTAAACACTCTTTCGGAGTACACACTTGTGGGAGGGCAACTTAGGTAGAATAAAGCCAGTTTGTGCAATGGCCTCCAAATTGCCTCTTTTTCCTGCCAGTATAAGTATGGACTGTGTGACGTGCCTACTTGGATGCGGTCACTCATATAATCCTCCACCATTCTTTCAATGGTGAGAGAATCATATGCAGTGACAGTAGACGACATGTCCGTAATCGTTGTCAGGTCCTTCAGTCCGGACCAGATGTCAGCATCAGCAGTCGCTCCAGACTGCCCTGCATCACCGCCAGCGGGTGGGCTCGGAATTCTGAGCCTTTTCCTCGCACCCCCAGTTGCGGGAGAATGTGAAGGAGGAGATGTTGACAGGTCGCGTTCCGCTTGACTTGACAATTTTCTCACCAGCAGGTCTTTCAACCCCAGCAGACCTGTGTCTGCCGGAAAGAGAGATCCAAGGTAGGCTTTAAATCTAGGATCGAGCACGGTGGCCAAAATGTAGTGCTCTGATTTCAACAGATTGACCACCCGTGAATCCTTGTTAAGCGAATTAAGGGCTCCATCCACAAGTCCCACATGCCTAGCGGAATCGCTCCGTGTTAGCTCCTCCTTCAATGTCTCCAGCTTCTTCTGCAAAAGCCTGATGAGGGGAATGACCTGACTCAGGCTGGCAGTGTCTGAACTGACTTCACGTGTGGCAAGTTCAAAGGGCATCAGAACCTTGCACAACGTTGAAATCATTCTCCACTGCGCTTGAGACAGGTGCATTCCACCTCCTATATCGTGCTCAATTGTATAGGCTTGAATGGCCTTTTGCTGCTCCTCCAACCTCTGAAGCATATAGAGGGTTGAATTCCACCTCGTTACCACTTCTTGCTTCAGATGATGGCAGGGCAGGTTCAGTAGTTTTTGGTGGTGCTCCAGTCTTCTGTACGTGGTGCCTGTACGCCGAAAGTGTCCCGCAATTTTTCTGGCCACCGACAGCATCTCTTGCACGCCCCTGTCGTTTTTTAAATAATTCTGCACCACCAAATTCAAGGTATGTGCAAAACATGGGACGTGCTGGAATTTGCCCATATTTAATGCACACACAATATTGCTGGCGTTGTCCGATGCCACAAATCCACAGGAGAGTCCAATTGGGGTAAGCCATTCCGCGATGATCTTCCTCAGTTGCCGTAAGAGGTTTTCAGCTGTGTGCGTATTCTGGAAACCGGTGATACAAAGCGTAGCCTGCCTAGGAAAGAGTTGGCGTTTGCGAGATGCTGCTACTGGTGCCGCCGCTGCTGTTCTTGCGGCGGGAGTCCATACATCTACCCAGTGGGCTGTCACAGTCATATAGTCCTGACCCTGCCCTGCTCCACTTGTCCACATGTCCGTGGTTAAGTGGACATTGGGTACAACTGCATTTTTTAGGACACTGGTGAGTCTTTTTCTGACGTCCGTGTACATTCTCGGTATCGCCTGCCTAGAGAAGTGGAACCTAGATGGTATTTGGTAACGGGGGCACACTGCCTCAATAAACTGTCTAGTTCCCTGTGAACTAACGGCGGATACCGGACGCACGTCTAACACCAACATAGTTGTCAAGGCCTCAGTTATCCGCTTTGCAGCAGGATGACTGCTGTGATATTTCATCTTCCTCGCAAAGGACTGTTGAACAGTCAATTGCTTACTGGAAGTAGTACAAGTGGGCTTACGACTTCCCCTCTGGGATGACCATCGACTCCCAGCAGCAACAACAGCAGCGCCAGCAGCAGTAGGCGTTACACGCAAGGATGCATCGGAGGAATCCCAGGCAGGAGAGGACTCGTCAGAATTGCCAGTGACATTGCCTGCAGGACTATTGGCATTCCTGGGGAAGGAGGAAATTTACACTGAGGGAGTTGGTGGGGTGGTTTGCGTGAGCTTGGTTACAAGAGGAAGGGATTTACTGGTCAGTGGACTGCTTCCGCTGTCACCCAAAGTTTTTGAACTTGTCACTGACTTATTATGAATGCGCTGCAGGTGACGTATAAGGGAGGATGTTCCGAGGTGGTTAACGTCCTTACCCCTACTTATTACAGCTTGACAAAGGGAACACACGGCTTGACACCTGTTGTCCGCATTTCTGTTGAAATAGTTCCACACCGAAGAGCTGATTTTTTTGGTATTTTCACCAGGCATGTCAACGGCCATATTCCTCCCACGGACAACAGGTGTCTCCCCGGGTGCCTGACTTAAACAAACCACCTCACCATCAGAATCCTCCTGGTCAATTTCCTCCCCAGCGCCAGCAACACCCATATCCTCCTCATCCTGGTGTACTTCAACACTGACATCTTCAATCTGACTATCAGGAACTGGACTGCGGGTGCTCCTTCCAGCACTTGCAGGGGGCGTGCAAATGGTGGAAGGCGCATGCTCTTCACGTCCAGTGTTGGGAAGGTCAGGCATCGCAACCGACACAATTGGACTCTCCTTGTGGATTTGGGATTTCGAAGAACGCACAGTTCTTTGCGGTGCTACTGCTTTTGCCAGCTTGAGTCTTTTCATTTTTCTAGCGAGAGGCTGAGTGCCTCCATCCTCATGTGAAGCTGAACCACTAGCCATGAACATAGGCCAGGGCCTCAGCCGTTCCTTGCCACTCCGTGTGGTAAATGGCATATTGGCAAGTTTACGCTTCTCCTCCGACAATTTTATTTTAGGTTTTGGAGTCCTTTTTTTACTGATATTTGGTGTTTTGGATTTGACATGCTCTGTACTATGACATTGGGCATCGGCCTTGGCAGACGACGTTGCTGGCATTTCATCGTCTCGGCCATGACTAGTGGCAGCAGCTTCAGCACGAGGTGGAAGTGGATCTTGATCTTTCCCTAATTTTGGAACCTCAACATTTTTGTTCTCCATATTTTAATAGGCACAACTAAAAGGCACCTCAGGTAAACAATGGAGATGGATGGATACTAGTATACAATTATGGACGGACTGTCGAGTGCCGACACAGAGGTAGCTACAGCCGTGAACTACCGTACTGTGTCTGCTGCTAATATAGACTGGTTGATAAAGAGATGTCGTAGTATGTATGTATGAAGAAGAAAGAAAAAAAAACCACGGTTAGGTGGTATACAATTATGGACGGACTGCCGAGTGCCGACACAGAGGAAGCCACAGCCGTGAACTACCGTACTGTACTGTGTCTGCTGCTAATATAGACTGGTTGATAAAGAGATGTCGTAGTATGTATGTATGAAGAAGAAAGAAAAAAAAACCACGGGTAGGTGGTATACAATTATGGACGGACTGCCGAGTGCCGACACAGAGGTAGCCACAGCCGTGAACTACCGTACTGTACTGTGTCTGCTGCTAATATAGACTGGTTGATAAAGAGATGTCGTAGTATGTATGTATGAAGAAGAAAGAAAAAAAAACCACGGTTAGGTGGTATACAATTATGGACGGACTGCCGAGTGCCGACACAGAGGTAGCCACAGCCGTGAACTACCGTACTGTACTGTGTCTGCTGCTAATATAGACTGGTTGATAAAGAGATGTCGTAGTATGTATGTATAAAGAAGAAAGAAAAAAAAACCACGGTTAGGTGGTATACAATTATGGACGGACTGCCGAGTGCCGACACAGAGGTAGCCACAGCCGTGAACTACCGTACTGTACTGTGTCTGCTGCTAATATAGACTGGTTGATAAAGAGATGTCGTAGTATGTATGTATGAAGAAGAAAGAAAAAAAAACCACGGTTAGGTGGTATACAATTATGGACGGACTGCCGAGTGCCGACACAGAGGTAGCCACAGCCGTGAACTACCGTACTGTACTGTGTCTGCTGCTAATATAGACTGGTTGATAAAGAGATGTCGTAGTATGTATGTATAAAGAAGAAAGAAAAAAAAACCACGGTTAGGTGGTATACAATTATGGACGGACTGCCGAGTGCCGACACAGAGGTAGCCACAGCCGTGAACTACCGTACTGTACTGTGTCTGCTGCTAATATAGACTGGTTGATAAAGAGATGTAGTAGTATGTATGTATAAAGAAGAAAGAAAAAAAAACCACGGGTAGGTGGTATACAATTATGGATGGACTGCCGAGTGCCGACACAGAGGTAGCTACAGCCGTGAACTACCGTACTGTGTCTGCTGCGACTGGATGATAAATAATGATATAAAAAATATATATATATCACTACTGCAGCCGGACAGGTATATATATTATATAATGACGGACCTGCTGGACACTGTCTGTCAGCAGAATGAGTTTTTTATAGAATAAAAAAAAAAACACCACACAAGTGAAGTCACACGACGAGTGTTTAACTTTTTCAGGCAATCACAATATAGTATACTACTAACTATACTGGTGGTCAGTGTGGTCAGGTCACTGGTCAGTCACACTGGCAGTGGCACTCCTGCAGCAAAAGTGTGCACTGTTTAATTTTAATATAATATGTACTCCTGGCTCCTGCTATAACCTATAACTGGCACTGCAGTGCTCCCCAGTCTCCCCCACAATTATAAGCTGTGTGAGCTGAGCACAGTCAGATATATAATATATACATAGATGATGCAGCACACTGGGCTGAGCAGTGCACACAGATATGGTATGTGACTGTCTTGTACTCCTGGCTCCTGCTATAACCTATAACTGGCACTGCAGTGCTCCCCAGTCTCCCCCACAATTATAAGCTGTGTGAGCTGAGCACAGTCAGATATATAATATATACATAGATGATGCAGGCATGCAGCACACTGGGCTGAGCAGTGCACACAGATATGGTATGTGACTGAGTCACTGTGTGTACCGTTTTTTTCAGGCAGAGAACGGATATATTAAATAAAACAACTGCACTGCTGGTGGTCACTGTGGTCAGTCACTAAACTCTGCACTCTCTTCTACAGTATCAGCCTCAGGTCAATCTCTCTCTCTCTCTCCTAATCTAAATGGAGAGGACGCCAGCCACGTCCTCTCCCTATCAATCTCAATGCACGTGTGAAAATGGCGGCGACGCGCGGCTCCTTATATAGAATCCGAGTCTCGCGAGAATCCGACAGCGTCATGATGACGTTCGGGCGCGCTCGGGTTAACCGAGCAAGGCGGGAAGATCCGAGTCGCTCGGACCCGTGAAAAAAAACATGAAGTTCGTGCGGGTTCGGATTCAGAGAAACCGAACCCGCTCATCTCTAGTTTAAAAGGTGTCAAAGCGCAGTTTCCTCAAATTTTACAGTAGTAATGATTTCAGGTTGACTGTTTTCTGCCTGCTTAATTCTTTAAATGTAATAAAACTTAGAACATAAAAACACTTTGAAAAAGAAAAAACACAGCAGCCTATATCGGCTTCAGGCTGTACCTAGGCTAAGTGTGTCAAGTCCATGTAGACTTTGTGGACAACTCCTTATAAGCACAGACCGGTCTGATTTCACATGTATGCAGATCAAGAGGGTCCGGTCACGTGACCGATGCTCAGTATCCTGGTGTCAGGAATCGGCGTTCAGCAGCATCTCACTTACCAGCGCGCTGGTGTGCAGGCCTCCGGAGGTCACGGCCCCAGTCGCGGCTGCATGAATGCACTGTCCGCGAGCGTCATGTTCAGTATCGCTAAGTACCCCTGAACCGCATCCAGTGTGTGCCCCGCTGTGTGCCGGCGTCTGACCAGCATGGGTGCCGCCATGACACCTGCACTCAGCTGATCCGGACATCCAATCCTGCACTGTGTTTGCACACAGAGCCCAGCAACCAATCACCGCAGAGCAAGGGGTATAAGTTCCAGTCCGTGGCTCGGTCTCATCGCCTCAGACAACGAGTCACTTTCAGTGTACAAGTTCTCCTGGTTCTTGTTTCCAGTGGTTTACTTGTTGTCATTCCGTCATTTCATCTTCAGTCTTCAATCTTCAGTTTGCTACGAACTCCAGCCACAGTCTGCCACAACATCTTGCAGTAAGAGACTTTCTCCAGGTGTTTTTTCATTACTCAGCCTGTGCACCTAATTACCAGCATCTAGCATTGGCCCTCATTCTGAGTTGTTCGCTCGCTAGCTGCTTTTAGCAGCAGTGCAAATGCTAGGCCGCCGCCCTCTGGGAGTATATCTTAGCTTAGCAGAAGTGCGAACGAAAGGATCGCAGCATTGCTACAAAAAAAGATTGTGCAGTTTCAGAGTAGCTCGAGACTTACTCCTAGCTAGTGATCACTTCAGACTGTTTAGTTCCTGTTTTGACGTCACAAACACGCCCTGCGTTTGGCCAGCCACTCCCCCATTTCCCCAGGCACGCCTGCATTTGAATCTGACACGCCTGCGTTTTTCAGCACACTCCCGGAAAACGGTCAGTTACCTCCCAGAAACGCCCCATTCCTGTCAATCACTCACCGATCAGCAGTGCGACTGAAAAGCGTCGCTAGACCTTGCGTGAAACTGCATCGGCTTTTGTGAAAGTACGTCGCGCGTGCGCACTGCGTGCCATACGCATGCGCAGAAGTGCCGATTTTTAGTCTGATCGCTGCGCTGCGAACAACGGCAGCTAGCGATCAACTTGGAATGACCCCCATTGTGCATTGCATTCAGCACTTAACTTGCTGTGTTAGAACTGTCTCCTGCTTGGGCCTTGCTTGGCTTAAAGAACGTGTGCTTCTACAGAGACTGTGCTTTTATTGCTATTCATTATATACCGGAGTTCCGTTTGCTTCATCTGATTTCATTATTGCCTTTACCGTTTATATCAAGTTTCAACTTCATCTTCATTGCTCATTTATTACCAGTGACTTTTGAAATACTCATTTCATCGGATTAAGTTATTATTCATTATTCCTGTCATCAGTTATACCAGTTACCCTTCATACATCATTTCTGTTGTTGCTGACTTCCAAGTCTATCATCAATTGTTTTCACTTATCTGTTTATCAGTTTGTTCAGTTGCTGTGTGACCCCTGTGTGATAATAAATATGAAGCGCACATGCGCAGGACTTTTCTTCAGCCTCCTCGTTTCATCTATCCCACCTACACTGACCCACTAGTGCCCCCCTCGGGGACAGACAAAACTACAGACCTGACACCCGGCAGTCAACATGCCAACACCGGAATCCCGAGCGCTCAAAATGTCAGCAGTCAGAATGCCAACCAACAGGGTCTATTCCCACAAGGTCCTTTGTTGCGCTCACATGCCCCTACCCCTCTGCCGGCATTCTGCTGACGGGATCTCAAGGTCGGTATGCTGACAGCCGTGATCCCTGAAGCCAGCAACGCGTGCCCAACCCAGATCAAGGATATAGCTATAAAGATTGCATGCATCTGGATCAATATGACACCCATTTACTAAAATAAGTCTATTGAGGTGACTGGAAGAATTTTTTCTCTTGGTGATAATAATTACATACTGTTGGAATTGCTAAAAGTATTAAATGAACTCTTGGCAACCGAGTACAGCGATAACTCCCAATTAGAAACACACACATATCCGTAACATTGTACAGTATTTAATATATAAATATTTTGTAATGTCTTTGTTCTGGTAACACCATCCTGGATATCACATCATCTAATCTTATCTCAGAATTACAGGGGTCAATGCACCATCACATGCCTTTTCATCTTTAACTAAAGCTGTGTGTAAAATTTAAATTTTTATTATTTTTGCTTACCAAAATATACATAAAAATAGTTTTAGTCACGTTAAAGAATAAATTATAGGCCTGATTTTGAGTCGCACACAGGAGCCGCCATCTTTATGTGAATGGTGCAGCTGATTTATGCTAAAGCCACTGTTGGCACACCATCGATACACCATCAAAACCTGCAACTGCCCTATAGCAGGTCCAGTTTCTCCATCTGAGTATGGCATACTGTGTAAGGGATTGTGCATCTGTAGATGCCACTGCGGTCAGCGAAAGGCCCTCATCTGCATAGCTCTTCCCTGTTACCTCCCAGGAACACCCACTAAAATCCGGCGATCCGGCGGGGAATTAGGGGAATTATCCATGTTAAAAATCTCTGAGTCCTGATCCGAACACAAAATATTTGAGATCAGGGGATCGGGATTTTTAAAATGTTTGCCTAAAAACATCTGAGATGTATGGGGGCCATAACTTTGGCCCAGTGTCAGCAGGCAGCCGTGGACTTCAGCAAGGCCACAACCTCTTTCCATAAAGCCACACACCCTTTTCTGGTACAGCCATTAATCCTTGAGATACTGGAGGATCCTCAATCCTTCCCTATTTTAGGACTCTCCCACTGTCACCAGACTCTTCCCAGAAGTGTCCTGTATGTAACAATATGCATAACTCAAAATCACAGGGCACTTTTGATACACGCCCATTGCACTCCCAGGATACGCCCATAAGTCAGCGCAGCATCTGCGCATGTATTGTAAGCAAAAACTTCCCATTTGCTCCTGTGTTCACAGATCTGTCCAACTGAGACTCCACAATCATATCAGCAAGTCCATAGAAGTTGTTTTTGGTGTCCTCTGCTGTGTTCTTCTGTCCCCTCTTACCCACAGATCGTACAGTGTACAATGGGCCTAATTTAGCATGGATCGCTATTTAGAGAAATTGCAGTTGTCTGCGAGTAGAAAGGCGCCGCCCCGACAGGAAGAAAAAACGCCCCTTGCAAAATTGAAAATGTTTGCTATCCACTGGCAGATGCATACACAATTTCTGGAACATTGAAGAAACTTTGCCATCTTAGCAAATGTGAGTATGTTATTATTATAAAATTGCAGCAAATTATACATATATACATTTTTACAATAAATGAATTACAAATAAAAATACATAATCAACAAAGAAAATCTTGCAATGATGATAGGATAATTATCTCTAATGATCACAGAACCTTCTTCATTTATTTCTGTGATATTTTCAGACAAAGTTAAAGAAAAAATTCCATCATCTTCCTGTCCCTTATCTTATAGAAGCCCAGACAGGGGCGGATCCAGAAGAAAATGAAAGGGAGGGCACCATGATAGGGGAACGATAATAGTTATATTTACATGCACCTAAGGCACGCGTGCTCCCAGATAAGGGGTGTGGTATCACAGGGGGCGTGGCCTCACAGAATACGCCATCAGGTAATGATTGGCTGTAGGAGCGCATCCTGGTTTATTGCCAATGTTTCACCCTGATGAAAAGGCTAATTGGGCCTTGAGATGTTTGTCACCTGTTCCATTAGTTATGGGAGCCTGTAAGGCACCCCAGCACAATATAATTATTAAAGTTTTTAGTTGGTGGTGGTGGTGGCAGGTGCAGCATACCTTGTTTTGGGCACTGCAGTGAGACTCAGACTGCAGGACACGAACTGCCCATCTTTGATTAGCAGAAGCAGCCAGCTGGATCTCCAACAAGCAGCATAAGACATCTGCAGGACAGCCCTGTCACAATCACACGGGCCGCCTTCTCAAAGCTGAGGTTGAGTGTGACTGCACCTAGAATGGTGGTAAAGGAAGTGGAGGAGGAAGTGCTGGGAAACTGTGCGGTGCAGTGAGGGCTAATGAAGCCTTCTGCGCCATTATAAGTAACAGTCTTACTCGATGCTGACATTTGAACCCCGCGCCTGGGCTGGACTATGGCTGGCTGTCAGTGGGGGAGGTACAGTAGGTTGCAGCTGTTCTGAGCTTGGCTACTGCAATGCTGCAGTGTGTTCAGGGCAGGCAACAGAAATCTTGGGGCCCAGTACAATGATATCTCTGGGTCCTCCTAATATTATTTTTTATATTAAATATACACTGTATATATATTTATCTATACACATATATAAATATGTATATCTCTCTTTCCTCACCCACACACACCAGTCTGTCTCCCTCTCTCCTTCCTTCCACACACCCCACAGTCTGTCTCTCCCCAATGACTCCATGCTGCATTCCCAACTCCCCCATCCCATCCCAAAGCCCTGTATCCCCTCACCAATCCACTCTTACCCCAAACAGGGTAAAGAGGGTCACCTATACTGCATTTCCCAGTATCCAAACCCTCACACTGCACAGCAAGTACCATGCACCCCTTACACCCTACCAAAGAGGCTGGTGCAGGGCACTGGAATCCTGGCCAGCGGAGCTGCTGCTATGTCCTGTAACCGACTGCAACAGAGCTGGACCCGGAAGAGCGGGTGCACACTCATGCTGCACAGTCACTGTGTGTGAGAGGCTCCTGTCACTCGGAGTCGCCCATGCCGCCTATAGCTCACTGCCCTATATGGACAAGATGGCTGACATCCCTGCCGGGGACTAAGTGGCATATCCTTGGGGCCCCTCTGATCCTTGGGGCCCGTTACAGGTGTCCCCTTTGACCCCCCCCCCTTGTCACCGGCCCTGAGTGTGTTGAACAAGACATTGTCACCATCAGTGATGAGGAGCCGATGTGTTAGAAGAGGAGCTGCATGGCACAGAAAGAAGGAAAAAGCTGAAAGAAGAGAAATGGAGTGAAAAACATGTAAGTAAGAAAGAAGCTGATGTATTCTTTTAAGCTGGGGGCACAATGGGGCATATGATGTTAGTTGGGTGCATAGTGGGTGTATTACAGTATGTGGTTTTGGGGATGCAGTGGGGCATATAATGTGAAGTGGGTACACAATGGGGCCAATAATGTGTATTGGGGGTGAGTTGTGACATATAATGTGAATTGGGGGTATAGTGGGGTATATCAAATGAATTGTGGGCACTTTGGGGCATATCATGTGAACTGGTATTACTATGGAGGAAATCATGTGAATTGGGGGCATATCATGCAAATTGGGGGCACTATGGGGCATATCATATGAATTGAGTGCACTATAGGGCAAATAATATGAATTGGGGGCACTGTGGTATGTTTAATGTGATTTCGGGATACTATGCATCACGTAATGTGAATTGTGGCACTGTGTGACACATAATGTGAATTGAGGGCACAGTGGGGCCAATATTATGAACTGGGGGTGCATTGTGAAATGGGGCCAATAATGTGTATTGGGGGTGAGTTGTGACATATAATGTGAATTGGGGGCATAGTGGGGTATATCAAATGAATTGTCAGCACTTTGGGGCATATCGTATGAACTGGTATTACTATGGAGCAAACCAGGTGAATTGGGGGCATATCATGCAAATTGGGGGCACTATAGGGCATATCATATGAGTTGTGTGCACTATAGAGCAAATAATGTGAATTGGGGGCACTGTGCTACAGTATGTATAATGTGATTTAGGGACACTGTGCATCACGTAATGTGAATTGTGGCACTGTGTGACACATAATGTGAATTGAGGGCACAGTGGGGCCAATAATATGAATTGGGGGTGCATTGTGCAATGGGACTGATAATGTGAATTGGGGGTGTTCTGGCATATAATGTGAATTGGGGGAACTGTGCAGTATATAATGTGAATTGGGGGCACTATGTGCTATTTAAAGTGATTTAGGGCATAGTGTGCCGTATAATGTGATTTGGGGCACTATGCATCACGTAATATCATTTGGGGCACTGTGTGGCACATAATATAAAATATTTTACTGCCCATTTGAGCGACAGGAGTGTTAGGAAAACAAAAGATTGTCCCAGAGTAAAGAGATCTGTGTTTTCTAGGTGGGGGACACCACATTACTGACTTTCCCCGGGTGACGAAAATCCTAGTTTCAGCCCTGGGTACCTGCTGCTTCTGGTGCTGAAAGAGGACCCACTGCTGCTGGCACTGATGAGAGGGGTACCCGCCGCTGCCGTAATCTGAGGAACAAAGTGACACTTTACTGAGGGTAGATGGTGCCAGCTGAGGAGGAGGAACCTGCTTCCCGCAAGCAAGATATTAAGTGGGGGTCCTCCCCCGCGCCCACTCCTGCCGTTCTAATGCGGGGGGGGGGGGGCTGCATTAGAACGCATCCCCTGTGGAGTGTGCGGGGCTGTGTCATTTTTTTTTTTTTTTTACAGTCTATTATTTTTAGTGTGGCATGGGCACGCCCCTTTTAGGCCACACCCCGTGGATTACTGGGGGCCTGGCATGGATCTCTACCCCCCTCTACATGAATTATGGCTGACTGTCTTCAAGTCTTCATTTCGCCTGCTTTTAGTCAGCCACAGAACCCGAGTAATTGATATGTCTGTGTCCCTTATTAAAGGGATGATCTGGCAATCCTAGTGACAATCAGCGCTAAAGTACTGTACACTCCATCCATTTTTTAAATTAGGGGATTTGGGAATGTGCAGTATAACTAACGCACAGGCGTCTGGCTGACGCAGAAAACCATCATGTTACTTCTTACCTATAACAAGCCTGTAACATTGCCATGCAGTGAATGTGTTAATAATCCACTCTCTCCCTTCCCAGCATCTTTATTATACTACAGTGAATAATATAATGTGGGTGTCACTAGAGAATTACTGCATTGACATCTAGTGACTGAGACAAGGATTTACATTATGTAAAGTGACGTAATCGGAATGATCACGAGGGAATGGCGAGGATACAGCTTATTAAACCCTGTAAAACAAAATGCTTCTAGCTTTTTGTAAGACCAGACTCAGGCAGACTGTCTATGCAGAGCATTAGTGCATGTCACTACAGGGCGTCATCTCTCTCCCTATACAGAGTACACCCACTGGGCACTGTACCTGTGTTGTTAGTACAAGGGAGCAATACGCACAGTCGGGGTAATTCAGACCTGATCGTAGCAACAAATTTGTTAGCAGTTGGGCTAAACCATGGCCCTCATTCCGAGTTGTTCGCTCGTTAGTGGTTTTCGCAACGGAGCGATTTGTCGCAAACTGCGCATGCGCAATGTTCGCAGTGCTGCGCCAAGTAAATTTGCCAAAAAGTTAGGTATTTTACTCACGGCTTAATGAAGAAATTTCTTCGTTCTGGTGATCGGAGTGTGATTGACAGGAAGTGGGTGTTTCTGGGCGGAAACTGGCCGTTTTATGGGTGTGTGCGGAAAAACGCTGCCGTTTCTGGGAAAAACGCGGGAGTGGCTGGAGAAATGGGGGAGTGTCTGGGCGAACGCTGGGTGTGTTTGTGACGTCAAACCAGGAACGAAACTGACTGAACTGATCGCAGTGGCAGAGTAAGTCCCGAGCTACTCAGAAACTGCAAAGAAATTTCTATTCGCAATTATGCGAATCTTTCGTTCGCAATTCTGCAAAGCTAAGATTCACTCCCAGTAGACGGCGGCTTAGGGTGTGCAAAGCTGCTAAAAGCAGCTAGCGAGCGAACAACTCGGAATGAGGGCCCATGTGCACTGCAGGGGAGGCAGATATAACATGTGCAGGGAGAGTTAGATTTGGATGGGGTGTGTTCAAACTGAAATCTAAATTGCAGTGTAAAAATAAAGCAGGCAGTATATACTCTGCACAGAAACAAAATGACCCACCCAAATCTAACTCTCTCTGCACATGCACATGGTTTTGCCCATCTGCTAACAAATTTGCTGCTGCAATCAGGTCTGAATTACCCCCAGTGTCCTCGGGATCCGGTCTGAAGATCGACAGTGTCTAGGTCGACAATGTTTAGGTCGACCACTATAGGTCGACAGTCACTAGGTCGACATGGATGGAAGGTCGACAGGGTTTCTAGGTCGACATGTGCTAGGTCGACAGGTCTAAAGGTCGACATGAGTTTTTCACATTTTTTTTTCTTTTTTTGAATTTTTTCATACTTAACGATCCACGTGGACTACGATTGGAACGGTAAAGTGTGCTGAGCGAAGCGGTAGCGGAGCGAAGGCACCATGCCCAAAGCATGGCGAGCGAAGCGAGCCATGCGAGGGGACGCGGTGCATTAATTTGGGATCCCGGTCACTCTACGAAGAAAACGACACAAAAAAAAAATCCTCATGTCGACCTTTAGACCTGTCGACCTAGCACATGTCGACCTAGGAACCCTGTCGACCTCCCATCCATGTCGACCTAGTGACTGTCGACCTATAGTGGTCGACCTAAACATTGTCGACCTAGACACTGTCGATTTGATGAACCACACCCGTGTCCTCACCGTTCCTAGCATTTTAATGATAACCTCAATTATACTACTGCAGTTATACATGAAGATAGCTGAGAGATGTTTTACATTCCTTGTCAAATACATTAATGACAATAGTGTTTTATGTGCTACCACCTGCCCACTTTAGGTTCATTGGACCTGATTCAGAGCTGGACCCTTATCCTGTTACCTCTGCATCTTTGTACACTGCAGAACTGCGGAAATATGCTAATATCACAGCCGCTGGGTTTTGTACAGAGACACCTACTGGTGGGGTCTGGAAGTACCATGGCACAGCATCGGTGTTTGCAGATTGGCGCATGATCTACACTGCACATGTGCAGATCTGTTTCTGAGATGACGGTCGCAGTGACACAAAGCCGCAGCAAGATTTACATGCCGCTGGTATTTGGGGACGACAGCACAGAGCATCCAGAGAATGGGGGCCTGTCAGGCCTGTCTAATGGGAGTGCTGAAGCCATTGGCTATGGCCTTGAATGCAGGTCTCACAATTTTTCAGGTAGTCCCCCAGACCCCCAGAAGAGTGGGTGGATTGCCCACTTCCTGCCCACTCCCTAGTGAAAAGGGCATGATGGGGAGACAATCCTGGGAATTGCAGGCCATATGGAGAGCGGGTCTAAAATAACATGAATTGTGTTGTTTTAGTCCCACCCCTTCCCCATGTACTAGGGATTCACGGCATTCACCGTGCCAGTGGCGGAGCCTAAAGGTATACCTAGAGTATTCCACACCAGATCAACACAGGTTTCAAACTGGCCATTTCAGATTGTCATTTGGTATAATAAATGCTGCCATGGGTGTAAAGGAAACACCCAAAGATAAACGAAAACTGAGCTTTTTAGCTACAGTATGTTGTTATTTCAGACTGTGTGGAACACAACACCAGGGCAGTCTACTGCTTCCAGAGGAAACTCATACTTTTTCAAGAAAAAAATTGAAAAATCACCAAAAAAGATTTTCTACTTTCTCCTATGGGTCAGCCGCACAATTACTTCTCCAATGGGTCAGCCGCACAATCACTTCTCCAATGGGTCAGCTGCACAATCACTTCTCCAATGGGTCAGCCACACAATCACTTCTCCAATGGGTCAGCCGCACAATCACTTCTCCAATGGGTCAGCCGCACAATCACTTCTCCGATGGGTCAGCCGCACAATTACTTCCCCCGATGGGTCAGCCGCACAATCACTTCTCCAATGGGTCAGCCGCACAATCACTTCTCCAATGGGTCAGCCGCACAATCACTTCTCCAATGGGTCAGCCGCACAATCACTTCTCCGATGGGTCAGCCGCACAATTACTTCCCCCGATGGGTCAGCCGCACAATCACTTCTCCAATGGGTCAGCCGCACAATCACTTCTCCAATGGGTCAGCTGCACAATCACTTCTCCAATGGGTCAGCCGCACAATCACTTCTCCAATGGGTCAGCTGCACAATCACTTCTCCAATGGGTCAGCTGCACAATCATTTCTCCAATGGGTCAGCCACACAATCACTTCTCCGATGGGTCAGCCGCACAATCACTTCTCCGATGGGTCAGCCGCACAATCACTTCTCCGATGGGTCAGCCGCACAATTACTTCCCCCGATGGGTCAGACGCACAATCACTTCTCCGATGGGTCAGCCGCACAATCACTTCTCCGAAGGGTCAGCCACACAATCACTTCTCCGATGGGTCAGCCGCACAATCACTTCTCCGATGGGTCAGCCGCACAATCACTTCTCCGATGGGTCAGCCGCACAATCACTTCTCCGATGGGTCAGCCGCACAATTTAAGAACAAGAAAAACGTTGACAGTTAAAAAAGTTAAATGCATTCCTGTAATGTTTTCTTCGGACCAGTCAAGAGGTTGTTGTCTTGTAAGAATCTGATTATCATATGGACGTTGCAGGTTTGCTCGGGATGCTAACCTCTTCATTGTGCCACTTACACCATCGCAAGGCCCTTTGCCATGAGCAGTCGCGGAAAAATACCACTCTGCTTCTATACCAAAATCATCTTTATGAGAGCATTAGTTGGCAAAGTTTTCCTTGTTCTTAAGTTGCGCGGCATCGTAGAAGTTGAAAATATTTTTGAGTGATTTTTTTTTTTTTCTTCAAGACGTTTGAGTATCCTCTGGAAGCAGTAGACTGTTACTGTGTTGTGTTCCAGACAGTCTGAAATAACAGCATAGCTAAGATGCACAGTTTTTGTTTTTCCCTTATAATACACCACAAATGGGAGAATTGTAGTTTGAGCTCATCTCTGCTCTTTTTCCACTTGTACGCTTTCTCATGAACTGGACCCACCCTAGCCTTTGTATTCCCAAACCCACAGCTGCATTTATCTTATATACATTGTATGAGCATGTTCAGGCAGGCTCTGGTTTACTCACCATCTCAGCGTTTTGGCCACTTAGCCAATACAGTGATAAGAAGACTAATAATATACAGTATATTTATCAGTTACAAAATATTGAATTATCTAGAGGATATTTACTGTCTAAATAAGAAAAAGCTTTTTACCTTAACAAGATTGCAATTTATTTGCATCCAGTAAAATGGACATACAGACCTCTCACTGCAGAACACTAATTCAATTTCATTCTCACGGTTAAGGCCTGCTTCAATCCATCCGCAGTTGAAGACTTAATGAATCTGACATCAGATGTTCGGCAATGCAGATCTTTACATATAATGGCTGTGATTCACTGACAGGAATTCTATATAAAAACACTATATTTGAAGTACAATGCAGTATTCTATTTACATATAAATGGCTTCTGATTGCAGAGACATTTTAACCCACTCTTAAACTTGCTGCTCCCTCTTCTGGCACTTAGTGGAAATGCATTTTCCTATTAGCTAGGCTTTTCTGTACTAGTAATTCTATTGAGCTTTCAGTATTTCTTTCATTGCATCGTGCTGTTTCTTTGTGAAATGCAACAATTAATCTGTGCCGCTTCCAAGAGAAAAGTCTCAGCAGACCCTAAAATAGGTTATAACAGATTTGATTTAAATGGAAACTAAATGAGACAAAGAACAATTTGTCCCCTTCACAAAAGTTCTATCTATAGGACGGAGTGAAAATGGCAAGCTGGTAAGGAAGTAACAAGCATACCGTATAAAGGGCTTGGCACACACACTTTAATGTTTGCACTATGTGGACGGATTGCTGTTTCCCTGATCACAGAGGAATGATTGGACCTGCAGAGAACATTACGCCTCTCTGTAAGCATATCTGTGTACTAGAAATCAAGACATGCGGAGCTGCAGTGGACAATGCTCTGGACAGGATATAAACTAATAATGTTCGTAGGATGCTTTGTAAAGCTGGATACATGAAATAAGATTATCTGTCCAATCTTTCTGGTTGGAGCGAAAATCTGGTAATGAATGGGAACAAATGACAATCAAACTTGCTTCCAAAAGCCATAAAATGGGTAAAAATGGTCGTTCGTACAAATTGTTTAAATCAAATAGATTTAACCAATTTGTCTGAATGTCCATTTTTGTCTGTTTGCCAGTGTTTGGGAGCAAAAATTGTAAGATTGGACAGATAATCTTCTATTGTGTATCCAGCCTGAGACTGAACTGGGTTGACCTTTTCTTCATTCTCATTAGTTAGCCTCTTCACTACCAGAGGAGGTTTAACCCTCTGTGACCATGTTCATGGCTCTGTATTTTCGTAATCTATAATAATATTATATATTGATCTTTTTGTAACAGTATGAAAGAAGGAGGTTATTTACACAGATTAGACGGGAAAAATCAGACAAAAATCACAAGTAGATATACCAAACTTTCCCATAGCTTTTTTAATGGTTAATTTCAGGTAGTTAATGGGGCCTCGCTAGGATCTATAGTAAAATTTGGGTAGGGGACCAGTAATGCCACTATATCCTCATGGGCCAGCTCAGAAGAGTCCTCTTAAGAGCAGAAAGGGGGGGACTAGGGTTGAGTGGAGAACTTGAAGGGGGGACCTGGCACTGGATGACTTTTCTTGTCTAATTGACAGTAGTGGCTGGCTGTATGACTTCAAGTGGCCAAATGTTATCTGGCTGCAGCAGGATATGAGGGTTTGGCTTCTTACACTGACTCCAATCTTCAACAGCATCCTTTTCAGTCCCATCTTCCACACCACAACAAAGAGACGAGGATTCCCACCCCAGACACAGTAAATTCACACTGATATAAATGCAACAGGTTTTCTCTTTACATGTATGAAATATGCATTAAAGACTTAAATATTCCTTTAAAAAATATATACACTTATTAAAAATTATTCACCTGGTACATGTATGCACTTTTACAATAAATACAGTATGCTTCTGACACATACAGAAGTAAAATGATGAACTCTGAAGTCTGGTTCGTTATTGTGATTTAGTGCATTGATGTAATAATTTAGATAATTATGGATGAAAACCTCTTTCTACATAAACACTCTGTAACTATGGATCATATTATCTTAACCAGTCATCTACTGTAACCAGAAAATGACACAATAATCTATTGATAGTAACAAACAGAGAACTACTGTACAGCCCTAGCACACTGTCCATCCATATAGGTGATACCCTCTAACCTAGCAATCCAACTGTAGTAACATTTTCTTGTACATTGGATAGTGCCCTTTTATGTAAAAAGGAATTAGAGATGTGCGCTGGACCCGATGATTTGGATTCATCAGCGGGATTTTGATTTGCCAAACAGCCGTGACGGGCTTTGGACTAGGATTTTTTTCAAAAATTGTCAAAAAATGCCAAAATCATATATTTTTTGCATTTTTTTGTCCCTAGAGTATTATTAACCTCAATAACATTAATTTCCAGTCATTTGCAGCCAATTTTGAACACCTTATAACTCACATTGTTGTTTTCATCCACTTTAGGTCAAAGTCTGCTGCGAGCTGGCTGGTTACTTACTACTAGGCGACAGAGCAGCAGCACAAACAGATGGTAGTTTGTAGAATATGTATGAAACACTGTCACACAGCAGTGGGATAAATGACCACCCTTATGTTGGATATTAAACAGGACATGCACAGTTTAACAAATCAATCATTTCAGTGACAAGGACTGCCACACTTGTGGCTGAAATGATTGGTTTGTTTGGGCCCCCGAAAAACAAGCTACCAACTGCCTTAAAGCAATAGCTCTACAGTGTCTACAAGATATCATCACCATTGCCATCCTCATCCTCATCAGTGTGTACATCCTCATCATCATCATCACACAATATTAATTCATCCTCATTGGAATCCACCATTACAGATGTCTCTGTATTCTGATGTACTTGCTGGGAAAGGTCTTCCTCATGGAATTTCCAGTTCATTTTGATGAACATCATTTTTTCCACCTTTTGAGGAAGTAGCCTCCTACACCGTTCACTCACAAGGTTCCCAGCTGTGCTGAATACTCTCTCCGAGTACACACTGGAGGATGGGCAGCTTAAGTAATACAAAGCCAGTTTGTACAACGGCCTCCATATTGACTTTTTTCCTTCCAGTACACAAAGGGACTCTGTGACATGCCTACTTTTACATTGTTGTGAAAATAATCCTCCACCATTCTTTGGATGGTGACCATATTAGATAGAGTTACGATAGAGGTGTCACTAATACTGGCCAATTCATTTAGACCCAACCAGATGTCAAAATGTTGTTTTGACTGAGCTGCATCTCCACTAAGTCTTTTGGGAGAATTTTTTTTTTCCTGGCTGTTTCAGAAGAAACTGAAGGAGGAGACGTCACTTGAGCTGCCAACTTGTTCATCAGGAGTTTTTTGCATCTCTTAAAATCTATGTTAGTTGGATAGAAAGACACAGCATATGACTTGACCCTAGGATCAATCATGGTTGCCAAAATGTTGTGATTCGATTTCAAGATATTGGCAACCCTTTGATCCTTGCAAAGCAAAAAAAGGACTTGATCTACAAGTCTGGCATAGTTTGTGGATTTGCCTGATTTCATCCCCTGCTTCAATTTCTCCAGTTGTTTTTCCAAAAGCCTAATTAACGGAACCACCTGGCTCAAGCTAGCAGTGTCAGAACTCACTTCACAGGGGGCTACTTCGAAGGGTTTGAGCACCAGCTTGTCCCACACTGCGTGGAGTCAGACCGCTTTCACACATGGTACTATACTTTGGTGTACTGGGGTGCAATGCACACAAAACAATGTAAACAGCAAACAAGTTTTGTTTTTTTTGGGGGGACGCAGCTTGTGGAGTCAGACCGCTTTCACACATGGTACTATACAAATATGGCTTATTGGGGTACAGTGCACACAACACACAATGTTATGAAGAGCAAACAAATTATTTTTATTTGTTTACTTTTTGGGGGGTACGCAGCTAGTCCCACACTGCGTGGAATGAGACCGCTTTCACACATGGTACTTTACAACTATGGTGTACTGGGGTAAAGTGCACACAACAAACAATTTTATTTAATTTTTTGGGGGACGCACCGTGTCCCACACCGCTTTCACACACGCAGAGGGTGGGGCCTGCATATTCACTGTGGTACCACTGTGATGGACTTAGGAGACTGGTCACTAGACACATTGACAGCGCCACAGCCCCTTAGATGGACAGTGACAGCACAAAAAAAAACCCACTAGCTGTGCTGGACACTCTGACTGACAGCCCCTGATGGACACTCTGACTGACAGCCCCTGATGGACACTCTGACTGACAGCCCCTGATGGACACTCTGACTGTCAGCCCCTGATGGACACTCTGACTGACAGCCCGATGGACACTCTGACTGTCAGCCCCTGATGGACACTCTGACTGACAGCCCCTGATGGACACTCTGACTGACAGCACCTGATGAACACTCTGACTGACAGCCCCTGATGGACACTCTGACTGACAGCCCGATGGACACTTTGACTGACAGCACCTGATGGACACTCTGACTGACAGCCCCTGATGTACACTCTGACAGCCCCTGATGGACACTCTGACTGACAGCCTCTGATGGACACTCTGACATCCTGCCCTTAAAAGGACAGACTGACAGCGCACAACAGCCTGTATTCTACACAGCTTGGAAGCATGCAGGAAAATGGCACCGAGCTCCGGGATGCCGAGTCTTTATAGACTCGAAGTCTTGCGAGAATCTGACATGGGATTATGACGTTTGGCCTCTACTGTTATCCCGAGCCTGGCGCGACGTTTGCGAGTCGGGCTCGGGAACGTTGAGCCGGGCTATGGTCAGAGCTGTTCGGATACCGTGGATTCCGAACCGCTCATCTCTAGATGGAATGTAGTCCTATTGTTGCTGTACTGGTAACTATATAAATGTCTATGTGCCTGATTCAGAGTTGTATGCTATAACAATGTCTATATGAAATGCAATTATTTGCTACTGTGCCGCCTGTGCGAAATACCAAGTATAGTTTTACTTCACACGTGCAAGCCAATGTTTGAGACGGCATTCACAATGTCTCTGTGATTGCATGGTCTGGAGAAGACCTCTGTGGTCCATGGGGGCTTGTGGGTGGAGACATGGAGGTGGGCAAAAGTTTTCACAAAAAGAGGTCAGTCCGTGGGCATGATATGGGAGTTCCAGGGGTGTGTCTGCTAAACACAGACTCGGAGGACATCTTTAAAAAGAAAGTTTACCCAGAATCTGCGCAGCCCAGGACTAACTCAAGGACTACATGTGCATCCAATATCACATCAGTGGTGGTGTGTTCTAAATCCCTAGTGGATCTGCACACAACGCAGATAGGGAAAATGAGTGTAGCAACATTTGCACAGTCCGTCACACACTATTCCAGGTGAGCAGGCATATATTTTTGCCCATAAACTGTGAGCCAGGGGGCGCTGTAAGAGAGGAGGAAGCCCGGATGCAGCCTCCTCCGTTCGGGCCCCCTCTCTGCCGGCAGTGCTGAAAGTCTGAGCACTCAGACTCTACTGCGCATGCGCAGATCTCTGGGAAAATGTTGCGGCGGCCATTTTCCCTGAGATTTCTCTACTGCGCATGCACAGTTTTAATACCGCCGTGGACGTGCCCGCGTATTTAGAAAATGGATGCAGCATGTGCGGTGGGGACCCTCTCTGGACTCAGGGGCCCGTGTGCACCGCACACACTGCACCCATTATAGAAACGCCAGTGCTGTGAGCACAATCACAGCTGCGAATGCAATTGCATACCAATAGGAATCAGGCCCTACGAAAATATGGTTGTGACTAAAACAAATAAAACTGGTGTAATCTCACCAAGGGACATTCATTATCACTTATTGGCCCATTACACATGCGGAAATGCTATTTCTGCATATTTTATGCAGCGGCCCGTTCATTCATCCTTAGGGGTCCGTTAGGGCTGTCTAATATTCAGCAAACTCTGTGAGAACAAATGCCATTGGTGAATGTTCTCGGAGTCCCTCAGTGAGCCTCCTCAATGACCAGTAGCTCTGCATATGGGTGACCTCTGCTCACACGTGCACAAATGCAGGCAACGGGGTGTAGAAAAGTAACGCTGTTAGCAGGGATATTGAATGTGGAAACAGATACCTATCAAAGCAGCTGTAACGACGACACTGGAGCAATGCTGAATTGCTCCGGTGTTAAGTATCACCCACCAAAACTTATGGCCAATTGGATGAATCATGAATCATAAGGGGCCATCCCGATGATTAAGATCCCCAAATCTGATGACGAGAAGATTTTCATATGATTTTCCTCTCAAATGCAAAACAGGCAGAGTAGCAGCACGCAGTCATGGCGCCAGGTGCAGCTGTAAATCCCCCCTCCTTTTCATTTTGTAATCACCCTTGTTGATCGCACATCTAACACTGCACTAGCTATGGCTCTCTATACTGTATATATAAAATAATAAGATTGTTTGTATGTGAATATCTTCCACAGCTATCAAGGTGAAGCTTTAGACAGTTATTTAGAATATAAAAATTAAGCTATTAGACCACGTACTGTAGCAACAAGGTGACAAAACAACAAATTTTGAAAACATTATGTTTTGGTTGTACACAATTATTTGACTGATGGAAGGAAACCTCGTAACAGTAGGACATAGCGTAATAAACGCGACAAAGCAACAAATCTAGCTACAATTGTATTTCTTAAGTGAAAGTATAACTTTTAAATAAAATCTTTACATATGTCATACAGAAGGATAATTGGTTGTGGCAAAGGAGAAGACACTTTTATTTCTAAAATACCACCAATAACATCTGAGATACTGTTTCAATTTAACCGCTTGCAATTTCCAGTAAGATTAATGATGGCCATACACCAGGACAGGGGACAGGATGGGGATTAACCCCCGGTGCCCCCCAGTACACCAAACTATACTGGTAACATGACTTGAAAACCTATATATAATAGAAATCCAGAGGGCTTAGTTACATATATCTGCAGAAATATGGCAAAGCCACCAGGCCTAAACAAGGCTCCTCTGATGCTGGTGGTCCTACTCCTAATACTATATCTGGGCCCGGGTGCAGAACCCCACAAATCGGCACAGGCCAGCCACCCCAGTATTAGTATGTGTTAATTAAAGGTAAAGCAAAGTCTACTACAAAAAGTGATACACTAGTGATGGGGGTGTGGTATAGCTCATAGGCAGTTAAAAGATAGACAGACATTAGTTAGACACTATATGGTCGACAGTCAAAAGTCAGACAGGGTCAAAAGTCAGACAGGGTCAAAAGTCAGACAGACACACACACACACACAAAAAAAATTGTTTTTAAACATTTTTAACCCAAATTTGGTGAAATTCGTCCCCTCGCGGGCTCGCTACACTCACCACGCTTCAGGCTCAGTGTCTCGCTTTAATCCGCTTCGCTCGCCAAAACTTTACTAAGAGGTAATAGTTTGTGACATGGATAGTAAATGAGGTAAAAGTTGTAAAAAAACAGAAAAAAAAACAAAAAAACATTTTTTTTTTTGTCTGACTTTTGACCCTGTCTGACTTTTGACCCTGTCTGACTTTTGACTGTCTGATTTTTGACCCTGTCTGACTTCTGACTGTCTGACTTTTGACCCTGTCTGACTTTTGACTGACAACCATATAGTGTGTTAAAGCTAAATATTTATCGTATATAATACCCTTTATGAGGTCTAAGAACACTGTACGCTATCTACGTATGAAGTACCGTAAGGGTACGCTAGTTGCATAACAATCGCTTTGCCGTGATCGAGACGCTCAAGCGTCACGTTCACTCACGGCCAAGAGATCACAGGCAGGCACGTTATTGGCTGTTGACTAACGTAATGATTCGCTATAGCGTAGCGGACGCTCGGGACCACGAGGAGATCACCAGCGGCGCTGACGCTCACTATATTAAACCTTTGTATCTAAACCATAAACAGTGTATTGTGCAGTAAAACCTTAGTGTAATGTTAGAGTGTAAATGCAACACAGTATAACCTTATTACCTTAAAAGCTGTTTGAGCGTCACCGACGCTCTGAGAATACTTAATACTATAAGAAACACACAGATACCGTGCTCAGGGTCCAACGCCTAAAATATATATTATGAATGCTATACTTGCAAAAGAGTTAAACACAATACAAGTCATACACTACAATATAACATAGACTACCTAACCAGATAACTACACAGGAAATACAATATAATACAATTTAAGGGAAAATGAGAGAGAAAGAGAAGGAGAGAGAGAGAGAGAGAGAGAGATTTAGAGAGATTGGCTCGGAATAACAAGAAGATCAATATGATTGCGGAGAAACACTTACGCACAAGGGGAAACGATCGCATGCGCCTCGATATCCAGCTCCCGATTATCAGCAATGAGAACCGTTGAAGAGAGTGCACTGGATATGGTCGGTCTGCCTATTTATGCCCCACACACAATACAATTCAATGGTCCCTACAATCTCATTGTTCATTGGACACAGGAATTCGGCTTCGCATTATAACAAAAGGTCATAGGTTGATTCATACAGGTGGGCTGTGACTGCTTCCAACTGTTCAGGTGGGTGGGATACTGAGTTTCCCGCCGCATGACTAAATAAGAACAAATAATAGTAAATGGACATAAACTTCTTATGTCCATAACTATTCGCATGAGCGATTAATCCGCTCCAAACCAACACCGGAATATTGCTATTTAAATACTCTTCCGATGGGTACCAAACACCACTGTATGACCCCTGTTAGACCCTTCGTACAATACAAAGAGGGATCTCTCTGTTCAGGAACATGCTATATTAACTAAACTTTCAGAATCTATCAAAGGGACCATGATCTACAAAATACATTATTACTGAAAATATGTAACGATTGAGTCGCACGCCACGATCACATAAACTCTACCGTAAATACGCATACCGTGCGCCTGCGGGTGCCCGCGACTGTGAGTATGCGCACGCACGGGAGAGCGCACGCATGCGCAGCGCGGACCAGAATGAGGTGCAAATATGGCAGTGTGTATAGAGATATTTTTCTGACTTTGACAGTCCACCCTTTGGCAGTCAATAATAACTGCCACCTTCTAAAACATTTCAAAAGAGAAAAATATATGTCAGGGGTTAATACATTTACATGGTTGGGTAGGGGAGGAGAGGAGAAGGTAGGAAAAGGGTATGACCTAGTGAGATAGCAGAAGCATGTGTGTATGAATCCGTGCTTGGGGGTCATGTATCATCGTGCCGTACGTGTTTTAAATCAAGCTTCGAGGTATTGCGAAGTATACATTTGAATTCCTTCTTATCCCGTGGTACGGGTCTGTGGATGGGCTGTCAAACTTTACCGAGCTCTTTTCGGCTTTGGTTGTAGCAAAATGGGGGAGCACATTTTAGTTGATGATACATGAATGGGGGAGATATGTGATAGCTGATATCTGTGCCTGTATTCCCTATCGACTATGTGTGTCATTACCTGAGGGTTGTAGAAATGAAGAAAAGACATAATTACGGTAAATGCGGTGGTATTCTATGTCAGGTAAATGTACATTCGTCGATTGAGGTCTTGTTTGGTGTCTGTTGAATGCAGTCTTCTTTGTGCTTTTGCCCATAAGGTGCGAGCAAAAGCTGTCAATGTCCATAGATTTACAAAAGTGTTGGGCTAGCGTAATTTTAAAATTTCTAGGGAAACTGGGGATCCATGGCATAGTTCATCAAGAATCTGTATATCAGGTTGTCAAAACTTCTTCTTTAATCCCTCTGTTGTCTGTATATCGGCTCATCAAATTCCTCGTCCAAGTGGGTCTTTTTACCTTGGAGGAAACGGAAAAACAGGTGAAAGAAACGGACCGTAGAAATCGCATTTTCATTACATCATTGTTTCTACATTTGGGTCATAAATCAAATCCATTGGAATTACAGTTTCCTCACTCCTCAAACTCATTACCCTTGTACGATGTTTGCACTTCATTAAAGCCTGACCGCATCTAAATATCAATCCAATCGATATGACAACACCTAAGATACATAGGAGAAACTTCCCAACATCCATTATGACTCCTTGAGCCCATTCTCCTAAACCAGAAAACCAATTTCGCGGGTTCAACCATGACACCCAACCAGTCAGCTCATTACCTACAGCAGCAAGAGTGAGATTGTGTCTCCTGCGAAATTCCCACTTCAATTGGAGAATATCGTCCATCTTTTGGTCTATGACCTCGACCGGGTCCTCGGTGCTCGTAATATATGTGCAACATTTCACGCCGTATTGTGTTGCCAGTGTGACACAATATCCGCCTGTCACTGCTGTGAGGTAATTGAGAACCATTCTATGCTGTACCAGTTCTGTTTTGTAAGCTTGAAGTTCCCTTCCAGTATACCTAAATGTGTCATCATACATTTCAGTGATATTGTCTAACAAATTTGCGAGCGCCGATATGTATTTATAATTCAGCACTCCTCTAGCGGTGCGGGTGAAATCTAACGCGATTAAGAATTGAATCCCGGTGGATTCACTGATCATGTCAGAGGCCGGGTGCTCTGTTCTTTCTATCAGGTGCCGTTTAACGATGTGCTCGTAATGAGTATGAGTATAAGGAGTTTGGGCAACACGGTGTATGTCTTTCATTTTGTCATGTGATACAGTCATTACTTCAGGCAATACTTTTCCAATATAACACAATCCTTCAGAGTTTGGGGCAAGCCACTTATACGCCTTTCTCCCGCATATGAAATATGCATCATCGGGGAGAACATATGGGACGGAGTAGGACATAACCATATTACACACCTTCCATGTGAAATCTCCTAACCCTAATTCTTCCATCTGCTTAGTACACGTATCAGGTTGTACGATATGTGCACAGTATCCTGGTGATACCTCTCCAACTCTCGTAATCCTATTTCCTAAGGTATACCTATACCGGAAAGATTTTCCTCTACTGGCTATGTGGCGTACAAGCTCTGTATCTGTAGGCATTCTATCTGCTCTATGCGAAAAGGTCATGGTTTGGTTACTCCATGACACTTCCCAATTTCCCGGCTTTCGGGGATTGGAGATGTTGAAACATAATAGGGACCTATCCACATGGTATTGGTGGAGCTTCAAACTAGGAGGACTGGAGATATTAAACCTTCTGTCCACCGGTCTCCCACCACTTAACTCAAGTACCTCCCCTATCGTTAAAGGAAATGGTACTAGCCCTGATTTGCTATGACCTTGAGGTACTTGAGAGCATACCCAACAATCTGTTTTATTTAACACACTACCCACTAAGGAGTGATAGTCACTCAATGGATGCCGGTCCATATGGATATTAAAACTGGATTGGCATTTCTTTATGCACCCATCCTCAATGACATTGTTACAGAGCCGACAGATACAGTTTTCTTCAGCTAACAATCCTTCACAATTCCTTCTATGGTCAATGTTATCGGATCATTTTCTGATACTCGCCTTTGCTTGTTGATTATGTTGTTCTTGGAAAACTATGCCTCCATCTCTGTCATCAGAACCCATTCCAGAACCTCTCTCGACCTCCATGGTACTCTCGCCGGAACAGACTGCTCTGGTCAACATCATGGTCAACAGGAAAATCCGGATCACAGTCTCTTGGGGCAAGTCCATCTTGTAGGAGGAAACGGAGAAGAATGAGAAAGGGGAAAAAAAAATAATTTGAGGGAGAGGGGATGGGGAGTTGGAGAAAAACAATAAAAGGGAACAGGGGATCGACAACTGCTTTTGGTCTTGTGATTTTCAATGCTCAGGTGCCGCCTCAATCTTCCTGGAACAGACACTCCAGTGATACAACCTCTACCGTCTGTTCCTTATCACGGGACCTCTCTGGATCAGCAACCTTTTTACAGTGGGACGAATGAACCCAAGTCTCTCTCTCAGCAACCTTCAATGCTGTAGTGCTAGTCAATAAGACCTGGTATGGTCCTTCCCATCTGTCAATAAGGCAACCTGAGCGTAGAAAATTCCATATCATTACATAATCCCCAGGTTCAATGTCATGACAATTACTATCTGGTAAGTCAGGAATCACTAACTTCAGATTATCATTTTGATTCCTTAACTGTTTACTCATGTTAATCAAGTATTTTACAGTCACTTCATTGTTACACTTCAAATCATCCTGAGGGTTAATCATGACATGCGGTTGTCGACCAAACAAGATTTCAAAGGGAGACAGATTAAGAGGGGACCTGGGAGTGGTTCTGATGCTGTACAGTACAATGGGTAAAGCTTCTGGCCATGTCAATCCTGTCTCTGCCATCACTTTACTCAGTTTATTTTTAATAGTGCTGTTCACTCTTTCCACTTTTGCACTCGCCTGTGGACGGTATGGAGTGTGCAGCTTGCTATCAATTCCCATCAATTTACACATTCCTTGAAAGACATCACCTGTAAAATGGGTACCCCTATCACTTTCGATAATTCTAGGGATACCATATCTACATACAAATTCCTGCACAATTTTCTTAGCAGTAAACATAGCGGTATTTGTGGCCGCCGGAAATGCTTCGACCCAATTTGAGAAAACATCTATACAAACAAGTACATATTTCAAATTTCGACAAGGGGGTAATTGAATGAAGTCAATCTGTATTACCTGGAAAGGGCCGCCGGCAGGTGGGATATGGGATGGTTCTGTAGGTATTGCCTTTCCAATATTCTTTCTCAAACAGGTAAGGCATGACATGGCTCTTTTACTCGCATGAGAGGAGAATCCTGGGGCGCACCAATATGCTCTTACCAACTTGCACATCCCTTCCTTGCCTAGATGAGTCAGCCCGTGAGCTGCTTCAGCCAAACATGGAAGATATGCTCTGGGGGCCACTGGTTTACCATGTCCATCCGTCCAGAGTCCTGAGGACTCCTGGCCATATCCCTTTGCCTTCCAGACTGCCTTTTCCTGTGTGGAACACAAATTTTGCATTTCACACAACTTCTGTGTGTTGATGGTATTAAATACCATCAATTGTGTGGTGTCTGTCTGTCTGGGGGTAGCAGCTGCTAATTTAGCAGCTTCGTCTGCTCGGCTGTTACCAAGTGATATTGGGTCTTGGCTATATGTATGTGCTTTACATTTGATAACAGCCACTCTGTCGGGTTCCTGTATCGCTGTTAGAAGCCTTTTTATGTGAGCTGCATGCGCTACCGGTGTACCAGCTGCCGTCATGAAATTTCGGAGGCGCCATAGGGCTCCGAAATCATGGACTACCCCGAATGCGTATCTAGAATCGGTGTAGATATTGGCTGATTTGCCCTTAGCCAATTCACATGCTCTGGTTAGGGCGACCAGTTCAGCAACCTGGGCTGAGTGAGGTGGGCCTAGCGGTTCCGCTTCTATGGTGCCTTGGTCATCTACGACTGCGTATCCAGTACACAAGTCTCCCGAGTCTGACTGTCTATGACAACTACCGTCCGTGTAGAACGTAAGTTCTACATCTTCCAGTGGGTTGTCACTGATGTCAGGCCTTGCGGTAAAATTTTGGGTCAAATATTCCATACAATCATGAGTGTCTTCCTTTGTATTAAATCTTCCTTCCACAGTACTCTCATCCTCCACCCTTTGGGTCTGTCCAGACACACCTGGGAGATATGTTGCAGGATTTAATGCACTGCATCTCCTTATGGTGATGTTTACGGGGGCCATTAGTGCCAATTCCCATCTTGTAAACCGCGCTGATGAGACGTGTCTGGTTTGGGCAGAATTCAACAAGGCTGACACTGCATGTGGTGTATGAATTGTGAGGTTGTGACCTAGCACGACGTCTTCGCTTTTCGTTACTAGCAATGCTATCGCAGCAACGCTTCGCAAGCATGTGGGGAGGGATCGCGCTACCGTGTCTAGCTGAGCGCTGTAATATGCTACTGGCCTGCTGGCATCACCGTGCTTTTGGGTTAGTACGCCTGCCGCGCAACCAGCACTTTCTGTTCCGTATAGTTCAAAGGGTTTCCCATAGTCCGGCATACCTAATGCTGGTGCCTGCGTTAGGCACTGTTTAAGTCTCTCAAATGCTGCCTCAGACTCGTCTGTATGCGAAATCCGATCAGGTTTGTTTGAGGAGACCATCTCCTGCAAAGGTAACGCTAAAATGGAAAACCCTGGGATCCAATAACGGCAATACCCACACATTCCTAAAAATGTTCTGATCTGTTGCTGGGTTTGTGGCAGAGTCATGTCTCTAATTGCTTGAATTCTATCAGCGGTCAGGTGTCTCAGTCCTTGTGTTAAACAGTGTCCCAAATATTTTACCTTAGTTTGGCATAATTGCAACTTGTCTTTGGAAACCTTGTGTCCTGTGTCTGAAAGATGAAACAGGAGCTGTTTCGTATCCTTCAGGGATGCTTCCAATGAATCAGAACACAGTAGTAGATCATCCACGTACTGTATTAATACTGATCCACTCACTGGTTGGAAAGACTGTAAACAATCATGCAAAGCCTGAGAAAATATACTTGGACTATCTATGAATCCTTGTGGTAATCGAGTCCATGTGTATTGGACTCCTCTGTATGTGAATGCAAACAAATATTGACTGTCAGGGTGCAGAGGTACCGAAAAGAAAGCGGAGCAGAGGTCAATAACAGTGAAAAATTTCGCAGTGGGAGGGATTTGCATTAGGATGACAGCTGGATTTGGCACTACGGGGAACTGACTCTCAACTATTTTGTTAATCCCCCTTAGATCCTGCACTAGCCTGTAACCCCTCCCCCCACTCTTTTTCACAGGGAAGATGGGACTATTGGCAGTGCTGGACGTTCTTACCAGAATGCCCTGTTGTAGCAAGCGCTCTATTACGGGATAAACTCCTAACTCCACCTCTGGCTTCAGAGGGTACTGTGGGATTTTTGGAGCTATCTTACCATCTTTTACTTGTACAACTACCGGAGCTACGTTTGCCATTAATCCAGTGTCCTGTCCATCTTTTGTCCAAAGTGACTCTGGTATCTGAGATGTCAATTCTTCTACTTGGGAGGGAGTCCTATTTGTCATAGTGGTATGTGACATTAATTTTGACGGGGAGTCTAACATGTCTCGTACTTCCTGAGCGTGATTCTCAGGTATGTCCAAGAATACACCTTCAGGAGTACAATAAATGACGCACCCCATTTTACACAGTAAGTCTCTTCCCAGGAGATTGGTCGGTGCCGATGCAGCCAGCAAAAAGGAATGCTTGGTATGTAACGGCCCTACTGTAATCTCGGCTGGTTTGCTAACAGGGTAGTGCTGGACTACTCCCGTTACCCCTATGGCTGGAATTGTCTTACCAGTGGTTCTCATGCCCACTGTCGAATTTATCACTGATTTGGCCGCCCCTGTGTCTACAAGAAAGTTTAATGATTTACCAGCTACATTGATTGCAATTTCTGGTTCACTTCCAAGACTTGCAATCAATTTTACTGGCTGCAGATTACAGGTATGGCTACACCCCTATTGGGTATGGTGACCTCCCTGAATCCCGCTGGCAGCAACTACTTGTGATGGAGTTAATTGGGAGCTACCAGAGGCTTGCCAGTCTCTGTTCGGGGGGTATCTTTTTGTTTCCCCTGCATGTGGCTCATAACTCCGTTTCTGCGGACCCTGATCCCAATGTCGTGTGTCGTGTCGTTGTCTAGGGGGTTGGTATGAGTTTCGTGAATTCTTTACTCTACAATCTCGTGCCATGTGTCCCTGTTTATGACAAGAATAACAAGTAACCACACTTGACTTACCCACAGGGTTTGGTGATACAAACAAAGGCTGCCTTGTGGTCAGGGCCTGTATACTTACGGCCATTAATTTATCACCTTGTTGTTCCCTGTGTCTGGTGATGTTCCTATCGTGATCAATAGCAGCCTCTCTCAAAGTAGCCACAGACAGACCTCGCCAACATGGTTGTGTGGTCTGTACCCTAGTCTTCAATGACTCTTTTAAACCATCCATCAGTACCGATACTGCTACTTCTCGATGGTTTGTGTTTGTTTTAATGTCCTCTATGCCTGTGTATTTAGCCATTTCTGATAATGCTCTGTGAAAATACTCTGCAGCTGTCTCTGACTCCTTCTGTTTAATGGAGAATATCTTGTTCCATCTGACTACCGCTGGGAAATACTCTTTTAACTGTAAGTTTATTCTTTTTACATTATCTTTGTTGTACACATCTGTAAGAGGTACATCCTGATCTAATCCGCAATCAGCTAAAAATTGAGTTGCGTCAACATTGGAGGGTAAACATGCTCTCAGCAATATCTGCCAGTCTTTATTGTTGGGCTCTACAATGTTACCTAAGTCTCTGATGTATTTTTGACTGGCAACTAAGTCTTTTCTAGGGTCAGGGAATTCAGACACTATGGTCCTTAATTCCATTCGGGAAAATGGGGTGTACATGGCAATGTTCCTCACAGGGGTGACTCCTGATGTGTCAGTTTTCCCGTTTGGAACAGCTATTACCCTAACAGGATTAACTCTAACAACATCACTCTGTGTGGGCTCTACAGCCTGTGGTGAAATGGCTTCAGCATAGTGTATGGTGCCGTACTTACCTGTAGATACGACCTCACCTATCCCTCCGCTAGGGGCCCTTGTTACTAATCTCGTGGGTGGAGCTGTGCCTACTGTGGTCTCTGTTATGGTGGCTGCTAGAGAGAGCGCTGAAATTGTTGCCGATTCGTCTTCTTGATCACACTCCTGAGGAAAGTTCAAAACAGGGTACAACTTGCACGGGTTAATACTTGCATTGGTTAATTGGTTAACATTATCTTTAACATTTACACAGTTGCTAAGTGTTTGTGTGTTACACCTTAGTGCGTCATTCTCCGCAACCAATTTCTCTCCCGATATATATGGTGGCGGTGGGGCCGTGGCGATCAGTTTCCTGATAGAGCCAGATCCCGCCGCTTGAGCCAATCCTCTCTGTATGTCACCTTCCTGTTGCCACAACTGCAAATAATCGTAATGTTTGATTCGTCTCTTTGTTGATTTAATGAGACATATCCTCCTCCTTAAATTTTGTAACACTTCTGAGCTGAAGCTACCTACTCTTGGGAATTTCTCCCCGTCATGTACTGTCATTCTCTCCCATTCATCACATAAAACCTCTGTGTGTGAACCGTATTTTTCACACATCACGTACCTTGCCGACCCAACTGGTCGGTTCACTGAATCAACCCGAACCGAGGTTGATCGCCCCCTACCTGAACAAGTGGCCCCCATAGTTCGAAGGTGTTGCTTTATCCAGCCAACCCTTACGCAAACCAAATGTCCAAAATAGGCTGACGGTGGCGGTTTACCGAGTACCCCACTCACTCGCCCACGCCGACCAATACGACCTGATCACACCGATATGGTGCTGGCGTACTCGACCTAGGGCCCCTGCGACCTGAACCTCTATTTACTGGAACCTGTGAGGGTGATCCGAAGAACACTTACTCTTTCCAGTAACTATTGGTTGCTGGATAGTTCCTGAGTGAGCAGCGAACTTCCCTTAAAATAAAAAAAAATTACACAAATCACGTTAGAATGTACAAATAGCGTTTATGACCTTCGTACACAAATAGTACCGGTCAGGTTTACTAATGCACACAATTACGTGCGGTACAATCGTTTAGTACACAAGCAACTAATCTTATGTACTGAGCGACCAGTGGAATCGAAAATTGCGGCTGCGAATTCCTTCAGCCAGAGCTTATATGGCCTATATGGGTGTTGCACCAACCCTTTCTTGGTGTTGTGCCTGTGGACTGTATAGCGGACTTCCTTGTCTGCTGTGCCTGAACCTGCTGGTCTGTTATGACCTCCTGGTCTGTTACAGTATGACCTCCTGGTCTGCTACACTCTAATGCTCAAATTGTATATTTAACCAGGGATGCCTCCCTAGCCACCGTGTACGTCACTTACACTCATGTACCTCACGAGTACTCGACTTTTCTTGTGGTTCAACCTTTAAAATTGTAAAAAAACAAACACTCATTCACCGCATATACACTTTTGTTTCTATTTCTATTTCTGCGCAGAAATTTTTCTTTAGACCAGATGTGTTACCAATTAGGAGAAGGATCTGTTAATTTAAATTTGGAATGTAAAAAAAATTTGCGCGATTTATCGCCTGGCGTTATTTACCGCGTGGCGCTACTTATCGCGTTGAGAGGAGAGAGAGAAAAAAAACTTGTGATTTGAGTTACGTGGGCGTACCCGTACGCTCCGTTGCGTAATATACGCTGCGTGCGTCGGCCCTTGGATTGCGTACGCAAGTCTCAGTCTTTTGTTAGAGACACGTGTACGCAAAGCAAAGATCCACCGTAACACAATTTATACGTTTATCAATGTAGATGATCCTTTATCATCTACCACGCACCACACTGACTTCGCCTTGTCTCTCAGGCACAGCTGTGTGTTTGTCTATACTTTAACTATATTACCTTTACTCTTAAACTATTAAATAGTGACAAATCTCTCTAAGCACGTTTATCAACTATAGAACTGGCAAACAGGAGAGTGACATACGAAAATACACCAATGAAAAGGAAATGCAGATATATATGTGTACGTGTGTGTGTACGCAAGACAGAAAAATAAACAGTTTTAAAAAGACACTATTGTTTTGTTCTTACCTCCGGTTCCCGGATTCCTTCAGCACCCTTTACTAAGAGAAGCAGACGCTTATCCCGACAGCACCACGAGGAATACAACCTCCCGCCCTTTGCTGATGGATAATGTCTGCTGTATCTACCTAGTGCAGACATGTGAAGGACCGGACGAGCCCGCAATTGTTAAAGCTAAATATTTATCGTATATAATACCCTTTATGAGGTCTAAGAACACTGTACGCTATCTACGTATGAAGTACCGTAAGGGTACGCTAGTTGCGTAACAATCGCTTTGCCGTGATCGAGACGCTCAAGCGTCACGTTCACTCACGGCCAAGAGATCACAGGCAGGCACGTTATTGGCTGTTGACTAACGTAATGATTCGCTATAGCGTAGCGGACGCTCGGGACCACGAGGAGATCACCAGCGGCGCTGACGCTCACTATATTAAACCTTTGTATCTAAACCATAAACAGTGTATTGTGCAGTAAAACCTTAGTGTAATGTTAGAGTGTAAATGCAACACAGTATAACCTTATTACCTTAAAAGCTGTTTGAGCGTCACCGACGCTCTGAGAATACTTAATACTATAAGAAACACACAGATACCGTGCTCAGGGTCCAACGCCTAAAATATATATTATGAATGCTATACTTGCAAAAGAGTTAAACACAATACAAGTCATACACTACAATATAACATAGACTACCTAACCAGATAACTACACAGGAAATACAATATAATACAATTTAAGGGAAAATGAGAGAGAAAGAGAAGGAGAGAGAGAGAGAGAGAGATTTAGAGAGATTGGCTCGGAATAACAAGAAGATCAATATGATTGCGGAGAAACACTTACGCACAAGGGGAAACGATCGCATGCGCCTCGATATCC
Organism: Pseudophryne corroboree; assembly: GCF_028390025.1. Lineage (NCBI taxonomy): Eukaryota > Metazoa > Chordata > Amphibia > Anura > Myobatrachidae > Pseudophryne > Pseudophryne corroboree. The sequence continues at coordinate 89,712,491 of NC_086453.1, read as the reverse complement.
AGCTCCCGATTATCAGCAATGAGAACCGTTGAAGAGAGTGCACTGGATATGGTCGGCCTGCCTATTTATGCCCCACACACAATACAATTCAATGGTCCCTACAATCTCATTGTTCATTGGACACAGGAATTCGGCTTCGCATTATAACAAAAGGTCATAGGTTGATTCATACAGGTGGGCTGTGACTGCTTCCAACTGTTCAGGTGGGTGGGATACTGAGTTTCCCGCCGCATGACTAAATAAGAACAAATAATAGTAAATGGACATAAACTTCTTATGTCCATAACTATTCGCATGAGCGATTAATCCGCTCCAAACCAACACCGGAATATTGCTATTTAAATACTCTTCCGATGGGTACCAAACACCACTGTATGACCCCTGTTAGACCCTTCGTACAATACAAAGAGGGATCTCTCTGTTCAGGAACATGCTATATTAACTAAACTTTCAGAATCTATCAAAGGGACCATGATCTACAAAATACATTATTACTGAAAATATGTAACGATTGAGTCGCACGCTACGATCACATAAACTCTACCGTAAATACGCATACCGTGCGCCTGCGGGTGCCCGCGACTGTGAGTATGCGCACGCACGGGAGAGCGCACGCATGCGCAGCGCGGACCAGAATGAGGTGCAAATATGGCAGTGTGTATAGAGATATTTTTCTGACTTTGACAAGTGTCTAACCATTGACTGTCTATCTTTTAACTGTCTGTCTATAGACAGGAACCCAGTGATGGGGTAATTAAAAGACCTAAAGGATTAATAAAAGTGTTAAAGTGGGTGTTAAATAAATATTATAGTGTGCTACCCCACAGCAGCCTGGCAACTCCAATCCAGGGGGAACCGCACCCCAGACCCATCCTCAGTACTAATAATAATAATAACAGCCCTTCTGGGTCATATAATATAATGCCACATGATAATGGCACCTAACAGATACTATATATCCAAATTGAGAGCTAACTTACCTGTAGCCACCCCTAGGGTCTCCATATGGCACTGTAATACTGCATACACCAGGACGACCAGCATCCGATCCGATGCCAGGCACAATTTCCCTTCAATTCTCCTGGCAGCTCTGGACACACGATTTTGGGCTCTGGACACACTACGGGTTGTTAAACGATCAATGGTGTGCCTCACCAAAACAAAATTTAAAAAAATTAAAACAGGGAAATGCCACTCAATATCGTACGATGCATCGTACAGATGGAGACACGCTTGTCATTGCTCCGTCTGTGCCTGGCGCGCCTAACACCGAGAGCAACTCTGGCCGGCTGGGCGCGCGCACCCGTGACGGAGACGCGCCCCATTTACTAGAATGGGAGAGCACCTCTGTTATGGGGCCGTACGGAGACGCTCCGAATGGGAGCGCCTCTGTGCACTCCCAGCGTGACTAAGTGGATGGATCGCCTACTCACGCCGGGAATGCACGCCTGTGATGGAGCCGCCTCAGATGAGAGCGACTCCATCTGTATGTACATCAAACATGGGGCCTACTTCAGACCTGATCGCTATTGTGTGAAATCACACAGCGGCCCGATTATCTAATGACTGCACATGCACCGCAAAGCGCAGGCGCGAGCCCAAACAGCGACAGATGGGGGCGAAAATTTCAATCGCTAGGCGTATGCAAGGTGATTGACAGGAAGCGGACATTTGTGGGTGGTATTCTGGGAGTGTCAGGAAAAACGCAGACGTTCCCAAGTGTTTTCAGAGAGGGTGTGTGACGTCAGCTCCGGCCCCAAACAGCCTGATTCTGTCCCATTGTAGGAGTAAGTCCTGGCCTACGCACAGACTGGAAAAATCATTAGATGGTGAGTGAGTTGCGAACGTATTTGCAGATGTTCGCTGTTTGGCAAAGTTTTCGCATGGCGTACGCATGCATTCGCACACTTGCACAGGGCGGGTTTTCACTCTCTATGGGCGGTGACTAGATGATCGCAGACCTCTACAAATTTGCAGCACAGCGATCAGGTCTTTACGCAGAGCCGGCGCTACCCGCTCAGCAGCTCCTGCAAAGCAGGGAGGCGCTGGTCAGAAGAGGCGCTCTCCCCGCTGTGCTGTTGCTGCTGGCTCGTGGTTGCCACTGCGTGCGTCTGTCACACTGTATGAAAGACGCAGGCAGCGAGAAACGCGGCTACGGCTCCCTCCCTCCTGTTTCCACCACCTACTCATGGCCGTAACTAGTGGTGGGGTGGGGGCATGTCACCTGTGCGCAGTGGCGGATTTAGGGGGGGGCACCAAGGCACGTGCCCCCCCTGTCATTTTTAATTGATTTTTTTGTATTGACCGCGCCGCTGTGCGCACCCGCCCCCGGCACCTGACATGTCCCCCGCCGCTGTGCGCACCCGCCCCCCGACATGTCCCCCGCCGCTGTGCGCACCCGCCCCCGGCACCCGACATGTCCCCCTCCTCCCCTGTCACCTGCTGCTGCTGCTGCTCTGCTCGTGTGTTCCTCCTCCTGATTGGCTCCCTGGAGAAATGTGACATGTAGTCAGTGCAGAGGAGCCGAGCAGGAGGAGGAACTTCACAGATGCAGCCCGCCGCCGCCGCTGGGGATTTCTACTACCGATCTCCGGCGTGGTGCTGTGCTCCCAGTCCCCACTGACACCACGCCGTGTACGCTGTGTAGTGAAAGTGTACTACTCACACTCTCACTCTTAGCCGCCGGCGCCGATCCTCCCCTGCCTAATAACCAAAGGGAACCTGGCGCCCGCACGTAATGTGAAGACATCACGCCATCCGCTGCAGCTGTCTTCTCCTGTACCCTTAGGACCTGTACCCGCCGTGCGCTGTCGGCTCCTTCCAGTCCTCAGGTAACAGCCAGTGGGGCAAACCTGCTGTAAGGTATTTGCTGCAAAATAATCAGTGCCTTGACTATAATATAATACTACAAGTGCGTGGACTGTAATATAATGCTACAAGTGCCTGTAATATAATGCTACAATGCACTTTATTATAGTCCATGCACTTGTAGAATTATATTATATCCCATGCATTGTAGCATTATATTACAGACACTTGTAGCATTATATTACAGTCCACGCACTTGTAGTATTATAGTAAATGTGATGCCGGGAGGGATGGATGGGCGTGCGATATTGTCAGAGAATGCTTCATTATTTAGATTATTTTGAATAGGAAAGTATGTTTTTTTGAGAATAGTATGTACATTAACATCAGGTGTATATAATATATTTTTCTTTCCTGAAACAAATGTTTTGTCCCTGTATCTCCACCTCAGCCCCCTCCCTGTATCTCCCCCTCAGCCCCCTCACCCTCCCTGTAGCTCACCCTCAGTGTCCCTGTCCTCATCCTGTAACTCCCCCTCAGCGCCCTTACTCTCCCCCTCACCCTCCCTGTATCTCCCCCTCAGCACTCCTACCCTCACCCTCGCTGTATCTCCCCTTCAGCGCCTTTACCCTCACCCTCCCTGTAACTCCCCCTCAGCACTCCTACCCTCACCCTCGCTGTATCTCCCCTTCAGCACCTTTACCCTCACCCTCCCTGTAACTCCCCCTCAGCACTCCTACCCTCACCCTCGCTGTATCTCCCCTTCAGCACCTTTACCCTCACCCTCCCTGTAACTCCCCCTCAGCACTCCTACCCTCACCCTCGCTGTATCTCCCCTTCAGCACCTTTACCCTCACCCTCCCTGTAACTCCCCCTCAGCACTCCTACCCTCACCCTCGCTGTATCTCCCCTTCAGCACCTTTACCCTCACCCTCCCTGTAACTCCCCCTCAGCACTCCTACCCTCACCCACGCTGTATCTCCCCTTCAGCACCTTTACCCTCACCCTCCCTGTAACTCCCCCTCAGCACTCCTACCCTCACCCTCGCTGTATCTCCCCTTCAGCACCTTTACCCTCACCCTCCCTGTAACTCCCCCTCAGCACTCCTACCCTCACCCTCGCTGTATCTCCCCTTCAGCACCTTTACCCTCACCCTCCCTGTAACTCCCCCTCAGAGCACTCCCCCTCTCTGTAACTACCCTCAGCGCCCTTACCCTTCCTTACCCTCCCCATATTTCCCCCTCAATGCCCTCACCCTCACCCTCCTTGTAACTCCCCCTCAGCACCGTCACCCTCCCTGTATCTCACCCTCAGTACCCTTACCCTCACCCTTCCTGTGACTCTCACTAAGCACATTCACCCTCCCTGTATCTCACCCTCAGTACCCTTACCCTCACCCTTCCTGTGACTCTCACTAAGCACATTCACCCTCCCTGTATCTCCCCCTCAGGGGGTATGGGGGGGGGGGAGTGGGGGTGACCTGGGTAGAGAGAATGGTGCTGCTGTGAGCGGTCTTTTGCTGCGATCGCTTTCTTCAGTGTTCTTGTCGTTGCCCAGCAACGGCCGTCGCTGGGCAATAATGCGCCTGCGCATTGCGTCCGCCGCGTATGCGCAGTTCCGACCCATTCGCACGGCTGCGAAAACCAGCAGCGTGCGAACGGGTCGGAATGACCCCCATAAGGTATAAGAACTAACTCTGGACCTGTACCCCCTCCAGCAGTGCATTTCGACCATAGACACACTCAATACTCACATTGAGCACTTGACCACACCCCCTCACACAATTGGTCACACCCACTGAAACTTGGTCATGCCCACTCCACTTCTAACTCCACCCCTCCTTGAAAGCACAACCACTTATGGTGCCCCCCCTGTAAATTTTTTCTGGATCCGCCCCTGCCTGTGCGCCTGATTGGAGAGGACTCCGATCCCCCCTAATGTTGCTCTCCCTTGCAGCAGCCGTCGAGATGAAAAACTGAACATAAACTACATCTCCCAGCAGCCCTTGCTGCCGGGAGCTGTAGTTTACTTTCAGTTTCATCTTTGCAGTGATCAGCTGAACAGGATTAAAGGGGCACAGGCAGGGGATACGTTACCCCAGCCTTTTCCCACCCCCCTCTTCTCCCCCACTAGTGCACTCTAAACTAAGAAGATACCGGAGGTCCGAAAAGGGGGCGGGGCTAAACGGCACTGCACTACACAGTGCCTTGCCAGTTGCCAGCAGCATGGGAGAATGGAGGGGATGTGAGCAGCAGCATGGCCAAAACAGTGAGTATGACTCAGGGAAGGGCACTGTGTGTGTGACTGCTATATGCATACCTCCCAACTGTCCCGATTTTCGCGGGACTGTCCCGCTGTCCCACCCGCGGGCCGCAGTGTCCCGCGGTGGGGGGGGGGGGCAGTCAGGAGGCTCCTGTCATCGCTGCCCTGCTTAGCAGAGCAGCGGTGAATAGATGCTGTGCGCGTGCGCACAGCGTCTATTCACTTGAGACAGGAGGAGAGGGGGCATGCCAGCAGCTCACGGAGCGCTGGGCATGCCCCCTCAGTGACCAAAACGGGGGCGTGGCTTGCGATTGTGGTCCTCCGCAAAGCCCTTTCCGGTAAGCCACGCCCCATCGCCGCGCGTGCGTCCCTCTTTCAATATTTAGAAAGTTGGAAGGTATGTATATGTGGGTATAAATGTGTGCTTGTGTGTGACTGTATGTGAATAGGTGTGTGACTACATAGCTGTATGTGTGCTTGTATGTCACTGTATGTATATGTGTCACTATATATGTATTTATACAGGTGTGTGATTATGTATGTATGTGAGTGAATGTATGTGTGCGTGTATGTTTTTAGGTGTGTAACAGCATGTAATTGTATAGGTGTGTGATTTCATGTATGTATCAATGTATGAGTTATTGTATACCCCTTTTATACCGCCAGCTGTAACACGGCTTATTAGACATAAGCGCGCATAACCCGTGTTGCTGGTTGCTGTAAAAGGGCCCAGTTGGAATAATCTGGGTCGATTGACCTGGTATTCCAACTCAGGTAGCTTGCAGGGTTGAACACAGGTTCAGCCCGGCAAACTGTGCTGTGCAAACGGGAGCCGAGTCGATGCAACCCGGCTCCTGTTCACAGTGTATGTACGGTCGGCGCTTGGAGATCATGTGATCTCCAAGTGCCGCCCCCGCCACGTCATCGGCAATGTCACCAACCCGGCAATATGCCAAGTTGGAATCTGCGGTGGGAAAAGGGCCTGAGGCGGGTCGCGCACGGGAAGCATCCGTGTCAGGCTCCCGTTACGATCCACCTCAGATGATATAACAGAGGTATTATTTTATCTTTATCCGTAGCCCAAATAAATAAAAAATACAAGTAAAAAGTGTGAAAATGCCTAGCTATCCCCTTTGCCCTTGTGGAGTGTGTATGGGGGGAAGGCACCAAGTTAATGGCTTGACCCGGGTAATAAATCTCCTGATTTCAGCCCTGCCCTCCTCCCCAGTGCACTTTAGGCAGCGGCGCCGGCAGCACTCTCCCGCACAGAGTTGGTGCTCTCCAGCTCAGCAGAAGTGAAGCGCGGCTTCGACTTGGTACCTCCGGCTCGCTCCCTCCTCCCCACTGCACTTTAGCCAGCGGCGTCGGCAGCACTCTCCACGGATCTGTGTGCGGTATGTACCACATATCACCTCTATCTCCCCTCCGGTTTACTTAAGTGTAAGGGGCATTAATTGTTGCATTACTTCTGTGGGCATTCTATGTGGCACTAGTACTGTGGACATTATGTGTGGCATGACTACTGTGGACGTTCTGTGTGGCACTAGTACTGTGGGCGCTCTGTGGATCACTACTGCTGTGGGCATTGTGTGGCACGTCTGCTGTGGGTGCTCTGTCGGGCTCTACTGCTGTGGGTGCTCTGTGTGGCACGACTACTGTGGGTGCTCTGTGTGGCACGACTACTGTGGGCGTTCTGTGTGGCACGACTACTGTAGGCGTTCTGTGTGGCACTACTGCTGTGGGCGTTCTGTGTGGCACTACTGCTGTGGGCGTTCTGTGTGGCACTACTGCTGTGGGCGTTCTGTGTGGCACTACTGCTGTGGGCATTCTGTGTGGCACGACTACTGTGAGCATTATGTATTAGGCACGCCATCATTGTGGGCATTTTGTGTGGCACTACTACTGCTTTGTATGTTATTTGTATGTTATTTGTATAAGGGACACTACTGTGGGTGTATTGTGTATAAGGAGCACTACTGTGTATCGTAATGTGAATTAGGTACACAACTATCTGGTGCAATATGAATCAGGGGCACTACGTGTGGTATACTGTGAATATGATTGTGATACTGTGTGGCGTAATTTGAATTGGGGATACTGTTATGTGGCCACGCCCCTTCCATGTGAGACCACACCCCTTTGGTGAGCACTGTCCCTCTATTACATATGGGAGGGAGGGCGCAAATTTATTGTTTGCAGGGGGGGCTCCGGACACCCTAGCACCGGCCCTGTCTTTACGTATACTCCCCTGTTCATATTCCAAGTTGATTGCTAGCTGCATTCGTTCGCTGTGCAGCGATGAGGCAAAAAAAGGCACTTCTGTGCATGCATATGCGGAGCAATGCGCATGCGCAGTGTACTATTACAATGAACTATGTAGTTTTACACAGGGTCTAGCGATGGTTTTCAGTCGCACAGGCAGCCGCAGAGTGATTGACAGGAAGAGGGCGTTTCTGGGTGTCAACTGACCGTTTTCAGGGTGTGTTGGGAAAAACGCAGGCTTGCCAGGAAAAATGTAGGCATGGCTGGGCGAACACAGGGCGTGTTTGTGACGTCAAATCAGGAACTGAATGGTCTGAAGTGATCGCAAGCGCTGAGTAGGTTTGAAGCTACTCTGAAACTGCACAATATTATTTTGTAGCCGCTCTGCGATCCCTTCGTTCGCACTTCTGCTAAGTTAAAATACACTCCCAGTGGGCAGCGGCATAGCGTTTGCACGGCTGCTAAAAACTGCTAGCGAGCGATCAACTCGGAATGACCCCCACTGTACAAGCATTATGCCCTCTATTTATGTGCCTACAGTGCCAAATAATCTTTATTATTCATATTTTGTCTTTGTGAAATTGTTCATGTGTATTCAGCACTTTACAGGCCTGTCAAGTGTCCGGCCCATACCTGGCCATTACCTCATCCACCTGTACAGATGGGGGTGCACGTTAGGCTAAATGTACAAGCATTATGCCCTCTATTTATGTGCCTACAGTGGCAAATAATCTTTATTCTTCGTCTGTTTGAAAATGTTCATATGTATTCAGCACTTTACAGGCCTGTCAAGTGCCCAGGCCATACCTGCCCGTTACCTACACACATTATGCCTTCTATTTATGGCCCTCATTCCGAGTTGATCGCTCGCTGACGATTTTCGCAGCGCAATGAACAGGTAAAAAAAACAGAAAAACTGCGCATGCGTACGGGCCGCAGTACGCACGCGCGAAGTACTTTCACACAAAACTATTCAGTTTTACACATGGTCGAGCAACGCTTTTCTGTCGCTCTGTTGATCGGTGAGTGATTGACAGGAAGTGGGTGTTTCTGGGTGGTAACTGGCCATTTTCAGGGAGTGTTCTAAAAAAAACGCAGGCGTGACAGGTAAAAACGCAAGAGTGCCTGGGGAAATGGGGGAGTGGCTGGCCGAACGCAGGGCGTGTTTGTGACATCAAAGCAGGAACTAAACTGAGTGAGGTGATCGCAAGCTAGGAGTAGGTTTGGAGCTGCTCAGAAACTGCATGAAATTTTTTACGAGCAGTTCTGCTAATCTTTCGTTCGCACTTCTGCTAAGCTAAGATACACTCCCAGAGGGCGGCGGCCTAGCGTGTGCACTGCTGCTAAAAGCAGCTAGCGAGTGATCAACTCAGAATGAGGACAAACACGCCCTGTGTTCGGCCAGCCACTCCCCCGTTTCCCCAGGCACGCCTGCGTTTTTACCTGTCGCGCCTGCATTTTTTAGCACACTCACTGAAAATGGCCAGTTACCACCCAGAAACACCCACTTCCTGTTAATCACTCACCGATCAACAGAGCGACAGAAAAGCGTAGCTCGACCATGTGTAAAACTGCATAGGTTTGTGTGAAAGTACTTTGTGCGTGCGTACTGCGGCCCGTACGCATGCGCAGTTTTGCCATTTTTTTTACCTGATCGCTGCGCTGCGAAAATTGGCAGCGAGCGATCATCTCGGAATGGGGGCCCATGTGTCTAATGTCTACACACATTATGGCCTATTTATGTTCAAAAATGTAAGAAGCATTTTAAACTGTAAAGATTGTATATTTAAAATGATACATGTGAGGTAACATGTACATAACTTTTTCAGAAACAATAAAACCAAAACTTTTTGTCAAAAACAATAAAAACAAAACTTTTTTGCAACATATCCCTTGTGTCCTCTATTGTGTCCTAGTAGTTAAGTTAGCAGTGAGGATGTTACGGATTTCCTCAGCACTGCCACTAATTATCTCCCCCTCGTAGGCTGCTTCTGCTGCTTCTACCGGAGTATCGCACAGTTCAGAGTCCTTAACATTCCACTCCGGTAAAAAGTGTTCCTTCTGTATCTCGCAAAAGTTGTGGAGGATACAGCAAGCAGCAACCACATCCGGCACCAGGGTGATGGCAATGTCATTGCGCGCTAGTAGACACCGCCAGCGCCCCTTCAGTCTCCCAAAGGCGTTCTCCACCACCATCCTGGCCGAGCTGAGAGTGTGGGTGAAATGCACTTGTTCCAGAGAGTGGGAGATACTGTGTGAAGCCCTTGATGAGCCAACGCCTCAAAGGGTATGACGCATCTCCAATAAGGTGCACCGGGATCTCCACCCCATCAACAGACTTTGATTTCTGTAAAGGGAAAATATATATATATATATATATAGTATAGGTGTCATACATAATGTTCAGGAAAGTACAGGGAATAATTAGGAATTCCAACAATCTAATCCTGACATGGGTGAGATAAGTATCCTAAACCCTCCCATACTGCCTACCCTTTCCGCAACCTAACCATAACCTGCCCCCTTGGTGCCTAACCCTACCCTCCATCCATCCATACCCACCTTCGGGGTCACGGCTGTGAGGATCCTCACTGCAAACCTTTCCCATATTCCATGGTGAAACAAAACAGTGTCAAACTTGAGTGCCTCCAGGAACTACACATGCCAGCATGCCCTGCCACAGTTGCAGCACCCCCCAAATAGAAAATTTGTGGTAGGGGCATGCTGGGAGGTTTAGATCCACAGCAGCTATAGTTTTAACACATAACAAACAAAATAGCAGCGCTATGTAGCGCTGCTATTTTGTTTGTTATATGTTGTTTCTATATATACAGGACTGACTAGCCCTGTTTGTGTAGCAGCCGCTTAAAATTAGCACAGCAGCCCGTCTTGCGCCTGATTTAACCTTGGTTAAACCCCCCTTCTATAGTTTTAACACACCTGCTACCATAGCGTAAGAGGCTGGCCCTATACCATCATTGCAATCTATTGTATTAAACTGTTGTGAAAAATATAACCTATCAAAAGAGATATATTTACTTCTCTAGGGAACAACCAGCCATGGGGGTCATTCCGAGTTGTTCGCTTGCAAGCTGCTTTTAGCAGCTTTGCACACGCTAAGCCGCCGCCTACTGGGAGTGAATCTTAGCTTATCAAAATTGCGAACGAAAGATTAGCAAAATTGCGAATAGACACTTCTTAGCAGTTTCTGAGTAGCTCCAGACTTACTCGGCATCTGCGATCAGTTCAGTGCTTGTCGTTCCTGGTTTGACGTCACAAACACACCCAGCGTTCTCCCAGACACTCCTCCGTTTCTCCAGCCACTCCCGCGTTTTTCCCAGAAACGGTAGCGTTTTTTCACACACACCCATAAAACGGCCAGTTTCCGCCCAGAAACACCCACTTCCTGTCAATCACATTACGATCACCAGAACGAAGAAAAAACCTCGTAATGCCGTGAGTAAAATACCTAACTGCATAGCAAATTTACTTGGCGCAGTCGCACTGCGGACATTGCGCATGCTCATTAGCGACTAATCGCTCCGTTGCGAGAAAAAAATAACGAGCGAACAACTCGGAATGACCCCCCATGTTGGCTCTCCTCTGCAATCTGGAACAATTCGGAGTTGCCAAGTACTCGGGAGTCGTGAGCACAACTCGGCCAGCCAATGAGACATCTGTGACACTGAACAGTATATGTATTAGCTGTGTTTAACAATACACATCATGCGCCCAGCATATCACTCACATTAAAACACACCATACTACTCACCAATACTTATGGTCCACTACAGCCTGCAGGATGATGGAGTGCCAGCCTTTTTTGGTTATAGTAATCGGCTGGGTTGTCTCTGGGGGCAATAATGGGTATGTGGGTCCCATCTATGGCTCCAGCACACTGGGGATATTTACGTCGCAGGAAACCTTTTATGGTATCATCCAGCCAGGCACCTTGCAGTAAGGAGATGAAGCGGTGGTAAAGGGTTTCCAACAATGCCTGGGTCACTTCCCTTACTAGCACACACACCGTCGATATGCCAACATCGAACAAGCAGGAGATGGTGCGGTATTCCCCCAGGGTTGCATACCACCACAACACAATCGCCAGTCTCCTGCATGGCTCGATGGTCTTGCATAGTGGTGCTACCCCTGGTGAGCGCTGGAGTGAGAAGTTCCAGCAGGTAGTAAAATGTACCACGCAACATCCAAAACTGTGCCATCCACTGCTCTGGCTGATAAGCTTCCACGGTCGCCCAGAAAGCTTGTCCATGCCTGCGATCACTGGTCCACAATGATCGATTAGTCGCGCTGGTAAATCTCAGAGTAGATGTAATGCTGCCCAAAATCAGGGCTCTCCTCCTGCGCAAATACCTGCGTCGAGTATTAGCCCTCTCTGCCAGAAATTGCTCCCTTCTCCTCTTGGCATAAGACTGTGCCAGGTAGCACAGTGCAAGCAGCTGCATCAGGCTCTCATTTGCTGTGTGAAATAGCAAGATAGCCAGGCTACTCAGCAGTAAATCGTTGGCCATGGTTACTGCAATGCTGTGAGCAGTCACCACCCACTTTTCATGACCTCATCTCTGTGTGTCATAAAAACAGTCCATTTCTTATGACACACAAGTCTATTGCAGGGCTGAAACGGGTTATGTCTGAAAGGGTTCGACCCTAGAATAATCCGGGTTAAATGTGCTGTGTGAAAGGGGGTTAGGAACTGTAACCTGGGTTTTTCTAGACTTCACAAAACCGGAAAAAACCTGGGAATTTTAGATTTTTCTGTCTGAAAGTGGGATTATTAATCCAGATTGTGAAGATTCTCCCTTTTGAGCTCATACCTTGTTAAGGTGAGGGAGTATCTAACTCGAACACGGAAGCTGCGACTAGCCGCGTGTGGAACGTAAACGAGCTATTAATCTCGTTTAAAGTTGTTATTAAAACCCCTGGTCCTCTAATGTTGAAGGTATATAAGGGAGGACATTAAGAACAGGAACAAGATTATGTCCAACTAAAAAATAAAAACAAATAGGACAATAGTAGACCCTTATAAATTAACCAATAACATTAAAACAGGAAATGATGTAATAGGTAAAGGGGTTTAAATAAAGCAGCCCAGAGTGCTAGTCCACATTGCTCAACCAGCTACTGAACAGGAAGGACCTGGAGAGAGAATTATTAAGAAGGTAAACAACCTGCTATTAGAATATTGAATATATGTCAGTTCATCTGCTAGTCCATCTCCTTAAAAATGAAAGTTTATTGGTATTAATACTCAACTATGTAATCATTTTTGTGAAGACTAAATACAGAAATCTTATATGTCGAATTTCTAATTGATTGACTGGGACTGCTAACCATAGAACGTAGTAAGTAAATGTATTATTAATTGATCACAAGCAAAAAATTCTGTCTTAATGATTATTACTATGAATTAATCAGCCATATTTATTAATATCAGATAGGCCGTCATAAAAGGACATCAAGTACGTTAGGGCCATTTTAAATCAGCCACTCAATCCATTTACTGGATAGGAGGAAGAGTCCGATTAAGTAAGTTCCCATACTAAAAAAGAAGTTGATATATATCATATATGCTTTCATCATAATTCATTAATTAACTATCACTAGAAAAGGGTCTGTATAGAAACTATGATTCTATTGTAAAATTGATATGTATCATGTAAAAAATACTGGTACAAGTAGAAGGTGCCAATTTATTTTTTTCTCATCTGTATGTACTATTTAAGAAATTATTGGCACAAATAGAAGGTGCCATTTCTCCTTTTTTGATTGGAGTCAATACAAGGTCCATTATAAAATGATATAGTATGGATAGAATATGGATTTTATGTTAATTGTTAACTAAACTGTACATTCTATACTCGAGGTGATATGTTCAAGTATGTACCCTGATTTGGAATAATGTTATTTCTATGAAATCATAAATATGTGACAAATAAGTTGTTTTATATACATAGAATGTGTTCATTGATACAACCCCCCTTCTTTTTTATGTTTTAGCTCATTTTGTAATACACCCCTGATGAAGTCATAGATGGTGAAACACATTGGGTTTAGATTTAGTGTCTGGATTCAAGACAAAAGCTGTTCTTTTTGATCATATAGAAATACAAATGTATCTATGTATCAAAATTATTTTTCTAATAATTAATTTTAAGTGTTTTTAGAAAGTGTTTAAAAAATTATATATACACTTTGAAGGTTAAATATTGTGGTTGTATTCAATGTACAATACAGATGTAGCCTCCGTTATCTTGACTGTTTCTCTGCCTAGACGGACATTTAGTCACGCTAAATCACGGGCAGGCGCGTTGAGGCGATACTAGATACTCAGCATGCATTACACATCTCCATCACTGGGTGGCTAATGCTCCACTAATCCAGTACTTTCGATCGTATAGCGGCGGACTTATCTACAGCTCTGGCAATTGGTCAGTGACGACTGTAACGTTAATAGATGGTGACCAATGGTCAGACGGTGAGAGTTCTCAATATACTGTAAATAGTTTATACAGACACAAACGAACATGTTAAAACACTTGTGTATGCAGACGCAAGATTGTGTATGGAGACGCAACTAATTGTGTAAAAGGAAGAATGGACAATGCATAAACACCATGCTTTTGAAATGTTCGTGTACATGAGCGTCCGAGTTCCCTAAGGCTTAATGGGGAGGGGTTGCTATTTGCAGTACTTTTACACATGAACTTGTAAATCTTTCATGAAGCCTCGTGGTCTAACGATGAAGGCTACCACCTCCCCCGCTGAGAGTCCCGGGTTCGAGTCCTAAAGTGCCAACTTTTTTTTTTTTTTATGTGTCCCCGTGACATTCACAATACCGTGCTTTTGAAATGCAAGTATGAGCGTCCAAGTCCCCTAAGGCATAAACGTCATTATTAAACCATATTTTTTTTTCTGTGTAAGACAGTCAATGGAAGGGTGCACACAGGTTTCACATAAATCAGAGTAAATCTGCAGGAGCGATTCTTTACGCTAAATGGAAATACACAGCGGTAATGAGTATAAATGAGGGTATTCTGACGCAACTAACCGAGCAACACAGTACTGTAGATCTTCGGCATTTGTGCATTGCACATGACCTGAACTCCCTCCCTGTCTACTGCATGACCTGTGCAGGCTCCCAGGGCGGAAGGGCGATTGGCTGGAGGGAGGCGGTGGAAAATACTGTGCTTTTGAAATGCAAGTATGAGCGTCCGAGTCCCCTAAGGCATAAACCAACACCAATGGGGAGGTGTTGCTCTTTGCAGTACTTTTACACATGAAATTGTGAATCTCTCATGAGGTGTCATGGGGTAGCAATGAAGGCTCCCACCTCCCACGCTGAGGGTCCAGGGTTCGAGTCCTAAAGTGCAAAAAAAAAAAAAAAATTTTTTTAATGTGTTCCCGTGACATTCACTTACATATTATTTTTTTCTATGGAAGACAGTCAATGGAAGGGTGCACACAGGTTTCACATAAATCAGAGTAAATCTGCAGGAGCGATTCTTTAGCTAAATGCAAATACACAGCGGTAATGAGTATAAATGATTCTGATGCAACTAACTGAGCAACACAGTACTGTAGATCTTATGCGTTTGTGTATTGCACATGACCTGAACTCCCTCCCTGCCTACTGCATGACCTGTGCAGGCTCCCAGGGGGGAAGGGCGATGGGATAGCAGAAGGCGGTGGAAAATACCGTGCTTTTGAAATGCAAGTATGAGCGTCCGAGTCCCCTAAGGTATAAACCAACACCAATGGGGAGGGGATTCCAACCTTTTTTTTTTATGTGTTCCCGCGATATTCACTTACATATTATTATTTTTTCTATGTAAGACAGTCAATGGAAGGGTGCACACAGGTTTCACATAAATCAGAGTAAATCTTGTCGAAGTCGAAAAATATTGCAGTACACACATCACGTACAAACTACACACAGATGGCCTCCGCGCGTGTACTTGTTCTGCCGTGCGTGAGCATATTCGCAATTTGCGTATGGTCGCTCCCGCGGTCCTGCGCATTAGCGCGTGGTATGAGTATTTACGGTAGAGTTTGTAAACGCATGGAAAAGCTATCAAAACACATTACATATTTAAATCCAAATAGTGCACAATGTACACATAGTCTCCCTGTACCGCACCAGCAAGTTACAACAGTTTAAATGGTATCAGAACAAAGGGATTCACCTTTACAGGATAGGAGGAGACAGAACAAGGTTATAAGGTGGTGATTGGTATCCAGCTGTAGGGTATTTTAAGGGCAATATTCCGGTGTTGGTTTGCAGAAGATTGCACGTTCCTGCGAATAGTTATGCACAGGAGCAGAATATAAATATAAACTGTATTTACTGTACATTTAGTATGCGGCGGCAACTCAGAGGAGACCACCCAGAAGTGCATCTGGAACAGACATCGCCCACCTATTCAAACCAACCTATGACCTCTCCTGTACTGTAAATGACCATCCCTGTGTCCAATGGACAAAGAGATTACAGTATCCATGGTGTTAAGTTTTGGAAGATTGTATAAATGAGCCAGCTGCAGGCCTGGTCAAAGACAGACTCTAAAGGTTATCTACCCAGAAGACTGAGGACCAGACTGGGAAGCGCAGGGGACAAAACCAAACACGTATGTACCATTGACTGTAGCCATTATTCTATTGTATTGTAGTGCTTTGTTATTGTAACCCCCTTTCAGTAATAATATGTTTTGGTGTCGGAACCCGGCATTTTAAATACAAACTGGTGTCGTGTTTTCCTTT
The DNA here is from genome assembly GCF_028390025.1 of Pseudophryne corroboree. Classification (NCBI taxonomy): domain Eukaryota; kingdom Metazoa; phylum Chordata; class Amphibia; order Anura; family Myobatrachidae; genus Pseudophryne; species Pseudophryne corroboree. The sequence continues at coordinate 89,696,384 of NC_086453.1, read as the reverse complement.
CCCTGCTAAGGTCATAAGTGTATTACTGTACTATCACATGTATAGCTGTTAAGGGCTCACGGAGTATCTTTGGGTGTGTACGCACTGAGTGTACTTTATACAGTGAGCGCAGCGTTTGTACGCAAAGTACGTACATGGTATGGGGCTTTGTACGCTAATGGTGTAATAAGTATGTAGGTTGAGGATTAAGTACAGCGGCCGTAGCGGCTCCATTTAAAGTGTATGAAATGTCTTTTTAAAGTGTTGCTTTTAGTCCTGCATGTAAATCAGCATTTACAATCTGCAGGAGTGATTCTTTACGCTAAATGCAAATACACAGCGGTAATGAGTATAAATGAGTGTATTCTGACGCAACTAACTGAGCAACACAGTACTGTACATCTTCGGCGTTTGTGTATTGCACATGACCTGAACTCCCTCCCTGTCTACTGCATGACCTGTGCAGGCTCCCAGTGGGGAAGGGCAATGGGCTAGCGGGAGGCGGTGGAAAATACTGTGCTTTTGAAATGCAAGTATGAGCGTCCGAGTCCCCCACGGCATAAACCAACACCAATGGGGAGGGGTTGCTCTTTGCAGTACTTTTACACATGAAATTGTGAAACTCTCAAGAGGCGTCGTGGGCTAGCGATGAAGGCTCCCACCTCCCACGCTGAGGGTCCAGGGTTCGAGTCCTAAAGTGCAAATTTTTTTTAATGTGTTCCTGTGACATTCACTTACATATTATTTTTTTTGTCTATGTAATACAGTCAATGGAAGGGTGCACACAGGTTTCACATAAATCAGAGTAAATCTGAATAAAATCGCTCTTTTATTCAGATTCAAACAAAGGGAATTCTTCCCGCTCAAAGCATGCTCTGTGATTGGTGCCTGTGTAGGTGCATTCATCCCAACACCAATCACAAAGCATGCTTTGAGCGGGAAGAAGTCCCTTTGTTTGAATCTGAATAAAAGAGCGTCTCAGTGTCAGCCCGGTAATGACTCTGCAAAGCTGTTTCCTCGTAATCAGACTTGCTGTGTGGATCCTCTCCGACCTTTGAGAAATCTCCTGATAATTTGCTCTCTGTTTCTGCAGTTGAAAACTTCTGCTAGCCTCACGTGTTCCAGCTCATTTACACAGTTTCTTCATAAAGTATTTGATCGGTAATTCTTTCATTTACTGTTTACAATTATTTATATATTTAGATGAATATCCTTACTGTAATGTCCCTGTGTATTTTGGCTAGGGGATTGTGACGCTCCTTCAGCATTGCCCCATGGCCTGTAAAACCTATGCTGTTGCGCGCTCCATATCCAAGCGCTGCCACGTGGTGGGGATTCACGGTCGGCGGCAATTTTGTCAGTGTGCTATGCGATCGAGTCCGGTGTACCGTAATGTGCATAGACCTCGCTTGTCCCTATCGCCCCTGTGTATTTTGGCTAGGGGATTGTGACGCTCCTTCAGCATTGCCCCATGGCCTGTAAAACCTATGCCGTTGCACGCTCCATATACAAGCAATGCCACGTGGTGGGGATTCACGGTCGGCGGCAATTTTGTCAGTGTGCTATGCGATCGAGTCCGGTGTACCGTAATGTGCATAGACCTCGCTTATCCCTGTCGCCCCTGTGTATTTTGGCTAGGGGATTGTGATGTTCCTTCAACATTGCCCCGTGGCCTGCAAAACCTATGCCATCTCTCACTCCATATCCGAGCGCTGCCACGTGGTGGGGGTTCATGGATGGTGGCCATTTTTAATGTGCATAAAACTCGCTTATCCCCATAGGCCCTGGTGTTTCTTAATTACCATATTGAGACGCACATTGCTAGGCCTACAGTATTTAATATACAGTAAGCAGCATTGTTGGTAGCCAATAATTGAAGAATTTACATACAGTAGTGACATGTACTGTATGTAATGCTGGTACATTATGTCAGTCGTCCCTTATGCTGTACACTACTGTAAGTCTCACAGGGCCCATGCACTTCCAAGGAGGGTTATTTACTGTATCTGTTTTATACAGGAACGTAATTGCAGTCCATAACACTGATGTGGTATTTTCAGTACTGTACAGTACAGTATACAGTACTAAAATTTGAACATCAGGTACTATATAGTAAACATGTACAGTGCAGTATTAACTTTTATCATAAAACTCTTGCAAATTTTCAGATGTGTAAATTTTAGACTAAAGTATTCATAAATGTTTTTTCTCCATACAGGAATTACAGTTGGACAACATGCCAGTAACTATCAACAAAACTATGAGCAAGATAATCACCAACGTGAAAAAAGAAAATAAAACCATCAAAGAGATCCATGCATGGCTCAAGGAAAGTGGTATTATAGTCACTTTAGAAACGGTGCGCTATCATGCTTTCAAGAGAACAACGCCCAGATTTGTATTTCCTACAAAATGCACATGGTACGTACTGTACAGTACTGTAACTGTTTAAATGACTTACTGTATACAATAGACAATTTTTGGGAAATAAAAAAAATAACACTTCATCTAACTGTGATTGTGCTGTTCATTAATTCATATTTTTTATACTGTATTGTACTGTAGGAGACTGCAACAAATTGTGGAGGAACTAACTCGTGAGGATGATGAGCGTACTGCTTTGCAAATAAAACAAATTCTCCATTCCAAGTATGACCTGGACATATCGGTTACCAGCGTCAGAAGAATGCAACGGAAAATGGGATGGACGTTTGGCGCAACAAGGTAAAATACTGAAAGCAGTATAAACCATAAATGCACACTTATTCACTGGTAATAATCCCTTGATAAGTGATATAACAATGACATAAATCATTATACAGAGTGTGTACTTTATACTGTATACAGTATATACAGTATGTGTGTGTGTTTGTATATGTGTATATATATATATATATATATATATATATATCTCCCAAAAGAGATACCTCTAGGCACTCAGAGACAGCAATGAAGCATTGGCGGCTTATTGTGATGATTATATATACTGTGTTTGTGTGTGTGTGTGTATATATATATATATATATATACACACAGTACTGTGTATATACTGTAATGTATATACAGTTTAATGTATACAGTAGGTATATAACACAGTATACTGCACATACAGTCTACTGTATATACAGTAATCTCTTTCATTACTGTATCTGATACATTATTTTTGGCTCTTCACAGGATATCTCCCATGATAAGAGATGTGAATAAAGAAAAGAGAGTTGAACAGGCACGGCGATGGATTGAGAGTGGTGAAACATTTCATGATGTCATTTTCACAGATGAATCACCTGTTGCCCTTGAGCGGTTCTCCAGAATGTCATTCTGGAAACGTAACCATATCTCATTAAAACCATTCCCAAAGCATCCATTATGGGGGGGCATATCACGATTAGGAGCTGGTCCCCTATTATTTTTCGAAGGTACTAGTTGCTTATTAATGAACAACATTTTTTTATTTCTGTAGGGATCATGGATAAGCAATTTTTCCAAGAAAAATAGTAGAGGGATGTATGGTGCCATTCGTTAATAATATTACCCATCTCCTCACAGGATATTCCAAGACAATGACCCTAAACATTCCACCTCAGCCAAATTTATGGAAGATAAAGGTATGAATTGGGAACGCTTACCACCAGAGTGAGTATTCTTTCAATACTGTAAAAGTAAAATTTTGAATAGCACTCAAGTACTGTAAATGTATTTTTTTGTTTGATAAACATTACAATACCGTATGTTTAATTTTCTCTATTTAATGTCATTAATTGACTAACATTTTTGTCTGTACTTTTTATTTTTTATTTTTAGATCACCAGACATGAATCCAATTGAATTAGTGTGGGCTCAATTGAAGAGATACATTAGGAGTGTTGCGAAGCCAACAACAAAACAGCAGCTGTTGGATGGGATACAGAAATTTTGGCTAGAAGTACTCACACCTGAACAATGTAATAATTATATAAATCACCTGTATAAAGTATTACCTGTTATAGTCGAAAGAAATGGTTAAGCCACAAATATGTAGTTCTGTACTGTATTTTCTGTTTAAACTTTTAAATTGGTGCATTATTAAAACTGTTTAAAAAATTGCCTTTGTCTGATTATTGCATAAGTGAATGTACAATATTATACATTATACTATACAGTAGTAATGTTATTGATGTGTATGAACAGTTATTTTCAGTTTTATAAGTCCTGAATAATAGAGTACTGTACATTTTTGATCAGTACAGTACATTAAATCGGATGTTGTAATAAATACTTTTATTACATTAATATTGATGCTTTTCCAATAAGTATTCCATTATACAGTATGGTATGGTATGGTACAGTACATAGGGGTAAATGTACAGTATGATGTGCCGTTATGGGGGAGAAATACTGTATACACTAAATGTACAGTAATTTTTTTTTTTATTACAAACACCCAAGTGCATCCCAGACGGAAATCTGCTATACACAGCACACAGCTTATGGTGACAGAACTTACCTACTGTATCCGTACCCATAGTTGTGGTATATTTTAGATAGCCTAATGAGACACTCCTGCAGCATTGCAAATGATTCATGTAAAACCTGTGTGCAAACAGTATCTCTATTGAATGCAAAGTACAGTAACAGTATAGTATACAGTATTACCAGAGCCGTACCTGACCAACATGATGCCCTAGGCTAGATTTTGGCTGATGCCCCCTTGCACAGATGCTAGTTCCGCCTCTAACCCTGTGCCCCTTTACCAGCACCATCACCCATTTTGGTGCTCTCACCCCCTATATTTTAAATAGGAACAGTGTGCACATTTAGTGCCAGCCCAAAACGGTGCATGTTCTTGCTGGGAAAGGGCATGGCAACACAATAATTCCCCCAGTTGAAATGACACAACACAGTACTGCAACTTTATTCACATTATATCATGCAATAGTGTCTCTTATTCTCGTTACATCATATGATAGTACCACATTACTCCTCACAGTATTGCCCCTTATTCACATTACACCACACCACATTGATCTTTATTCACATTAGACCATGCAGTAGTCCCCTTTCTTTATGTTACGCCAGAAAATATTGTAGTACACCTTATACACATAATGCCGCACATTAGTAATGCATTTCATATTTCAATTTTCATATTTCATTTCATAGAGCCGCAGTCACACACAGAATATAGACATGCTGCATCTCATTTTATTCAGCAGAAGCTGATTGTGCCCCGTTTGGCTAGTTTGCCGGCTCTGTATATTACAATAGAAAAAATAATAGTGTCAGTAAAAAAAACACCTCATGACAGATACTGTACACAAGCTCATGTTTAAATGTACAGTAAGCAGTGATCCCTTGCCATCGGTTTTATATTAAGCCCTAATGGCTAGGGGACTTGGCCGCTGACTTACTGTACTGTACCGTATCCATGACTTTAATAGACCACACTGTTGCTTAAACTCCTTGTTTTGGGTCTGTATACTGTACATTATACAGTATTTATTAATTGATCATTCTATGGGACCTCATTGCTTCTGTGTACTGTTATTTTAGCTAAGGGATTGTGACGCTCCTTCAGCATTGTCCTGTGGCCTGCAAAACTTATACCATCTCTCACTCCATATCCGAGCGCTGCCACGTGGTGGGGGTTCAGGGGCGGTGGCCATTTTGCCAGTGTGCTATGCGATCGAATCCGGTGCACCGTAATGTGCATAGACCTCGCTTATCCCTTTCGCCCCTGTGTATTTTAGCTAGGGGATTGTGACGCTCCTTCAGCATTGCCCCATAGCCTGCAAAACTTATACCATCTCTCACTCCATATCCGAGCGCTGCCACGTGGTGGGGGTTCAGGGGCGGTGGCCATTTTGCCAGTGTGCTATGCGAACGAGTCCGGTGTAACGTAATGTGCATAGACCTCGCTTATTTTCTATTGCCCCTGTGTATTTTGGCTAGGGGATTGTGACGCTCCTTCAGCATTGCCCTATGGCCTGTAAAACCTATGCCGTTGCGCACTCCATATCCGAGCGCTGCCACATGGTGGGGATTCACGGTCAGCGGCCATTTTGTCAGTTTGCTATGCGATCTAGCCCGGTGTAATGTAATGTGCATAGACCTCGCTTATCCCTATCGCCCCTGTGTATTTTAGCTAGGGGATTGTGACGCTCCTTCAGCATTGCCCCGTGGCCTGCAAAACTTATGCTATCTCTCACTCCATATCCGAGCGCTGCCACGTGGTGGGGGTTCAGGGGATGCGGCCATTTTGCCAGTGTGCTATGCGATCGAGTCCAGTGTACCGTAATGTGCATAGACCTCGCTTATCCCTATCGCCCCTGTGTATTTTAGCTAGGGGATTGTGACGCTCCTTCAGCATTGCCCCATAGCCTGCAATATCTGTGCTGTTACTTGCTCCGTAGCCGAGGGCCCCCATGGGGCAAGGAGTCACAGGTGGTAGCCATTTCAATTGAGTCTGCCCTGCTACAGAATTGTATGTGTACCGTACGGTGCATAGAACCTTAACAGTAGAACCGCTCCTACAGCTTTGCCCTGGTTTATGTGAATAAAAAAAATAATAAAGTGTCTGGAAAAAACTAACATGCATTCATACTTTAGGAATCAAACCTGGGACTCTGAGTATAGGAAGCGGAGCACTTCACCACTTTGCCACAGACAGATGAATAAATCCATTGGTTTTGATTATGCCGTAATGGCTACGGGATTAGGATGCTAACATACTGTACAATATTCCTAATCTCAATAGGCAATAGTGATCATAGGTATATGTTCTGATGCTCTATGAATGCTGTTATTCTACATAAACATTCATACTAGGCGCCCCCAACGATACTTTCCCATATTCTTTCAAAAGGACCTTCCAGGCAGAGTACCAATCTATGGGGTTGCTGCAGACAATTTAATAACAAAAAATAATTGGCTACAGTAATTGTAACCAAATTAACCGACAGTAACATTAGAGTGGATTTAGCGCAGCACTAATTACCAAAAATACTATATATATATATATATATATATATATATATATACAGGTTGAGTATCCCTTATCCAAAATGCTTGGGACCAGCAGTATTTTGGATATCGGATTTTTCCGTATTTTGGAATAATTGCATACCATAATGAGATATCATGGTGATGGGACCTAAGTCTAAGCACAGAATGCATTTATGTTACATATACGCCTTATACACACAGCCTGAAGGTCAATTTAGCCAATATTTTTAATAACTTTGTGCATTAAACAAAGTGTGTGTACATTCACACAATTCATTTATGGTTCATATACACCTAATACACACAGCCTGAATGCCATTTAATACAATATTTTTAATAACTTTGTGTATTAAACAAAGTTTGTGTACATTGAGCCATCAGAAAACAAAGATTTCACTATCTCACTCAAAAAATTCCGTATTCCGGAATATTCCGTATTTCGGAATATTTGGATATGGGATACTCAACCTGCATATATATATATATATATATATATATCCTACAAAGGCGGCACTCAGGAATAGATAAGGAGACTCAAACAGCAGCTTGTTAAGCTAACAAGCTGCTGTTTGAGTCTCCTTATTTATTCCTGAGTGCTGCCATTGGAGGATATACTACATGTAGCATTTGGCTATCGGTGAGGAAGGCACCGTGTACAGTTTCCTATAGTTTCCAGTGATTGCCGGAGTTTGGAGATTGTGTGTGTATATATATAATTTTATATATATATATATATATATACACACATATACACTGCTCAAAAAAATAAAGGGAACACTTAAACAACACAATGTAACTTCAAGTCAATCACACTTCTGTGAGATCAAACTGTCCACTTAGGAAGCAACACTGATTGACACTCAATTTCACATGCTGTTGTGCAACTGGAATAGACAACAGGTGGGAATTATAGGCAATTAGCAAAACACCCCCAATAAAGGAGTTGTTCTGCAGGTGGTGACCACAGACCACTTGTCAGCTCCTATGCTTTCTGGCTGATGTTTTGGTCACTTTTGAAAGCTGGCGGTGCTTTCACTCTAGTGGTAGCATGAGATGGAGTCTACAACCCACACAAGTGGCTCAGGTAGTGCAGCTCATCCAGGATGGCCCATCAATGTGAGCTGTGGCAAGAAGGTTTGCTGTGTCTGTCAGCATAGTGTCCAGAGCATGGAGGTGCTACCAGGAGACAGGCCAGTACATCAGGAGACGTGGAGGAGGCCGTAGGAGGGCAACAACCCAGCAGCAGGACCGCTACCTCCGCCTTTGTGCAAGGAAGAACAGGAGGAGCACTGCCAGAGCCCTTCAAAATGACCTCCAGCAAGCCACAAATGTGCATGTGTCTACTCAAACGATCAGAAACAGACTCCATAAGCGTGGTATGAGGGCCCGACGTCCACAGGTGAGGGTTGTGCTTACAGCCCAACACCGTGCAGGACATTTGGCATTTGCCAGAGAACACCAAGATTGGCAAATTCGCCACTGGCGCCCTGTGCTCTTCACAGATGAAAGCAGGTTCTCACTGACCACATGTGACAGACATGACAGAGTCTGGAGACGCCAAGGAGAATGTTCTGCTGCCTGCAACATCCTCCAGCATGACCGGTTTGGCAGTGGGTCAGTAATGGTGTGGGGTGGAATTTCTTTCGGGGGCCGCACAGCCCTCCATGTGCTCACCAGAGGTAGCCTGACTGCCATTAGGTACCGAGATGAGATCCTCAGACCACTTGTGAGACCATATGCTGGTGCGGTTGGCCCTCGGTTCTTCCTAATGCAAGACAATGCTAGACCTCATGTGGCTGTAGTGTGTCAGCAGTTCCTGCAAGATGAAGGCATTGATGCTATGGACTGGCCCGCCCGTTCCCCAGACCTGAATCCAATTGAGCACATCTGGGACATCATGTCTCGCTCCATCCACCAACGCCACGTTGCACCACAGACTGTCCAGGAGTTGGCGGATGCTTTAGTCCAGGTCTGGGAGATCCCTCAGGAGACCATCCGCCACCTCATCAGCAGCATGCCCAGGCATTGTAGGGAGGTCATACAGGCACGTGGAGGCCACACACACTACTAAGCCTCATTTTGACTTGTTTTAAGGACATTACATCAAAGTTGGATCAGCCTGTAGTGTGTTTTTCCACTCTAATTTTGAGTGTGACTCCAAATCCAGACCTCCATGGGTTAATAAATTTGACTTCCATTGATAATTTTTGTGTGATTTTGTTGTCAGCACATTCAACTATGTAAAGAACAAAGTATTTAATAAGAATATTTAATTCATTCAGATCTAGGATGTGTTATTTTAGTGTTCCCTTTATTTTTTTGAGCAGTGTGTATGTATGTATATATATATATATATATATATATATATATATATATAGGGGGCACCAATATTTATCTTGCTTCTGGGCAACTGGAATGAACTTAAACTCAAAGTAGACACCTTCAGGAGATATAATGGCAGTACACACTTAGTGGCCACAAGTGTGTACTGCCATTATATCTCCTGAAGGTGTCTACTTTGAGGAACCAAAGAGTTTAGGTTAAATTTTGATAAACAAAATTATTCTTCTTTATTTCCAGTTGTTTATTCATTACATGCTTTCATTTCACAGTGCTTTTGAGAACTTAAACTATGTACATTTCAATACTGAAAAAATGGGAGTGTCTTAAAACCTTTGACCCGTAGTGTAATTTCAGTCAAGGATGTGGGGGCCTATATATCATATCTTGCTAAACAAGGAATGCTATTAATTGGTGATGCAGGGCCAAATCAAATTACTTATGGTCCATTTAATTAGCAAAACCAGATGTGGTGAAAAAGTAGGGCACTGTGGTTCAAAGGTATCCGGTTGATAGACAGTGTCTAGTTAGAAAGTCAATAGATAGACACCAATTTAATTCGAGTTTGTATTTTTCTTCTAAGTGAATTTATTTATTAAACACAAATCTCGGCAGTGTTGGGGCTATTCGTAGTGTTTTTCCCGGCAAGAGTTCACAAATATGAATGAATAGACCATTGGTCAAACACGGCTGTTATTTGATACAACTCAATCACTGCCGACAATAGTCAATCACTGCCGGGAAAGCATACTTGCGGTCTGCGGTTAAACGTGAAGTTAATTGGGGTCACCCACAAGAGTGACCCCAATTAACTTCATGTTTAACCGCAGACCACAAAGTTCCCATCATAGGCTAGAATGGAGGAGCGCGATCCCCCATTCTAGCCGGTGCGCTACTCCTGATTGACAGGCTAGTAGTGCACAGCTAATCAGGAGAGCGCCATGACATGGCTCTCCCTGATTGGCTGCTAGGATCTCCCGTGACAGGAGACATGGGATGTCCCGGCATTCGGGGAAAGGGGTTCCATGTGTAAACATGGAACCCCTTTAGTGGCGTGGATCGGGCTTTCATTTTTTATTTTTTTTTACAAGCCCGTGGATCAGGACAGAAGAGGACCGATCAACACTGGATAATAGGTGAGTATATTGGAATTTAGTATTTACAGGTAAACGTTTGGATTCTACATGGAGAGGGGGACGTGATTGCCCGGCGTGGGAGGTAGGTAAGTATCTATGAGTGTGTGTGTTTTAATAAATTTGTACTATCACGGTGTGTGTGTGTGTGTGTGTGTGTGTGTGTGTATTGTTTTTATTTGGGTATTTCTTTTGTTGTAAAACTACAGGTACCAGCGGGTCCGTTATTTCCCTGCATGCTGGTACTTGTGGTTCTCCAAGTACCAGCAAGCAGGGGAGGCTTGCTGGGACTTGTAGTTCTAAACCAAAAGACAATATATATATTTTTTTAACACACAAAAAGACTGTCAGCCCCCCATCCACCGCTCAGGGATGGGAGGGACAGCCTCGGGCTTCACCCCTGGCCCTTGAATGCCTGGAGGGGGGGAACCCTTGATTTAAGGGGTCCCCACTCCCCCAGGGTACCCCAGCCAGGGGTGACTAGTTGGGGAGTAACGCCACGGCTGCAGGGACCAGTATAAAAGTGTCCCCCGGCTGTGGCATTATCTTCTTGGCTAGTGGAGCCCGTGCTGGTTTTATAAATAGGGGGGACCCCTACATCTTTTGTCCTCTGTATTTTTGGAACCAGGGCCGGCCCAAGAGCCCGGTACTGGTTGTCTAATATGGGGGGACCCCAGTAAATTTTTCCAACAACCAGGACCGGCTCAAAGACTCCGAGGCTGGTTATGCTTAGGAGGGGGGATCCCACGCAATTTTTTTTTAACACTTTTAACTCTTTTAATACTGTACACAATGAAGCCCTGCACGGATCTCACTGATCCGGCCGGTCTTCATTGTGTTATGTCCGGCAGTGTTTTACTCATTACTCCCGTCAAACACTGCCCGACAATACGAATAACATCGACATCGGAAAATACAAAAAAGCAAAACTCGGCAGCTTAGTAAATCCCAGAAAATGATTTTAAAAAGTTGTAGAAAAATACGACTGATAAAATTCGAGTTCAAAGTCCCACCAATTCGGCAGAAACATGAATCTTTGTAAATATACCCCCATATGTTAGACAGACATTAGGTTGATGGGGTCAAAAGGTCGACATGAAAAAGGTAGACAGTACAAAAGGTCAACGGTCAAAAGGTCAACAGGGTCAAAAGGTCGACATGAAAATGGTTGACATAAAAAAGATAGACACTTTTTTTTACATTTTACATGTTTTTGGACTATTTCATACCTTCTCTATCCATGTTGGCATAGAGTTGGTGATAAACCTTGTGACGAGCACAGTGAGCCACCGAGCCCAAAGCGTGGAGAGCGAAGCGAGCCCCGCGAGGGTATGCCTTTCTACAATTGGAGGTCCCAGATGACAAAACTATCCACACAAACCACAAAGATGCAAAAAAAATGGTGTCTAGCTTTTTTGTGTCAACCATTTTCATGTCAACCTTTTGACCATGTATACCTTTTGACCCTGTCTACCTTTTGTACTGTCTACCTTTTTCATGTCGACCTTTTGACCTTGTCGACCTAATGTCTGTCTAACATATGGTGTCTATCTATTGACTGTCTAACTAGACACTGTCTATCTATCAACCCACACCCGGTTCAAAAACTCTTGGGAACCAATGGGTTAGAAGTAAAATAATTCCTTACTCTTACTGCACAATTCCACCTTGTGGGGCGCATGGAGAGGCACTGCTTCATACAGAGATGCAAGTCATGTCCTTAGTACTCGCATGGTACCCATCTTTCTATTCTAGTCCTTCCCAGCATTTGTTTTGTAATTCCATTACGGGAATGTGAGCACTGTGTGCAAGTATATAGGGGGTGATCCAGAGCTAAATGTGTGAAAAAATGCATATCTAAGATCAAAATTTCTGACATGCGGGGAAATGCCCCACATGCCAGGCCCTACCACCCCCACCCCCCCACCCCCGCACCCCGCAGACGTGCGAAAGCTGCGAAGGCAGGCGGCTACCCGCCATGTTTAGAGTGAGTGAGTGACGTCACGCAGCTGCAGCAGCCCCCCCCACAAACACGCCTGCGTTGTCCGGACCACACCCCCTCCCCCAACGCCGCCGCACCACCACCAGCACGCGCCCTTCCCGTCTGGCAAAATTTTTGTCTGTGGGCTACAAAGGCCAATGTGTTAACTAACAGGGCGACTGCCACAAATATTTCTGATATTTATCCTGGTAACTTTATATTAAATAGCCCCAATACTTATATAAAGCAGCAATCTCCCAAAAACTGTTGTTTTCAGGGGATTGACAGCAAAAAATGAAAGAGGGAAAGAAATCTAGAAATATATTTTTGTTGTGTTACTTTGTTTTGTAACTTTTTTTTCACTTTTCTTTATTATTATTTTTTAGAACAAGTAGCGACCTTTAGGCGTTATCATCATACTGTAGGTTTTATCTATTTGTATTACTAATAGAGCCACAGAAAACTAGATCTATTAGTAACCACAATAGCTGTTACCATGTCAGCATCCTACGCAAGTTAGTTTTACCTACATAAGTAAATCCAGAGCTTAATTTGTGCTGGAACACACAGGAGCTGGTTCTGTTACTCTTTATGACCTCGTAGTTTGTCATGTTTATAGATAATATTAATGTTCTCCAATTATAAGATAAACATTTTTGAATTTCACTTTTTTTTTTATCTGCAATTTAGGTGAATCCCCGACTGATATCATATGCAGACAACCCTGAGATGAACTGTGACAATTCCATGCAAATGAATGCTGATCTAGGATTGAGGCAGTAAAACCCACAGTGATTTCTATGGGCAATCTGCACCAGAGTACAGGTTAAGAATCAATCAGTTTACTTTAGACCCATTCAAAAAAAGTGCCATGAGGGAGCCAATCACAGTTCGATGTGAGCCCAAGCACAGACAACACAGTGGGCCAATCCTGTATTGCCACATCATTGTCCCGACTATAAGCCAACGCAAGTTTGTGAGCATCAATCCCATGGCAGAGATAGAAGAGAAGAAGAGCCAGAGTTCCAAAGCAAGAAGACAGTGAGAAAGGCAAGAAAAAAGACACATCGGTGGTTGAAGATGCAGAAGATTGCTGGAAGTCCTGAGAAAGCAGCGGTAATTACAAAACAGCTACTGTAGCCTATAGTGAACCAGGTAAAGACGGGACATAGGATGCTGGATGCGCTGAGATCACAGGAGGTGCCGCACCTTAGGTGTTAGTCCGTGCCCATTGTATTTAATTGGGAGTTAGGCCTGTAACCACTGTGTTAAATTGTCCGTTAGGCCAATGGCGACTGAGTTTAATTAGGCTCTAGGCCTGTGCTGCTGTGTTAAGTTGGGTGCTAGGGTATCATCAGTAAGACTTTGGGTGCTTGGCCTGTGTACTAACAGGACTGTGGGTGCTAAAGCCCCCAGCAGCATATACTGGGCATTATGCCCAAATCAGATCTGGGGACAAAGGCAATGATGACAGTGGCTCTCTGTGTTAAGGGGCTTGTCCAGCTCCTCAATCACCCTGAGCCACCTAGTGGGCAGTAGGTGTGCGTCTAGCAAGCATGCCAGCAAGCAACAGTAAGTTTTATAAAGAAAGCTACTAGCATTACTAATGTGGGGCATATGTGTAAGGTGTATTACTGTGTGGCATTATGTGTATTATGGGCATTACTAATGTGGGGTATATGTGTTAGGTGCATTACTGTGTGGAATTATGTGTATTATGGGCATTACTGTGTGGCATTATGCCACAACTGGCCCACAGGGGCACAGGGTAAACCTCCAGTGGGCCCCACTGCCTGAGTGTTGCTGGGTCAGATGCAGAATTAGAAGCCTAGGGCATCAAATTGGCTAGGGCCGGCTCTGGTAGTAAGGTTGTGACCCTAACACTGTAAAAGCCGTGCACCCATCCATATAGATAGAGGAAATGTGCCGACAACAAAATCACAGCAGGTAAAGCCCAGCACGGAAGGAATAGCCACTGTTGGACTAGCTAAGTAAGAACCAGGTGTTGCATATAGCAAATTGTGATAGTTGTTTTCTTTTACACTGTGAGGAAAAATGTATTTAAGCACAACCTGCTTTTGTGTTGGCCGGCCCCACCTGCTGTTGATTTGGTCCTGCTAAATGGGAATATTTATCAAAATATTTATCACAATCCGTATCTCAGATGCGTGTGGGATGTGATAAATTTGCCCAAATCTGCGATGCAATATTTAAATACATCGCAGAGACGTATCAATTTTCGCATGCAGGGACAGAGCTTGCCAGAAAGTTCTGTCCTTACGATTCTTTTCAGTGAACTGCTCAGGGTATTTGTTAGTGATGAGCGGGTTCGGTTCGTCAAAATCCGAACCCCCCCGAACTTCACCCATTTTACACGGTTCCGAGGCAGATTCGAATCTTCCCGCCTTGCTCGGTTAACCCGAGCGCGACCGAACGTCATCATCCCGCTGTCGATTCTCGCGAGATTCGGATTCTATATAAGGAGCCGTGCGTCGCCGCTATTTTTCACTCGTGCATTGGAAATGATAGTGAGAGGACGTGGCTGGCGTCCTCTCAGTTTTATTCAGATGGCTGCAAATATCTGTGCTCACTGCTTTATTGTGGGGACTGGGGACCAGCAGTATTATATAGGAGGAGTACAGTGCAGAGTTTTGCGGACCAGTGACCACCAGTATTATACGTTCTCTGCCTGAAAAACGCTCCATATCTGTGCTCAGTGTGCTGCATATATCTGTGCTCACACTGCTTTATTGTGGGGACTGGGGACCAGCAGTATTATATAGGAGGAGTACAGTGCAGAGTTTTGCTGACCAGTGACCACCAGTATTATACGTTCTCTGCCTGAAAAACGCTCCATATCTGTGCTCAGTGTGCTGCATATATCTGTGCTCACACTGCTTTATTGTGGGGACTGGGGACCAGCAGTATTATATAGGAGGAGTACAGTGCAGAGTTTTGCTGACCAGTGACCACCAGTATTATACGTTCTCTGCCTGAAAATGCTCCATATCTGTGCTCAGTGTGCTGCATATATCTGTGCTCACACTGCTTTATTGTGGGGACTGGGGACCACCAGTATTATATAGGAGGAGTACAGTGCAGAGTTTTGCTGACCAGTGACCACCAGTATTATACGTTCTCTGCCTGAAAAAAGCTCCATATCTGTGCTGCATTGTAGTATATAGTAGGAGTACAATGCATCATTTTGCTGACCACAGTATATAATATATAGCAGTACGGCACAGTAGGCCACTGCTCTACCTACCTCTGTGTCGTCAAGTATACTATCCATCCATACCTGTGGTGCATTTCAGTTTTGCGCAGTTTGCTGACCACCAGTATATAATATATAGTAGTACGGTACAGTAGGCCACTGCTCTACCTACCTCTGTGTCGTCAAGTATACTATCCATTCATACCTGTGGTGCATTTCAGTTTTGCACAGTTTGCTGACCACCAGTATATAATATATAGCAGTACGGTACAGAAGGCCACTGCTCTACCTACCTCTGTGTCGTCAAGTATACTATCCATCCATACCTATGGTGCATTTCAGTTTTGCACAGTTTGCTGACCACCAGTATATAATATATAGCAGTACGGTACAGTAGGCCACTGCTCTACCTACCTCTGTGTCGTCAAGTATACTATCCATCCATACCTGTGGTGCATTTCAGTTTTGCACAGTTTGCTGACCACCAATATATAATATATAGCAGTACGGTACAGTAGGCCACTGCTCTACCTACCTCTGTGTCGTCAAGTATACTATCCATCCATACCTGTGGTGCATTTCAGTTGTGCGCAGTATATATAGTAGTAGGCCATTGCTATTGATACTGGCATATAATTCCACACATTAAAAAATGGAGAACAAAAATGTGGAGGGTAAAATAGGGAAAGATCAAGATCCACTTCCACCTCGTGCTGAAGCTGCTGCCACTAGTCATGGCCGAGACGATAAAATGCCATCAACGTCGTCTGCCAAAGCCGATGCCCAATGTCATAGTAGAGAGCATGTAAAATCCAAAAAACAAAAGTTCAGTAAAATGACCCAAAAATCTAAATTAAAAGCGTCTGAGGAGAAGCGTAAACTTGCCAATATGCCATTTACGACACGGAGTGGCAAGGAACGGTTGAGGCCCTGGCCTATGTTCATGGCTAGTGGTTCAGCTTCACATGAGGATGGAAGCACTCATCGTCTCGCTAGAAAACTGCAGTGCCACTACTAGATGGGCCAGGTGTTTGTGTCGGCCACTTGGGTCGCTTAGCATAGTCACACAGCTACCTCATTGCGCCTCTATTTTTCTTTGCATCATGTGCTGTTTGGGGACTATTTTTTTGAAGTGCCATCCTGCCTGACACTGCAGTGCCACTCCTAGATGGGCCAGGTGTTTGTGTCGGCCACTTGGGTCGCTTAGCTTAGCCACACAGCTACCTCATTGCACCTCTTTTTTTCTTTGCATCATGTGCTGTTTGGGGACTATTTTTTTGAAGTGCCATCCTGCCTGACACTGCAGTGCCACTCCTAGATGGGCCAGGTGTTTGTGTTGGCCACTTGGGTCACTTAGCTTAGTCATCCAGCGACCTCGGTGCAAATTTTAGCACTAAAAATAATATTGTGAGGTGTGAGGTGTTCAGAATAGACTGGAAATGAGTGGAAATTATGGTTATTGAGGTTTATAATACTATGGGATCAAAATGACCCCCAAATTCTATGATTTAAGCTGTTTTTGAGGGGTTTTTGTAAAAAAAACACCCGAATCCAAAACACACCCGAATCCGACAAAAAAGTTTCAGGGAGGTTTTGCCAAAACGCGTCCGAATCCAAAACACGGCCGCGGAACCGAATCCAAAACCAAAACACAAAACCCGAAAAATGTCCGGTGCACATCACTAGTATTTGTAGCGAAAAATACCCTGAAAGTTTAACCGTGCCACCTCCAGTTACCTCCCCATGATCCCCCTGCAGACACACACACACACAACCTGAGCAGACACTTGCACGTATAAACGGTGATCAGTGTTCTCCTGTGCTGCTGCTGTGCCTGTGATCAGTAAGTGAACAGAGATGCCAGAACCTTTGCAGCATCTCAGCTCACTTTGCTGATCAGATGACGGGGTCACAGAGGGAGCACTGGAACAGATGAATGGAGCTCACCGATCACTAATCACAGGTCCCTGGGTGCAGGTAAGTGTGTTGGTTTATGTTTTATTTGTGCACACAGTGATCATTCTGCATGTCTGCCAGACACACATGACTGATCACAGGGGCCAGATCCGAGCAGAACCTTCACTGCCAGCAGAAATTAATTTGATCTAATCAAAAAAAGTTTTGACCTTTTGCATCTTTAGTGTCAGTGTATTCATGTATTTACTGTATCTGACTTAATGTAGGTTTTTAATTATGTCACTTTATATGGTTAAATTACATTTTTGAGTCTAAAATGATTGGTGGATTGGTAGCTGAAGGCTGTATTAAGCTTCATGCCATATAAGCGGCTACTTGGTGGGAAGTACATGTTGCAAACTTAATTTCCAGAGGTTTTGCATTTCCACTTCTAAATTTCAGAGCTAGATTTATATGATCCAATCAGGGTAAGTTTAGCGTTGGGTCAGAGCCATAACTAGACATTTTGATGCCCTCTGCCAGAATGGGAATTTGTGACTCCCTCACCGACAAACACACATACTTAAAACAGGGACATGGCGCGCCAAAGGCATGGCTTCATGGGGAAGGGCGTGACCACATAATAGTGCCAATTCACATTACACCACACAGTAGTGCCACTTTCACACATTGCACCAACTAGGGCACTTATATACATTGTACCAGGTACAGCCCCTTAGACACACTACACCAGGTAGAGCCCCTTATGCACACTGCGTCAGGTTGAGCCCCTCAGGCACACTGTGCCAGGTAGAGCCCCTTAGACTTACTGTGTCAGGTAGAGCCCCTTAGACATACAGGGCCAAGTAGAGAGTGAGAGAGAAAATTAGAGAGAGAGGGAGGGAGGGAGGGAGGTGGGGTGTGGTGTGTGTGTGTGTGTGTGTGTGTGTGTGTGTGTGTGTGTGTGTGTGTGTGTGTGTGTGTATGTCTAATTACCTTAGAGAGAGTGAGTGTGCGTGTGTGTGTGTGTGTGTGTGTGTGTGTGTGTGTGTGTGTGTGTGTGTGTGTGTGTGCGTTTGTTTGTTTGTTTTGTGAGTGCGTGTCTTTCATTACCTTGCAGGGGGAGAGCACTCAGCACAGCAAGGCTAGCACACCACCAAAGCTCACCACCAGATACTGCAAAGGAGAAAAGCTATTGTGAGATAGCAGGCAACAGATGTGTTGAAAACAGCAGGACAGTCAAAGGGAGCAAAATTGGGACACTGTCTTGGATGCACTTCTCACTGTGCTGCATCCACGGCCGAGACACTGAGGCAGGAAATTTCCAGATGGCCGTGGTCACATCAGCACGCTGAACCAAATCAGCAGGAGAGCGAGTGGACAGACGGGGGGAACAGACCAGAACACCAGAGATTGCAGCCAGATACAAGGAAAAGTCCCAGAGGAGCAACAGTCAGCAAGCAGGTCAGCCGGGCCATCGGAGCAAGAGTGATCTGCACACTCACGGGATGGTAAAATCAAATGAATAATGAGATGGTAAAATAAATATTAAAATAATAATATCATGTAATAAAAATAATAAATAATGAAATAAATAAATAAACAAATAAATAAAATAAAAGCAACATTTTATTTTATAAATGTTTTATTTGTATTTTTTATTTCATTACTATTTATTTTTATTTTATTTTTAATTTTTAATTATTTATTTTACCATCTCTTTATTATTTTTGCACCAATGCAAAAGACCAATTGCCAAGGAAGCATTGATCATAAGCCTAAAAGGAACATGCGGTTGCCGCCAAAAAATCGACTTCCTGTTCCTGTTTTATCAATAAAAAACACAGTATTTAAAGAGCATTAAACAAGCACACCCCCATCCTTGAAAAATAATCCTTTTGGGAGAGAAGAGTATCACAAGAAGACTCGCTGGTTACAGCCGCACAGTGATCTGGAACATTTTCCCCGGTGTCTGACATCATCAACAGGCGCCGCAGCCCGCTCCAGTGGAGTGAATATCGGAAGCTGCTGGAGCAGTTCCAAAACTCCCTAGGGCAAGATCAGGGCTAGTTATCAACCTACCAGACTTTCTGTACCCTCCACAGTGACAAAGAAGAGCTAAGTATTGTGCGTTTTTTAAAACCATTTTTTCCCCTTCATTTATTTCACCCAATTCCCCCCCTCCCCCGGACCAACTCCTCTCCCCTTGTTACCCTGTACGCCAAACACTTTCAGCGCACAGATAAACTGTGTCTTTGATGGGAAAGCATTACTTTTCAGTGGCTGATGGGAAAGCATTATTTCTCAGTGGCTGATGGGAAAGCATTACTTCTCAGTGGCTGATGGGAAAGCATCACTTCTCAGTGGCTGATGGGAAAGCATTACTTCTCAGTGGCTGATGGGAAATCATTTCTTCTCAGTGGCTGATGGGAAAGCATTACTTCTCAGTGGCCGATTTGGCGCGAGTGGTAACTGTGGAGCACCTCGCATGGTGAGGTGTCTTTGCCCAAAAGTTAGTCTCCAGGCTTCTTCTCAGTGTCCTGGCCCTGTTGTACTATGCCATTAAAGGGGTATCCGGTCGATGGATCGGTAGCCGCTTGTTCGACAATGCGAACATCGACCACGCAACATAGACAACACCTACATCGACAGTGATCGAACATCGACAAACACAAGATCGACATCACATCAACATCGACACACACTACATCGACAAACCCCGAACATCGACAATACATATACTCGGCAAACAATACATCGACACAAAAAATGATCGATCACGCACAACAGTGAAACAACGTCAGGTCGACCAACAAATCATCGACATGTAATTGTTCGACAAACAAATACATCGACCTACTGAAGATCGACAAACCATAGACCGACAAAACATAGATCGACATGTAATTGTGCGACAAACAAATACATCGACTTACTGAAGATCGACAAACCATAGACCGACAAGTAATTGTTCGACAAACAAATACATCGACATACAGAAGATCGACAAACCATAGACCGACCACACATAGATCGACATGTAATTGTTCGACAAACAAATACATCGACTTACTGAAGATCGACAAACCATAGACCGACACTACATTTAATATATCGACATATAAATAGTAGTGATGAGCGGGTTCGGTTCCTCGGAATCCGAACCCCCCCGAACTTCAGCCTTTTTACACGGATCCGAGGCAGACTCGGATCTTCCCGCCTTGCTCGGCTAACCCGAGCGCGCCCGAACGTCATCATCCCGCTGTCGGATTCTCGCCGCCATTTTCACACGTGCATTGAGATTCATAGGGAGAGGACGTGGCTGGCGTCCTCTCCATTTAGATTAGAAGAGAGAGAGTGAGAGTGAGACACTTGATTTACTGGAGCTTAGGAGTACTCAGAGAGTGCAGAGTTTACTAGTGACTGACCAGTGACCACCAGTGCAGTTTTTTTATTATATTATTATTTAATATAATCCGTTCTCTGCCTGAAAAAAAACGATACACAGTGACACAGTAACAGTATACCATATCTGTGCTCAGCCTCAGTGTGCTGCATCATCTATGTATATCTGACTGTGCTGAGTGCTCAGTGCTCACACAGCTTAATTGTGGGGGAGACTGGGGAGCAGTAGCAGGAGTACATATTATTTAACAGTGCACACTTTTGCTGCCAGAGTGCCACTGCCAGTGTGACTGACCAGTGACCACTGTCTGACCACCAGTATATTGTGATTGTCTGCCTGAAAAAGTTAAACACTCGTCGTGTGGTATTTTTATTCTATAAACGCATTCTGCTGACAGTGTCCAGCAGGTCCGTCATTAATTATATAATATATACCTGTCCGGCTGCAGTAGTGATATATATATATTTTTTATATCATTATCATCCAGTCTATATTAGCAGCAGACGCAGTACGGTAGTCCACGGCTGTAGCTACCTCTGTGTCGGCAGTCGCTCGTCCATCCATAATTGTATACCACCTACCTGTGGTGTTTTTTTTTCTTTCTATCCTCTTGATACTACTAGTAGCTTACTTTAGGAGTCTGCAGTGCTGCTGACAGTGTCCAGCAGGTCCGTCATTATATAATATATACCTGTCCGGCTGCAGTAGTGATATATATATATTTTTTATATCATTATCATCCAGTCTATATTAGCAGCAGACGCAGTACGGTAGTCCACGGCTGTAGCTACCTCTGTGTCGGCAGTCGCTCGTCCATCCATAATTGTATACCACCTACCTGTGGTGTTTTTTTTTTTTACTATCTTCTTGATACTACTAGTAGCTTACTTTAGGAGTCTGCAGTGCTGCTGACAGTGTCCAGCAGGTCCGTCATTATATAATATATACCTGTCCGGCTGCAGTAGTGATATACATATATTTTTTTTATATCATTATCATCCAGTCTATATTAGCAGCAGACGCAGTACGGTAGTCCACGGCTGTAGCTACCTCTGTGTCGGCAGTCGCTCGTCCATCCATAATTGTATACCACCTACCTGTGGTGTTTTTTTTTTTCTATCTTCTTGATACTACTAGTAGCTTACTTTAGGAGTCTGCAGTGCTGCTGACAGTGTCCAGCAGGTCCGTCATTATATAATATATACCTGTCCGGCTGCAGTAGTGATATATATATATTTTTTTTTATATCATTATCATCCAGTCTATATTAGCAGCAGACGCAGTACGGTAGTCCACGGCTGTAGCTACCTCTGTGTCGGCAGTCGCTCGTCCATCCATAAGTATACTAGTATCCATCCATCTCCATTGTTTACCTGAGGTGCCTTTTAGTTGTGCCTATTAAAATATGGAGAACAAAAATGTTGAGGTTCCAAAAATAGGGAAAGATCAAGATCGACTTCCACCTCGTGCTGAAGCTGCTGCCACTAGTCATGGCCGAGACGATGAAATGCCAGCAACGTCGTCTGCCAAGGCCGATGCCCAATGTCATAGTACAGAGCATGTAAAATCCAAAACACCAAATATCAGTAAAAAAAGGACTCAAAAATCTAAAATAAAATTGTCAGAGGAGAAGCGTAAACTTGCCAATATGCCATTTACCACACGGAGTGGCAAGGAACGGCTGAGGCCCTGGCCTATGTTCATGGCTAGTGGTTCAGCTTCACATGAGGATGGAAGCACTCAGCCTCTCGCTAGAAAAATGAAAAGACTCAAGCTGGCAAAAGCACAGCAAAGAACTGTGCGTTCTTCGAAATCACAAATCCACAAGGAGAGTCCAATTGTGTCGTTTGCGATGCCTGACCTTCCCAACACTGGACGTGAAGAGCATGCGCCTTCCACCATTTGCACGCCCCCTGCAAGTGCTGGAAGGAGCACCCGCAGTCCAGTTCCTGATAGTCAGATTGAAGATGTCAGTGTTGAAGTACACCAGGATGAGGAGGATATGGGTGTTGCTGGCGCTGGGGAGGAAATTGACCAGGAGGATTCTGATGGTGAGGTGGTTTGTTTAAGTCAGGCACCCGGGGAGACACCTGTTGTCCGTGGGAGGAATAGGGCCATTGACATGCCTGGTGAAAATACCAAAAAAATCAGCTCTTCGGTGTGGAAGTATTTCAACAGAAATGCGGACAACATTTGTCAAGCCGTGTGTTGCCTTTGTCAAGCTGTAATAAGTAGGGGTAAGGACGTTAACCACCTCGGAACATCCTCCCTTATACGTCACCTGCAGCGCATTCATCATAAGTCAGTGACAAGTTCAAAAACTTTGGGCGACAGCGGAAGCAGTCCACTGACCAGTAAATCCCTTCCTCTTGTAACCAAGCTCACGCAAACCACCCCACCAACTCCCTCAGTGTCAATTTCCTCCTTCCCCAGGAATGCCAATAGTCCTGCAGGCCATGTCACTGGCAATTCTGACGAGTCCTCTCCTGCCTGGGATTCCTCCGATGCATCCTTGCGTGTAACGCCTACTGCTGCTGGCGCTGCTGTTGTTGCTGCTGGGAGCCGATGGTCATCCCAGAGGGGAAGTCGTACTCGTAAGACCACTTTTACTACTTCCACCAAGCAATTGACTGTCCAACAGTCCTTTGCGAGGAAGATGAAATATCACAGCAGTCATCCTGCTGCAAAGCGGATAACTGAGGCCTTGGCATCCTGGGCGGTGAGAAACGTGGTTCCGGTATCCATCATTACTGCAGAGGCAACTAGAGACTTGTTGGAGGTACTGTGTCCCCGGTACCAAATACCATCTAGGTTCCATTTCTCTAGGCAGGCGATACCGAAAATGTACACAGACCTCAGAAAAAGACTCACCAGTGTCCTAAAAAATGCAGTTGTACCCAATGTCCACTTAACCACGGACATGTGGACAAGTGGAGCAGGGCAGGCTCAGGACTATATGACTGTGACAGCCCACTGGGTAGATGTATGGACTCCCGCCGCAAGAACAGCAGCGGCGGCACCAGTAGCAGCATCTCGCAAACGCCAACTCTTTCCTAGGCAGGCTACGCTTTGTATCACCGCTTTCCAGAATACGCACACAGCTAAAAACCTCTTACGGCAACTGAGGAAGATCATCGCAGAATGGCTTACCCCAATTGGACTCTCCTGTGGATTTGTGGCATCGGACAACGCCAGCAATATTGTGTGTGCATTAAATATGGGCAAATTCCAGCACGTCCCATGTTTTGCACATACCTTGAATTTGGTGGTGCAGAATTATTTAAAAAACGAGAGGGGCGTGCAAGAGATGCTGTCGGTGGCCATAAGAATTGTGGGACACTTTCGGCGTACAGGCACCACGTACAGAAGACTGGAGCACCACCAAAAACGCCTGAACCTGCCCTGCCATCATCTGAAGCAAGAAGTGGTAACGAGGTGGAATTCAACCCTCTATATGCTTCAGAGGTTGGAGGAGCAGCAAAAGGCCATTCAAGCCTATACAACTGAGCACGATATAGGAGGTGGAATGCACCTGTCTCAAGCGCAGTGGAGAATGATTTCAACGTTGTGCAAGGTTCTGCAACCGAACTTGCCACACGTGAAGTCAGTTCAGACACTGCCAGCCTGAGTCAGGTCATTCCCCTCATCAGGCTTTTGCAGAAGAAGCTGGAGACATTGAAGGAGGAGCTAACACAGAGCGATTCCGCTAGGCATGTGGGACTTGTGGATGGAGCCCTTAATTCGCTTAACAAGGATTCACGGGTGGTCAATCTGTTGAAATCAGAGCACTACATTTTGGCCACCGTGCTCGATCCTAGATTTAAAACCTACCTTGGATCTCTCTTTCAGGCAGACACAAGTCTGCTGGGGTTCAAAGAACTGCTGGTGACAAAATTGTCAAGTCAAGCGGAACACGACCTGTCAACATCTCCTCCTTCACATTCTCCCGCAACTGTGGGTGCGAGGAAAAGGCTCAGAATTCCGAGCCCACCCGCTGGCGGTGATGCAGGGCAGTCTGGAGCGACTGCTGATGCTGACATCTGGTCCGGACTGAAGGACCTGACAACGATTACGGACATGTCGTCTACTGTCACTGCATATGATTCTCTCCCCATTGAAAGAATGGTGGAGGATTATATGAGTGACCGCATCCAAGTAGGCACGTCAGACAGTCCGTACTTATACTGGCAGGAAAAAGAGGCAATTTGGAGGCCCTTGCACAAACTGGCTTTATTCTACCTAAGTTGCCCTCCCACAAGTGTGTACTCCGAAAGAGTGTTTAGTGCCGCCGCTCACCTTGTCAGCAATCGGCGTACGAGGTTGCATCCAGAAAATGTGGAGAAGATGATGTTCATTAAAATGAATTATAATCAATTCCTCCGTGGAGACATTCACCAGCAGCAATTGCCTCCACAAAGTACACAGGGAGCTGAGATGGTGGATTCCAGTGGGGACGAATTGATAATCTGTGAGGAGGGGGATGTACACGGTGATATATCGGAGGATGATGATGAGGTGGACATCTTGCCTCTGTAGAGCCAGTTTGTGCAAGGAGAGATTAATTGCTTCTTTTTTGGTGGGGGTCCAAACCAACCCATCATTTCAGTCACAGTCGTGTGGCAGACCCTGTCACTGAAATGATGGGTTGGTTAAAGTGTGCATGTCCTGTTTATACAACATAAGGGTGGGTGGGAGGGCCCAAGGACAATTCCATCTTGCACCTCTTTTTTCTTTCATTTTTCTTTGCGTCATGTGCTGTTTGGGGAGTGTTTTTTGGAAGGGCCATCCTGCGTGACACTGCAGTGCCACTCCTAGATGGGCCAGGTGTTTGTGTCGGCCACTTGGGTCGCTTATCTTAGTCACACAGCTACCTCATTGCGCATCTTTTTTTTCTTCTTTGCGTCATGTGCTGTTTGGGGAGTAGTTTTTTGAAGGGCCATCCTGCGTGACACTGCAGTGCCACTCCTAGATGGGCCAGGTGTTTGTGTCGGCCACTAGGGTCGCTTAGCTTAGTCACACAGCTACCTCATTGCGCCTCTTTTTTTCTTTGCGTCATGTGCTGTTTGGGGGGTGTTTTTTGGAAGGGCCATCCTGCGTGACACTGCAGTGCCACTCCTAGATGGGCCAGGTGTTTGTGTCGGCCACTAGGGTCGCTTAGCTTACTCACACAGCTACCTCATTGCGCCTCTTTTTTTTTTTCTTTGCGTCATGTGCTGTTTGGGGAGTAGTTTTTGGAAGGGCCATCCTGCGTGACACTGCAGTGCCACTCCTAGATGGGCCAGGTGTTTGTGTCGGCCACTTGGGTCGCTTATCTTAGTCACACAGCTACCTCATTGCGCCTCTTTTTTTCTTTGCGTCATGTGCTGTTTGGGGGGTGTTTTTTGGAAGGGCCATCCTGCGTGACACTGCAGTGCCACTCCTAGATGGGCCAGGTGTTTGTGTCGGCCACTTGGGTCGCTTATCTTAGTCACACAGCTACCTCATTGCGCCTCTTTTTTTCTTTGCGTCATGTGCTGTTTGGGGAGTGTTTTTTGGAAGGGCCATCCTGCGTGACACTGCAGTGCCACTCCTAGATGGGCCAGGTGTTTGTGTCGGCCTCTAGGGTCGCTTAGCTTACTCACACAGCTACCTCATTGCGCCTCTTTTTTTCTTTGCGTCATGTGCTGTTTGGGGAGTGTTTTTTGGAAGGGCCATCCTGCGTGACACTGCAGTGCCACTCCTAGATGGGCCAGGTGTTTGTGTCGGCCACTAGGGTCGCTTAGCTTACTCACACAGCTACCTCATTGCGCCTCTTTTTTTCTTTGCGTCATGTGCTGTTTGGGGAGTGTTTTTTGGAAGGGCCATCCTGCGTGACACTGCAGTGCCACTCCTAGATGGGCCAGGTGTTTGTGTCGGCCACTAGGGTCGCTTAGCTTACTCACACAGCTACCTCATTGCGCCTCTTTTTTTCTTTGCGTCATGTGCTGTTTGGGGAGTGTTTTTTGGAAGGGCCATCCTGCGTGACACTGCAGTGCCACTCCTAGATGGGCCAGGTGTTTGTGTCGGCCACTTGGGTCGCTTAGCTTAGCCATCCAGCGACCTCGGTGCAAATTTTAGGACTAAAAATAATATTGTGAGGTGTGAGGTGTTCAGAATAGACTGAAAATGAGTGGAAATTATGGTTATTGAGGTTAATAATACTTTGGGATCAAAATGAACCCCAAATTCTATGATTTAAGCTGTTTTTTAGTGTTTTTTGAAAAAAACACCCGAATCCAAAACACACCCGAATCCGACAAAAAAAATTCGGTGAGGTTTTGCCAAAACGCGTTCGAACCCAAAACACGGCCGCGGAACCGAACCCAAAACCAAAACACAAAACCCGAAAAATTTCCGGTGCTCATCACTAATAAATAGGCCAAGTATAGAAAAACACTCTACAGCGCTATCCCTGCCTAGCCCTTACATCCACCACCTACACAATACCCTGACCTGCTGCACATCTGCAACACCCCCCCCCGCTATTCCCCACGATACCCGTCCAAAGTTAGATGCCGCCTCCATCCACCCTAGTCACCCCGCTGCCCGTCTACATTTACACGCCTAGCTATACACCCCACTACATTACGCGCTCCATGTTTCACCGTGGCACTACAAGTAACACAACGCCCTGGCACTGCTCCCCGCTCTGGTAGCACAGTCACACCCTTCAAGAAACACCCCACCCATGTCTGCAAGCACACCTGGGCACCCTGCTGCACATCTGCAACGCTGACACCCTCCCCCCCCCCCCCGCTATTCCCCACGATACCCGTGCAAAGTTAGACGCCGCCTCCATCCCCCCTAGTCACCCCGCTGCCTGTCTACATTTACACGCCTAGCTATACTCCCCACTACATTACGCGCTCCATGTTTCACCGTGGCACTACAAGTAACACAACGCCCTGGCACTGCTCCCCACTCTGGTAGCACAGTCACACCCTTCAAGAAACACCCCACCCATGTCTGCAAGCACACCTGGGCACCCTGCTGCACATCTGCAACGCTGACACCCTCCCCCCCCCCGCTATTCCCCACGATACCCGTCCAAAGTTAGACGCCGCCTCCATCCCCCCTAGTCACCCCGCTGCCTGTCTACATTTACACGCCTAGCTATACACCCCACTACATTACGCGCTCCATGTTTCACCGTGGCACTACAAGTAACACAACGCCCTGGCACTGCTCCCCGCTCTGGTAGCACAGTCACACCCTTCAAGAAACACCCCACCCATGTCTGCAAGCACACCTGGGCACCCTGCTGCACATCTGCAACGCTGACACCCTCCCCCCCCCCCGCTATTCCCCACGATACCCGTCCAAAGTCAGACGCTGCCTCCATCCCCCCTAGTCACCCCGCTGCCCGTCTACATTTACACGCCTAGCTATATGACCCCACTACATTACGCGCTCCATGTTTCACCGTGGCACTACAAGTAACACAACGCCCTGGCACTGCTCCCCGCTTTGGTAGCACAGTCACACCCTTCAAGAAACACCCCACCCATGTCTGCAAGCACACCTGGGCACCCTGCTGAACATCTGCAACGCTGACACCCCCCCCCCCCCGCTATTCCCCACGATACCCGTCCAAAGTTAGGCGCCGCCTCCATCCCCCCTAGTCACCCCGCTTCCCGTCTACATTTACACGCCTAGCTATACACCCCACTACATTACGCGCTCCATGTTTCACCGTGGCACTACAAGTAACACAACGCCCTGGCACTGCTCCCCGCTCTGGTGGCACAGTCACACCCTTCAAGAAACACCCTACCCATGTCTGCCAGCACACCTGGGCACCCTGCTGCACATCTGCAACGCTGACACCCTCCCACCTCCCCCCCCCCGGCTATCACATTTTACAAATTCACAGTAACAGATTTCAAATTTTTTTAAAGTATTCTCTCCTAAACTTTTCCATGATATCACCACTATCACCTTGGCGTCATGTCCCAGACTTGCTATTGAGAATTCATTGTAAACTAATCCATTTAAGTTATAGCCAAACAAAGCTATTATTATGAACCTGTCTCTATTCTTTTTTTCCCCTCTCATTAGTCTATTCTAAACAGGTTCATTATATCACCACTATCACCTTGGCGTCAGGTCCAACAGTAGATATTCACAAATCTTTTCAAAATAATCGAATTAAGTACCATCTAGACAAAGCCATTCTTCTGAACTTGTTTCAATTTTTTTTGGCCATTTTTTCCAAACGACTTAACTCATGAAACACCTACTAATCCAGTTACCCTTTTAGCATAGATGATAAGAACATGTATGATTTTTATTAACCAAAATATAGGCGCTGCACTACTAAATTAAATACCAATTCCAATACAATCCATTTAATATGTTTCCACATTAATATCATAACACGTGCCACTACATGAAACTGTGGTACTACAGGCTCCAGCTTGTCCGTTATTCTCCAAATATACTCATATGAATCCCAGTCCAAACAACCATGCTTTTGCACTTTTTATGAAGAACTGTGCACCTCCATAAGCTGCAGATCACCCCTTATCTCCTCCGACTCCCCCTTCTTGTGCTCCCAGAGATTACAGAGCTCCTACCCCATAGATTACAGAGCCCCTACACCTAACGTCTCTACACCCCGTCAACTTCCAGAAGACCCCCGCTATTAGCGCTACCCCCTTCGCTGATTCCACCCTTGGAACTACAGCTCCCAGCAAGTCCTTACCACCACCACCACCACCACAAGCCCCTCTGTCCGTCACCTGAACTGCTTAGCACCCCTAGTCCCTGCAGTGCACCCCTTCTTCCAACCACTACTCCCTCCATGTCCTCCCAGCGATCATGGGTTGCCTACACTTAGTCTTCTCGACACCCCGTCTACTTCAACACGACCCCCCGCTAATCGTGCTACCCCAGCTACTGTTTTAATCCTTGTAACTACAGCTTCCATCCCTCATTTTCGACCCTGCAAGCTTGGCTGTAAAATACATTCCCCACAACACTGCTTTTCACCCCCGCTTGCTGCAGATTACACCATCTTCTACACTACTCCCTCCACTCATTCCTCCCCGATATTACCTTGGACCTTGACATGGTCTCATCCTGACCCCAACTCAAAAACGACATTTCTCCCTACACACAAATTATTTATTTCATGACTTGAAATATGCACACATCATCCTTAAACCCCACCACCCACAAACAAACACACAATTTACACTCACTGATTGAAATCTGTCTTGAACTACAGTAGTCTCTCTTAAACAGCTTCATTAAATCACCACTATCACCTTGGCGTCAGGTCCAACAGTTTTTTCCACCAATCTTTTCAAAATAATCGAATTAAGTTCCATCTAGACAAAGCCATTCTTCTTAACTTGTTTCAATTTTTTTTGGCCATTTTTTCCAAACGACTTAACTCATGGAACACATACGACTCCAGTTACCCTTTTAGCATAGATAAGAAAAAGTATGATTATTATTATCCCAAATATATGCGCTGCCCTACTAAATTAAATACCAATTCCAATACAATCAATTATATATGCTTTCACATAAATATCATAACTCGTTTTACAAAAAAAAAAATCTGGTACAGTGCCCAGCTTTTCTTTTAGTCGCAGAATATGCTGATATGATTGCCAGGCCAAACAACCATGCTTCTGCCCATTTCTTGAAGAACTGTGCACCAGAGATTACGGACCCCATACACCTAGATATCTCTACACCCTGTCAACTTATAGACGTCTCCCGCTAATAGAGCTACACCTGTCGCTGATTCCAACAGTGGAACTACAGCTCCCAGCCATCCCTTACAGCCACCACCTACACAAGCCCCTCTGTCCTCACCTGAACTGCTGCGCACACCTTTTTCCAAACACTATCACATCCATGTCCTTCACGCGATAATGTGTCGCTTACACCTAGACTCCTCCACACCCTGTCTACTCCCATGCGACCACCCGCTAATAGCGCTACCCCTGTCGAAAATTCTACCCATGGAACTACAGGTCCCAGCAAGTACTTATCACCACCTACACAATCCCCTCTGTCCTTAATCTGAACTGCTGCTCACCTTTTTCCCACCACTACCCCCTACCTTTCATCATCTTGATTATGGTTCCACTCCACCTGTTCGCAACTTCACCACGTCTACCTCCAGACTCCAATAGTGCTACCCCTGCTGCTGCTGTCACACGTGTAAATACAGGTCAAAACTAACCATTTCATACATACATGTGCCTCCTATTAAAACAAGCCCGAATAGCCATCCAGTCACACTTGTCCCGAATTTTTTTGAAATAACAGCTTCTGTAGCGCAGCGCAACGCCGTCCTTCCCCTACAAAGATTCTAAAATCGATTTCTGTTGTCAGTGTATTTGTCCCATAAATATTATTTATATAAACTAAAACGAAAAAAAAAATTTTAACCAATGGTAGTAAAATATTTTATATCTAAAAACTGTTTAACCATCCCTCTTTTTTAAAAAAAACGTAGTCATCCAATAGGCAACCACTGTGTCTTAACTCCACCTACTTAAAATGGTATAAAAATCTAATTTTAAAGATACCTGCTACCATTATACGGAAAAAGTATTCTGTGGTGTATCCTTATACTATAGATATTGATTCTACAATGGCAGCTCAACTGTCAATTCGTTTTGTTCCTTCACGGAGAGGAATGCTCTTGAATATAGATGGATATCTACTTGCCAAAAACAAGCAGCGCGGGGACGTGGTCTACTGGCACTGTACTGAGAAGGTTACAGGGCCTTGTTCTTGCTATGCCAAGACAACCATCGTGGCCGGAGAGCATCAACTCAACACACACGGAGAACATAATCATGCTCCTAAACCCGAGAAAACAGATGTGGCTATTGCTAAGGATGCTATAAAGCGACGTGCTCGGGACACCAATGACTCACCATCTCAAATAATTCAATCTGTTACCGGTGATATGCCTTCTACAAGTGCACCCTGTTTGCCTAACCGTGAATCTCTCCGTCAGTTAGTGAAAAGAGCCCGGAGAGAAGATTGTCCTCCAGAACCCACTTCCTTGGATGATATAGATGTCCCAGAACATTTGGCTAATATAGATGACATCAAGTTTTTGGGAAAGGACAGTGCTTTCCACAATGAAAGAACTCTTTTATTTTCAACAGAAGCTAACTTAAAAAAACTTCACGAAGCTTGTTGCTGGGTTATGGATGGCACATTCAAGACTTGCCCCACATTATTTCGTCAGATATATTCAATACATGCCATGGTTGGAACTGATGAAACAACACAACGTTTTGTTCCACTTGTATACGGATTGCTCAGTAGCAAAAGTAAAGATTGCTATACCCGTTTTTTCGAAGATCTTCAGGATTATGCACTTGAGTATGATATACAGTTTGCTCCGCTGTTCATTTTAACAGATTTTGAAAATGCTGCAATCCAAGCCGCAAAAAGAGTTTTTCCTGGCAGTACCCATAAATGTTGTTTATTTCATTTAGGACAAAACATTTGGCGTAAAATCCAGTCCTTTGGACTTGCCACACAATATGGACATGACCATGCTTTTTCAATGAAATTGAGGCACCTTCAAGCACTGGCTTTTCTTCCCTCAGAAATTCCACCTGCATTTGAGTCTTTAAAATCAGAGATGCCCACTAATGCAGCCCCATTAATGAACTATTTTGAGGAGACATATGTATTGGGACGTATTCGAGACCGTACTAGAAGTCAAACAAGATCTCCGCCTATATTTCCCCCAAACATGTGGTCTGTTCACGAGAACATGCGTGGTGGTTTTCAAAGGACACAAAACAAGTTGGAGGGCTGGCATAGGAGATGGAATATTGTCCTTGGAGAGAAAAAGCTTGGAGTTTACAAGCTTATTTTGTGCATGCACAAGGAACAAAAAGTGACTGCCAGTCTCTTAGAAAAAGTGACTTGCAATATTGCCAGAACACCCCCAAAAAGAGAATCCAAAGCTCGTGAAGACGCATTACAAAGATGTGTCTTACAACTTGGTACAGTGGATTTAATGGAATATCTACGTGCCATAGCTTTCCACCTTCAATTTGAATAATTTATTCTCTACTTGGCAATTGTAATATTTTCCTCCAGTTTTTTCCATTTTTGAGTTATATAATTTATTTTTAAATTGTTACATTTTTCTATAGTTTTTTTGTATAATAAACATGTTATGGATCCTGACTACTGGTAAGTAACAAATTATAAATTAAATGTGTACTATGTAAGTTATAATTAGCATGTACTTGCATAAAATGATATTCTAATATTTTCCATAGCTGTTTAGTTTTTTCATATGTATTTTTTTTTTATGTTAACAAATTAATTTTAGCAACAAGGTTATTTTGATCAGTGAGAAGGGTTTATAAAAATTTGCAATAGCATAGGTTTACTATGTCAATCAATCAGCTGTTTCCTTTAAATTCATATAATCTACCTGATAAAGGTTAGTTTCAATATAGTTTTTTCCCCATGTTATAATCCAAAACTGCTCACTTTGTTACACTATTTTAACTTATTCATCACAAAACCCCAAAGAGTAATAGTAGAAGATTGTCTACCCTACATATCAGACTGTATTTTTAAATCTTGATAATTTCATAAAAATATAACTATAAAACAGAAAAAAATTACACACCTATTTTACTAATTATTTTCTCCAGTTACGACTAATGAAACCGGACGGAATCATCTGCCACCAAACAGGAAGAAGAACGCTAAGCTCAACAACAGAGTCCTATGCGGTGATATCATTTTTATTTATTGCATGTTTCAATGTTAATGTTAATTTTTTTACGTTTAATTTAACACGTTTTATCAACATAATCTTATACGTTTAAAAGAGTTATTAATTACAATATAGTTTTTAATCAATGTATGCTTCATTTCAGTTATCCAACATTTATGTTCTACAACATTTTACATTCTTGACGCTGTGTTTTGGAAATACATGCGCGTGTATGTATTTACAGATTTGGGCAATAATGATAGCGTCATTTGGCCAGATAGTTAAATCTATCAAAGAGGCAAATACTAGCTATTCTGAGCCCAAGCCCATACCCTATCTCAAATCATGCAATAAAACCTTTCATTTTAATTTTAAAATTACATTTTTAAAATACAAACAATAATATATTCGAATCATTTTAGAAAATCATAATCTTGAATAACAATTACTAATAGAATTTATATAAAATAGATACACTATTTTAAATACTATATTATTGTCCCTTAGACACAGGCACATAGTTAAAAATCTTGCGTCCTACTTTATAGGTCACCATAACCTAACTGATATTTCCTGGCAAGGCGTGGTGTATATAGTTGAAGGCACATATAATTATTAGCCATTGCAAATATTGAAATATCTTGTTATTTTTATGCAATCCAGAGTCCTATACCACTATTTTCAACACAACTATACATACCTTGAACCAAAAACTACCCATTGGTGGTAATTCCAAGTAGATTGCAGCAGGAATTATGTTAGCAACTGGGCAAAAACATGTGCACTGCAGGGGAGGCAGATATAGCATGTGCAGAGAGAGTTAGATTTCGGTGTGTTGTGTTCAATCTGCAATCTAATTTGCAGTGTAAAAATAAAG
The DNA here is from genome assembly GCF_028390025.1 of Pseudophryne corroboree. Taxonomy (NCBI): domain Eukaryota; kingdom Metazoa; phylum Chordata; class Amphibia; order Anura; family Myobatrachidae; genus Pseudophryne; species Pseudophryne corroboree. Next base: position 89,661,829 of record NC_086453.1, on the reverse strand, counting down.
CTGCCAGTATTTACCCTGCACATAACTAAAATAAAATAACCCACCCAAATCTAACTCTCTCTGCAAATGTTATATCTGCCTCCCCTACAGTGCACATGGTTTTTCCCAACTCCTGAAAAATTTCCTGCTGCGATTAACTTGTAATTACCCCCCTTACCCAAAGATATGCAATTCTCATCCCATTACATACCTCTATCTAATTATTACACATATTTTTATAAATATATTTTATTAAAATACAAATATTGATATTAATACAAGTCAAAAAGTATATTCTACAAAGCTTGGACTATCTATGCTAACATTTATCCAATTATTTGATTAAAAATTAAGAATGAACATGCTGCTGTTTGACCGCTAGACTTGTTTTTTATTTCAATTTTATGTACAATCCTGTCCAAAATTTCCCTTATTTTTCTAGATGAAATCACCCTATCGCAAATCGACGTCTTGTGGTAAACAACATCCGTCATCTACGTGTGCAGACTGAGTGATTAACTGGGGAAGATGCACGTGTCTGAAGTCCAGCGACGACAATATTTAAAGACATTGTACATGTAGTTCCACAGAGGAAATTCACTATTCCTGTTAATGCTTTCATCCAAATTGTATTATATATATATATATATATATATATATATACACATATATATATATATATATATATATATAAATCATTCACAAATGGGTGGCACTCACGAGGACTTGTCACAGCGGAAAGAAATAACGAGAGAGACTGAGCTCTGGTAACGTTTCAGCTATATTCTAGCTTTCGTCAGACCTAATAATAATAATAATAATAATAATAATTAGTATACTAGCAGTGCAACATACCCAAATTTTGCCAACCAGCTGTTACAAATATACACAACGCCCTGGCACTGCTCCCCGCTCTGGTAGCACAGTCACACCCTTCAAGAAACACCCCACCCATGTCTGCAAGCACACCTGGGCACCCTGCTGCACATCTGCAACGCTGACACCCTCCTCCCCCCCGCTATTCCCCACGATACCCGTCCAAAGTTAGACGCTGCCTCCATCCCCCCTAGTCACCCCGCTGCCCGTCTACATTTACACGCCTAGCTATATGACCCCACTACATTACGCGCTCCATGTTTCACCGTGGCACTACAAGTAACACAACGCCCTGGCACTGCTCCCCGCTTTGGTAGCACAGTCACACCCTTCAAGAAACACCCCACCCATGTCTGCAAGCACACCTGGGCACCCTGCTGAACATCTGCAACGCTGACACCCCCCCCCGCTATTCCCCACGATACCCGTCCAAAGTTAGGCGCCGCCTCCATCCCCCCTAGTCACCCCGCTTCCCGTCTACATTTACACGCCTAGCTATACACCCCACTACATTACGCGCTCCATGTTTCACCGTGGCACTACAAGTAACACAACGCCCTGGCACTGCTCCCCGCTCTGGTAGCACAGTCACACCCTTCAAGAAACACCCCACCCATGTCTGCCAGCACACCTGGGCACCCTGCTGCACATCTGCAACGCTGACACCCTCCCACCTCCCCCCCCCCCCGGCTATCACATTTTACAAATTCACAGTAACAGATTTCCACGCCGTCCTTCCCCTACAAAGATTCTAAAATCGATTTCTGTTGTCAGTGTATTTGTCCCATAAATATTATTTATATAAACTAAAACGAAAAAAAAAATTTTTAACCAATGGTAGTAAAATATTTTATATCTAAAAACTGTTTAACCATCCCTCTTTTTTAAAAAAAACGTAGTCATCCAATAGGCAACCACTGTGTCTTAACTCCACCTACTTAAAATGGTATAAAAATCTAATTTTAAAGATACCTGCTACCATTATACGGAAAAAGTATTCTGTGGTGTATCCTTATACTATAGATATTGATTCTACAATGGCAGCTCAACTGTCAATTCGTTTTGTTCCTTCACGGAGAGGAATGCTCTTGAATATAGATGGATATCTACTTGCCAAAAACAAGCAGCGCGGGGACGTGGTCTACTGGCACTGTACTGAGAAGGTTACAGGGCCTTGTTCTTGCTATGCCAAGACAACCATCGTGGCCGGAGAGCATCAACTCAACACACACGGAGAACATAATCATGCTCCTAAACCCGAGAAAACAGATGTGGCTATTGCTAAGGATGCTATAAAGCGACGTGCTCGGGACACCAATGACTCACCATCTCAAATAATTCAATCTGTTACCGGTGATATGCCTTCTACAAGTGCACCCTGTTTGCCTAACCGTGAATCTCTCCATCAGTTAGTGAAAAGAGCCCGGAGAGAAGATTGTCCTCCAGAACCCACTTCATTGGATGATATAGATGTCCCAGAACATTTGGCTAATATAGATGACATCAAGTTTTTGGGAAAGGACAGTGCTTTCCACAATGAAAGAACTCTTTTATTTTCAACAGAAGCTAACTTAAAAAAACTTCACGAAGCTTGTTGCTGGGTTATGGATGGCACATTCAAGACTTGCCCCACATTATTTCGTCAGATATATTCAATACATGCCATGGTTGGAACTGATGAAACAACACAACGTTTTGTTCCACTTGTATACGGATTGCTCAGTAGCAAAAGTGAAGATTGCTATACCCGTTTTTTCGAAGATCTTCAGGATTATGCACTTGAGTATGATATACAGTTTGCTCCGCTGTTCATTTTAACAGATTTTGAAAATGCTGCAATCCAAGACGCAAAAAGAGTTTTTCCTGGCAGTACCCATAAATGTTGTTTATTTCATTTAGGACAAAACATTTGGCGTAAAATCCAGTCCTTTGGACTTGCCACACAATATGGACATGACCATGCTTTTTCAATGAAATTGAGGCACCTTCAAGCACTGGCTTTTCTTCCCTCAGAAATTCCACCTGCATTTGAGTCTTTAAAATCAGAGATGCCCACTAATGCAGCCCCATTAATGAACTATTTTGAGGAGACATATGTATTGGGACGTATTCGAGACCGTACTAGAAGTCAAACAAGATCTCCGCCTATATTTCCCCCAAACATGTGGTCTGTTCACGAGAACATGCGTGGTGGTTTTCAAAGGACACAAAACAAGTTGGAGGGCTGGCATAGGAGATGGAATATTGTCCTTGGAGAGAAAAAGCTTGGAGTTTACAAGCTTATTTTGTGCATGCACAAGGAACAAAAAGTGACTGCCAGTCTCTTAGAAAAAGTGACTTGCAATATTGCCAGAACACCCCCAAAAAGAGAATCCAAAGCTCGTGAAGACGCATTACAAAGATGTGTCTTACAACTTGGTACAGTGGATTTAATGGAATATCTACGTGCCATAGCTTTCCACCTTCAATTTGAATAATTTATTCTCTACTTGGCAATTGTAATATTTTCCTCCAGTTTTTTCCATTTTTGAGTTATATAATTTATTTAGTTTTTTTGTATAATAAACATGTTATGGATCCTGACTACTGGTAAGTAACAAATTATAAATTAAATGTGTACTATGTAAGTTATAATTAGCATGTACTTGCATAAAATGATATTCTAATATTTTCCATAGCTGTTTAGTTTTTTCATATGTATTTTTTTTTATGTTAACAAATTAATTTTAGCAACAAGGTTATTTTGATCAGTGAGAAGGGTTTATAAAAATTTGCAATAGCATAGGTTTACTATGTCAATCAATCAGCTGTTTCCTTTAAATTCATATAATCTACCTGATAAAGGTTAGTTTCAATATAGTTTTTTCCCCATGTTATAATCCAAAACTGCTCACTTTGTTACACTATTTTAACTTATTCATCACAAAACCCCAAAGAGTAATAGTAGAAGATTGTCTACCCTACATATCAGACTGTATTTTTAAATCTTGATAATTTCATAAAAATATAACTATAAAACAGAAAAAAATTACACACCTATTTTACTAATTATTTTCTCCAGTTACGACTAATGAAACCGGACGGAATCATCTGCCACCAAACAGGAAGAAGAACGCTAAGCTCAACAACAGAGTCCTATGCGGTGATATCATTTTTATTTATTGCATGTTTCAATGTTAATGTTAATTTTTTTACGTTTAATTTAACACGTTTTATCAACATAATCTTATACGTTTAAAAGAGTTATTAATTACAATATAGTTTTTAATCAATGTATGCTTCATTTCAGTTATCCAACATTTATGTTCTACAACATTTTACATTCTTGACGCTGTGTTTTGGAAATACATGCGCGTGTATGTATTTACAGATTTGGGCAATAATGATAGCGTCATTTGGCCAGATAGTTAAATCTATCAAAGAGGCAAATACTAGCTATTCTGAGCCCAAGCCCATACCCTATCTCAAATCATGCAATAAAACCTTTCATTTTAATTTTAAAATTACATTTTTAAAATACAAACAATAATATATTCGAATCATTTTAGAAAATCATAATCTTGAATAACAATTACTAATAGAATTTATATAAAATAGATACACTATTTTAAATACTATATTATTGTCCCTTAGACACAGGCACATAGTTAAAAATCTTGCGTCCTACTTTATAGGTCACCATAACCTAACTGATATTTCCTGGCAAGGCGTGGTGTATATAGTTGAAGGCACATATAATTATTAGCCATTGCAAATATTGAAATATCTTGTTATTTTTATGCAATCCAGAGTCCTATACCACTATTTTCAACACAACTATACATACCTTGAACCAAAAACTACCCATTGGTGGTAATTCCAAGTAGATTGCAGCAGGAATTATGTTAGCAACTGGGCAAAAACATGTGCACTGCAGGGGAGGCAGATATAGCATGTGCAGAGAGAGTTAGATTTCGGTGTGTTGTGTTCAATCTGCAATCTAATTTGCAGTGTAAAAATAAAGCTGCCAGTATTTACCCTGCACATAACTAAAATAAAATAACCCACCCAAATCTTACTCTCTCTGCAAATGTTATATCTGCCTCCCCTACAGTGCACATGGTTTTTCCCAACTCCTGAAAAATTTCCTGCTGCGATTAACTTGTAATTACCCCCCTTACCCAAAGATATGCAATTCTCATCCCATTACATACCTCTATCTAATTATTACACATATTTTTATAAATATATTTTATTAAAATACAAATATTGATATTAATACAAGTCAAAAAGTATATTCTACAAAGCTTGGACTATCTATGCTAACATTTATCCAATTATTTGATTAAAAATTAAGAATGAACATGCTGCTGTTTGACCGCTAGACTTGTTTTTTATTTCAATTTTATGTACAATCCTGTCCAAAATTTCCCTTATTTTTCTAGATGAAATCACCCTATCGCAAATCGACGTCTTGTGGTAAACAACATCCGTCATCTACGTGTGCAGACTGAGTGATTAACTGGGGAAGATGCACGTGTCTCAAGTCCAGCGACGACAATATTTAAAGACATTGTACATGTAGTTCCACAGAGGAAATTCACTATTCCTGTTAATGCTTTCATCCAAATTGTATTATATATATATATATATATATATATATACACATATATATATATATATATATATATATATAAATCATTCACAAATGGGTGGCACTCACGAGGACTTGTCACAGCGGGTCTGACGAAAGCTAGAATATAGCTGAAACGTTACCAGAGCTCAGTCTCTCTCGTTGTTTCTTTCCGCTGTGACAAGTCCTCGTGAGTGCCACCCATTTGTGAATGATTTATACTGGCATGCAGCCAGGGAAGGCACCGAGGCAGCTGCTAAGAACGACAGAGTGCCGGTCTTTTTGGATTTTATATATATATATATATATATCTTTTTTTTTTTTTTTTTTTTTATAAATTCTGTTTTATGCACTCTGAAATAAATAATTAACATCACAGTGGCCCCCTTTGTCATCCCTTATGTAAATTTCTAATTAATATTGTATTTTAAAATGCAATGCTCCAACATTGTGAAAATTATATTTTAAATACAAAAGCCCTATAGGCAGTATATGTTAAATACAACAGAGATGAGATGATTTGCCATAGTTTAAAAAAAAGATACTTTCAATGCCCCAGAAGTCTACATGATTTTGTTGTATCCATGCTTTGCTACTGTCCACGTAATTTTATCATCCTGTCATCTTTACATAAGCATCATTTCCAAGGCATGGCTAAGATGTATACTTGTACCGTTGTTGTGCCTTGAACACCGCATTAGTGAATGTCTTATATATTCCCAACTTCCAGATGTGTTAAGATTGTCAGTCATATTAATTAAATGTGTATTATATGACAATATTAGATACACAAATGTAAATATTCCAAAAAAATTATTTAAAGTACAACAAATAAAACAACAACCACTTTGTAATAACACATAACATTAAGTTATACAAACATCTAAACAATTTATTGAAAGTTCTACAACAATTTTTTATTAACACATAACAGAAAGTTATACAAACTTACAAAAAATTTATTGAAATTATAACAACAACAACCACTTGGTAATAACACAATAGTAAGTTATACAAACATTTACCATATCAAAAAATATAGCAAGTATAGTCTGTCACATTAAAAAAATCTTTATTCAATTCAGATTAACTGTAAAGAAAAACTCAATTCTATACACGTTGTTTCTTGATAGTACCTAAAATCAAACAATGCTTAGAAATGTTTAACTCTATTTCTTAATATATTATCCCTTTATTAACAGTAAATTATATAGTGTTGCAGATAACATTGCACTGAAGTATGTGTTCATTGACTTATATTTTCAAAAATCCCCTTACCAAACATTCATTTTTCCTTCCCACAAATGGGTATTGACATCAACCCATGTTTTTGATCTGAGGTGGAAATGGTACAATGAACGGGCTCAGTACCAGCTTTTGAATTGATTTATTTTGAATCCCAATTTTTTTTTTTAGAAGGTGGTAAGCCTGCTTTGAAAACTAAGTGAGGTAACAATCATTGAAAGAACTGTCCTTCTACCCCTGTGGAGTACGATCTTTTACCCAGGGATGTAGGCAAGATGTCGGCCATATGTTATCCGTAAAATTAAAAACGTGCTCCCACCTGCCTATTGCTCAGGCAGTTGGGTCCACCAGGAGTCTGAAGGCTTTGAGGAAGCAGAACTTGAGTTTGGTTCCTGAAAACCAGTCGCAGCATTTTTCATATACTCCCCTCTCAAAGTAATAGAGGATGCAGTGTTTTTCTTTTATTATTTTTTCCTCCAAAAGGAATGCAATATAGGGGCAGTATACGATTTCGTAGCCGGTATAGCTGTGGAAGGAAGATATGTATACTTACCCACCATTGCCTTAGTTACTCACTTATCGATTTCAACAAAAAACATGGACTCACCTGTGAAGGGCAGGATGTACACGTTTCTCCTGTAGTCTGCTTCCGCAGTCCATTGTCTGTGGTAGTCTGTAGATGGTATCCTTGTGCCGCCATATACATAGTCTACCAGCTAATCGTTACGCCGGAACTGTACTCACCACTCTTCACATCTTCATGCTCTGTTAGGGGTGTTGTTTGTTCTTGTGAATAACTCCATCAGGTGCTCCTTGTGGTGTCAGAGTAGGAACAGGACCATTAACTCTTTACAATTTTTTTCTGTTCTCCTCCCCAAGTCCAACGAAGCAGGCATACTGGTCCAACCCATTCTCCGGTCAAATACTAACCTTAAACTAATAAAAACCAGCTAAAATCCTCAGGAGCTCTCACACTTGTGAATTTCTCCTCCAGGCAGATTTTCTAAACAGTCTACTAGGAGCGACATAGAGGGATTAGCTAGCCAACACTACTAAACCCTCAAAGAGCACGTGGCTCCTAGTGGACCTGTCTATTGTCCATGGTACAAATGTTTACCCCAGTTTCCTCTAGGATGCAAGATAAAGTACTTTATTTTGAATCCTGAGGAATACAGGTAACCGAATGAGCCACTAACAGAGTGCATCTGCATGCTATGAGCATCTAGCGTGTTAATATAGCCTCACAGCTGCATACATAATGGATTTTGGTGGTTAATACTCTCGTTTTTTTTTTTAAACCAGTTCCAACAATCAATGCTGGCGATCATGAGAGCATTGGATTACAGTTTTTGAAGTCCTAGTTTAGCTATGCCCCCATTTTTGAGCTTCTTTATTTGATGCCTGGAACAATGCCTTTAGGGTTGATGTTTTTGGTTTGGACTGTAGAACGCTTCTGTGCCGCAATGATCTTTTATTTCCAAACTCTTCGGTTCTTCCATCATGGACGTTCTGCAAAAGGAGATTAAAATAGTAAATTTAGAGTTATTTTACAATACAGCCATATTAATGTATAACCATGTCCCTTCATACCTCAACTTTTCACAACTTAATTTTCTGCAAATACAGCATTTGACCATTTTGATGCTGTAAAAGTAACCATGGTTTTTTTTAAATATAATTTAAATAAGACTCCATGTCCTCCGTATTTTCTCAGTAATTTGTATAATGTCGCTTATGGTTTATATCACAGATTTTAGCCCTTGTAATAAAGATACAGACCCCCACCAAAAACATCACCATACTCTGCGTAAGACACTTCATCATCATTGTCAGCTTGCATCGTATATGCCACAGTACGCATTGTTGGACTAATGGTAAGGGTCTGTGACTCTGGTATTGTCACTTAATCTTTATTCATCATGTCATCCATAGACTGAGTTAAGTTTTTCATCTCTTTCTCAGTATGCTAAAATTTGATATAAATATTTGATATGATCCCTTTAATGGCATCTTTTTGATTTGTCCCTCTCGCCTGAGAATGTCTAAGAGTTTTGTTACATTTAATATATTAACCCGAGGAATATAGACACTCTGCTGTGCATCAAACACATGAACATGACATGGTAATGTGAAGGGACACACACACACACATGAAAATTGAAAAACCCAATTTATCACAGAGCCAACATGGAACCACAGAACATGGATACAGCAACACCAACTTTTAAAAAATTACAAATCAGCTGGGTTGCTAAATCAAGTTAATTAAATTTTATTTCTATTCTACAATGCTCCCTCCCCCCCCCCTTACTAAGAAGCATTGGTACCGCTGTGGAGCCAGACTTTGTGGAGGAGATGCGCTTCCCTGTGATGCCTGTTAGTGTAATCTGCCAAGATAACATTGCGCTTGCGAGATCAGTCACCTATCAGCGTGGAACAGTACCAGTAACCCTATATGAGGTTGGCCTGTTCCACACAACCCTAAGTCCCACTAAGCATGCAGGCTTGTGTCAACCAGTCCTGCATGAAAAATGTGAAAAACAAAAGCAGATAATTAACAATCTTGCACAAGTGTGCCCGGCTCCTACGGTCACATAATTAAAATTGCGTCTGTTAGTATGGGAATACAACAGGCATCCACCGTACACTATTTACTAAAGTGCCCAAGGCTAATATAGAACTGGTCCATACCCCGTAAAACTAATGTGTATCCATTATCTTCTGTGACTTAAGAGAAATCAGACTTACACGATGCAGCATACCTTGGTAGCTCTATGCCTGCATCATTATTCTGTTGTCTTCTCGGACTGGGCCCTTCTCCGATTAGGTCTTGCCAGTTGTCGGTATGCTGTTAAGAAAAAAAGACACAGTCAGTTTATATAAAAACTAGCTTTGTTTGTCACTAACTGTCCCTGACACCATTGCTGATCTCCTTTCCCTAACTTAGCACACCACTAAGGACAAATACCTAACTTGTTGGGGAAAAGAAAGAGGAAAAAGCTAGATGACTTACCCTTGGCAAGTCCTCCGCCAAGCTCTATGCCAGCCTCTGTGCTTGATTAGCGGACTGGACCCTTCTCCGATTAGGTCTTGCCAGTTGTCGGTATGCTGTTAAGAAAAAAAGACACAGTCAGTTTATATAAAAACTAGCTTTGTTTGTCACTAACTGTCCCTGACACCATTGCTGATCTCCTTTCCCTAACTTAGCACACCACTAAGGACAAATACCTAACTTGTTGGGGAAAAGAAAGAGGAAAAAGCTAGATGACTTACCCTTGGCAAGTCCTCCGCCAAGCTCTATGCCAGCCTCTGTGCTTGATTAGCGGACTGGACCCTTCTCCGATTAGGTCTTGCCAGTTGTCGGTATGCTGTAAAGAAAAAAAGACACAGTCAGTTTATATAAAAACAAGCTTTGTTTGTCACTAACTGTCCCTGACACCATTGCTTATCTCCTTTCCCTAACTTAGCACAACATTAAGGACAAATACCTAACTTGTTGGGGAAAAGAAAGAGGAAAAAGCTAGATGACTTACCCTTGGCAAGTCCTCCGCCAAGCTCTATGCCAGCCTCTGTGCTTGATTAGCGGACTGGACCCTTCTCCGATTAGGTCTTGCCAGTTGTCGGTATGCTGATAAGAAAAAAAGACAGTCAGTTTATATAAAAACTAGCTTTGCTTGTCACTAACTGTCCCTGACACCATTGCTGATCTCCTTTCCCTAACTTAGCACACCACTAAGGACAAATACCTAACTTGTTGGGGAAAAGAAAGAGGAAAAAGCTAGATGACTTACCCTTGGCAAGTCCTCCGCCGAGCTCTATGCCAGCCTCTGTGCTTGATTAGCGGACTGGTCCCTGTGTCCGGCTAGATTGCTGTTGTGGACGGCTCCTCCTGGGCTCCTGACGGCTCCTCCGGGGCTGCGGCATGCTCCTCCGGTGCTGTGGCATGCTCCTCCTGGGCTCGGGCATGCTCCTCCTGGGCTCGGGCATGCTCCTCCGGGGCTCGGGCATGCTCCTCCTGGGCTCGGGCATGATCCTCCTGGGCTCGGGCATGCTCCTCCTGGGCTCGGGCATGCTCCTCCTGGGCTCGGGCATGCTCCTCCTGGGCTCTGTTCCACATAACCGTCTGTGCTTGTTCCAACATCTCCTGCTGTGCTCTGTTCCACATCTCTTGCTGTATTATGTACTGCTCCAATTCTTCTGACCTTTGATGCTGCAGTCTCAAAACTGACAATGCTCTTTGGTAAGCCAGATCTCCTCTCTCTTCTTGAGCATACATTTCTTGATCAATTGATGTTCTGTTTGATGGTGTTGTGACTTCCGAACTTCGTTCTGCCTGCTGTGGTTGTGCGCTGTGCAATCTTCTTCCTTCGTCTGTCATCAGCTGCAGGCTTGTTGAAATCATGCTTGTGTTTAGGTTGCACTGTTGTTGCCACAGTAGCATGCTTTGAAGGCCTGTTCCAATCTGTTGGCATTGCAATGAAATATGTTCCAGAGAATCATTCTGTTGTCGACAGAGTTGTTCCTGATGCGATTGTCCATCCCGCTGTTCATTTTGTTTGGTGCTGATCTCTTCAATCTTCTGCTGCATGCTCTTGCAATGTCCAACCACCGACATATGTGCTGTCACAAGTTGATTGTAGTATCGGCCCAGCGATATCATTGCGTCATTTTGTTGAACAACAGCTGTCTTGATATGGTCGATGTTCTGTTCCATGTTGTCCAAACGACTATTAATCCTTTGGCTTTCTTCAGCTCTACATTGCTCCATGTTCTTTAAAGCTTCCAGTATTAGATTGAGTGATGACTCTGTAATACAAGTAAATGATTTAATTTAACAAATTACAGTTGAACACAATTAAACACTCCTAAATTGTAAATAAATATAAAATTGCTACCTCCTCGCGTAGTTTCCGGTGTTGTTGATTCAAGGACTTCCGCTACACTGCCTGAAGTTTCCATGTCCGGAATTTGCTCTGTTCTTTCAACAAGATTATGGTCTCCAAATGCAGGGTAGCTCTGTGAAAAGGACTCTTCTGGCAGTGTCAGTGGGTGCCCCTGTGATGAATTTTCTTCTGGAAGTGGCTGTTGGGATGATGTTTCTTCCTGCACCGTGGGTGGGTGCCTCTGGGCTGATTCTTCTTGAAGTGGCGCTGCTTGCAGTGTTGAATCAATCGGCAATATTGTATGCTGTATCTGGGTTTCTAAAATGTCAATATAGATATATACAATAATTATAACCAAAAAATATGCAGTGCCAGAAATGCCGACAGCTAAAGATACGCAAACAGTGCAAGCTAGAGGTACCCATTGACAGATATACATGTACCAAAATTTTTAATTTCATGTACAAAAACTATGCCTTACCGGTATCCTCAGCACCTCCTCCAGTTGTCGGATATCCAAAAGAAACTCTTCTCTTTGCCTTAACTGTGGAATCTGTAATATTTATATAAAGAACATACTGTAGTTATTAGTTTTGTTTCCATAAAAAATATTTTAGGGATATATATATATATATATTTATATATATATGAAAATACGATATGTCCCTCACCTTTCTGCGATTTTGTTTTCTTCTTTGGCGTTGTTTCCGTTTGTGGCGTGCTATGTTTGGTTGGCGTTGAATCTTTTGTGGCTCCTTTTGAAAGAAATAAGGAATTGTAATTTTTGTTTAAATAATTACTTTTTAAAAAAGAATATAAAAATATTAATTTTATAGAATTTGTAAAAATAATACCTTCTGCACTGGTTCCTGCCATTTCTTCCTGCACAAGTACGAAGTAGTTCTCCATCTTCTTTTCCCAATCCTTGTGTAATTTTTGCCCTTTTTGGATCTTGCGATTGACGGATCTTCTACAGTCGCGTAACCTTTTCTTGCAACTTTCGTTGCTTCGCTTGAACCCACCTTCCAAAGAAACTGATTCAGAGATTTCATTCCACGTCATTCCCTTGAATCGGTGATGAACATTTCTTGCCGGCGAGCCGAAAAGTTGAAAGGAGTGATGAACAACTTGATTGATTAGGGTGTCCGTTTCTTCATCTGTGAAGTTGGGTGCCCTGCTGCTGGATTCTTCTCCCGAGTCCGCTTCTTCATGCGAAACTCTGCCATGGTCGGTTGGTGAGGTTTCTTGCTGTCTTTCAGATGATTCTTCTTCCTGTGCGGATAGAGAAAGCCTCCTTGCTTCTTCCTTGGACATCTCTGGAAAAAAAACTTTAAAAAAATAAATAAATAATAATAATAATAATAATAATAATAATTAGTATACTAGCAGTGCAACATACCCAAATTTTGCCAACCAGCTGTTACAAATATACACAAATAATGAACCCCAGCAGTGCCAAATACAGAAATTATGCCACCCAGCAGTGCCAGATACCCAAATTATAACACGCAGCAGTGCCAAATACCCAAATTATGCCACTCAGCAGTGCCAAATACCCAAATTATGCCACCCAGCAGTGCCAAATACAGAAATTATGCCATCCAGCAGTGCCAGATACCCAAATTATAACACGCAGCAGTGCCAAATACCCAAATTATGCCACTCAGCAGTGCCAAATACCCAAATTATGCCACCCAGCAGTGCCAAATACAGAAATTATGCAATCCAGCAGTGCCAAATACATAAATTATGCCACCCAACAGTGCCAAATATCCAAATTATGCCACCCAGCAGTGCCAAATACAGAAATGATGCCACCCAACAGTGCCAAATATAGAAATTATGCCAGCCAGCAGTGCCAGATACCCAAATTATAACACGCAGCAGTGCCAAATATCCAAATTATGCCACCCAGCAGTGCCAAATATCGAAATGATGCCACCCAGCAGTGCCAGATACCCAAATTATAACACCCAGCAGTGCCAAATACAGAAATTATGCCACCCAACAGTGCCAAATATAGAAATTATGCCACCCAGCAGTGCCAGATACCTAAATTATAACACGCAGCAGTGCCAAATATCCAAATGATGCCACCCAGCAGTGCCAAATACATAAATTATACCACCCAGCAGTGCCAGATACCCAAATTATAACACCCAGCAGTGCCAAATACAGAAATTATGCCACCCAACAGTGCCAAATATAGAAATTATGCCACCCAGCAGTGCCAGATACTTAAATTATAACACGCAGCAGTGCCAAATATCCAAATGATGCCACCCAGCAGTACCAAATATAGAAATTATGCCATCCAGCAGTGCCAAATACATAAATTATGTCACCCAGCAGTGCCAAATATCCAAATTATGCCACCCAGCAGTGCCAAATACAGAAATTATGCCACCCAACAGTGCCAAATATAGAAATTATGCCACCCAGCAGTGCCAGATACCCAAATTATAACACGCAGCAGTGCCAAATATCCAAATTATGCCACCCAGCAGTGCCAAATATCGAAATTATGCCACTCAGCAGTGCCAGATACCCAAATTATAACACCCAGCAGTGCCAAATACAGAAATTATGCCACCCAACAGTGCCAAATATAGAAATTATGCCACCCAGCAGTGCCAGATACCTAAATTATAACACGCAGCAGTGCCAAATATCCAAATGATGCCACCCAGCAGTGCCAAATACATAAATTATACCACCCAGCAGTGCCAAATATCGAAATTATGCCACCCAGCAGTGCCAGATACCCAAATTATAACACCCAGCAGTGCCAAATACAGAAATTATGCCACCCAACAGTGCCAAATATAGAAATTATGCCACCCAGCAGTGCCAGATACCTAAATTATAACACGCAGCAGTGCCAAATATCCAAATGATGCCACCCAGCAGTGCCAAATATAGAAATTATGCCACCCAGCAGTGCCAGATACCCAAATTATAACACGCAGCAGTGCCAAATATCCAAATTATGCCACCCGGCAGTGCCAAATACATAAATTATACCACCCAGCAGTGCCAAATATCGAAATTTTGCCACCCAGCAGTGCCAGATACCCAAATTATAACACACAGCAGTGCCAAATATAGAAATTATGCCACCCAGCAGTGCCAAATATAGAAATTATGCCACCCAGCAGTGCCAAATACAGAAATTATGCCACCCAGCAGTGCCAGATACCCAAATTATGCCACCCAGCAGTGCCAAATACAGAAATTATGCCACCCAGCAGTGCCAGATACCCAAATTATAACACGCAGCAGTGCCAAATACATAAATTATGCCACTCAGCAGTGCCAAATACCCAAGTTATGCCACCCAGCAGTGCCAAATACAGAAATTATGCAATCCAGCAGTGCCAAATATAGAAATTATGCCACCCAGCAGTGCTAAATATCCAAATTATGCCACCCAGTAGTGCCAAATACAGAAATTATGCCACCCAACAGTGCCAAATATAGAAATTATGCCACCCAGCAGTGACAGATACCCAAATTATAACACGCAGCAGTGCCAAATATCCAAATTATGCCACCCAGCAGTGCCAAATATCAAAATTATGCCACCCAGCAGTGCCAGATACCCAAATTATAACACGCAGCAGTGCCAAATATAGAAATTATGCCACCCAGCAGTGCAAAATATAGAAATTATGCCACCCAGCAGTGCCAAATACAGAAATTATGCCACCCAGCAGTGCCAGATACCCAAATTATGCCACCCAGCAGTGTCAAATACAGAAATTATGCCACTCAGCAGTGCCAGATACCCAAATTATGCCACCCAGCAGTGCCAAATACAGAAATTATGCCATCCAGCAGTGCCAAATACATAAATTATGCCACCCAGCAGTGCCAAATATCCAAATTATGCCACCCAGCAGTGCCAAATACAGAAATTATGCCACCCAGCAGTGCCAAATACAGAAATTATGCCACCCAGCAGTGCCAAATACAGAAATTATGCCAAACAGCTGTGACATATACACAAATAATGAACCCAAGCAGTGACAGATATACAAATTTTGCAAACAAACGGTGAAAAATACACACATTATGCCAGAAAGCAGTGCCAGATACCGACATCTCCCACACTGCAGTAACAGATATACAAATAATGCCCATCAGCAGTGGCAGAGATAGCAGTTGGAAGAGATAATAAGAAACATGGGACAGTTTATTTAGCATGATAGTGTAATAGAAAGACAGAGTACATTTAGCTCAGCGCTTACCTATTAAGATGAGAAAAAAAACTGGATTGGTCTTCTCTTCTTCGTATGAAGAATTCTTGTCACGGTCACTTCTCCAGAAAAGCTCTGATATGGAAATCAGAATCGCTAGAAGCCAATCACAAGACGCTAACAGACCGTATACAGCCAGTTAGCAGTCTCAAGCAAATGGCGCCTATGCAAGGGAGGGACAGAGCTTATATTCTGTGTAAAAGTGCGGGAACATCGCTCCTCCTTCAAATAGGAATCATGTAGTATTATTGGCTAATTTAGTGCACCACTATACGTCAGGCCATACTGAACTGTTGATTTGTCTTATGTAGGAGTATATTTTATTGGTTGGATTTCAGCTTGAACGGACTTGTTATGTTTTGATTGGTGTCATCAGTGATAGCATTATTTAAATCAAATTTAAAAATAAAAAAACATTAACCGGAATGTATCTTGGAACGTTGTCCCTGAACGGTTAATTTAAGCAAACTCTGCCATTATGGAGCTTGCAGTACTTATCGACGGGGATTATGTAGCTAGAGTGTTGGTGTAATTTTGGCACATGTAGTGCAATGGGGAATGCTGGCTGCACCTCAGCACGAGAACGGGGTGACGTTCCGGTGTGCTGGGGCTTGTATAGGGGCAGTACACGGCTGTGGGGGAGCGTATGGTGGGAGAGGGGTAGATGGCTAGAGAGAGCGGTGTGCGTCTCGGGGTACACGGCTGGTGATAGCTGGTGTTCGGGGGACAGTTGGAGGGAGGCGTTGTGTTACTTGTAGTGCCACGGTGAAACATGGAGCGCGTAATGTAGTGGGGTGTATAGCTAGGCGTGTAAATGTAGACAGGCAGCGGGGTGACTAGGGGGGATGGAGGCGGCGTCTAACTTTGGACGAGTATCGTGGGGAATAGCGGGGGGGGGAGGGTGTCAGCGTTGCAGATGTGCAGCAGGGTGCCCAGGTGTGCTTGCAGATATGGGTGGGGTGTTTCTTGAAGGGTGTGACTGTGCTACCAGAGCGGGGAGCAGTGCCAGGGCGTTGTGTTACTTGTAGTGCCACGGTGAAACATGGGGCGCGTAATGTAGTGGGGTGTATAGCTAGGCGTGTAATTGTAGACGGGCAGCGGGGTGACTAGGGGGGATGGAGGCGGCGTCTAACTTTGCACGGGTATCGTGGGGAATATCGGGGGGGGGGGTGTCAGCGTTGCAGATGTGCAGCAGGGTGCCCAGGTGTGCTTGCAGATATGGGTGGGGTGTTTCTTGAAGGGTGTGACTGTGCTACCAGAGCGGGGAGCAGTGCCAGGGCGTTGTGTTACTTGTAGTGCCACGGTGAAACATGGAGCGCGTAATGTAGTGGGGTGTATAGCTAGGCGTGTAAATGTAGATGGGCAGCGGGGTGACTAGGGGGGATGGAGGCGGCGTCTAACTTTGGACGGGTATCGTGGGGAATATCGGGGGGGGGGGGTGTCAGCGTTGCAGATGTGCAGCAGGGTGCCCAGGTGTGCTTGCAGACATGGGTGGGGTGTTTCTTGAAGGGTGTGACTGTGCTACCAGAGCGGGGAGCAGTGCCAGGGCGTTGTGTTACTTGTAGTGCCACGGTGAAACATGGAGCGCGTAATGTAGTGGGGTGTATAGCTAGGCGTGTAAATGTAGACGGGCAGCGGGGGTGACTAGGGGGGATGGAGGCGGCGTCTAACTTTGGACGGGTATCGTGGGAATAGCGGGGGGGGGAGGGTGTCAGCGTTGCAGATGTGCAGCAGGGTGCCCAGGTGTGCTTGCAGACATGGGTGGGGTGTTTCTTGAAGGGTGTGACTGTGCTACCAGAGCGGGGAGCCGTTGCCAGGGCGTTGTGTTACTTGTAGCGCCACGGTGAAACATGGAGCGCGTAATGTAGTGGGGTGTATAGCTAGGCGTGTAAATGTAGACGGGCAGCGGGGTGACTAGGGGGGATGGAGGCGGCGTCTAACTTTGGACGGGTATCGTGGGGAATATCGGGGGGGGGGTGTCAGCGTTGCAGATGTGCAGCAGGGTGCCCAGGTGTGCTTGCAGACATGGGTGGGGTGTTTCTTGAAGGGTGTGACTGTGCTACCAGAGCGGGGAGCAGTGCCAGGGCGTTGTGTTACTTGTAGTGCCACGGTGAAACATGGAGCGCGTAATGTAGTGGGGTGTATAGCTAGGCGTGTAAATGTAGACGGGCAGCGGGGTGACTAGGGGGGATGGAGGCGGCGTCTAACTTTGGACGGGTATCGTGGGAATAGCGGGGGGGGGGGGGGAGGGTGTCAGCGTTGCAGATGTGCAGCAGGATGCCCAGGTGTGCTTGCAGACATGGGTGGGGTGTTTCTTGAAGGGTGTGACTGTGCTACCAGAGCGGGGAGCAGTGCCAGGGCGTTGTGTTACTTGTAGTGCCACGGTGAAACATGGAGCGCGTAATGTAGTGGGGTGTATAGCTAGGCGTGTAAATGTAGACGGGCAGCGGGGTGACTAGGGGGGATGGAGGCGGCGTCTAACTTTGGACGGGTATCGTGGGAATAGCGGGGGGGGAGGGTGTCAGCGTTGCAGATGTGCAGCAGGGTGCCCAGGTGTGCTTGCAGACATGGGTGGGGTGTTTCTTGAAGGGTGTGACTGTGCTACCAGAGCGGGGAGCCGTTGCCAGGGCGTTGTGTTACTTGTAGTGCCACGGTGAAACATGGAGCGCGTAATGTAGTGGGGTGTATAGCTAGGCGTGTAAATGTAGACGGGCAGCGGGGTGACTAGGGGGGATGGAGGCGGCGTCTAACTTTGGACGGGTATCGTGGGGAATATCGGGGGGGGGGGGGGTGTCAGCGTTGCAGATGTGCAGCAGGGTGCCCAGGTGTGCTTGCAGACATGGGTGGGGTGTTTCTTGAAGGGTGTGACTGTGCTACCAGAGCGGGGAGCAGTGCCAGGGCGTTGTGTTACTTGTTCTGCCACGGTGAAACATGGAGCGCGAAATGTAGTGGGGTGTATAGCTAGGCGTGTAAATGTAGACGGGCAGCGGGGTGACTAGGGGGGATGGAGGCGGCGTCTAACTTTGGACGGGTATCGTGGGAATAGCGGGGGGGGGGGGGTGTCAGCGTTGCAGATGTGCAGCAGGATGCCCAGGTGTGCTTGCAGACATGGGTGGGGTGTTTCTTGAAGGGTGTGACTGTGCTACCAGAGCGGGGAGCAGTGCCAGGGCGTTGTGTTACTTGTAGTGCCACGGTGAAACATGGAGCGCGTAAGGCAGTGGGGTGTATAGCTAGGCGTGTAAATGTAGACAGGCAGCGGGGTGACTAGGGGGGATGGAGGCGGCGTCTAACTTTGGACAAGTATCGTGGGGAATAGCGGGGGGGGGGGAGGGTGTCAGCGTTGCAGATGTGCAGCAGGGTGCCCAGGTGTGCAGATGTGCAGCAGGGTGCCCAGGTGTGCTTGCAGATATGGGTGGGGTGTTTCTTGAAGGGTGTGACTGTGCTACCAGAGCGGGGAGCAGTGCCAGGGCGTTGTGTTACTTGTAGTGCCACGGTGAAACATGGAGCGCGTAAGGCAGTGGGGTGTATAGCTAGGCGTGTAAATGTAGACAGGCAGCGGGGTGACTAGGGGGGATGGAGGCGGCGTCTAACTTTGGACGAGTATCGTGGGGAATAGCGGGGGGGGGAGTGTGTCAGCGTTGCAGATGTGCAGCAGGGTGCCCAGGTGTGCTTGCAGACATGGGTGGGGTGTTTCTTGAAGGGTGTGACTGTGCTACCAGAGCGGGGAGCAGTGCCAGGGCGTTGTGTTACTTGTAGTGCCACGGTGAAACATGGAGCGCGTAATGTAGTGGGGTGTATAGCTAGGCGTGTAAATGTAGACGGGCAGCGGGGTGACTAGGGGGGATGGAGGCGGCGTCTAACTTTGGACGGGTATCGTGGGAATAGCGGGGGGGGAGGGTGTCAGCGTTGCAGATGTGCAGCAGGGTGCCCAGGTGTGCTTGCAGACATGGGTGGGGTGTTTCTTGAAGGGTGTGACTGTGCTACCAGAGCGGGGAGCCGTTGCCAGGGCGTTGTGTTACTTGTAGTGCCACGGTGAAACATGGAGCGCGTAATGTAGTGGGGTGTATAGCTAGGCGTGTAAATGTAGACGGGCAGCGGGGTGACTAGGGGGGATGGAGGCGGCGTCTAACTTTGGACGGGTATCGTGGGGAATATCGGGGGGGGGGGGGGGGTGTCAGCGTTGCAGATGTGCAGCAGGGTGCCCAGGTGTGCTTGCAGACATGGGTGGGGTGTTTCTTGAAGGGTGTGACTGTGCTACCAGAGCGGGGAGCAGTGCCAGGGCGTTGTGTTACTTGTTCTGCCACGGTGAAACATGGAGCGCGAAATGTAGTGGGGTGTATAGCTAGGCGTGTAAATGTAGACGGGCAGCGGGGTGACTAGGGGGGATGGAGGCGGCGTCTAACTTTGGACGGGTATCGTGGGAATAGCGGGGGGGGGGGGGGGGTGTCAGCGTTGCAGATGTGCAGCAGGATGCCCAGGTGTGCTTGCAGACATGGGTGGGGTGTTTCTTGAAGGGTGTGACTGTGCTACCAGAGCGGGGAGCAGTGCCAGGGCGTTGTGTTACTTGTAGTGCCACGGTGAAACATGGAGCGCGTAAGGCAGTGGGGTGTATAGCTAGGCGTGTAAATGTAGACAGGCAGCGGGGTGACTAGGGGGGATGGAGGCGGCGTCTAACTTTGGACAAGTATCGTGGGGAATAGCGGGGGGGGGGAGGGTGTCAGCGTTGCAGATGTGCAGCAGGGTGCCCAGGTGTGCAGATGTGCAGCAGGGTGCCCAGGTGTGCTTGCAGATATGGGTGGGGTGTTTCTTGAAGGGTGTGACTGTGCTACCAGAGCGGGGAGCAGTGCCAGGGCGTTGTGTTACTTGTAGTGCCACGGTGAAACATGGAGCGCGTAAGGCAGTGGGGTGTATAGCTAGGCGTGTAAATGTAGACAGGCAGCGGGGTGACTAGGGGGGATGGAGGCGGCGTCTAACTTTGGACGAGTATCGTGGGGAATAGCGGGGGGGGGAGTGTGTCAGCGTTGCAGATGTGCAGCAGGGTGCCCAGGTGTGCTTGCAGACATGGGTGGGGTGTTTCTTGAAGGGTGTGACTGTGCTACCAGAGCGGGGAGCAGTGCCAGGGCGTTGTGTTACTTGTAGTGCCACGGTGAAACATGGAGCGCGTAATGTAGTGGGGTGTATAGCTAGGCGTGTAAATGTAGACGGGCAGCGGGGTGACTAGGGGGGATGGAGGCGGCGTCTAACTTTGGACGGGTATCGTGGGAATAGCGGGGGGGGGAGGGTGTCAGCGTTGCAGATGTGCAGCAGGGTGCCCAGGTGTGCTTGCAGACATGGGTGGGGTGTTTCTTGAAGGGTGTGACTGTGCTACCAGAGCGGGGAGCCGTTGCCAGGGCGTTGTGTTACTTGTAGTGCCACGGTGAAACATGGAGCGCGTAATGTAGTGGGGTGTATAGCTAGGCGTGTAAATGTAGACGGGCAGCGGGGTGACTAGGGGGGATGGAGGCGGCGTCTAACTTTGGACGGGTATCGTGGGGAATATCGGGGGGGGGGTGTCAGCGTTGCAGATGTGCAGCAGGGTGCCCAGGTGTGCTTGCAGACATGGGTGGGGTGTTTCTTGAAGGGTGTGACTGTGCTACCAGAGCGGGGAGCAGTGCCAGGGCGTTGTGTTACTTGTAGTGCCACGGTGAAACATGGAGCGCGTAATGTAGTGGGGTGTATAGCTAGGCGTGTAAATGTAGACGGGCAGCGGGGTGACTAGGGGGGATGGAGGCGGCGTCTAACTTTGGACGGGTATCGTGGGAATTGCGGGGGGGGAGGGTGTCAGCGTTGCAGATGTGCACCAGGGTGCCCAGGTGTGCTTGCAGACATGGGTGGGGTGTTTCTTGAAGGGTGTGACTGTGCTACCAGAGCGGGGAGCCGTTGCCAGGGCGTTGTGTTACTTGTAGTGCCACGGTGAAACATGGAGCGCGTAATGTAGTGGGGTGTATAGCTAGGCGTGTAAATGTAGACGGGCAGCGGGGTGACTAGGGGGGATGGAGGCGGCGTCTAACTTTGGACGGGTATCGTGGGGAATATCGGGGGGGGGGGGGGGGTGTCAGCGTTGCAGATGTGCAGCAGGGTGCCCAGGTGTGCTTGCAGACATGGGTGGGGTGTTTCTTGAAGGGTGTGACTGTGCTACCGGAGCGGGGAGCAGTGCCAGGGCGTTGTGTTACTTGTAGTGCCACGGTGAAACATGGAGCGCGTAATGTGGTGGGGTGTATAGCTAGGCGTGTAAATGTAGACGGGCAGCGGGGTGACTAGGGGGGATGGAGGCGGCGTCTAACTCTGGACGGGTATCGTGGGAATAGCGGGGGGGGGGGGGGTGTCAGCGTTGCAGATGTGCAGCAGGATGCCCAGGTGTGCTTGCAGACATGGGTGGGGTGTTTCTTGAAGGGTGTGACTGTGCTACCAGAGCGGGGAGCAGTGCCAGGGCGTTGTGTTACTTGTAGTGCCACGGTGAAACATGGAGCGCGTAAGGCAGTGGGGTGTATAGCTAGGCGTGTAAATGTAGACAGGCAGCGGGGTGACTAGGGGGGATGGAGGCGGCGTCTAACTTTGGACAAGTATCGTGGGGAATAGCGGGGGGGGGAGGGTGTCAGCGTTGCAGATGTGCAGCAGGGTGCCCAGGTGTGCTTGCAGATATGGGTGGGGTGTTTCTTGAAGGGTGTGACTGTGCTACCAGAGCGGGGAGCAGTGCCAGGGCGTTGTGTTACTTGTAGTGCCACGGTGAAACATGGAGCGCGTAAGGCAGTGGGGTGTATAGCTAGGCGTGTAAATGTAGACAGGCAGCGGGGTGACTAGGGGGGATGGAGGCGGCGTCTAACTTTGGACGAGTATCGTGGGGAATAGCGGGGGGGGGAGTGTGTCAGCGTTGCAGATGTGCAGCAGGGTGCCCAGGTGTGCTTGCAGATATGGGTGGGGTGTTTCTTGAAGGGTGTGACTGTGCTACCAGAGCGGGGAGCAGTGCCAGGGCGTTGTGTTACTTGTAGTGCCACGGTGAAACATGGAGCGCGTAATGTAGTGGGGTGTATAGCTAGGCGTGTAAATGTAGATGGGCAGCGGGGTGACTAGGGGGGATGGAGGCGGCGTCTAACTTTGGACGGGTATCGTGGGGAATATGGGGGGGGGGGGTGTCAGCGTTGCAGATGTGCAGCAGGGTGCCCAGGTGTGCTTGCAGACATGGGTGGGGTGTTTCTTGAAGGGTGTGACTGTGCTACCAGAGCGGGGAGCAGTGCCAGGGCGTTGTGTTACTTGTAGTGCCACGGTGAAACATGGAGCGCGTAATGTAGTGGGGTGTATAGCTAGGCGTGTAAATGTAGACAGGCAGCGGGGTGACTAGGGGGGATGGAGGCGGCGTCTAACTTTGGACGGGATCGTGGGGAATAGCGGGGGGGGAGGGTGTCAGCGTTACAGATGTGCAGCAGGGTGCCCAGGTGTGCTTGCAGACATGGGTGGGGTGTTTCTTGAAGGGTGTGACTGTGCTACCAGAGCGGGGAGCAGTGCCAGGGCGTTGTGTTACTTGTAGTGCCACGGTGAAACATGGAGCGCGTAATGTAGTGGGGTGTATAGCTAGGCGTGTAAATGTAGACGGGCAGCGGGGTGACTAGGGGGGATGGAGGCGGCGTCTAACTTTGGACGGGTATCGTGGGAATTGCGGGGGGGAGGGTGTCAGCGTTGCAGATGTGCAGCAGGGTGCCCAGGTGTGCTTGCAGACATGGGTGGGGTGTTTCTTGAAGGGTGTGACTGTGCTACCAGAGCGGGGAGCCGTTGCCAGGGCGTTGTGTTACTTGTAGTGCCACGGTGAAACATGGAGCGCGTAATGTAGTGGGGTGTATAGCTAGGCGTGTAAATGTAGACGGGCAGCGGGGTGACTAGGGGGGATGGAGGCGGCGTCTAACTTTGGACGGGTATCGTGGGGAATAGCGGGGGGGGAGGGTGTCAGCGTTGCAGATGTGCAGCAGGGTGCCCAGGTGTGCTTGCAGACATGGGTGGGGTGTTTCTTGAAGGGTGTGACTGTGCTACCAGAGCGGGGAGCAGTGCCAGGGCGTTGTGTTACTTGTAGTGCCACGGTGAAACATGGAGCGCGTAATGTAGTGGGGTGTATAGCTAGGCGTGTAAATGTAGACGGGCAGCGGGGTGACTAGGGGGGATGGAGGCGGCGTCTAACTTTGGACGGGTATCGTGGGGAATAGCGGGGGGGGAGGGTGTCAGCGTTGCAGATGTGCAGCAGGGTGCCCAGGTGTGCTTGCAGACATGGGTGGGGTGTTTCTTGAAGGGTGTGACTGTGCTACCAGAGCGGGGAGCAGTGCCAGGGCGTTGTGTTACTTGTAGTGCCACGGGGAAACATGGAGCGCGTAATTTAGTGGGGTGTATAGCTAGGCGTGTAAATGTAGACGGGCAGCGGGGTGACTAGGGGAGATGGAGGCGGCGTCTAACTTTGGACGGGTATCGTGGGGAATAGCGGGGGGGGAGGGTGTCAGCGTTGCAGATGTGCAGCAGGGTGCCCAGGTGTGCTTGCAGATATGGGTGGGGTGTTTCTTGAAGGGTGTGACTGTGCTACCAGAGTGGGGAGCAGTGCCAGGGCGTTGTGTTACTTGTAGTGCCACGGTGAAACATGGAGCGCGTAATGTAGTGGGGTGTATAGCTAGGCGTGTAAATGTAGACGGGCAGCGGGGTGACTGGGGGGGATGGAGGCGGCGTCTAACTTTGCACGGGTATCGTGGGGAATAGCGGGGGGGGAGGGAGTCAGCGTTGCAGATGTGCAGCAGGTCAGGGTATTGTGTATGTCAGGCATGTCCAAACTGCGGCACTCCAGGTGTGGAGAAACTACACATCCCAGCATGCACTGAAACTCTATAGTTGGCCTATATTTATATGTAGATATCTTAGATATATTATCTGTCAAAGTAATTAGTGTCGATCTTACTTTTGTCGATCTTGTGTATGTCGACCTATTACCTGTCGAGCCTTTTGAGTGTCGATCTAAGTTTTGCCTACCAAATTAGCGGTTGGTCTAACAAATTTCGAACTAAAAGATGTTCGAACTAATGGCAGTCGGCCTATTTAATGTCGAACTAGTTACTGTCGGTCTAACGCAGTTGTCGAACAAACTACTGTCGATCTTAATCCATGTCTAAGTAAACTATTCGATAAAGTAGCTGTCGATCATTTGTTATGGTCGAACAAATACATGTCGAACTAAAGGTACTGCCGATATACAGACAGTCGATGAGTTGTATTGTTCGAACTACCGTGGTCGATCAAAACATTGTCGCACAAACGGATGCCGATAAAACGAACCACACCCCATTAAAGGGAGGGGGATCCTGTGTCAGAGGTTTACATCTGTCTAAAGTATTGGGCAGTATTTACAGTTGGCTAAGCTGAGAATGCAATGCTTTATTTTTCCACACAATCTCAGACACAAAATTAATTTGATCTAATCAATAAAAGCTGTCACTTTTTGCTCTGTCTTTGACTTTACTTAGGTACTTATGTCAAGTTATGTTATGTGTAATTTTCATGATTCTCAAATTATTTGTATTTTGCATTGTACTAAAGTGACAAAGTAATGGCAATACTAATAATATAATAGACACTATGGGGGGAATTCAAATGTTTGAAAAGTCAGTTAGGTGTCTGTTTTTTCCTATCTAATAGACAGGAAAAAACAGACATCCAACCGACCTTTCAAACATTTGATACCCCCCTATGATTCCTAAAAACCCTTTATATACTTCACTCCCAAACAAAATGCTGATACGTTATAAAAGTTACTGCTCCTTGCTTTGTCAATGTGCTGTCAACTCATCACTGCTCTAAAGTTCACTTTAAAAATAAGCTCCACAGGGTAACAATACTAAACGATACTTTTCAAAACCATCTTGTCTAGAGGGAATACATACTAAATGCCGGTGGCCGACCACGGCATTCCGACACTGAAGATCCCGACATATGAGAGGGTAAGTATTTCTACCCTCCCTGTCCCCTACCCTAACCCTCGGGGGAGGCAGCTATAGCTGATCAACCCCCCCTAGTGCCTAACCCTAACCCTGAACTCTGATACTCACCTTCGGGATGTTGGCTGTTGGCATTCCGGTACTGTCTTCCTGAGTGGTGTTGGGATTCTAGAGTTGGCCACATGACCACCGGCATCCCGACAGCCAGGATGTTGAATGCATCCCGTTTAAAGCAGCAATAATATTTATTAATTAATTACAAAGCTAAGCATGCTTTTTAATATTATAACCCCTTTAAATCCAGTGGCCAAATCCGCACTCTATTTAGTAAATTTACCCCCAAAAAGTACATGGGGTCTAATTCAGACCTGATCGTAGCCCTGCAAAATTTTGCAGGGCTACGATCAGGCACACAGTCATGCGGGGGAAAGCCCAGCACAGGGCTAGCAAGCCCCGCATGTCAGGCCCGACCCCCCCTGCAGAAGTCGCACAGCAGAGATGCTTTTGTACTTCAGGAGTAGCTCCCAGCCAGCGCAGCTCCTGCGCACTGGCCGGGAGCTACTCGTCGCTGCCCGGGTCGCAGCGGCTGCGTGTGATGTCACGCAGCTGCTGCGGCCCGCCTCCTTCATGGTCTGGCCACGCCAGCGTTGGCCGGACCGCGCCCCCTAAACGGTGGCTTAATTCCGCCCCCTCCCACCCAGGAAACGCCTCTGCCTGTCAATCAGGCAGAGGCGATCGCTAGGCTACGCCGCCGGCACATGCGCACTTCAGATCCGATCACTGCTGTGCGAAAACGCACAGCAACGATCAGGTCTGAATGATCCCCATAGTGGTATGTATGTGTGAGTTTGGGGGAGAGGAACCAGAATTGAGTAGCCTAGCTCAAGGGAAAAAAATTAATTCTGAAGCCTCCAAAGACATTTAAAGATATATTATTGTGGGGAAGAGGCTCTGTGGTCATTTGCTTAATCAGGGGTAGGCAACGTTTGGCAATCCAGCTGCTATGGAACTACACATCCCAGCATGTCCTATGTGCATTACCTCCCTGTTGCAACCCAGTAACCATAATGTCCATCAGTCCACAAGTGAGAAGGGACTGAAATGAGTCTGACTCATTTGCAAGTACTTTTGCAAGTGTATGCAGTCGGCAATGTAATGTATGCGCAGTTTGATAAATATCGCTTGATCTGAATTGTGTGATTGAGAATGAGGCCCTTATAATAGATAAAGAGTTCTGCAGAACGGTGTTTTCAATAAAAGCCTCCAATCTAAGGACTGTTTACAGTAGTCACCTTTAAATTATTATTCAGGTGGCTTAGCTTGCAACCATTGGACTTCTTGTTTGATAAGCAGGGTTGTAATTTGAAAAGCATTTAGCAAGCACCTTAGTAAAATCATGCAAATTACCTTATTAGAAAACAGGCCGGTAAATATTATTTCAAATGAGTACTCCTGTGAAGCTGAGAAATTCAAAAGAATATAATTAGAATGAAAACATCACGAAATTGGGAAGAAGCATTTTCAGTGCTCTGTGATTATACAGATGCATGAACAGTAACGGGAGGTGATTTCAATGATCAGCGTCTTGGGTTAAGCGTTTGGATCAATTAGTTCATTTTTGTGACTGGAATCAAATTTGCTAATATCTTTTCCAAAAATGTCCCCAAAATTTCTTACTTTATTTATTTGCAAATTACGTGATAATTAGTAGCTACTTAAACCTGATTCAATATATTTTTCCTAAAATAAAAATAAAAATCAAGTTTAAATAGCTCATTTACATAATGATGTCAATACTGGGGACATTTGAAAAAAAAAATTACGTAGCTTAAAACTAAAAAGCTGTATTAACTTTAATATATTTATACATACTGTGTATGTATACCCTCCAAACAGGCTGCATTCACGGACTTACATGTAAATAACTGCCCCCAGTGGGCCCCACTGCCTGGGGCCCGCCTCTTCCTCCAGGGATCAGGTTCAAGACTGCGCATGTATATACATATGTTACCTTATAGTGCACAGGACTATTTTCTACAGTACAATGCTGTTACAAATCTGGTACATTGTCATGTATGCACTAGCAGTATTTACTATATGTATTTATCAAGGGGCCCCTACCACTTCATGCCCCAGTCCGCATGCCAGGGCTTGGATTAAGCACTTAAGACAGGGGGCCCCGGTGGAGGTGGTGGTGGGGGAGGGGGGGGGGGGGTATATTAGATTGTGCATACCTCCCAACATGACCCATTCTAGGAGGGACAGCATGCTCTCTGTCTGGACTTCCCTCATAATATATGATTGGTGTCACCTGTGTTGAACTATTTCATTAATAAGAAAGGTGTCTCAACACAGGTGATTGCAATCATAACTTAAGAAGGAAGTCCATGTAGGAAGCATTTTATCCCTCCTGGAATGGGTCATGTTGAGCTTTATGGATTGGGTATATTAAATTTAACCCAATGGTGTATATTAGATTTAAACTAATAATTTAATAATGCATGGGCACTGTTTATAGCACCACATAATTAAAAGACAACTATTTCATAACATTTTCTTGTCGTGAAAAAAAGACAACTAAAACAACCTTAAAATACATATACAAAAATAAAAGCTATACTTTATCTTGACACATGCAAGAATAGCAGCAGCCTCTGTACTACTTAAACACATTCTGGCTGTCTGGTTCTGCTGCTGCATAAGATGGAAAGCTAGCAATGTCAGCATGCTCTGGATGGGGGGCCCCCTTGATAAAGGGAGGCCCGGGGTACAGTATGCCCTACGCCCCCACCTTAATCTGGCTATGCCGCATGCCCCAGTTCGACACCGCATCTGCTGCATGGTTACACGTAAGTCTGTGAGTGCCGCCTGTTTGGAGGGTTATGTGACAGTGTTTACGTTGGGGAGGGTTCGGCAGCAGATACTATTGATATCAGTGGACAATGGACATTATATATAAAGTTAATGCGGTAAAGTTGTTAGTTTGCTTAACTGTGTAGTGTAAAACTAGAAGAGGCCAACAACAGTGATGGGAATTCCTGAGGATCAGCCATCCCTGCTGCGGTGATGCTTGGGAGAGGGCTTGTTGGGTGGGCAGACACCGGACTGCCCAATCACTGTGTCCAGCAGTCATTGGAACATATTGGGAACAGAAACACAGCTGCTGCATGCTTCTGGTGCAGACTAAATAGGAATCAGGCATCCTAGGGGGTAATTCAGACCTGATCGCTGCTGTGTGTTTTTCCACAGCGGGCGATCAGATCCGAACTGCGCATGCGTATGCACCGCAATGCGCAGGCTCGACAGACGGCTGCACAGGGGATTGCAGGTCAGCGATGGGTTTGTGCGAAGGATCCACTCGCACGGGCATTTGCAAGGAGTTTGACAGGAAGAGGGCGTTTGTGGGTGGCAACTGACCGTTTTCCAGGAGTGTTTGGAAAAATGCAGACGGGACCAAGTGTTTGAACTTTGAAGGGAGGGTGTCTGACGTAAAATCCGGTCCCG
Source organism: Pseudophryne corroboree (assembly GCF_028390025.1). Taxonomy (NCBI): domain Eukaryota; kingdom Metazoa; phylum Chordata; class Amphibia; order Anura; family Myobatrachidae; genus Pseudophryne; species Pseudophryne corroboree. Next base: position 89,632,473 of record NC_086453.1, on the reverse strand, counting down.
GACAGGCTGAAGTGATCGCAGCAGCTGAGTAAGTCCTGGGCTGCACAGAGACTGCACAAAATCAGTTTGTACAGCTCTGCTACACATGCGATCGCACACTTGCAAAGCGAAAATACACTTCCCCTGTAGGCGGCGACTATCTGATCGCAGGACAGCAAAGATCGCTGCCTAGCAATCAGGTCTGAATTACCCCCCTAGAGTAGGAAATATTCAGATCCGTTGTTGGTGAACGTTTTTTTTTTCTTGTGAAATAAAAGGGTCTCTCAGTGCAATTTATTCATTCAACTGTGGAATCCTGTAACACTGTAGAACAACCCTCCAGGCGGAGACACATGCTTGTTTAAACTAGGAATGACTATATGCCAGAGAATCATTATCTACTGTAATTATCTATTAAATGAATAGTAGAGAGTGTCAGTTTATAGGACTAGTATATAGGCCCAGGTTTACAGCACGAACATAAATCTGATTAGTATACAGTATTTGGACTGTATGAACACTTATAAGTGTATTAGTTTACTATATCCTGTGGTCTCTATAGTTGCAATCCATTTATGAATCTTTTTACTATATCTGGGCCTTTCCTACATATAGGCGTCAAGCAACATAAAACCTATGTTATGTGCTTCGTGCTTACTGTGCAAAAAATCATTTAATTGCATACAAAATCGACTTTGCGTACAACTTTGATTGAGGTCCTACAGTATTGGGATGCGGTTACCACTTTCCGGCGTTCGGGATGCCCGCAGTTGGAATATCGATGCCGGAATCCCGACACTGGTCAGAAGACCAACGCCGGGATCCCAACATCGAAAACAATTCCGGCACTGCAATCCCGACTGCCGGCATCCCGATCATAAGTATGCGGGGAGGATTATGGCCCATATACACTATGCAATATCGTTCACAATCTGAACGATATTGTTCAGTCCTAAATGATATTGCATAATGTGTATGCATGATCTGACGTACGATGCGCGCTCCCGCGGGTCGCCTGCGACGTCGTACGTCGGCCTGCATGCAGTCTTGATGAGGTGATATTGTGTGGTTTTGAACTCCAGTGATGACTTTGTTTCTAGACATCGTTTGACATCGTTTGTAGTGTGTACACGCGATCCGATCTGATATGATATCTTATACAATATCATACGATATTGTATCATATGGGATCGCATAATGTGTACATAGCATCAGGGTTATGCTGTGGGGAGGGAGGGATAGGGTTATGCTGTGGGGAGGGAGGGATAGGGTTATGCTGCGGGGAGGGAGGGAGGGATAGGGTTATGCTGTGGGGAGGGAGGGATAGGGTTATGCTGCGGGGAGGGAGGGAGGGAGGGATAGGGTTATGCTGCGGGGAGGGAGGGAGGGATAGGGTTATGCTGTGGGGAGGGAGGGATAGGGTTATGCTGCGGGGAGGGAGGGATAGGGTTATGCTGTGGGGAGGGAGGGATAGGGTTAGACTGCGGGAGGGGGAAAGGTTAGAGTAGGCTGCGGGGAGGGAAGGTTATGCACTAAGCAGGACACTAAGGGGGAGAATAACAGTTATGCTGTGGGGAGTGAGGGTTAGGGTTAGGCTGCGGAGGGGAGGGATAGGGTCAGGCTGTGAATAGGGATGGTCATGATTAGGCAGTAAGCAGGGAGGGTTAGGGTTAGGCTGTGGAGGGGAGGGTTAGGCAGTAAGCAGGGAAGGTTAGGGTTAGGCAGTAAGCAGGGAGGGTTAGAGTTAGGCTGTGGATGGGATGGTTAGGGTTAGGCAGAGAGGGTTAGGCTGTGGAGGGGAGGGTTAGGCAGTAAGCAGGGAGGGTTAGGCTGTGGAGGGGAGGGTTAGGGTTAGGCAGTAAGCAGGGAGGGTTAGAGTTAGGCTGTGGAGGGGATGGTTAGGGTTAGGCAGAGAGGGTTAGGCTGTGGAAGCGAGGGTTAGGCAGTAAGCAGGGAGGGTTATGGTTAGGCAGTAAGCAGGGAGGGTTAGGCTGCGGAGGGGAGGGTTATGGTTAGGCAGTTAGCAGGGAGGGTTAGGGTTAGGCTGTGGGCAGGGAGGGTTATGGTTAGGTTGTGGAGGGGAGGGTTAGACAGTAAGCAGGTAGGGTTAGGCTGTGGAGGGGAGGGTTATGGTTAGGCAGTAAGCAGGGAGGGTTAGGCTGTGGGCAGGGAGGGTTATGGTTAGGCAGTAAGCAGGGAGGGTTAGGGTTAGGTTGCGGAGGGGAGGGTTATGGTTAGGCAGTAAGCAGGGAGGGTTAGGCTGCGAAGGGGAGGGTTATGGTTAGGCAGTAATCAGTTAGGGTTAGGCTGCACAGGGGAGGGATAGGGTCAGGCTGTGGGTAGGGAGGGTTAGGTTTAGAGAAGATAGGGTGCAGAGAGTTAGAATACTTACCTAGCAGGTGTCGTGATTCTGCCCATCGGGATGCCACTGTTGGTATTCTGATCGCCGGCTTCCCAAGCGCAGTGATCCCGATTCCATCCCACAGTATTATAGAGGGCTTTTCTTCATGAAGTAGTGTTATGAGACTATTAAAGCCTAGATAATCTCTGCCCAGGGCCCTAGCATGACAGCTTGTTGTCATGCTCTGACAGCCTGCTACAGGAACAGAATTACAGTTGGTGAAAGGTGTTGTGGCAGGTAAAGCAATGGAGGTGGAGGATGGCCTGCAAACTGGGTGTTCTGCACACACCACTCTTTCCTCTGACGAAAACCGCTGCTTCAAGCTAGCGGAGAAACGCATAAGAATGTGGATATGTTTTACTGGACTCTGATATACTAATATCTCCAGCGGATCTCCCCCTAATACCAGACAGCATATCCTAAAACTCCGCCGTGCTACAAAAAAGGTTGACAGGTATGCAAGTGACCTAACTGTGAGGTCCGTACCGCTGAAACACCTCCGGCAGTGAGTATTGTGGACACTGCAATACGGGTATCAGCGGCAGCAGCGGGAGTGTGAGCATTATGCTGTAGCTAATTGATATATACAGCGTTCTCTCCCTGCTACCATTCTGCTATTTGACACTATCGGCTGCACCTGATAATATATTACAGGCGACAGTAGCAGGGGGTTTGAGTATAACTCTGCAGCTAACCAGCTTACATAAGGCTGCCCTTCTAACAACAAACAGCTGTATAAACGCTACCATCTTGGCTGCCACTTGCTCGTATTTAGGAGATAGAGGGCGGGATGCATTAATAATCGCCGGGTTAAGCATCTTTTATACGCCTCTACTCGCTGCGCAACTTTCTTCCTCTTCGCCTGTATGCAGAAAAACCCTCCCAGTCCTCATTCCCCGCGATAACAGGCTGTCTCTGCGCTGTTCCAGCGTCCCCTGAAGCCGCGCCTCCCAGAGTCCTGACATGCGCACTTCCTATTTCCGGACGCCGTCTATTCATGAGGAGGCGCCATTTCAGTCAGTGCTGCGTCTTGACCAGTGCTGGAAGTGTGTCTGTGGTAGGTGTTTATGGGTTTGTTTTTTTAAAATCTAAATTCAATCATAAAAGCGTTTTTACACAGCTCAGCAATATTTCTGGAGTGTTGCCAAGTACTAACAACGGGGCTGCGCGCTCCAAAACATTGAGGTTGATGGATTCATAATTTATCTGTCCATTGTTATCTATATTACCTCTTAGCCCTGCCTCTTTGCTGGAGATATATATATATATATATATATATACACACACACACAGAGAAACACACATAAAAAAACAAATAAATATATAATTAGATATATTTAAAAAAATAAATCTAAGTAAATATATATATATATATATATATATATAAAATTAAATATATATATATAAATATACGCACACACATAGAAAAACAAAATATATAAGTATATATATGTATATATATAGAGATATATATATATATATATATATATAGAGAGAGAGAGATATATATCATACTTGCCTACCTGACCCTCTCCATGAGGGAGAAAATGCTCTGTTCCTGGACTTTCCTGGTAATGTATGATTGCCATCACCTGTGGTGAAACACCTTTCTTATCAATTACCCAGCTCACCACAGGTGATGGCAATCCTACATTACCAGGAAAGTCCAGGAACAGAGCATTTTCTCCCTCATGGAGAGGGTCAGGTAGGCAAGTATGGTATATATACATATAGAGATATATATAGAGATATATATATATATATATATATATATATACCTTCCTCACCCACACATACTACTACAACAGCCCTGTAAATAAGGGGAAACAAAGGCATTACAAAACAACAGTGCACAAACCTATCTTGCTTATGATTGACACTTAAAATCAAGAACAGGAATTAAATACACGAGGGTCTCCGTCTAAAGTATACTTCTAACGCATAGCTTAGACGGCGTAAAAAAGCTCCCTCATGAGGGAAGGGGATTAGCGCCGCCCACAATGACGCATACCCGGAAGACGGGACCCGTCATAGGAGTCTATGAGGACGAGACGCGATGCCGCCGGGGTGCGATACAGTCAGAGATGCGGAAGCCACTAACAGCGCAGGTACAGTTAGAGGCTTTCCTGCATATGCGATGCGATCAGCTATTTTGAACACAAATCGCGGCGCTATAACATTGGTGCATCCCGCCCAGAATCTCAGTGGGCTAGAGAATACATGAGACTTTGATCTGAATTAATCCATAAAAAACGTTTATCAGCCTAAGGGGGTCATTCCGAGTTGATTGTTCACTAGCAACTTTTTGCAGCGCTGCGATCAGATAGTCGCCGCCTATGGGGGAGTGTATTTTCACTTTGCAAGTGTGCGAACGCCTTTGTAGCTGAGCGATACAAAAACAGTTTGTGCAGTTTCTGAGTAGCTCTGGACTTACTCAGCCACTGCGATCACTTCAGTCTTTTTGGTCCCGGAATTGACGTCAGACACCCGCCCTGCAAATGCTTGGACACGCCTGCGTTTTCCCAAACACTCCCAGAAAACGGTCAGTTGACACCCATAAACTCCCTCTTCCTGTCAATCTCCTTGCGATCGACTGTGCAAATGGATTCTTCGTTAGATCCATCACCCAGCACTGATCCTCTTTGTACCAGTATGACACGCCTGCGCATTGTGGTGCATACGCATGCATCGTTTTGCTGAGTCTTAACTTGATCCCAGCCCTGCAAACAGTTGCTAGCGAGCGATCAACTCGGAATGACCCCCCAAGTCCGAGTACTAATGTGTATGGACATAACAAAGGAGTTTTTTGCACAAAGTAGATAAGTCCTTTTCTGCTGGAGGTGAGGAGAAATAGAACATTGTTTTAACTTATTCTTATTCATTTGTGTATGGGTGTATTTGGGGGGTAATTCAGACCTGATTGCTGCTGTGTTTTCGCACAGCGGGCGATCAGATCTGAACTGTGCATGCGTATGCACCGCAATGCGCTGGCGCAACGGACATCTGCAAAGCGGATCGCTGGTCAGCAACGGGTTTGTACGAAGGATACATTCGCACGGGGGTTCGCAAGGAGATTGACAGGAAGAAGGCGTTTGTGGGTGGCAACTGACCGTTTTCAGGGAGTGTTTGGAAAACTGTAGGCGTGTCCAAGCGTTTGCAGGCGGGTGTCTGACATCAAATCTTGTCCTGAACAGCCTGATGTGATCGCAGCGGCTGAGTAAGTCCTGGGCTGTGCAGAGACTGCACAAAATCTGTTTGTACAGCTCTGCTACACATGCGATCGCACACTTGCACAGCGAAAATACACTCCCCCAGTAGATGGCGACTACCTAATCACAGGTCTGCAAAAATCGCTGCCCAGCGATCAGGTCTGAATTACCCCCTTGATGTGGTATATTTTTTATACATTTTTTTGAATTGTAATAAATTGTTTATGCGCTTCATGATAATTGTTTTATCTTGTGGTGCCGTTTAGTTGTGGGCGGAACAGTACTGCCCTGTTGGGAGCAGCTTTTTGGGCAAAAAATGGTAAAAAGACCAATTGATGAATTAAGCTTGGTGGCTAGAATTTCTTTTCTCTAACATCCTAGTGGATGCTGGGGACTCCGTAAGGACCATGGGGAATAGACGGGCTCCGCAGGAGACATGGGCACTTTAAGAAAGAATTTAGATTCTGGTGTGCTCTGGCTCCTCCCTCTATGTCCCTCCTCCAGACCTCAGTTTGAATCTGTGCCCGGATGAGCTGGGTGCTACTTAGTGAGCTCTCCTGAGCTTACTATAAGAAAGTATTTTGTTAGGTTTTTTTATTTTCAGAGAGATCTGCTGGCAACAGACTCTCTGCAGCGTGGGACTGAGGGGAGAGAAGCAGCCCTACTCACTGAAGATAGGTCCTGCTTCTTAGGCTACTGGACACCATTAGCTCCAGAGGGATCGTACACAGGATCTCACCCTTTGTCGTCCGATCCCGGAGCCGCGCCGCCGTCCCCCTCGCAGAGCCGGAAGACAGAAGCCGGGTGAAAGAAGCAAGAAGACTTCGAAATTGGCGGCAGAAGACTCCAGTCTTCACATGAGGTAGCGCACAGCACTGCAGCTGTGCGCCATTGCTCCCACACTACACCCACATACTCCGGTCACTGTAAGGGTGCAGGGCGCGGGGGGGGGGCGCCCTGGGCAGCAATTAGAGACCTCTTTGGCAAAAGTTTGCATAATATACAGTTGGGCACTGTATATATGTATGAGCCCCCGCCAAAATTGTACATGAAAGCGGGACAGAAGCACGCCGTCGATAGGGCGGGGCTTCTTCCTCAGCACTCACCAGCGCCATGTTTTTTCTCCACAGCACCGCTGAGAGGAAGCTCCCCAGTCTCTCCCCTGCAGTTACACGGTAGAAGAGGGTAAAAAGAGAGGGGGGGCACATAATTAGGCGCAAAAATCAATATAAACAGCAGCAACTGGGTTAACATTAAGTTACTGAGTTATTCCTGGGTTTATAGCGCTGGGGTGTGTGCTGGCATACTCTCTCTCTGTCTCTCCAAAGGGCCTTATGGGGGAATTGTCTTCAGATGAGCATTCCCTGAGTGTGTGGTGTGTCGGTACGTGTGTGTCGACATGTCTGAGGTAAAAGGCTCCCCTAAGGAGAAGATGGAGCAAATGTGTGTGTGAGGGGTGTCTCCGTCGACAACGCCGACACCTGTTTGGATATGTGTAATTAAGTGCTAAGGTGAATTTATTGCACAAAAGATTAGAGAACAGACAGGGAATCTACACACGTCTGTCCCTATGTCGCATAGGCCTTCAGAGTCTCTCAATGCTCACTATCCAAAATAATAGACACTGATATCGACACAGAGTCTGACTCCAGTGTCAACTACGATAATGCAAAGTTAAAGCCAAAATGGCAGGAAAGTATTCAATATATGATTATTGTAATAAAAGATGATTTGCATATCACTGATGACTCATCTGTCCCTGACACAAGGGTACACATGTTTAAGGGGAAGAAAGCTGAGGTAAATTTCCCTCCTCTCATGATGAAAAAGAGCGGGAATCTCCAGACAAGAGACTGCAGTTTCCCACAAAAAATTCTCAGGCAGTATCCTTTCCCCACTAGGGCCAGGATATGATGGGAATCTTCCCCTAGGGTGTCACGTTTGCCCAAAAGGTAGCCCTGACTTAACAGCTATCCTCAGGGATCCTGCAGATAGCGTGCACATTCTGGTACACTACTCAGACCGGCGATTGTGTCGGCATGGGTTTATAGCGCTGTAGCAGCGTGGTCAGGTACCTTATCAGCAGAGATTGAGACCCTAGTATGTATATATATATATATATATATATATATATATATATATGTATATATAGAGATATATATATTAAAGATGCTGTCTTAAGAGATATATATATATAAAGCATGCCCAAAGAGACATGAGTATACTGGGTCCTAGAGTCAAAGCTATGTCGATTTCTGCTTGACGTGTCCTGTAGAATATGCAATGGACAGATGATGCCGACTTAAGAGGCATATGGAAGGCTGAGGATTGTGTGGAGAAGGGTTCTCGGACCTGGTCTCCACAGCTATAGCTGGTAATTCTGATATTTTGCCTTATATTCCAGCACAGCCTAGGAAAGCACGACTTTATCAAATGCAGCCTTTCGAACAAAGAAACAAGAAAGTCTGAGGTGCGTCCTTTCTTGCCAGAGGCGGGGGCAGAGGAAAGAAGCTGCACAACACAGCTAGTTCCCAGCAACAGAAGTCCTCCCCGGCCTCTACAAGATCCACCGCATGTCGCTGGGGCTCCACAGGCGGAGCTAGGCCCGGTGGGGGCACGCCTTCGTAAGTTCAGCCACAAGTGGGTTCACTCCCTGTTAGATCCCTGGGCAATAGATATTGTGTCTCAGGGATACAAGCTGGACTTTGAGGAGATGCCCCCTCACCGACGGCCCTGCCGGCTTCCCCCCACGAGAGGGAAACAGTGTTAACTGCAATTCACAAATTGTATCTTCAACAGGTGGTGGTCAAGGTTCCCCTCCTTCAACAAGGAGGGGGTTATTATACGACCATGTTGTAGTCCCGAAACCAGACGGTTCGGTCAGACCCATATTGAATTTAAAATCCCTGAACATATACCTGAAAAGGTTCAAGTTCAAGATGGAATCGCTAAGAGCGGTCATTGCAAGCCTGAAAGGGGGAGATTTTATGGTGACTCTGGACATAAAGGATGCATACCTTCATGTCCGCATTTATCCACCTCATCAGGCGTACCTCAGAATTGCGGTACGGGATTGTCATTACCAATTTCAGACGTTGCCGTTTGGTCTCTCCACGGCCCCGAGAATATTCACCAAGGTAATGGCGGAAATGATGGTGCTCCTGCGGAAGCAAGGTGTCACTATTATCACGTACTTGGACGATCTCCGCATAAAAGCGAGATCAAGAGAGCAGTTGCTGAAGAGGTTTATCACTTTCTCTGGAAGTGTAACGGCAACACGGCTGGATTCTATATATTCCAAAGTCGCAGTTGGTTCCTACAGCTCATCTGCCTCTCCTAGGCATGATCCTAGACACAGACCAGAAAAGGGTTTATCTCCCGATAGAGAGAGCTCAGGAGCTCGTGACACTGGTCAGGAATCTATTAAAACCAAAACAGGTGTCAGTGCATCACTGCACTCGAGCCCTGGGAAGGATGGTGGCATCATACGAGGTCACTCCCTTCGGCAGGTTCCATGCGAGGACCTTCCAATGGGACTTACTGGACAAGTGGTCCGGATCACATCTTCAGATGCATCGGTTAATCACCCTATCCCCCAGGGCCAGGGTGTCTCTCCTGTGGTGGCTGCAGAGTGCTCACCCTCTCGAAGGTCGCAGATTCGGCATTCAGGACTGGGTCCTGATGACCACGGATGCAAGCCTCCGAGGTTGGGGGGCAGTCACACAGGGAAGAAATTTCCAAGGGCTGTGGTCAAATCAGGAGAATTGCCTTCACATCAACATCCTGGAACTAAGGGCCATATACAACGCCCTACGTCAAGCGGAGTCCCTGCTTCGCGACCAACCGGTTCTGATTCAGTCACACAATATCACTGCAGTGGCTCATGTAAACCGCCAAGGCGGCACAAGGAGCAGGGTGGCGATGGTAGAAGCCACCAGAATTCTTCGCTGGGCGGAGAATCATGTAAGCGCACTGTCAGCAGTGTTCATTCCGGGAGTGCACAACTGGGAAGCAGACTTCCTCAGCAGGCACGACCTAAACCACCCGGGAGAGTGGGGACTTCATCAAGAAGTCTTCATGCAGATTGCAAGTCGGTGGGAACTGCCACAGGTGGACATGATGGCATCCCGCCTCAACAAAAAGCTGCAGAGATATTGCGCCAGGTCAAGAGACCCTCAGGCGATAGCTGTGGACGCACTGGGTGTTCCCGTCGGTCTATGTATTTCCTCCTCTTCCTCTCATACCCAAGGTGCTGAGAATCATAAGGAAAAGAGGAGTAAGAACAATACTCTTTGTTCCGGATTGGCCAAGAAGGACTTGGTATCCAGATCTGCAATAAATGCTCACAGAGGACCCGTGGCCTCTGCCTCTAGGACAGGACTTGTGCAACAGGGGCCCTGTCTGTTCCAAGACTTACCGCGGCTGCATTTGACGGCATGGCGGTTGAACGCCGGATCCTAGCAGAAAAAGGCATTCCGGATGAGGTCATTCCTACGCTGATAGAGGCTAGGAAGGATGTGACGGCTCAACATTATCACCGTATATGGCGAAAATATGTGGCTTGGTGTGAGGCCAGGAATGCCCCTACGGAGGAATTCCAGCTGGGCCTTTTCCTTCACTTCCTACAGTCGGGAGTGACTTTGGGCCTTAAATTGGGTTCCATTAAGGTTCAGATTTCGGCCTTATCCATTTTCTTTCAAAAAGAACTGGCTTCTCTGCCTGAAGTTCAGACGTTTGTAAAGGGAGTGCTGCATATTCAGCCCCCTTTTGTGCCTCCAGTGGCACCTTGGGATCTTAACGTGGTGTTGAGTTTCCTGAAATCACACTGGTTTGAACCACTCAAAACGGTGGAAGTAAAATATCTCACGTGGAAGGTGGTCATGCTATTAGCCTTGGCTTCGGCTAGGCATGTGTCCGAATTGGCGGCTTTGTCACATAAAAGCCCTTATCTGGTTTTCCATGTGGATAGAGCAGAATTGCGGACCCGCCCACAATTTCTGCCGAAAGTGGTTTCATCCTTTCATATAAACCAACCTATTGTGGTGCCTGTGGCTACTACTGACTTGGAGGATTCCGAGTCACTGGATGTAGTCGGGGCTTTGAAGGTTTATGTAGCCAAGAACGGCTAAGGTCAGGAAAACAGAATCTTTGTTTATCCTGTATGCTTCCAACAAGCTTGGGGCGCCTGCTTCAAAGCAAACTATTGCTCGCTGGATCTGTAACACGATTCAGCAGGCTCATTCTGCGGCTGGGTTGCCGCTGCCTAAATCAGTTAAGGCCCATTCCACAAGGAAGGTGGGCTCTTCTTGGGCGGCTGCCCGAGGGGTCTCGGCATTACAGCTTTGCCGAGCGGCTACTTGGTCAGGTTCAAACACCTTTGCAAAGTTCTACAAGTTTGATACCCTGGCTGAGGAGGACCTTGTGTTTGCTCATTCGGTGCTGCAGAGTCATCCGCACTCTCCCGCCCGTTTGGGAGCTTTGGTATAATCCCCATGGCCCTTACGGAGTCCCCAGCATCCACTAGGACGTTAGAGAAAATAAGATTTTACTTACCGGTAAATCTATTTCTCGTAGTCCGTAGTGGATGCTGGGCGCCCGTCCCAAGTGCGGACTTCTTCTGCAATGCTTGTATATAGTTATTGCTTAAATAAGGGTTATGTTATAGTTGCATCAGAGTTTATCTGATGCTCTGTGATTGTTCATACTGTTAACTGGGTAAGTTTATCACAAGTTATACGGTGTGATTGGTGTGGCTGGTATGAGTCTTACCCTGGATTCCCAAAATCCTTTCCTTGTACTGTCAGCTCTTCCGGGCACAGTTTCTCTAACGGAGGTCTGGAGGAGGGACATAGAGGGAGGAGCCAGAGCACACTAGAATCTAAATTCTTTCTTAAAGTGCCCATGTCTCCTGCGGAGCCCGTCTATTCCCCATGGTCCTTACGGAGTCCCCAGCATCCACTGCGGACTACGAGAAATAGATTTACCGGTAAGTAAAATCTTTTCTCTGACGTCCTAGTGGATGCTGGGACTCCGTCAGGACCATGGGGATTAGCGGCTCCGCAGGAGACAGGGCACAAAAATAAAGCTTTAGGATCAGGTGGTGTGCACTGGCTCCTCCCCCTATGACCCTCCTCCAAGCCTCAGTTAGGTTTTTGTGCCCGTCCGAGCAGGGTGCAATCTAGGTGGCTCTCCTAAAGAGCTGCTTAGAAAAAGTTTTTAGGTTTTTTATTTTCAGTGAGTCCTGCTGGCAACAGGCTCACTGCATCGAGGGACTTAGGGGAGAGAAGTGAACTCACCTGCGTGCAGGATGGATTGGCTTCTTAGGCTACTGGACACCATTAGCTCCAGAGGGAGTCGGAACACAGGTCTCACCCTGGGGTTCGTCCCGGAGCCGCGCCGCCGACCCCCCTTGCAGATGCCGAAGATGGAAGAGGTCCAGAAGCAGGCGGCAGAAGACTTTTCAGTCTTCCTGAGGTAGCGCACAGCACTGCAGCTGTGCGCCATTGTTGTCAGCACACTTCACACAGCGGTCACGGAGGGTGCAGGGCGCTGGGGGGGCGCCCTGGGCAGCAATGTATAATACCTTTTTATGGCTAAAAATACATCACATATAGCCCTTGAGGCTATATGGATGTATTTAACCCCTGCCAGATCTCACAAACTCCGGAGAAGAGCCCGCCGAAATAGGGGGCGGGGCTTATTCTCCTCAGCACACAGCGCCATTTTCCTGCTCAGCTCCGCTGTGAGGAAGGCTCCCAGGACTCTCCCCTGTACTGCACTACAGAAACAGGGTAAAACAGAGAGGGGGGGCACTTTTTTTTGGCGATATTACTATATTTAAGCTGCTATAAGGATACAACACTTATATAGGGTTGTTCCCATATATATTATAGCGTTTGGGTGTGTGCTGGCAAACTCTCCCTCTGTCTCCCCAAAGGGCTAGTGGGGTCCTGTCTTCAATAGAGCATTCCCTGTGTGTCTGCTGTGTGTCGGTACGTGTGTGTCGACATGTATGAGGACGATGTTGGTGTGGAGGCAGAGCAATTGCCGGTAATGGTGATGTCACCCCCCAGGGAGTCGACACCGGAATGGATGGCTTTGTTTATGGAATTACGTGATAATGTCAGCACATTACAAAAATCAGTTGACGACATGAGACGGCCGTCAAACCAGTTAGTACCTGCCCAGGCGTCTCAGACACCGTCAGGGGCTGTAAAACGCCCTTTACCTCAGTCGGTCGACACAGACCCAGACACGGACACTGAATCTAGTGTCGACGGTGAAGAAACAAACGTATTTTCCAGTAGGGCCACACGTTATATGATCACGGCAATGAAGGAGGCTTTGCATATCTCTGATACTACAAGTACCACAAAAAGGGGTATTATGTGGGGGGTGAAAAAACTACCTGTAGTTTTTCCTGAATCAGAGGAATTGAATGATGTATGTGATGAAGCGTGGGTTAACCCAGATAGAAAAGTGCTAATTTCAAAAAAGTTATTGGCATTATACCCTTTCCCGCCAGAGGTTAGGGCGCGCTGGGAAACACCCCCTAAGGTGGATAAGGCGCTCACACGCTTATCAAAACAAGTGGCGTTACCGTCTCCTGATACGGCCGCCCTCAAGGATCCAGCTGATAGGAGGCTGGAAACTACCCTAAAAAGTATATACACACATACTGGTGTTATACTGCGACCAGCCATCGCCTCAGCCTGGATGTGCAGTGCTGGGGTGGTCTGGTCGGATTCCCTGACTGAAAATATTGATACCCTGGATAGGGACAGTATTTTACAGACTTTAGAGCAATTAAAGGATGCTTTTCTTTATATGCGAGATGCTCAGAGGGATATTTGCACTCTGGCATCGAGAGTAAGTGCGATGTCCATATCTGCCAGAAGAAGTTTATGGACAGTGGACACGACAGTGGTCAGGTGATGCGGATTCCAAACGGCATATGGAAGTATTGCCGTATAAAGGGGAGGAATTATTTGGCGTCGGTCTATCGGATCTGGTGGCCACGGCAACTGCCGGGAAATCCACCTTTTTACCTCAGACCCCCTCCCAACAGAAAAAGACACCGTCTTTTCAGCCGCAGTCCTTTCGGTCCTATAAGAACAAGCGGGCAAAAGGACAGTCATATCTGCCCCGAGGCAGAGGAAAGGGTAAGAGAGGGCAGCAAGCAGCTCCTTCCCAGGAACAGAAGCCCTCCGCGGGTTCTGCAAAGCCCTCAGCATGACGCTGGGGCTTTACAAGCGGACTCAGGAACGGTGGGGGGTCGACTCAAGAATTTCAGCGCGCAGTGGGCTTGTTCACAGGTGGACCCCTGGATCCTGCAGGTAGTATCTCAGGGTTACAGGTTGGAATTCGAGAAGTCTCCCCCTCGCCGGTTCCTAAAGTCTGCTTTGCCAACGTCTCCCTCAGACAGGGCGACGGTATTGGAAGCCATTCACAAGCTGTTTTCTCAGCAGGTGATAGTCAAGGTACCCCTCCTACAACAGGGAAAGGGGTATTACTCCACGCTATTTGTGGTACCGAAGCCGGACGGCTCGGTAAGACCTATTCTAAATCTGAAATCTTTGAACCTGTACATACAAAAATTCAAGTTCAAGATGGAATCACTCAGAGCAGTGATAGCGAATCTGGAAGAAGGGGACTTTATGGTGTCCCTGGACATAAAAGATGCTTACCTGCATGTCCCAATTTGCCCTTCACATCAAGGGTACCTCAGGTTCGTGGTGCAAAACTGTCATTATCAGTTTCAGACGCTGCCGTTTGGATTGTCCACGGCACCTCGGGTCTTTACCAAGGTAATGGCCGAAATGATGATTCTTCTGCGAAGAAGAGGCGTATTAATTATCCCTTACTTGGACGATCTCCTGATAAGGGCAAGGTCCAGAGAACAGCTGGAGGACGGAGTAGCACTAACCCAAGTAGTGCTGCAACAACACGGGTGGATTCTGAATTTTCCAAAATCTCAGTTGACCCCGACAACACGTCTGCTGTTCCTGGGAATGATTCTGGACACGGTTCAGAAAAAGGTGTTTCTTCCGGAGGAGAAAGCCAAGGAGTTATCCGAACTTGTCAGGAACCTCCTAAAACCAGGAAAAGTGTCTGTGCATCAATGCACAAGAGTCCTGGGAAAGATGGTGGCTTCTTACGAAGCAATCCCATTCGGCAGATTCCACGCACGAACTTTTCAGTGGGATCTGCTGGACAAATGGTCCGGATCGCATCTGCAGATGCATCAGCGGATAACCTTATCGCCACGGACAAGGGTGTCTCTTCTGTGGTGGTTGCAGAGTGCTCATCTGTTAGAAGGCCGCAGATTCGGCATACAGGACTGGGTCCTGGTGACCACGGATGCCAGTCTGAGAGGCTGGGGAGCGGTCACACAGGGAAGAAACTTCCAGGGAGTATGGTCAAGCCTGGAGATGTCTCTTCACATAAATATACTGGAGCTAAGAGCGATTTACAATGCTCTAAGCCTGGCAAAACCCCTGCTTCAGGGTCAGCCGGTGTTGATCCAGTCGGACAACATCACGGCAGTCGCCCACGTAAACAGACAGGGCGGCACAAGAAGCAGGAGAGCAATGGCAGAAGCTGCAAGGATTCTTCGCTGGGCGGAAGATCATGTGATAGCACTGTCAGCAGTGTTCATTCCGGGAGTGGACAACTGGGAAGCAGACTTCCTCAGCAGACACGATCTACACCCGGGAGAGTGGGGACTTCATCCAGAAGTTTTCCACATGATTGTGAACCGTTGGGAAAAACCAAAGGTGGATATGATGGCGTCTCGCCTCAACAAAAAACTGGACAGGTATTGCGCCAGGTCAAGAGACCCTCAGGCAATAGCTGTGGACGCTCTGGTAACACCGTGGGTGTTCCAGTCAGTGTATGTGTTTCCTCCTCTGCCTCTCATACCCAAAGTACTGAGAATTATACGGCAAAGGGGAGTAAGAACGATACTCGTGGCTCCGGATTGGCCAAGAAGAACTTGGTACCCGGAACTTCAGGAGTTGCTCACGGAAAATCCGTGGCCTCTACCTCTAAGACGGGACCTGATTCAGCAGGGACCGTGTCTATTCCAAGACTTACCGCGGCTGCGTTTGACGGCGTGGCGGTTGAACGCCGAATTCTAAGGGAAAAAGGCATTCCGGAAGAGGTCATTCCTACACTGGTTAAAGCCAGGAAGGAGGTGACTGCACAACATTATCACCGCATTTGGAGAAAATACGTTGCGTGGTGTGAGGCCAGGAAGGCCCCCACGGAGGAATTTCAACTGGGTCGATTCCTACATTTCCTGCAAACAGGATTGTCTATGGGCCTCAAATTGGGGTCCATTAAGGTTCAAATTTCGGCCCTGTCGATTTTCTTCCAGAAAGAATTGGCTTCAGTTCCTGAAGTCCAGACTTTTGTTAAAGGAGTACTACAAATACAGCCCCCGGTTGTGCCCCCTGTGGCTCCGTGGGACCTTAATGTAGTTTTGGATTTTCTCAAATCCCATTGGTTTGAGCCACTCAAATCGGTGGATTTGAAATATCTTACGTGGAAAGTAACCATGCTACTGGCCCTGGCTTCAGCCAGGAGAGTATCAGAATTGGCGGCTTTATCGTATAAAAGCCCATATCTGATTTTCCATTCGGACAGGGCAGAACTGCGGACGCGTCCTCATTTTCTGCCTAAGGTGGTGTCAGCGTTTCATCTGAACCAGCCTATTGTGGTGCCTGCGGCTACTAGCGATTTGGAGGATTCCAAGTTGCTGGACGTTGTCCGGGCATTGAGAATATATATTTCAAGGACGGCTGGAGTCAGAAAATCTGACTCGCTGTTTATACTGTATGCACCCAACAAGCTGGGTGCTCCTGCTTCTAAGCAGACGATTGCTCGTTGGATTTGTAGCACAATTCAACTTGCACATTCTGTGGCAGGCCTGCCACAGCCTAAATCTGTCAAGGCCCATTCCACAAGGAAGGTGGGCTCATCCTGGGCGGCTGCCCGAGGGGTCTCGGCATTACAACTCTGCCGAGCAGCTACGTGGTCGGGGGAGAACACGTTTGTAAAATTCTACAAATTTGATACCCTGGCTAAAGAGGACCTGGAGTTCTCTCATTCGGTGCTGCAGAGTCATCCGCACTCTCCCGCCCGTTTGGGAGCTTTGGTATAATCCCCATGGTCCTGACGGAGTCCCAGCATCCACTAGGACGTCAGAGAAAATAAGATTTTACTTACCGATAAATCTATTTCTCGTAGTCCGTAGTGGATGCTGGGCGCCCATCCCAAGTGCGGATTGTCTGCAATACTTGTACATAGTTATTGTTACAAAAAATTCGGGTTGTTATTGTTGTGAGCCGTCTGTTCAGAGGCTCCTACGTTTATCATACTGTTAACTGGGTTCAGATCACAAGTTGTACGGTGTGATTGGTGTGGCTGGTATGAGTCTTACCCGGGATTCAAAATCCTTCCTTATTGTGTACGCTCGTCCGGGCACAGTATCCTAACTGAGGCTTGGAGGAGGGTCACAGGGGGAGGAGCCAGTGCACACCACCTGATCCTAAAGCTTTATTTTTGTGCCCTGTCTCCTGCGGAGCCGCTAATCCTCATGGTCCTGACGGAGTCCCAGCATCCACTACGGACTACGAGAAATAGATTTATCGGTAAGTAAAATCTTATTTTTTTTTTTTCTTTCCTAAGGCTTCCACTCTTATCTCAAAACAGTAGAGTGGAGGCCACTTCTGTGCTCCTCATGGTATACATTACTATGGCCTTTGTGCCTTTATCGTTGCATCACAGGGGTGTGTGGTTGCTATATTTCCAAAATAAAAAACAGGTCTAATTCGTAGGGATCCCACAGACTCAGTCAACCCACACCGGTCCCTGTTACATATACCTGAAAATATGGGAATTATATTGCAGCACAGACAAAATACAAGCTGTACATAGAATTTGGTCATGTATGGACATTTAAAGTTCACAATTTACCCTGACTATATGCATCTTCATTAACAAAAAATGTGTCTATTGAACAAATAAAGAAATATTTTTAAAAGCTCACATTATGATGTAGGTGATGGTGTTCCCTAGCTCTCATTCTGGTTTTGAGAGTAGGAGACTCATTGTCCACTTTGACAGGTGTAAAAAAAATAAAAATGGTCACCTTCCTGGAAGTTCTAGAAGCCTGCATTGCAAGTTTGTGTTTCTCTGAATCACTATGCACAGTAATGTCAGACCTCCCACCATGGCCAATTGCAAACACTTCACTGGACAACGAGCATAATACAGTCTCAGGGGGATATTCAATTAGCCCCAAAAGAGACATCGGGAGTAAAAACTCCCAATGTTTCTTCGGGTTTTGCGGTCAGCCTATTCAATTTGACCGGCCGTTAAAAAAGGACTTTAATTACCTCCCGGTAAATCCATTTCTCGTAGTCCATAGAGGATACTGGAGTCCACATTAGTACCATGGGGTATAGATGGGTCCACTAAGAGCCTTGGGCACTTTAAGAAATGAAAATACTAGAAAGAAAAAGATTGTCTCTTTGTTGGCGCACTTACAAGAGAAAGATGAATATATTTAAAATGTAACTTTTAATTTCAAGAAAATCAATAGTGTGCGCTGGCTCCTCTCTCTATGCCCCTCCTACCAGACTCAGTCTAGAAACCGTGCCCAAAGAGACGGACATACTTTGAGAGAAGGATTTAAAAAGACAGTGGGGAAATTTGAATCAGCACACGTAAAACAAGAGGAAAGCCAAGCTAACCAAACTTGAACAGTAACAGCAACAGCTGAACCAACAACAATACTTAACCAAGTAACAGTGTAGGAAAACACGAAGCACTGGGCGGGCGCCCAGTATCCTCTACGGACTACGAGAAAAGGATTTACCGGTAGGTAATTAAAATCCTATTTTCTCTTGTGTCCTAGAGGATACTGGGGTCCACATTAGTACCATGGCTCCCAAAGTAGGTGGGAGAGTGCTGAGGCTCCTGCAGAACTGATTTACCAAACTGAAGGTCCTTAGAGGCCAAAGTATCGAACTTGCAGAACTTCGCAAATGTGTTTGAACCTGACCAAGTAGCTGCTCGGCAGAGCTGTAAAGCCAAAACACCCCGGGCAGTCGCCCAGGAAGAACCCACCAACCTTGTAGAGTGGGCCTGTACAGATCTTGGAACCGGCAAGTCTGCCATAGAATAAGCATGCTGGATAGTAAGCCTGATCCAGCGAGCAATAGACTGCTTTGAAGCAGGACGCCCAATTTTATTGGGATCATAGAGTACAAACAGCTGTCCGCTTCACATAGATCTTCAAAGCCCTCACAACATCCAAATACTTTGAAGTAGCACAGGTGTCAGTAACCACCGGAACCACAATAGGTTGGTTGATATGAAACGCAGACACCACCTTAGGAAGAAATTGCTGACGAGTTCGGAGTTCAGCCCTATCTTCATGAAAAATCAAATGGGGGCTCTTGTGAGACAACGCCCCCAGCTCTGACACACGTCTTGCTGAAGCCAAGGCCAACAGTTTGACAGTCTTCCACGTAAGAAACTTTGTCAATGTCCTGTAAAGGCTCTAACCATTCCAATTGCAGGAACTGCAACACCACGTTGAGATCCCAAGGTGCCGTAGGAGGCACAAAGGGCGGTTGGATGTGCAGAACACCCTTCAAAAATGTCTGTACCTCAGGGAGAGAAGCCAATTGTTTCTGGAAGAAAATGTATAAGGCCAAAATCAGGACTTTTAAGGAGCCCAAACGTAGGCCCACATCCACACCTGACTGCAGAAAAAGGAGAAAACGTCCCAGTTGAAATTCCAACGCAGGAAATATCCTGTTCTTACACCAAGGGACGTATTTTTTCCAAATACAGTGGTAATGTTTAGACGTTACCCCCTTTCTGGTTTGGATCAAGGTTGGAATAACCCTATCCAGGATCCCTTTCTGGGCTAGAATTTGACGGTCAACCTCCAGGCAGTCAAATGTAGCTGTGGTAAGTCTTGATAGATGAACGGCCCCTGTTGTAGAAGAGGTAGAGGCCACGGGTTCTCTAGGAGCATCTCCAGTAGATCCGCGTACCAGGCCCTTCTTGGCCAGTCTGGAGCAATGAGAATTGCTTGAACCTTTTCCCTTTTTATTCTTTTGAGAATTTTTTGGATCAATGGAAGTGGTGGAAACACGTACACCATCTGGTAGACCCATGGAGTCACCAGAGCGTCCACCGCCACTGCTTGTGGTCTCTCGACCTGGAACAATACCGCTTGCGCTTCTTGTTGACACGAGTGGCCATCATGTCTATTTGTGGCATTCCCCACTGACGTGTCAAGCACCCGAACTCCTCCAGGCGAAGGCCACACTCTCCTGGGTGGAGGTTGTGTCTGCTGAGGAAGTCTGCTTCCCAGTTGTCTACTCCCGAAATGAAGATTGCCGACAATGCCACAGCATGTCTTTCTGCCCAGAGGAGAATCCTTGTCACCTCTGACATTGCTGCTCTGCTCTTCGTTCCTCCCTGTTGGCTTATGTATGTTACCGCCATCACATTGTCCGTCTGAACCTGAATGGCGTAATCTTGAAGAAGATGTGATGCCTGTAGAAGGGCGTTGTATATGGCCCTTAGTTCCAGAATGTTGATTTGAAGCATGGTTTCCTAACTTGACCATTTTCCTTGGAACTGTTCCCCTTGGGTGACTGCTCCCCAACCATCTGTGGTTAGCATAATCTAATTTTCTCTGACGTCCTAGTGGATGCTGGGAACTCCGTAAGGACCATGGGGAATAGCGGCTCCGCAGGAGACTGGGCACAAAAGTAAAAGCTTTAGGACTACCTGGTGTGCACTGGCTCCTCCCCCTATGACCCTCCTCCAAGCCTCAGTTAGATTTTTGTGCCCGGCCGAGAAGGGTGCACACTAGGGGCTCTCCTGAGCTTCTTAGTGAAAAGTTTAGTTTTAGGTTTTTTATTTTCAGTGAGACCTGCTGGCAACAGGCTCACTGCATCGAGGGACTAAGGGGAGAAGAAGCGAACTCACCTGCGTGCAGAGTGGATTGGGCTTCTTAGGCTACTGGACACCATTAGCTCCAGAGGGACCGAACACAGGCCCAGCCTCGGAGCTCGGTCCCGGAGCCGCGCCGCCGGCCCCCTTACAGAGCCAGAAGCAAGAAAAGGTCCGGAAAAATCGGCGGCAGAAGACATCAGTCTTCAACAAGGTAGCGCACAGCACTGCAGCTGTGCGCCATTGTTACTCAGGCACACTTCACACTCCGGTCACTGAGGGTGCAGGGCGCTAGGGGGGGGCGCCCTGAGCAGCAATGTAAAACACCTTGGCTGGCATAAATACACCACATATAACCCCCAGGGCTATATGGGTGTATTTTAACCCCTGCCAGAACTTACCAAAAAAGCGGGAGAAAAGGCCGCCGAGAAGGGGGCGGAGCCTATCTCCTCAGCACACAGGCGCCATTTTCCATCACAGCTCCGCTGGAAGGACGTCTCCCTGACTCTCCCCTGCAGTCTTGCACTACAGAAAAGGGTAAAAAAGAGAGGGGGGGCACTAATTTGGCGCAGTTTTATATTAACAGCAGCTATAAAGGGAAAAGCACACTTTTATAGTGGTATTCCTGTATATATATAGCGCTCTGGTGTGTGCTGGCATACTCTCCCTCTGTCCCCCCAAAGGGCTAGTGGGGTCCTGTCCTCTATCAGAGCATTCCCTGTGTGTGTGCGGTGTGTCGGTACGATTGTGTCGACATGTTTGAAGAGGAAAATGAGATGGAGGCGGAGCAATTGCCTAGTATACAGTTGTCACCCCCTAGGGAGTCGACACCTGAGTGGATGAGCTTGTGGAAGGAATTGCGTGACAGTGTCAGCTCCTTGCGACAGACAGTTGACGACATGAGACAGCCGGCTAATCAGCTTGTGCCTGTCCAGGGGTCTCAAACGTCATCAGGGGCTTTAAAACGCCCGTTACCTCAAATGGCAGACACAGACACGGATACTGACTCCAGTGTCGATGATGAGGAGACAAACGTGACTTCCACTAGGGCCACACGTTACATGATTGAAGCAATGAAAAATGTATTGCATATATCTGATAATACAAGTACCACTAAAAAGGGTATTATGTTTGGTGAGAAAAAACTGCCTGTAGTTTTTCCTGTATCCGAGGAATTAAATGAAGTGTGTGATGAGGAGTGGGTTTCCCCCGATAAAAAACTGATAATTCCTAAAAGGTTATTGGCATCGTACCCTTTCCCGCCAGAGGATAAACAGAGGGGAAACACCCCCTAGGGTGGATAAAGCGCTCACACGCTTGTCTAAACAGGTAGCACTACCCTCTCCTGATACGGCCGCCCTAAAGGAACCTGCCGATAGAAAGCTGGAGAATATCCTAAAATGTATATACTCTCACACGGGTGTTATACTACGACCAGCAATAGCCTCAGCCTGGATGTGGAGTGCGGGCCTGGCGTGGTCGGATTCCCTGACTGAAAATATTGATACCCTTGATAGGGACAGTATATTATTGACTATAGAGCATTTGAAGGATGCATTTCTATATATGCGTGATGCACAGAGGGATATTTGCCGACTGGCATCAAGAGTTAGCGCGCTGTCCATTTCTGCAAGAAGAGGTTTATGGACGCAGCAGTGGTCAGGTGATGCGGATTCTAAAAGGCACATGGAAGTATTGCCTTATAAGGGGGAGGAGTTATTTGGGGTAGGTCTATCTGACCTGGTAGCCACGGCAACTGCTGGAAAAGCCACATTTTTACCCCAGGTAGCTTCTCAACCTAAGAAGACGCCATATTATCAGGCGCAGTCCTTTCGGCCCCATAAGGGCAAGCGGGCAAAAGGTGCCTCATTTCTGCCCCGTGGCAGAGGGAGAGGAAAAAGGCTGCAACAAACAGCCAGTTCCCAGGAACAAAAGCCCTCTCCCGCCTCCGCAAAGTCCTCAGCATGACGCTGGGGCTTTACAAGCGGACTCAGGCACGGTGGGGGCCCGTCTCAAAAAGTTCAGTGCGCAGTGGGCCCACTCGCAAGTGGACCCCTGGATCCTTCAGGTGGTATCTCAGGGGTACAAATTGGAATTCGAGACGTCTCCCCCTCGCCGTTTTCTAAAGTCTGCTTTACCGACGTCTCCCTCAGACAGGGAGGCAGTATTGGAAGCCATTCACAAGCTGTATTCCCAGCAGGTGATAATCAAGGTACCCCTCCTACAACAGGGTAAGGGATACTATTCCACACTATTTGTGGTACCGAAGCCGGACGGCTCGGTGAGACCAATTTTAAACCTGAAATCCTTGAACACTTACATACAAAGGTTCAAATTCAAGATGGAGTCACTCAGAGCAGTGATTGCAAACCTGGAAGAAGGGGACTATATGGTATCTCTGGACATCAAAGATGCTTACCTACATGTCCCAATTTGCCCTTCTCACCAAGGGTACCTGAGGTTTGTGGTACAGAACTGTCACTATCAGTTTCAGACGCTGCCGTTTGGATTGTCCACGGCACCCCGGGTCTTTACCAAGGTAATGGCCGAAATGATGATACTCCTTCGAAGGAAGGGAGTTTTAGTTATCCCTTACTTGGACGATCTCCTGATAAGGGCAAGATCCAGGGAACAGTTGGAAGTCGGGGTAGCACTATCTCAGATAGTGCTGCGCCAGCACGGTTGGATTCTCAATATTCCAAAATCGCAGCTGATCCCGACGACACGACTTCTATTCCTAGGGATGATCCTGGACACAGTCCAGAAAAAGGTGTTTCTCCCGGAGGAGAAAGCCAGGGAGTTATCCGAACTAGTCAGAAATCTCCTAAAACCAGGCCAAGTCTCAGTGCATCAATGCACAAGGGTCCTGGGAAAGATGGTGGCTTCTTACGAAGCAATCCCATTCGGCAGATTCCACGCAAGAACTTTCCAGTGGGATCTGCTAGACAAATGGTCCGGGTCGCATCTTCAGATGCATCAGCGGATAATCTTGTCACCAAGGACAAGGGTGTCTCTCCTGTGGTGGTTGCAGAGTGCTCATTTTCTAGAGGGCCGAAGATTCAGCATTCAGGACTGGGTCCTGGTGACCACGGATGCCAGCCTGAGAGGCTGGGGAGCAGTCACACAGGGAAAAAATTTCCAGGGCTTGTGGTCAAGCCTGGAGACATCACTTCACATAAATATCCTGGAGCTAAGAGCCATCTACAATGCTCTAAGCCTAGCGAGACCTCTGCTTCAAGGTCAGCCGGTGCTGATCCAGTCGGACAACATCACGGCAGTCGCCCACGTAAACAGACAGGGCGGCACAAGAAGCAGGAGGGCAATGACAGAAGTTGCAAGGATTCTTCGCTGGGCAGAAAATCATGTGATAGCACTGTCAGCAGTGTTCATTCCGGGAGTGGACAACTGGGAAGCAGACTTCCTCAGCAGACACGACCTCCACCCGGGGGAGTGGGGACTTCACCCGGAAGTCTTCCACATGATTGTGAACCGTTGGGAAAAACCAAAGGTGGACATGATGGCGTCCCGTCTCAACAAAAAACTAGACAGGTATTGCGCCAGGTCAAGGGACCCTCAGGCAATAGCCGTGGACGCTCTGGTAACACCGTGGGTGTACCAGTCAGTGTATGTGTTCCCTCCTCTGCCTCTCATACCCAAGGTACTGAGAATCATAAGAAGGAGAGGAGTAAGGACTATACTCGTGGCTCCGGATTGGCCAAGAAGGACTTGGTACCCGGAACTTCAAGAGATGCTCACAGAGGACCCGTGGCCTCTACCTCTAAGAAAGGACCTGCTCCAGCAGGGACCCTGTCTGTTCCAAGACTTACCGCGGCTGCGTTTGACGGCATGGCGGTTGAACGCCGGATCCTGAAGGAAAAAGGCATTCCGGATGAAGTCATCCCTACCCTGATCAAAGCCAGGAAGGATGTAACCGTACAACATTATCACCGTATTTGGCGTAAATATGTTGCGTGGTGCGAGGCCAGGAAGGCCCCTACAGAGGAATTTCAACTGGGTCGTTTCCTGCATTTCCTGCAAACAGGACTGTCTATGGGCCTAAAATTAGGGTCCATTAAGGTTCAAATTTCGGCCCTGTCGATTTTCTTCCAAAAAGAACTGGCTTCAGTTCCTGAAGTGCAGACGTTTGTCAAGGGGGTACTGCATATACAACCTCCTTTTGTGCCTCCAGTGGCACCTTGGGATCTCAATGTAGTTTTGGGATTCCTAAAATCACATTGGTTTGAACCACTCTCCACTGTGGACTTAAAATATCTCACATGGAAAGTGGTAATGCTGTTAGCCCTGGCTTCAGCCAGGTGTGTATCAGAATTGGCGGCTTTATCCTATAAAAGCCCTTACCTAATTTTTCATACGGACAGGGCAGAATTGAGGACTCATCCTCAATTTCTCCCTAAGGTGGTTTCAGCATTTCACTTGAACCAGCCTATTGTGGTACCTGCGGCTACTAGGGACTTGGAAGACTCCAAGTTGCTGGATGTAGTCAGGGCCCTGAAAATATATGTTTCCAGGACGGCGGGAGTCAGAAAATCTGACTCGCTGTTTATCCTGTATGCACCCAACAAGCTGGGTGCACCTGCTTCTAAGCAGACTATTGCTCGTTGGATTTGTAGTACAATTCAGCTTGCACATTCTGTGGCAGGCCTGCCACAGCCAAAATCTGTAAAAGCCCATTCCACAAGGAAAGTGGGCTCATCTTGGGCGGCTGCCCGAGGGGTCTCGGCTTTACAACTTTGCCGAGCAGCTACTTGGTCAGGGGCAAACACGTTTGCTAAATTCTACAAATTTGATACCCTTGCTGAGGAGGACCTGGAGTTCTCTCATTCGGTGCTGCAGAGTCATCCGCACTCTCCCGCCCGTTTGGGAGCTTTGGTATAATCCCCATGGTCCTTACGGAGTTCCCAGCATCCACTAGGACGTCAGAGAAAATAAGAATTTGCTTACCGATAATTCTATTTCTCATAGTCCGTAGTGGATGCTGGGCGCCCATCCCAAGTGCGGATTGTCTGCAATACTTGTACATAGTTTTTGTTACAAAAATCGGGTTATTATTGTTGTGAGCCATCTTTTCAGAGGCTCCTCTGTTATCATGCTGTTAACTGGGTTCAGATCACAGGTTGTACGGTGTGATTGGTGTGGCTGGTATGAGTCCTACCCGGGATTCAATATCCTTCCTTATTGTGTACGCTCGTCCGGGCACAGTATCCTAACTGAGGCTTGGAGGAGGGTCATAGGGGGAGGAGCCAGTGCACACCAGGTAGTCCTAAAGCTTTTACTTTTGTGCCCAGTCTCCTGCGGAGCCGCTATTCCCCATGGTCCTTACGGAGTTCCCAGCATCCACTACGGACTATGAGAAATAGAATTATCGGTAAGTAAATTCTTATTTTGAATCCCGAACCTTCGACCCTCGGTCAGGTGAGAAGTCTGAAGCCACCACAGAAGAGAAATCCTGGCTTTTGGTGACAGACGGATCCTCTGGTGCATGAGAAGATGCGACCCGGACCATTTGTCCAACAGATCCAGCTGGAAGGGCCTTGCGTGAAACCTTCCGTACTGCAGTGCCTCGTAAGAGGCTACCATCTTCCCCAGGAGGTGAATGCATAGATGCACCGATATCCGGGTCGGTTTTAGAACGTCCTGCACCATCGACTGGATTATCAATGCATTTTCCAATGGAAGGAATACCTTCTGTGTCTCCATATCGAGTGTCATCCCCAGGAACGGAAGCCTCCGTGTTGGTTCCAAGTGAGATTTTGGTAGGTTTTGAATCCACCCGTGATCCCGGAGTAGTCGAGTTGAAAGGGGAATGTTGTCCAACAACCGCTCCCTGGATGGTGCTTTTATCAGCAGATCGTCCAGGAACGGGAATATGTTCACTCCCTGTTTGCGGAGGAGAAACATCAGTGAGCACCCTCGGTGCAGTGGAGAGGCCAAATGGCAGGGTCTAGAACTGGTAATGACAGTCCTGTAATGCAGACCTCAGATAAGCCTGATGAGGCAGCAAGATTGGGATATGAAGGTACGCATCCTTGATATCCAGAGACACCAAGAATTCCCCTTCCTCCAGACCTGAGATCACCGCTCTCAGAGACTACATCTTGAATTTGAATTCCCGTAAATACGGGTTCAGTGACTTGAGGTTTAAAATGGGCCTTACCGAACCGTCCGTTTTTGGTACCACAAACAGGTTGGAATAATAACCCTTGTTTTGCAATTGAAGTGGAACTGGAACAATGACCTGAGTCTGTACCAGTTTTTGAATTGCTGCCTGTAAAGTCATACTTGGTTCTTGAGAAGCTGGCAAGCCTGCTTTGAAGAATTTGTGAGGTGGGAGTTCCTGAAACTCCAGTCTGTAGCCCTGGGCAATAAGATCTTTGATCCAGGGATCCTGGCATGATGTTGCCCAGATGTGACTGAAATACCTTAAATGGGCTCCCACCTGCCTGTCTTCCAGGCAGTGAGGTCCACCGTCATGCTGAAGGCTTTGATGAAACAGAACCGGAGGTCTGTTCCTGTGAACCTGCAGTTGCTGGTTTTCTGGGTCTACCTCTATTGCCTTTGAAGGCTGTAGAAGAACCTTTGGATTCACTTTTAGATTTCGCTGTCCGAAAGGACTGCAGAGTTGGAGCAGAGTAGGTTTTCCTAGCTGGGGGAGCTGCGGAAGGAAGGTCTGTAGACTTACCCACCATAGCTTTGGATATCCACGTATCCAGTTCATCTCCAAAAAGGGCCTCTCCTATGAATGGTAGGCTTTCCACGCCTTTCCTGGAATCCGCATCCGCAGTCCACTTGCATAGCCACAAGTCCCTGCGTGCTGACACTGCCAAGACAGTGGCTCGTGCTTTGAGCAAACCCATTTCTTTTATGGCCTCCACCATAAAATTAACTGAGTCCTGTATATGCTGTAGGAGTAAAACAATCTCCCCCCTGGATAAGGAATCTAACCCGTCAATTAGATTACCTGACCATTTTGCAATGGCCCTAGTGATCCACGCACAAGCAATAGTGGGTCTCTGGGCCACCCCAGCAGCCGTGTACAGGGATTTGAGAGTGGTCTCAATTTTGCAGTCAGCTGTGTCCTTTCAGGAGGCTGCCCCAGGGACACGTAAGACAATATTACGTGACAACCGAGATACCGATGCTCCAACAATCGTGGATTTTCCCACTTTTCCTATCATCCTGAGGAAACAGGAAGGATGTGAGTAACCTTTTAGGGATCTGAAACACTTATCCGGGTTAACCCAAATTTCCTCAAACAGGGAATTTAAGTCCTTAGATGCAGGGAAAGTACCAGAGGATTTCTTTTTTACATTAAAATAAGATTCCTCATCCATCTCTGCCACCTTGTCAAGAATGAGCAGGACTTCTCTAATAGCTTCTATCAGGGCCTGTATTCCTTGTGACAATACTGCATCCCCACCACTCGCATCCACTTCACCCACCTCTGCATCTGAGACATCATCATCAGTGTCAGCCTTCAGGATTTGAGCCAGAGTACGCTTTTGTGGACAAATGGTAGGGGTCTGAGACGCTGGAATGGGAACTGAATTTCTAGTCATCAGGTCATCAACAGACTGTCTTAAGTATTGCGTCTCTTTCTCATTATGTGATACAGTAACTTATTAGAAATATTTGAGATTATCCCTTTAAGGGAATCTAACCATGCGGGTTCGGACCCACTAGCCCGAGAATGTGTACTATCTTGGGTACACGGTAGTGATTCCCCCGGGGAGGACAGACACTCCGCTGTGCAGGAAACACACTCCCTTAACATGGCAATGTGAAGGGACACACACACTCACACACAGAAGAGGTGAAAACACAGTTAACCCACACAGAGCCCGCAGGGAGACAGAGAAGATGGATCCAGCCACACCGTGCCCTTCTAGCTAAGTCAAACTCAGCTGAGTCGCAAACTAAGATCCCTAGTAGGGCTTAGTATTCTAACACCACTCCCTCCCCTTACTAAGACCCCCTGGTACCGCTGAGGAGACGTGGAGTCTTTGTGGAGCAGCTGTGCTTCCCTGTGATTCCTGTTAGTGTAAGCTGCAGAGGGAAAATGGCGCTGGTGAGCTTCTGGATCCGCTCATAGTAAAGCCCCGCCCCCGCAATGGCGCACGGCTTCCTGGTTTTTTATACTGGCTGAGGTGTCTGTAAGGCTTACAGCGGGTTAGAACCCTTGTAAGCTGTTTTTCAGTGTAGGGTACAGTGAAAAAAAAACCTCAGCTCGCCCCTCACAGCGGAACACACACACAAATTGCATGATGTACTGAGCTTGGAGACGCAGCCTGCCTGTCAGTGCTGCGCTTCATACCCTCATGCCGCCATTTCAGCCGGAGACCCGCTAACCGGGACGCCGGCCACCTACTCACCACTCTTCTTACTTCTGGCTCTGTTAGGGGTGGTGTCGTGCTGCGGGACTGTAAGCTCGCCGTGGTGGGGCTTGCGAATAGGTCCCTCAGGAGATATGTCCTGTCCGCAGGGAACGGGACCATTAACCCTAAAGAAGGTTGGGCCGTTTCCCCCCCAAAGTCCCACGAAGTAGGCAGTCTGGTGCCAACCATCCCTGCCTGAAAACAACAAACAGAAAATAAATGCAGAAAACTCTTCAGGAGCTTCCCTAAGCGTGACTGGCTACTCCGGGTCTGGTAGGAGGGGCATAGAGGGAGGAGCCAGCGCACACTATTGATTTCTTAAAGTCTCCTAGTGGACCCGTCTATACCCCATGGTACTAATGTGGACCCCAGTATCCTCTAGGACGTAAGAGAAGAAGTGCATTTACACCCGAAAATATACAGGTTCAGTGAAACCTGTGTGTTTTTGGGTGAAATAGCCCCGTTTTCAGATGAAAACGGGGATTTTATCAGAGACTTTGCTTTTTTATTGCGGTGTAGTTTACTGTATATTATAGTTTTTATTTACTAGTATAATTTTTATTTATTTATTTATTATCAGTTTCTTATATAGCGCAGCATATTCCGTTGCGCTTTATGGAGTCTTATCCACTGCACTTTGTAGTGTAAAAATGATCTGCCTTTACCATGATCTCTCAAAATTAGACGCCCGTTACATCTGACAGTGGGACCCACTTTGGCTTTATGGAAGGCGCGTCGCTATAGACCAGGAATTTTATCAGGAAAAATGTCACTTTTGTCCATTTTTGACATCTTGATGTTTCCTCTAGGAATCTCATGTGGTATAGCTTCTAGATGGAGGTGAGCAGGTGTGACAAGGGTAAACCATTTGATTGCAGAAGGCAAGCGCAAAACTTTTTTAGAGATTCGCGAGAATGAGAATATACTTGCAAAAGATTACTGCTTTTATCTTCAACTTCGCCATTTAATTTCCTCTCAGAAAGGAGTAATTGACCTTTTATAAAGACCTTACACACTTTGAGTCCATGTGCAATCAATCCATAGCCCCCACACCTATAGTATCAGGTATCTACAAGATCTCATACATGGCTATTTCCCTGAGAACCTCTCTTTCTGCAACGCATGGGATAAGGATTTGGTACATTGGGGAATTAAGGTTGAAGTTATGACACATTGCTCTACAAGCCTGGAAGTTGTGGAAACACAATATAAAATATTGACAAGATGGTGCCCTTCTCTTTTACATAAATTCTACCCCTCAGTTTCCCCTTTATGTTGACGCTGTGGTAGAGATAGAGGCATGTTAATCCACATTTGGTGGGACTGCCCCTCAATCGCTCCCTTTTGGAATAAAAGTTAGAGCTGTGGACAAAAATGATAGGATTCCAGGTGCCAAATGGACCAGACTTCTGGCTGTTCTCACACTCCAATATTCCTGTGGCGAAGTATAAAAAGTCTCTTCTTAATAATTTAAACAATGCGGCAAGGGCTGTTGTCCCAATACATTGGCGCTCTGTAGAACCGTCAACATTGTGGAAATGGTTCCAGCATATGGATTTCTATATGCATATGAAAGATATTTTCTATGCAGCCCTGGAGAAATATTCGGATTATACAGCCACCTAGTTTAATTGGATGGAAATTAAGACAACTGAGACCTACAGTATGTTGCTCTTGTGCCCCATAACCTAACGTAGGAACTTACTACCTGGACACTTCAGTGAGATGACCATTGAGTAGTACCTGAGTTCTTTCCCAACCTCCTTTCCCCTCTTCCTTTTCCCCTTGTCCCCCCCCCCCCCCACATTATTGTTCTGTTACATACCTCATTTATGTTAATGTTATTAAACTTGACTTTTCACTGAAGACGGTTGTCCTTCCACATGATATTGTTTCCAATTGTAATGACAAGTGTGATTGCATATATACGTATCATTTTTTTTTTCTATGCTATTGTCATCATATTGCGGAAATACTGATAATTGCTTTATTCTGTTATATGCGTAGATTGTTATCATTTCCAAAAATAAAGCATTTATATTTAAAAAAATGATCTGCCTGATTCATAGTAAAAATATGTAAAGCTAAATCAATGGAAATACAAAAACAAAAAAAAGTTATGTCTTATACTGTATTTTGCAGGGTAATAGTGTAGTTTATATTTACCAGTATATGCAGTCTTTTGCAAGAGGCTAACAAATATACAATTAAAATTTGTGTTGCTGACTCTGTAATTTTACAGTGACTCTGTTGTCACTGCCACAGCCTGTTGGTGGTGCACAGTCACAGCAGCCTGTGCTTTCTGGGGGAAATTTACTAAGAATCGTGTTCGGTCCGGAGTTGATAGCATTCAGTGAAAGTGAGATTTAAAATAAGAATTTACTTACCGATAATTCTATTTCTCATAGTCCGTAGTGGATGCTGGGGACTCCGAAAGGACCATGGGGAATAGCGGCTCCGCAGGAGACTGGGCACAAAGTTAAAGCTTTAGGACTAGCTGGTGTGCACTGGCTCCTCCCCCTATGACCCTCCTCC
Source organism: Pseudophryne corroboree (assembly GCF_028390025.1). NCBI lineage: Eukaryota > Metazoa > Chordata > Amphibia > Anura > Myobatrachidae > Pseudophryne > Pseudophryne corroboree. The sequence goes on along the minus strand of NC_086453.1, from coordinate 89,600,974 downwards.
AAGCCTCAGTTAGGATACTGTGCCCGGACGAGCGTACACAATAAGGAAAGATCTTGAATCCCGGGTAAGACTCATACCAGCCACACCAATCACACCGTACAACTTGTGATCTGAACCCAGTTAACAGCATGATAACAGAAGGAGCCTCTGAAAAGATGGCTCACAACAACAATAACCCGATTTTTGTAACAATAACTATGTACAAGTAATGCAGACAATCCGCACTTGGGATGGGCGCCCAGCATCCACTACGGACTATGAGAAATAGAATTATCGGTAAGTAAATTCTTATTTTCTCTAACGTCCTAGTGGATGCTGGGGACTCCGAAAGGACCATGGGGATTATACCAAAGCTCCCAAACGGGCGGGAGAGTGCGGATGACTCTGCAGCACCGAATGAGAGAACTCCAGGTCCTCCTCAGCCAGGGTATCAAATTGTAGAATTTAGCAAACGTGTTTGCCCCTGACCAAGTAGCTGCTCGGCAAAGTTGTAAAGCCGAGACCCCTCGGGCAGCCGCCCAAGATGAGCCCACTTTCCGTGTGGAATGGGCTTTTACAGATTTTGGCTGTGGCAGGCCTGCCACAGAATGTGCAAGCTGAATTGTACTACAAATCCAACGAGCAATCGTCTGCTTAGAAGCAGAAGCACCCAGCTTGCTGGGTGCATACAGGATAAACAGCGAATCAGATTTTCTGACTCCAGCCGTCCTGGAAACATATATTTTCAGGGCCCTGACTACGTCCAGCAACTTGGAATCCTCCAAGTCCCTAGTAGCCGCAGGCACCACAATAGGCTGGTTTAAGTGAAATGCTGAAACCACCTTAGGAAGAAATTGAGGACGAGTCCTCAATTCTGCCCTGTCCGTATGAAAAATTAGGTAAGGGCTTTTATAGGATAAAGCCGCCAATTCTGAGACACGCCTGGCTGAAGCCAGGGCTAACAGCATTACCACTTTCCATGTGAGATATTTTAAGTCCACAGTGGTGAGTGGTTCAAACCAATGTGATTTTAGGAATCCCAAAACTACATTGAGATCCCAAGGTGCCACTGGAGGCACAAAAGGAGGCTGTATATGCAGTACTCCCTTGACAAACGTCTGAACTTCAGGAACAGAAGCCAGTTCTTTTTGGAAGAATATTGACAGGGCCGAAATTTGAACCTTAATGGACCCTAATTTGAGGCCCATAGACAGTCCTGTTTGCAGGAAATGCAGGAAACGACCCAGTTGAAATTCCTCTGTAGGGGCCTTCCTGGCCTCGCACCACGCAACATATTTACGCCAAATACGGTGATAATGTTGTATGGTTACATCCTTCCTGGCTTTGATCAGGGTAGGGATGACTTCATCCGGAATGCCTTTTTCCTTCAGGATCCGGCGTTCAACCGCCATGCCGTCAAACGCAGCCGCGGTAAGTCTTGGAACAGACATGGTCCCTGCTGGAGCAGGTCCTTTCTTAGAGGTAGAGGCCACGGGTCTTCCGTGAGCATCTCTTGAATTTCCGGGTACCAAGTCCTTCTTGGCCAATCCGGAGCCACGAGTATAGTCTTTACTCCTCTCCTTCTTATGATTCTCAGTACTTTTGGTATGAGAGGAAGAGGAGGGAACACATACACTGACTGGTACACCCACGGTGTTACCAGAGCGTCCACAGCTATTGCCTGAGGGTCCCTTGACCTGGCGCAATATCTGTCCAGTTTTTTGTTGAGGCGGGACGCCATCATGTCCACCTTTGGTTTTTCCCAACGGTTCACAATCATGTGGAAGACTTCTGGGTGAAGTCCCCACTCCCCCGGGTGAAGATCGTGTCTGCTGAGGAAGTCTGCTTCCCAGTTGTCCACTCCCGGAATGAACACTGCTGACAGTGCTATCACATGATTCTCCGCCCAGCGAAGAATCCTTGCCACTTCCATCATTGCCCTCCTGCTTCTTGTGCCGCCCTGTCTGTTTACGTGGGCGACTGCCGTGATGTTGTCCGACTGGATCAACACCGGCTGACCCTGAAGCAGAGGTCTTGCCTGACTTAGGGCATTGTAAATGGCCCTTAGTTCCAGGATATTTATGTGAAGTGACGTTTCCATGCTTGACCACAAGCCCTGGAAATTTCTTCCCTGTGTGACTGCTCCCCAGCCTCTCAGGCTGGCATCCGTGGTCACCAGGACCCAATCCTGAATGCCGAATCTGCGGCCCTCTAGGAGATGAGCACTCTGTAACCACCACAGGAGAGACACCCTTGTCCTTGGAGACAGGGTTATCCGCTGATGCATTTGAAGATGCGATCCGGACCATTTGTCCAGCAGATCCCACTGAAAAGTTCTTGCGTGGAATCTGCCGAAAGGAATCGCTTCGTAAGAAGCCACCATCTTTCCCAGGACCCTTGTGCATTGATGTACTGACACTTGGCCTGGTCTTAGGAGGTTCCTGACTAGGTCGGATAACTCCTTGGCTTTCTCCTCCGGGAGAAACACCTTTTTCTGTACTGTGTCCAGAATCATCCCTAGGAACAGCAGACGTGTCGTCGGAATCAGCTGTGATTTTGGAATATTTAGAATCCATCCGTGCTGTCGTAGTACTACTTGAGATAGTGCTACTCCGACCTCTAACTGTTCTCTGGACCTTGCCCTTATCAGGAGATCGTCCAAGTAAGGGATAATTAAGACGCCTTTTCTTCGAAGAAGAATCATCATTTCGGCCATTACCTTGGTAAAGACCCGGGGTGCCGTGGACAATCCAAACGGCAGCGTCTGAAACTGCTAGTGACAGTTCTGTACCACAAACCTGAGGTACCCTTGGTGAGAAGGGCAAATTGGGACATGGAGGTAAGCATCCTTGATGTCCAGAGACACCATATAGTCCCCTTCTTCCAGGTTCGCTATCACTGCTCTGAGTGACTCCATCTTGAACTTGAACCTTTTTATGTAAGTGTTCAAGGATTTCAGATTTAAAATGGGTCTCACCGAGCCGTCCGGCTTTGGTACCACAAACAGCGTGGAATAATACCCCTTTCCCTGTTGTAGGAGGGGTACCTTGATTATCACCTGCTGGGAATACAGCTTGTGAATGGCTTCCAATACCGCCTCCCTGTCGGGGGGAGACGTTGGTAAAGCAGACTTCAGGAACCGGCGAGGGGGAGACGTCTCGAATTCCAATTTGTACCCCTGAGATACTACCTGCAGGATCCAGGGGTCCACTTGCGAGTGTGCCCACTGCGCGCTGAAATTCTTGAGACGGGCCCCCACCGTGCCTGAGTCCGCTTGTAAGGCCCCAGCGTCATGCTGAGGACTTGGCAGAAGCGGGGGAGGGCTTCTGTTCGTGGGAAGAGGCTGTTTGCTGCAGTCTTTTTCCCCTTCCTCTGCCCCGGGGCAGATATGAGTGGCCTTTTGCCCGCTTGCCCTTATGGGGACGAAAGGACTGAGCCTGAAAAGACGGTATCTTTTTCTGCTGCGAGGTGACTTGGGGTAAAAAGGTGGATTTTCCAGCCGTTGCCGTGGCCACCAGGTCCGATAGACCGACCCCAAATAACTCCTCCCCTTTATATGGCAATACTTCCATATGCCGTTTGGAATCCGCAACCCCTGACCACTGTCGCGTCCATAATTCTGGCAGAAATGGACATCGCACTTACTCTTGATGCCAGAGTGCAAATATCCCTCTGTGCATCTCGCATATATAGAAATGCATCCTTTAAATGCTCTATAGTCAATAATATATTGTCCCTGTCCAGGGTATCAATATTTTCAGTCAGGGAATCCGACCAAGCCACCCCAGCACTGCACATCCAGGCTGAGGCGATTGCTGGTCGCAATATAATACCAGTATGTGTGTATATACTTTTAAGGATATTTTCCAGCTTCCTATCAGCTGGTTCCTTGAGGGCGGCCGTATCAGGGGACGGTAACGCCACTTGTTTTGATAAGCGTGTGAGCGCCTTATCTACGCTAGGGGGTGTTTCCCAACGCGCCCTAACCTCTGGTGGGAAAGGGTATAATGCCAATAATTTTTTAGAAATTAGCAGTTTTTTATCGGGGGAAACCCACGCTTCATCACACACCTCATTTAATTCATCTGATTCAGGAAAAACTACGGGTAGTTTTTTCACACCCCACATAATACCCTTTTTTGTGGTACTTGTAGTATCAGAAATGTTCAAAACCTCCTTCATTGCCGTGATCATGTAACGTGTGGCCCTACTGGAAAATACGTTTGTTTCCTCACCGTCGACACTGGAGTCAGTGTCCGTGTCAGTGTCTGTATCGACCTGAGGTAACGGGCGTTTTATAGCCCCTGACGGTGTTTGAGACGCCTGTACAGGTATTAACTGATTTGCCGGCTGTCTCATGTCGTCAACAGTCTTTTGTAAAGTGCCGACACTATCACGTAATTCTTTCCATAAGACCATCCAGTCAGGTGTCGACTCCCTAGGGGGTGACATCACTAACACAGGCAATTGCTCCGCCTCCACACCATTTTCCTCCTCATACATGTCGACACAGCGTACCGACACACAGCACACACACAGGGAATGCTCTGATAGAGGACAGGACCCCACTAGCCCTTTGGGGAGACAGAGGGAGAGTTTGCCAGCACACACCAGAGCGCTATATATATACAGGGATAACCTTATATAAGTGTTTTTCCCTAATATAGCTGCTGTATATATTAATATGCCAATTTAGTGCCCCCCCTCTCTTGTTTTACCCTGTTTCTGTTGTGCAGGACTGCAGGGGAGAGTCAGGGAGCCTTCCTCCAACGGAGCTGTGAGGAAAAAATGGCGCTTGTGTGCTGAGGAGATAGGCTCCGCCCCTTTTTCGGCGGCCTTTCTCCCGCTTTTTTGTGGAAAACTGGCAGGGGTTAAATACATCCATATAGCCCAGGAGCTATATGTGATGTATTTTTAGCCATTTAAGGTATTTTCATTGCGTCCCAGGGCGCCCCCCCCCAGCGCCCTGCACCCTCAGTGACCGGAGTGTGAAGTGTGCTGAGAGCAATGGCGCACAGCTGCGGTGCTGTGCGCTACCTTATTGAAGACAGGACGTCTTCTGCCGCCGATTTTCCGGACCTCTTCACTCTTCTGGCTCTGTAAGGGGGCCGGCGGCGCGGCTCCGGGACCCATCCATGGCTGGGCCTGTGATCGTCCCTCTGGAGCTAATGTCCAGTAGCCTAAGAAGCCCAATCCACTCTGCACGCAGGTGAGTTCGCTTCTTCTCCCCTTAGTCCCTCGATGCAGTGAGCCTGTTGCCAGCAGGTCTCACTGAAAAAAAAAAAAAAAAAAAAACCTATTTAAACTTTTACTCTAAGCAGCTCAGGAGAGCCACCTAGATTGCACCCTTCTCATTCGGGCACAAAATCTTAACTGAGGCTTGGAGGAGGGTCATAGGGGGAGGAGCCAGTGCACACCAGCTAGTCCTAAAGCTTTTACTTTGTGCCCAGTCTCCTGCGGAGCCGCTATTCCCCATGGTCCTTTCGGAGTCCCCAGCATCCACTAGGACGTTAGAGAAAGTAATATTGTTCTTTACAGTAGGACTACAGGTCCCTCCAAGTCTGCCCCGCTTGCGGTCACTTGGAGAACCACAAGTGCCAGCAAACCCATGCATTAAGAACCCACTGGTACCCATAGCCCCCCTGTAAAGGAAATTCTAAAATATAATTTACCTGCACTCACACTCGCTCTACATACGCACTTGTCCCCAGCGCATGCTGGTCTCCTTGTCCAGTAGCATCCAAGCAAAGATCTGTCCTTCAGTAGGCATCCATGGGTAAGGGACAATGGGCCTAATTCAGATCTGATCGCTGCAGCAACATTTTTCTCTAATGGGCAAAACCATGTGCACTGCAGGTGGGGCGGATATAACATGTGCAGAGAGAGTTAGATTTGGGTGGGGTGTGTTCAAAGTGAAATCTAAAGGAGAGAGAATTGACAGCATAGGAAAGGAATGAGTTAAACATCTTGTGAGGGGTGGACCTAGATGGAAGGAAAGTACAGCCCTTTGGGAAAAAGGGGAGGGTTAGTATATATAGGGAAGGATAGACATCTTGTCTCTCTCTTGTTGGTGAAATTGCCTTATTGGTGTGGGTGAGTGCTGCATAGCAGGCTTCCCAATTGTGATTTCGTTTCCCATTTAATTTAAACTGCGAGCTCTCCCCTGCATTTCAATGTGATTCTCCTATAGATCACCTCAGCCTTCTCTTGATCATGACAGCCCGCCCTAGTCGTTCCGCCGGGATCCCAGCCCGGCACCGCGCACCTGGCGGTGGGGCTGGGCCCGGGGAAGGGGTGGATGGCCTGGGGGACGGGGCCCCGTCCCCTGGGGCCTCCACAGGCTCGGGTGGTAGGCCGGAGTTTCGGGCAGGCCGCCCGGAGGTGGGAGGGCACAGCCCTCACCTCCGAGCGCGGCATATGAGGTGTGGGTGTCGGGCGTTCGCTGGCGCGCGCATGCGCCCGTCGGTGGAGCCGCTCTCGGCTCCCTTTATGTTCCTTTCGCAGTGTGGAGGGGCCAGGCGGGAGACGGCTGAGAGCCGCGCGAGGTCTGTCACTGGGCCTCGCGCGGCGGTTCAACAAGTGCATGCAGCCGGGAGCTCGCGGGCGGTGAAGCGGCGGGTCGCGCGCACGAGGGGCGCGCGCAACCACGCTCGCTTCCGGCGGCACCGTTCGCGCCGCCAGCCTCCCTGTCTCCCCAACTCGCTTCCCTGCAGCCGGAGTCCGGCGGGGGCGGGGGAGGGAGGGGAGGCAGCCCCCCCGCATGTTTGGCAGGGCAGCAGATATAAGTGGGGGTACGGATTATTTCAAGGAGGATTTGGCGGGGCAAAGAGTCGGGGCGCGCGCATGATGTGCGCGCGAGCCCGTGCTCACAACGGTTGGCGCCGTTCGCGCTCGTGAGCGCGCAGCGGCGCCGCACGTCTCTCTGTCTCCTCAGGTCACTCCCCTAGAGCAGAAATCCAGCGGCTTGTGGGGGAGGTGGGGGGACAGGGAATGGGTTAGTGGCCGCAGGGCTGCTGCGGCCGCTAACCGGTCTCGCCGCAGCTCCCTCCCAGCGGGCGGAGTGGCTCCGGTTTGCGGGGGGAGGGGGCGAGTGTAGCTTCAGGAAGCGAGGGCACCTACTGCCAGCCCTCCGATAGAGGCGAAGTTTGGGGGGGGGATGGGTTCGCCGTCGGTCAAGGGGCGCACCCTTTTTCCCCGCCAAGGCAGACGGGACGGCAGGCGTCGGGGTCCCAGGTTCCGTTTGTCGGGCGTACTGCGGGTATGCACGCGCGGGCCCCGGCTGGGGTTCCCTCGGTATCCGGCGCCGGGTTTTTGGGGCGGTCAGGACCCTCCGGAACGCTGGCGTCGGCATTGGCCACGGTGGCGGCGGCCTTGGGGCCGCTGGCCGCGGCTGCCTCCCCGGGGGTAGCTGCAAGCTCTAGCACGCCGGCAGTGGCAGGTGCGTCCGGTGTGCGGGCGGCGCAGCGAGTTGCCCGCGCCTGCAGGGAGCTCTGGGTGGGCGACGCGGACCTGGATCATTGTCCCGGACGGGTCGGGCAGGGATGCGCGGCAGAGACGCCCTCCTCACGAGTGGCTCGGCATACGCCGCGAGTGCCTTCTGGGTCCTTCGCTCCTTTCTATGCTGCAGAGAATCGCGGTGAAGTGGAGATGGCGGAGTCCGAAGAAGACGACGTCGGTTTTGCCACGCCGAAGGATACCGTGTCGGGGCAGTCGGCGATATCAGGTGAGGTGGTACGGTCGGTATCGGACTCCTCCACGAGCTCTAGTCCTCGTAGTTCTGCCTCTTCCTCCTCTTCGGCTTCTCTGTCGTCGCCGGCGTCTGACGTTAGTAGTACGACTGGGGCGAAGAAGCGGGCGACGAAATTCGCCAAGAGGGCGGCGGGACGGCAGAAGAGGTGGAGGATGCGCAGTCGGCTGAGCGAGGAAGCTCGCAGGGCTAAGAAACGCCGTGATTTCCCCGGGGTTGTTCGCTGCAACTACACGGCAGTTATGCGTGGGCTGAGGGATAGCTGCCGTAGGAAGATTTGCAAGGGGGATTTTGTTGTTTGTGTTTGTTTTGGCAAAGGATGCGAAGAGGGAGTATAGGGCGGCGGCAGCAAAGAAGGGCAGCGGGGCCAAGGCCTTCCGTACCTTCGATAACTGGCTCGCCGTTTTTTTGGGTCTTCGCGGCTTGTTACCTGGAGGATAGACCGGACGCGTGCATGAACATAGTTCGGTACCTGCATCTCATACACGGCATGCAGCGCACATCTTCGGGCTCCGAGTGGCGTCGATATGTCCAGGAATTCAGGGAGAAGCAGGACGGGTGGCAAGTCATGGACTTTGGGTGTAAGGACGTGGAAGTCTGGCTCAAGGTCACTCGGGCTTCGCAACAGGCTAAGGAGCCACGGAACGCGGAGGCGGACGGGCACAGCGCAGGGTCGCCTGCCCTGGGGTCCGGCGCAGACGGCGTATCGGCCAAGCCAGGTAGGTCGGCCGCCGTGCAGGGGGTAAGCCGCCGCATCAGGGAAATGTTTCGCGTTTAACAACGCGGCCTATTCCTTCGGCAAGCAGCGTCGTTTTCGCCACTCGTGCCTGCAATGTGGCGGATCCCACCCAGCCTCCTCTTGTTTCAAGGGCAGTCGTCAGGGGGCCCGGGGTAAGCAAACTTACCCGAGACAGGCCTAGGGCGGGAGCGCTCCGCAGAGCTCCAACGCAAATTAATTTGGAGACGATGGGCCGGTGGTTGGATTGGTATCCAAATAGGGCGGATGCAAGATTTTTGTTTCCGGTGTTCGTTTTGGTTTCGCTTGCCTGTTGCGAGCGAGGTGCGGTGCGGGCCCAGTGAACCTCCGTTTTATGGGTTGCCAGATTGGGGCGGAGTATTTCATTGACAAAGGTCTGCCGATGGGTTGTTTCATTTCATGCTCAATTTTCGAGCGGTTTAGTACGTTTTTACATTGGTGCGTGGAGTCGTCGTCGGGGGGTCACGGGGTTGCCCATTACCTCGATGACTTACGGTGCGCGGGTCCGGCATATTCCTTACAGTGCGGCGACTTGCTCTTCAGCATCCGAGCGCGGTTTGTCAGCTTCGGCGTTCCTGTGGCCGAGGATAAAACAGAGGGCCCGGCCTCCTGTTTGTCCTTTTTGGAGATGGAGATTGACACAGTGGCAGGATCGTGTCGGCGGCCTCGGAACAAGGGGTGAAGCTCCGCGACGCTAGTTGCCGGTTTGAGGGGTCGCGTAAGGTTACACTGCGGCAGGCGCAGTCCTTGCTGGGCATGGTGAACTTTGCTTGTCGCGTAATCCCGATGGGCGATGGGTTTTCTGCCGGAAGCTAGAAAAGGCTACTGCGGGGTGTGCCAGACCACACCGTTTCGTGCAATTGTCCTCAGAGATTAAGAGGGATTTGGCCGTATGGGCCTCGTTCCTGGAGGACTTCAACGGGGCGTGTATATGGCAGGCCCCTATAGTAGGCAGCGCTAGGTTGCAGCTGTTCACCAATGCAGCGGGTGCCTCTGCTTCGATTGCTATCTGGAGGGATCTTGGTGCGCGGCCTCCGTGGCCGGCGGAATGGCATCGAGAAGGTTTAACGAAGGACCTTTTGCTTCTGGAGCTTTTCCCCATTATGGTGGTGCTGGAGGTATGGGGCGATCGGCTGGCTCATCGCAGCATCTTGGTTAGATGTGACAATCCGGCAGTGGCGCATGCGATAAATAATCAAAGGCGAAGTCGCTGGTAGTTTCTGCGGGTGCTGGGGCATTTGCCGTTGGCATGCCTACGTCGGAACGTGTGGTTCCGCGCGCAGCATGTGCCTGGGCTGGATAACGGAATTTCCGACGCTCTGTCACGAGGGCAGTGGGAAAGTGTTCGTTTGTTGGCACCGGAGGCCGACGAACATGGTGTTCAGTTTCCCGGTTATGTTGGGAGGTGATCGGAACGGATTGGATGGTCTTGCGTTGCGGTCAGTCGCGCCAGCCACGCTTAAGCCGCAAGCTTGGAGCAAGTAGGAGGAGTTTGTTTAAGGACGAATTCAGCAAGGTAAGAGCGGGCATCGGAGGATGCTTTCTTTTATTTGGCAGCTGTATGTTTCGGGTAGGTCCAGAGCGGTGGTATCCCGGTACTTAGCCAGGATTTCGTTTTTCAGCAGAATAAAGGGCGTCCCCGACGTGGCTAAGAGCGGGATTCTGTTGAAGGCGATGAAAGGATGGGCGCGAGTCGCGCAGACGCCGCCTGACAGGAGGAGGCCCATTGAGGCGGCCTTGTTGCTGGATGTCATCAGGGCGGTTACAGGTGACGCGTCGTCCATGTTTTGAATTGCGGTTGTTCTTCATTTTGGCGTGCTCAATAGCTTACCACGGGGCTTTTAGGGTTCGGAACTGGTAGCGCCTTCTATGCGAGCAGATTCGCGCATGCTGGTCGGGGACGTGGTGGTGGGTGAGAAGTCCTTGCTTTGCAGATTGCGGCGCTCTAAGACGGACCAAGTGGGGAGAGGTCAATGGGTCACCTTGGTTCCGGCTCTTGAGGAGAGCATTTGCCCAGTGAGGTTGGCAGTGCAATATGAGGCAGTACGGCCCGACGGTCAGGGATCATAGCCGCTGCACTATGACGGGCTGCCGGTGACGAAGTATCTATTTCATGGCATGCTGGGTCGCTGTCTTGCGAGCTTGGGCCTTCCACCCGCTGCGTTCGGGACGCAATCCTTCCGCATAGGGGCTGCGACGTCGGCTGCGGCGACGGGATTTTACATGGCTGAGATCCAGGCGGTGGGGCGATGGCAGTCGTCAAGTCACAGACAGTATATGCGCCCCGTTGCATGAGATGTTAGCTCGCGCGTACTTGTGTGTCAATTCCAGTCGTTTAATCATGTTATTACAGTTCAGTACGTTATGGTGTTGTGCGTTTGTTTGTCTTCCCCTTTTTATCCTACTCAGGGATTAGCTACTCGCCGTTGCTGGCATGAGCCGGCAGCGGGGGTCTGGAGTTATTTTGCAATTTTTTGCCTGACTTGACGGACTGAATTCTAATCCACAATTCGGCTAATCTGTTTTAATCAGAGTCCCTCAGCAGGTCTTTATGCTTTCACCTCCAGCTGAGTTATTGCATGTTTTACCCTTCCCCCCCCCTTTTTTTGTTTGTTATTGTCATCTTTCCCATTTGTGTGTTCATGTTAGGCTTCAAATTGGCTGATTGCTCGTGCAGATCGGCTAGGCCGAGACTGCTGCAATATACGACAGCAAAATTTTTCTTTTTGGCAGATCCTTCAGGTTAATGCAGTAAATTAAACAATGGTATAGATGATTAGTAACCACTTTTACCCCTTTTCCTCCTCTTCAGGTTGGTTGGAAGATGACTTGCCTATTTTGGTGGTTGGCCACTCTTTGGGCCGCCCAGTGTTGGCCTCGCAGGGGGCACAGATGTTTCCTAGGGCTCGAGAAGTTCGTTGGCTTGGTTGGCAAGGGATGATGTGGACGGAGTGGAGAAGTAGACTAGTGAGTCAGGCCAGCAAGCATGTTAGCCCTAGGGTGTTGGTTGTCCATTTAGGTGGCAATGACCTGGGGAAGAGGACTTATTTGGAGATGCGGTGGGCCATGATACAGGATCTGGCAAGTTTGGCCGCAGCAGTGGACCAATTGTATATTGGTGTTCTCCTTGATGGTGCCAAGGTTGAGTTGGCAAGGTGTGGCGGACGGTCGCGAAATTGAGGAGGCCACGCAGAAGGGGAATGGACCACTTGTATATTGGTGTTCTTCTTGATGGTGCCAAGGTTGAGTTGGCAAGGTGTGACGGACGGTCGCGAAATTGAGGAGGCCAGGCAGAAGGTGAATGGGGCGGTGGCGAAGTGGGTTGTCCCACGGAGGCCAAGTGGTTCGCCACCCTAGGATTCAGAGACAAAGTCACCTTCTTCGGCCTGATGGTGTGCATCTATCCAATGAGGGGATGATGTTTTTTTTTTTTTTCCTGGAGGATCTGTTCCTAGGGTTGCTGGAGTTAGGGTGAGGTTATGGTGGCGGTGCGAAGACTCTGGGAAGGAGTCTTTCGCTGTTGGCGGAAAAGAACGGCAGTTGGTGGTTGTATGGTAAGCTGTAGTGATTTACAGTTTGATTTGGTTTAGGTGCACTCACCTCCATCGACTTATTGGCCGCTTGACCACCCGTCCGGGAAGGCAGCGGCAGGGCACCCAGGAGCGGTGGGTAGTCACTGTGGGGGTGGAGTTGTCACCTATTACCGGTTTTTGATAGTTGTAGTAAAATTAGGATGGTTTCGAATTTTTAGTATTTTACGGTTAATTTAGGTTAGTAGAGCCGTTCTTTTTGCTGCCACCATATGCCGGCTTTATCGGCATCTTAACAAAGTTTTCATTTACAGGTTTGCTATGGTTAGGGTCAAATAAATAGCTAGCAATTTTTCTGCCAAATGCAAGTCTCCGTGTCTTTATTTATTGGGTTTAGAGGTAACGAATGCTTTACTTGGAATGAACGGGTCCACCAAATGTCACTAGGATGTTTAGGAGAGAGAATTGACAGCATAGGAAAGGAATGAGTTAAACATCTTGTGAGGGGTGGACCTAGCTGGAAGGAAAGTACAGCCCTTTGGGAAAAGGGGAGGGTTAGTATATATAGGGAAGGATAGACATCTTGTCTCTCTCTTGTTGGTGAAATTGCCTTCCCGCCCTCCCGCCCTGTTGGTAAAGGTTTCTGGCACGGAGTGCCTTGGCATTAAATTGTTGGCTGGTTTTATCGTTGGCTATTTATTGGCGGAAAAGAACGGCAGTTGGTTGTTGTATGGTAAGCTGTAGTGATTTACAGTTTGATTTGGTTTAGGTGCACTCACCTCCATCGACTTATTGGCCGCTTGACCACCCGTCCGGGAAGGCAGCGGCAGGGCACCCAGGAGCGGTGGGTAGTCACTGTGGGGGTGGAGTTGTCACCTATTACCGGTTTTTGATAGTTGTAGTAAAATTAGGATGGTTTCGAATTTTTTGTATTTTACGGTTAATTTAGGTTAGTAGAGCCGTTCTTTTTGCTGCCACCATATGCCGGCTTTATCGGCATCTTAACAAAGTTTTCATTTACAGGTTTGCTATGGTTAGGGTCAAATAAATAGCTAGCAATTTTTCTGCCAAATTCAAGTCTCCGTGTCTTTATTTATTGGGTTTAGAGGTAACGAATGCTTTACTTGGAATGAACGGGTCCACCAAATGTCACTAGGATGTTTATTGCAGTTTAAAAATAACGCAGCCAGTATTTACCCTGCACTGAAACAATATAACCAACACAAATCTTACTCTCTCTGCACATGTTACATCCGCCCCACCTGCACTGGGGCGGATGTAACAATAGGGTTCGCTTCTGCGATCAGGTCTGAATTAGGCTCAATATTTCTTTAATTCTCACTTTGACTGAGTGTTATCAACTCTGCACGCACAGCCCAGGGATGTGGGGGGTAGTTGCAGGCTTCAGCCTGGGGTACACTGGAGAGAGTGGACACCTGTATTGAAGTGTTTTCCAACTTCCCAAGGAATCCCCAGTTTGGACTGACTAGTTGGGGGGGTTTATTGATTTGACCAGGGTGACCCCGTCATGTGTGTGCCTTGGCTATGGCATTATACCTGCTAGTGGAGACTGGTGAGGGTTCTAAAAATATGTGGGGACCCCTATACATTTTTTTCCCCTCTGATTTATAGAGCCTGGGTCGGCTACAAGAGTGCCCATGATGGAACGGTATGTATTATTATGGGTGCAGGCTGTGCAGGAACCCATGTACACTGCAACCATTATAGATACACTAATGTATCCAGTCGGCGTGTAATAGACCATGGGTGCTCGCCTGTTGTCGCCATGCGTTTTGAAATCTTAAATTAATGCAATAAAAATCACAATCATCTTTCTTAATTCTAAATTTAAAAGTCTTTATTCAATCACGGCAACAATTCCAACAATCTGTTGTTTTTTTTATGCTTGGGGCACAGTGCTTAGTCCAGCCCACACCAGCTCTGCCCCTTATCTGATTGGCTTGCTGTCCCCTTTGTCACAAAGCAAGGATGTTTTTTGATAGTTCAGACCATTGAGGTTTTCTCGTTGATAGTTTCATGCTATCGATGATTAGCATTTATGGCACCATCGATGGTTAACCCTTTGAAGGCCATCCCTAAGCCATAGTATGTGACCAAAGAGCATGTTTTACTGTGTAGCCCTCTTGTGGCTATGGAGTAGGTGTGGTGCCCTTGTGTGGAGAGCAGTGGGAGACAGAGCTAGCCTGATTCAGAGCCACATGTAATGCCGATATTGACGTAGTTGAGCGATTTTTGCTACTTTGTGTGCAAAAATCCTTTAAAACCCCTACGTCACATTCATTACACAGAGTGAATTTGCAAAGGCGCTGTTGCGATTAAGACACGTGGTGTCGGACCTGACGTGGTGTTCCTGAGTGGTGACTGGGAGGTGGTAAAACAGACGCACAAAGATGGTCTTATGGGCATGTTATCATTCACTTTGGAGGCCGCACTCAGATGGTTAATCTGCAGCTTTCATAGAGCTGGTGCAAATTTCAATGGTGCGACCGATTGTGGCTTTAAAAATGCACCAGGTGGTAATACAGTGTATGCGGAGGCTGTAAGTGGGCATCACAGTCCTTGCACATCCATACACAAATATGTGCAACAGTGAAGGACTTTGTAGTGGCATTGGCATAAAGTCACAGACAGAAGACCAACATTGCCATGAATGCGAATCAGGCCTTTTGTTAAACATAACACTTTAGTATATGGTGGTCACTGATGCTGTCTGTAGTATATTGCAGTCACTGATGCTGTCTATTATATGGTGGTCACTAATGCTGTCTGTAGCATTTGGTGGTTACTTATGCTGTCTGTAGTATATGGTGGGCACTGATGCTGTCTGTAGTATATGGTGATCACTAATGCTGTCTGTAGTATATGGCAGTCACTGATATTGTCTATTATATGGTGATCACTAATGCTGTATGTAGTATATGGTGTTCATTGATGCTGTCTGTAGTATATGGTAGTCACTGATGCTGTCTGTAGTATATGGTGGTCACTGATGCTGTCTGTAGTATATAGTGATCACTGATGTTGTTTGTAGTATATGGCAGTCACTGATGCTGTCTATAGTATATGGCAGTCACTGATGCTGTCTGTAGTATATGATGGTCATACAGGTAGAGGTTGACTACTATCCACTGGGACAGGATGGCGCTGTGATAAACTTTGTCTCGGTTGATAGGCTAGTTTCACTCCTGTGGTACACAGGTGACTATAATGGTGTCTGTATTGTACTTTAGTTACCAGAGGCCTGTCTCCATTGTATAAAGGTTGTTATAATGGTCTCTCTGCATTGAATGTTATACAGATGGGACTGTTATATTTGATTATAACACTTTCACATATTTTTTCATATATTTCATTGACTATATATAACCACACCCACATTAAACAAATCACACCCACAGTTATCATTACACCCATTTGCTTGTATTTATCCTCAAGACTAAACAATTTTATGACATGTTTTGTGCCATAACTGGTATCTGAGCACATGGCAGGGCTTTCAGTAAATATTACTTACCCTTTCACTTGGGAATGAGCATGGCTACATTTGTGGGGGCATGACCACTCTCCATTGTGAACGCCAGGACCCTCTTTAAGGCCACATGATCTTTGGGGTGTGGTTGCGCTTCTCTGGCAGAATTGCCGAGATGTCTCTCATCTTCTTGTGGTGACTAACTTGCCAAAATTGGTCTTTCTACTAGACTCAAAGCCATTTGTCAGCCATCCACTTGTAAAAATAGGATTTCTACTAATTACCTGCAAGTACCCCTGAGAACACACAATAAAGTCCTTTTATCAAGTTGATCGTTAACCAAAGCATGTCCCATACATGTACAATCTCAGCCTTTTGACTCTCTATTCTTAATTTCTTATCCCACATAATGATTTGTAGTTTTTGCCTGTCTGCATAATTCAGGGCAAATTGAGTCATCTAGCATGCAATTCACTAGAAACTTTACTTTCCATCTAGTCCCGCCCATTAGAGGTGTAACCCCAACAGTTACCTGTATGAAGTCACGCACATCCATGCGTCAAAACTAGGCACATGCCAGACAAGAGCACATACATGTGGGTGTATTTTTCACATTCATAAAAGACCTTTTATTTCTTCTTTGAATATTTTTAGGTTTTTTTTTCATGAATGTGCGCTTGTCGCTTACACACAGTTGAGACACATGTTCTGAATACAGTAAAGGCAACATTAAGAAAGACTGTTCCAAGCATTGAACATCTTATGATGTTCCACTGGCACCTCATATTTTTTTCTCTTGGCTTCTCCTGTGCATCGGGGATCCCTACATTAACCATACCATTGTAATTCATTCATCTCTATGATTTATGTATTGTCTGTACAGACTAAAACTTTTGCAAGCTATGAATTAGCCATTGACATTCATCATTTCATTTTTGCCACCTTCACAGCTTCAAAAGTGACTTTACTAACCCTCATGTACCATATCATTTAAGAATCTCCATGGTTCTATTCATCCACGGTGTAAGTAGAATGCAGATAGACTGAGGTAGCTGAAAACTGGAGCCCGGATGCCCACGGACATATACACTTTCCTGCACCTTCAGCCTTTATGTCTGCTGTCATATTTTCAGCACTTTGGGAACAGACTGTAAGCCCAATGATGTTCTATCCACCCTTAATTATGTCATACCCAACCCTTGTCATTAGGTAAGTGTCTCAAAGCTTTTGTGTAAGAGAAAACTGCAACAAAACAGAAAGATTAACAGGAGGGCTTGTGGAGGAGAATAGGGGATTATTGAACAGAAATAATTGTTAACCTACTGACAGGTAAATGTTGCTATTAGTGATTTTGTCATTGCAAATAAGTGGTATAATATATTATTATAAAATTACATTCTGTTTAGTTACATTGGACATAAAGAGCAAATTACAGAAATATAGAATTGCAATAAAAAAAAAAACAGATCTTTCAGACTATTTGAATAAACCTATAGGACAAGATCAGGAGGATGGACCACAGCTAACACCAAGGTCACTTACCAAGGTCACATATTTGACCTGTGTTATGGGGGCCATGCCAACCTTTGTGTAACAGAGGTCAGACAGATACTGTATGAGGAAACGTTTGAGGCATGATACACACGTAAGAATGGGGCAAATTAATTGAGAATACCTATGAGATATTTCTTAATGTGTAAATTTTTTGTGTTGTTTTCTGAGATCTCTCAAACCAAACACGTCAAATAAATCAAGACACAAAATGTTTGGCACATATTTTTTTTATTACAATCAGAGAACACAGGCACCCAGTGCGGCCATACCCGGGAGTAGACGAATGCTACTTACCAACTTTCCCTGGGAATATATGAGTTATACTCAATAGCCCTTCCCAGCAGCAGATACGTCTTTCCTCACCAACTGCAGAGGACTTACATTCATTCCCCAATTCCCACCCCTTATGCATTTATAATCAACATTCTTTTGCAGACACACAGGGGCTCTACCCACCCGCCTTTTTGATAATATATATATCTATATATGGTTAATCCACCCGCCCACTCCTGTTCTGTGGGAAAAAAAAACATTTCATGCCTGCTCCACTGTCTTCCGCCAACCATCCCAACAATCACTGTTAAGAATGATGAAAAAACAGTCGGTCAAGGCGTGTTAATGAGAAGAGAACAGTCCAGTAAATTAAATGTGTATTCACCTGCATTCTCAAATTCCTATTTTCTTTAAAAATATAGAAGTCAATTCTTGGCAGATATGGCTTTAAAATGAATAGAACCCTCATACACAGGTCTGAAAACTCTGGACCCTCTTTGAACAAGATTCACGAAGAGGTGCCTCCCATCAGGTGTGTTAATGTAAGGGTTGTATTTTGAAGACAAACTACCGATTTAAGCACAAAAAAGCAGCAGTTTATACTTTTTTTTCAGTAATGACTCTTAATAACTGCCTGTATAGGAAATGCATATCAATATATAATTATCATTAGATATTTTTCTATATTGGTCTATAAGGACAGCATGCCACTCTGGGAAGCTAAACCCATATAAATCACAGGAGGACCAATTTTAAATACCCGTTACATACAATAGATTAAAGATTATAAAATATCCCAATAGTCTAAGTAGTCATTTGGATTTTTTTTTAAATCTGTATAAAAATAGTGTTTAATTACACCATGCTCTTATGTTGCTCTTTTTGCTAAGATATGGGGCCGACAGAGGTGAACTAGAAGATGATCTATACATTGAACCACAGAAGAAAAAAAACAAAGAGATTTGTTTTTTTGGCAATGGAGGCCCCGAGAACCATCATTACACTCAAGTAGATATGCAATGCTCTCATACACTGAGGTATTAGCTGGACACAAGGCAACAAGACTTGGCTCCTTTGTAGTTGTATAGGTTTTGAAAAGCCTTACAAAATCAAGGAAGAAATTCCACCATGGACCTAACTCTCTTTATGTACAGTCTTTAGAGTAAGACAAATGTGTGACACTCTGTGGATGTATCAAGCCATCCACTCTTGGTAGGGTCATGTCTGCTTGACCAACTGTCACAGCTGCAGTACATGGCAACTGATTTGAGAGGTTATATACTGCTATCCTGAAAGATTTTATTTTTGCCATCTTCATGTAAGGTCCAAACATACTACTTTTATGCTCTGGGCTTGCCTAGTAATGCATTTCACATCTACACAGTCACAAAGGAGTTTATAGGGATTCACTCCACAGCAGAGCCGTTGGGAGATGTATTGAGCCCTGGTACAAGGGGATGTGGTCAAGTGTGTGGGGATACTAATGCCCTTTTTACCTTTTTAAATGCTGTGCCGCCTTGACAGCCGGTGCCCACAGACAGCAGCCAGGGTTCCCACCCCCACCCCAGCCAGAGCACTTATCTCCCCCAAATCCCATTAGTGCCTCCGCTCCACGGATGGATACAATAAAACATTTGGGCAGGGTTCAAACTATAGTTACATGTGAGGTGCAATTATTACATTTGCCTAAAGAATCAGTGTAAACCTTAGATATTTTTGTCCACGTGTACTGCCCAAAAGCCTTAAAGATGTTCACTTGAAATGAAAACAAACTACACATGCAAGGGCATAGGTACAATTATTTCGGTTGTGCAGGCCCTTAAAACCAATAAATCCTTAAAAAGGGTTTTCACCCTTGGGAAGACCTTGATTTATTGTTTAATACATGCCCTTCTGCAATTTTTACTCTATACATTTCTTCATATTTTAAGCGTCTTTCTGTGCTTTTTAACCATGTAGGCAGAGTTGTTTGCATCTGTTGCCCTTGGGTTTAACACATAACTGCTCTGAGTATACAATAGTTATTGTATCCAAAGCACAGGACAGGGTATGAAAACCCCCCAGCTCTGCCTAAATCATATAAAGGCTTTGGTGACAATTTTGTAAGAGGCCCGGAATGCTAGTGCAATGTATTTAGTAAAAGTTGCATGGGACATGTACAAAGAATACATAAAATTTGCCTTGAGGTGGAGAACCCTTTAAGCCCAATTTGCCTCCGTACTGTCTTCGCATTAAGGTCAGTCCTCAGTACATGCTTTCAAGTGCAAAACGTATTGTGTATATATATCAAAAATAAAGTCACACGTAGCATGTGTGAATAAAATTTGCAGACCTACCCCACTCCAATGCCTTTAAAAAAGATATAAGAAGCAGTAAAAATGTACAAGCAACAATGGGATATCTCAATTATGAAGCTATAGCAATGCCCCCTTAGTAGGATACCGCTTGTAGATTGTCTAACCAAATGATGAAATTAGTCCTCATACATATCTCAGCAGGGCAAGCTGTATCGACACACTGACTGGAGCACAAAATGAGGAAAAAACTTGTCCAATCAACGATGAACACTTCTTGAGCTCTGATAAATATCAAATAGTCACAAATTAATTTTGCTGCAGATGCAATGTGGCTAAAATAACAAATGTCACTCTAATGTATAGCATTACACCTATAATATATATGTACTAATTTATAGTACATTATAAAAATAATATCTAAATGTAAATATTTAAAACTTTAGTGCCCATATTTTACCTGCCCTGAAGTGCGGAGGACATAGTCTACTCATCCATAGACATCTTTAACCACTACAGTATAAAAAAACAACTATACAGCATATTCAAATGTTCCAGATTATTGATGCATTCTCACAGTAAAAACAATAGGCCTCAAGGAATTTAAAGCAAAATGTTTGATTATTCACAGAGTAAAACCTAACCTCTTAACTGTACATCTTCAGTGTTTGCACCAAGTGTTCTATAACCTTTTAAATAGTCAGATTATTTCATCAGTACACAGTGTTAAAAGTAGAGGGTAGCATAGTCTCCAAAAAAATATTTTTAAACATGCAGTGGAAAATAAAACAGAGCAAAAATAAAGCCCATCCCCCATTCTACCCAAATAATGCCCATGCGTAAGCAAATCTCATACACAGGACCGGCCAAACTAAACTCGTGTTATCATGAGGCTACTGTATGCCTCATATGGGGTCATTGCACTAGGACAGTCCTGCAAATTAAGGAACTGTTGGGAGGTATAATTACATGTTTATATAAAACATATTGGCACAAATGTTTTAAATATTTGTTTTCTAACTGTATTTCTAAGAAGGTTGCAAGTTTATACCTTCTATTTGGCAAGCATTTAATAAAAGGATACATTTACTAAAGCAATGACATGGAGACTTATGTTTATGCCAACAATCCAGATTTCCACTGTGTGTGGTGTCATAAAGAGGTGCAAAGCAATACGTATAGTTTATTAGGATTAGACGGATGAGTGGGTGTGGTCTATAATGGCCCAATTATTAAATGAGAAATTTTGGCAGGTCTGAAACTAGGAGTGATTTAAAATCCTGGCACATAATTGGGGACTTCAGGAAATGTAGGAAATTTATGGGATTTTTTTGCAAAATTTCCTATAGAGTTACTGTTATTGACATATTTATCAACAACATCTGTGGTACCTGCAAATATTAAATATCCATGGATGTACGGTAAAGCCCTGGAGATATCTGCTGTC
Source organism: Pseudophryne corroboree (assembly GCF_028390025.1). Taxonomy (NCBI): domain Eukaryota; kingdom Metazoa; phylum Chordata; class Amphibia; order Anura; family Myobatrachidae; genus Pseudophryne; species Pseudophryne corroboree. The sequence continues at coordinate 89,579,903 of NC_086453.1, read as the reverse complement.
CCTCCCTGGCAATGACCACTGGCACATGCATGGTCACTCAGTAGACCATGCATGCACACTAGAAGACAAGTGATTGCATTATTGATTAGTTCACTTCTAACACATTAGATGCCCCTGTACATGCATGTCTCTTTTTTTTTAAACAAATGCGGGAAATCTTAAAAATGTTATTGCCGTGATAAGAAATTATAATTATTGGGTCTAAAATCTGATAATTTATAAATATGCCCCTGAGTTTCACTGCCTCCAAATTGTTTTTCATAGCAAATAACAACCAACTCTGAAATAACAATGTGCAATAAACTTTACTTTACATAATAATTGGTAGCTAATAAACTGTAAAAAGTAAAATAAGTTTAAACAACTCCCAATATAGTGCACCTATATTAGTGAAACAGGATTAAATGGACTTGTTTGGTGGCGTTGGGATTGGGATAGAGGGCTGCGGGGGATGGGGGGCAGGCTAGTGTGCCATTTAGTATCAATTTAAACTGTCACACAACATGCTGCCGCCACCTAGAACGATCTTTTCAGTGAAAGGGTTACACAGCATTTTAATGTAAAATGTAAATATCCAAATAATATTATGAAACTACTGCATTTAAGTTTTTGGAATATGCACACATACAGTATTTTTTAAATGGATAGAATAGCTGCTTTCATCACTTATCATAGTTACATTTACTAAAATAATATGAATGATTAGTGACTGCAGATTACAGTTATCATAAAACTCAGTTAAATGGAAACAAACTCCCCATTGCTTAAAAATGAAACAAGTAAAAAATAAATGTACAGTAAGTACTGTATTGGGAAAAAAAAGCACAATACAAAAAAGCTATTCAATTCTGAAATGTCACACCAGTCTCTAAACACAAATTTGTCTTTCAAGTTTAAATTTTTACGCTGTTTTAATTTTTCTGATTTTGATTTATTTCATACAAAATTAATAAATAATTATTAATTATTTGATATGCTTTAGGATTTGTTTATACTTATCTTAATAATGAACATTGTTGAAAAACTAACAATTATCCCGCACCAGACTACAATATTAGAGATTATTCAGAAAAAAACCAACTAGTACAAAATAGACCCCAATGGATAGCTATCCGTTATGTTGGAGGTGCTCCAGGAATAATGTAACAAGTACACAAATAACCGACGTGTGTGGTAGAGCCCACAACTCACCGATAAAAGAAAATTCCTTTGTTTGGAGCACTCTTTTTTAATTAATATATATGTATATATAGATATTATTTATGATTATCTATGATTTTGTTAAAAAAAAATAAAAATAATTTTTTGCCACAAGGACAAATTTTATGTCCAACACTATTTTTCTGGGGAATTGCTTATATATTATTTGAGTTGTACTACCCCCCATATATTTTAGTCTAAATTTGTTAAATAAAGGTTATGTTTTAATTTAGATTGAACATTTCATCATCAGATACATATATATTAATTAAAAAAGAGTGCTCCAAACAAAGGAATTTTCTTTTATCGGTGAGTTGTGGGCTCTACCACACACGTCGGTTATTAATTAACATTGTTTCAAGTATTAACTGTCATATAACATCTGACAGATATTAAAGTCGATAACTTGTATATTATGTTAGTTTAAAAGCATGCACTACATCGTTTTACAGATAGTATTTATACATTATTGCGGCATTTTAAAAAATAAGATATATCTTTTTTGCAATTTTGTTCAGATTTACAAAGCTAGATTTAGCTGATAATAAATGAATGCTATGATATTATTATATGACCTTGTTCCCTAAGTATTGTTTGTTGGCAACACCTACATTTGGCAAAAGGTGTCTTGTTTTCTGTCTGTGGATCTGCAGCAGATACCCACTTTTATGGTCAGGGGCTAAGACTGAGACAAGCAAGTGTATTCATCTTGAAAAAAAAATGTTTTCTAGATATAATTGACAGTTGAGTCACTGTTACATGATTAATTCTAAGAAATGTGGTTAAATATAAAGGAGTGTTTTAAAATTCCCATCAGCAACATTCTGTATTTTTCATAACAGCAAAACAAAAAAGTAATGAAAAACAGCACAGTCTTCAATCTTTCATTACAAAACCAATAAAATAAAGCCATTTAAAATTATCCATTGATTTAGGCTTAAATACTGTAGGTTATCTGCAATTTATTTTATAGCAAATTTATTATATTTAACTAAGGATACATTACTGGGTTTCATTCTTTTAAATTTACAATTCTAAAATAAATAAATGGCCCATGCACATAAGAGATATATATAATTTGTCATATACTTTAAGTGAACAAACTCAATTGTTTTAAACTACTATTTTAAAATGTTATTTCATAACTAATTTGAGAAAGACTTTTTAATTTTTTTTAAGTGACTTAGCAGGATATTCAATTGGCAATGATAACCTGTTGTCGCAAGAAAAACTGGCTTTTATTGCAATTTGCAAAAACGGACCTATTCAATTATTCACCAGCAATAATTCGTCATAGGTTTTATCGCAAATTTCTGTTCAGCACCTCTGAGCAGGTGAAAAGTTGGTGAAAATCTCTATTTTTAGGTAAAAATGTTGGGATTTGATTTAGAATCCCTGGACACCTCCTCAATGACTAATTAGGCACTTATAGGTATATTCAATTGAAGTCAGATCCATTCCGACATTCATTTGTTGGAATGGATCCGACTTGGGTTATTCAATGTCATCTCAATTCGACTTTTAAAAAAGTCGAATTGAGATGCAGGAGCTAGACGGGGGAGAGCCGCGGGCAGACTGGGGAGAGCAGCGCTAGAGCAGCGTCTCCCCCCCTGTCTCTCTGCCTCACACGTCCCTCCGCTCCCCGTCCCCGCATCACAGCCGCAGCTCACGGCAGTGTCCTCCCGGCTCCAGCAAGCGGGGTCTCACTTGCTAGAGCCGGGTGGACGCTGCTGTGAGCAGCAGCTGTGAAATCCTCCAGCACTGCTCTCCCCCCATCTGGCTGTCCGCAGCTCTCCCCGTCTGGCTGCCCGCGGCTTTCCCCCGTCTCCCCGCGACTCTCCCCCCTCTCCTCCACAGTTCCTCATCTCAGTCCAACATTTTTTTTATGTTGGACTGAGATGGTCGGAAACGGGGCCAAATCCTGTCAAATTTGGCCCGATTTCCCTCAAAAGTACGTGAATCAGCAGCTATACCGCCGATTCACGTACTATTCGTCAAGTCGAATTCCCAGACTTGTCGAATAAAAACAGCTGGGATTGAATAGGTCGAATCACGATTCGACCTGAAAAAGTCGAAAACTGCCGTCTTTTCGATAGACGGCAGTTTTCGACCCTAATTGAATATACCCCTTAGAAGTGTTTCATTATTTTTATTTGACCAATAAATACATCATTTTTGGGGTGAAGAGGGCCAAAATAATGGAAATTGGGGTACAAGGTATGGCATGGGTATATTGGAGTGCTTTATGAGTGAGACAAGTGTTTCTTGGCTTACAACCAAATATATACTTACTGTATACCCATTTTTATGTACCCCTAATTTAATATGTGCACTTATTTTGCTGAAAAACACATGCTTTCTAACATTTTTTCCCTTTTTTGAAAACTGCATATAACAGCCATTTGACCCAATTTAAATATCCCAAATACTTTTATTATGACTACTAATACACTTCTAGACTGTTATCCTATGTTTCCCCATTTTCACCTACATTTTTCTCTGGTTTTGCTGGCAAGAATTATTGCGCGAATCCTATTTTAACACACTTGCAATTGGATAGGTTGAAAAATGTCGAAAACTGTTGAAAAGCCATTTCTTTACGCAATAGGTGCAAAAAGTGTATTTGAGGTAAATTACCACATTTTCACAGCCAACTGAATAACCCATCTAATCCCTTGGAAAATGTTTTTTTTTTTGTTACAACAAAATTATGTACAGTACACTATTATAAACTACAAAGAATTTAGGTAAATAAATATTAATAATGATATATATGTGAGTAAACATCTAATTTACAGCAAAATTTAGTTATGTGCACTTTATTTACAGATTTAGGGATCCATTTATCAGTGTAGATGATATTATTGTTTTCCACATAAAATAACTGATTTAAGCAATTTTGTATTTTATCATGGAGTATTACTTTTCTATCTTTAGCTGGCATTCAAAATATTTCTGGACTTACAGTAAAGCCCAATTAAAATATTTCACCTATTTCTCAAAGAGCATATTCATTTTATTACATATATGTCCTCATGCTAAGCAGACGTAACAATCGCTCCTACCAACTGCATTTTCCGCACTGGTCCAGTATGAGAAACCGGACCAGCACTGTAAAAAAAAATAGGACATTTGACATCCATGGCAAATGATTAAACCAGCCACAGTACTAGACAGTAGGACTATCTGTTGCTGAAACCAGGGATGAACTGAGGCCATGGAGCAGCCCTGGCATGTCCCTGTAGGACAAGGGGGCATGGCCATGGCTGAGGAAGTGTCCCACGAGTCAGGGGGGCCTGGCCTGGCGGCACACCCCAACTATTTGAATACCGGCCACAGATAAATGGGCAGGAGGGTGGGCATTTTAACTAGCAAAGACGCAAGAGGTTTCACAGCTCAGCCACCCCACTCTCTGCGTTCCCGGACTGGCCCATCCAACCATCGCCCCTTCTGGCATTTGCTAGAAATGCCAGATGGCAAGTCCAGCCCTGGCTGTAACAGAGAAAGTGGCTTAATACAAGCTCCCAGGTTTGTCAACATAGAACTGATACCCCTACAAGGTGAGAAAACTCCAGAGTCAAAAGGAACAGCATACACTCCCTAAGTGTGCAACAATTTTTTCCCAAAGTATCCACTGAGCATAAAAGACACAGTAAGAGATGAGTAAAAATGTTTTGCTTCATGACTTAAAAAAATGAATACCAAAAGATGCGTGGATCTTTCTTCTAAGTTACCCTCCTTCCACCAAATTGTTGTCACATATTCTAGTCGCTGCTAAAAGTCTAATAGCTCGCAACTGGAAAAAAAAACCTTCCTCTGTCCCTCCCTGCCCCCCAAATCACAAATCTGGCATATAGCGGAGATGGAAATCTATTATTTTCTCCATGACAGTGACCACATGTTTACTCAGCTGTATCCATCTCTGCCTATTGCACCCACCGCCTCCGTCTGACCTATGCACGATGAGACAACATGCTTTACCTGCTTCTCCTCAGACGTTTCCTGATTGCTATTTGCTCTCACCTCTCGTCTTTCTCCCTCTTTCTTACGTGACATCTTTTTTTCCCTAATATTCACTCCACCACATCTAATGTTCAGTATGGTATTTATTCTCTTCCTGTAGTCCTGTTCCCCCTTGTATCCCTGTTATTACCCTTTTTCCCATATCCCTGTTATGTACTGTTTTTCGTTCTGCCTACACATTTTGTCTGCTGTTGTATTAATTTTCCTTGTAATACTGGCTTGCTTCTATAACTCATTGTGATTGTTTTTGTCTATACTGGTGATATAAAGAATAAAGAATTTAAAGAAATTAAGAAAACAGAAAGCCTCATTCAGAGTCTCACTCAAATCCAAGTTGTGGACGGGTGTCCTGATTCCTAGCAACTGTGCAAGCGTTGGAGCTTGCATACACAACTTTGAGCTACTATGGTAAACCAGAGTCATGTGTCTCTACTTGCGGCTGGGTGGGTGTCAGTTGATGGGTACTGGCCACTCTCATGTAGGGTAAGTGGTCGGTTGGCATGTAGATGGAATTCCGGGCTTCTCAGAGATGAGTGTAAACAAAGATCCATATGATGTCAGATGGATATTTTGCACTGAATATAGGGCTGGTGAAAATGCGCTCTGATATTGATGATGATGATGATGATGATGATAATAGCTATTTTTACAAGCAGATGTATACTGTACTGTCATTAAATATTTAGTGTGTTATTACTCTCTGATAACATCCATCCAGTCCATCAAATGACATCCTTGTAAACAACATGGTAATTAAGGTGCTCATACACAGAGTGACCTCTAGCATCCAGATTTCTATCCTAACTGATCGTACACTTATACATACATTTATGGCCAAATGTGTGGTCCAACCATTCTGGCCGGACAATGGAAGGCACGATTAGCAAAGACATTTATGGTCAGACTTAATTTACCAGTTGTCTTGGTTCACATCTGATACCCTATGCATGCTGCATTTTGTGGCCAATCAGGTCTAAACTTACCTAACTGCCCATTAAAATAGCAACATGTAATGGTACCTTTAAAGCCCCACCACACTTTCCCTTTAAGTATTTCATATAGCTCTGTCATGTATATAACAAAGTGAGGAATTCAAATAAAATTTAGAATCAAATGAAGGTATCAGTCCTGTTAGTAGTAAGAGGGCCCCACGGGATATGAAAATAAACCTCTACTCTATTGATCTAACAAGACTGTTTCAGCTTTAATGTATGTAGAGCTTAAAAAAAAATTAATTGATAAATTGTAGTAATAAACTAAGCATGTAAGGGTTCCAGGAGTTTGCCATACAGTAACTAATTAAGTAGGAGTTAATGGTTTAAATATCTATATAATATTTACTATAGTCGACCCCGTCTCCGACATGCACAGTGGGAGCCGAGGCACACATCCCTTCCCCAACAGCTCCTGCTGCGTGCAAAATAGAGCAGGAGCATAGAGACTGAATCTGGCATTGATATCAATTTCTATTCATTAAACAATGACTATGCATTCTTGACATGACTTACACTGTAGGATCAGTAACCCTTTGTAAATACTCTAATCGTTAATGAACTGACTCCTTTTGTGATAAGTAGTATAGCTGAGTTGTCTCATTTCACCAACTCATTCTTCTGTTGGGCCTCATTATAACCGCTTAGAGGGAGATTTATTAAAACTTCTAATATGGAAGAGTGAAGGTGTTGCCCATAGTGACCAATTAGAATGTAGCTATAATTTATCTAGTGCATTCTACAAAATGATAGCTAGAATATGATTGGTTGCTATGGACAATACCTCCAGTTTTCCTATTTATGTTTTAGTATTAGGACTCCATCGTTACCAACTACGATTCCGGTATCTGCTATAACATTTCCTCCAAGCAGAGAACACTCAAAGGGTGACTCCAGTTCTAGGTGCAAAACACTTTCACTATTAGTGTTGGACTAGCCCACATGGGTACAGGAGAAACCCCCGGTGGGCCCACCTCTTCCCCTAGGGATCAGGTTCCAGACTGTGTATTTATATACATATGTTACCTTATAGTGCACAGGACTATGGTCTATTTTCTACAGTACATTGCTGTTACTAATCTGGTACATTGTCATGTATGCACTAGCAGTATTAACTATATGTATTTATCAAGGGGACCAAACCATGCACTCTCTAATGGTTAGGAAAACCAATGTGGTGGTGGCAGGCCACACCCCTTCTGGATACTGGCCACATCCCTAAACATAGGCCCATACCACTACATTCTCCCGGTGGTCTCTTCATGCCCCAGTCCAACACTGTTCACTATACACAGAAGTTCATGTTTAACAAGAAAATAACTATCTGTGCATTTTGTTCCAGAAATACTTACTATGTGGCTCACAGGGGTAGTCCAGAGGAGGTTTCCTGCAATGTATAGTGCAAGAAATCCACTTGGCAAATAGTGAAGCCCAAAGGACAATGAACGTCTATGCCAAAATGTGTTTGAATACCACAAAGACCACGCTGATAAACATGGCACAGCCTTCTGCACTGTCCTTTTAGCAGAGATAACGTGAAACACAACTGTATTTAAAACGTGAATGTCTAGACAAATACTTATTTGATGTTTCAAAGAAACTAATGCAACTTTCTGTAGGAGGACACAACTTTTTCATATAAAAAATAACATGTATTTGGTAACATAATTCAAAAGAAAAAAAGAAAAGATCTAAATGTATATTGACGTAAACTACTGCATATACAAAACTGTATTTTTCTTTACTTGTAGAAGAACTATAACCTCAATTATATGCGCACAGAGCCACCTTATTTGCCAAAGAGACTTAAGTTTCTGCTAATTTAAGGGTGACCACACGAGTAGATAAGGTTGGTCAATCTAGTCACTGTTGACCAAATTGTTCAAACATCATGCCAGGTCAAAACTGAATCTAGCATACTGGTACATTAGATTTGAATTGGCAATGCGTACCAGCCAAATACACAATTTGATGTAGCTACTTTGTCTGGCAACTGAATACCTGGATCTGTACATTTTGGTAATCGCGTAAAGGGCAATATTGCTCACAGATCTGGCATTTCAGCAATTGGGCTAAGCAGACATATTTAAACATGTGTGTCCAGTCATTATTTGTGGCCAGCTCAAGCCCTCACATGACCAAGCTGTGTGTATCTCACAACTGCAACTGTTCTCCGTCTCATCAGCTGCACCGGGACAAAGCCAATGAAAATAACCTAACAAAGCGCAATGCATTTACTTGCTCAGTTTTATACAGTTTGTCAGTGATGATCATTACAAAAATAAATGCTAATCGCTAGCACATGGCTCCATTTCCTGACATGCTGCAGAGGGTGTGCAAAATGTTAAATAACTATTTTTATTAATTTTTTTTTAAAGAGGTTTCACATGTAGATTTTTTCCCCTCATTTTGAGAGATACTATAAGTGTACATTTTTGCCAAATACTATAGCCTATGTAAATGATTTCTTGTATTTTTATACAAATTAAAAAAAAAATTCTATAAAGAAACAAGAATGTGATGCCCTCAATCATCTGGAAGACAGTCTTAGAGAGTGTGTGTGTGTGTGTGTGTGTGTGTGTGTGTGTGTGTGTGTGTGTGTGTATATAAAGAATATATTTTTCGGTAACATCAATATGTTCTACCCTATTGGCAATGAGAAGAGAGATAAAAATAGAAAGTGTTAAAATTCTGAGCCCTTAAGAAAGGATAATGGGCTGTTGGTGAAAGAAGGAGCAGCGCAGTTTGATAGCTATAAAGTGCCAATATGAATCATATCCCTGACATCTTGAATGACCGAGGGAATCTGAAAAGTTAAACTTTCCTCCTTTTGTTTTCCACTACTAAGGAGGCAAACACTTTACACCATACAAATACCTGAACCTGTGAAATTAGAGAAGCTGGACTCATGTCTGCATCCTCTAGGCCTCTGGATGTACTGAGATGGATACTGTGGGGAGTTTTCACAAATGGTTTTTAGGAGATTGATCAGCTTTGGTGACTGATCAAAAGTTGGAAAGTCACTTATCTTATTATATATTTTTCATATAGAGCACTGGTTCCCAAACTGGGTGCAGTGGCACTCTGGGGTCCTGCAGATCACTTTCAGGGTGCCAAAGGCTGGTGGTCCATTACAAAGTAAAAATGAATTTTTGGTCAACGTGTAAGACAAAACCAGTGCTGGTGGCTGCCGCTCATAAACTATATGGATAAGAGAAGCGTAATAAGCATAATAACTGATCCTAGGGGGGGACTGGTAAGCACAATTTACTTAATGAAACATTTGGCCTGGGGGTGCCATGGAAAAATTGCTGATAATCTATGGTGCCGTGATTCAACAAAGTTTGGTAACCACTGATACAGAGTTTGCCATACAGTTTCATGGCTCTGCTTATTGTAAGATAGACATAAATGGATCAGAAAAACATTTTGATTCCAGTGCCAGACTCTGAAATCATTCCTCAGCTCCTGAAGATAATTATCAACATGCTTACACTGCGGTCCTTGCAGTTTCCGGCAGATGTTTTCTAGTGAGAACTTGTAATCATCGTACCTTAAAGATCCAACATTTTAGCAGATAATTGCTTTTGCCCACTAGATACATATGCTCTTGACTACTATCAGCATGTCTAAAAAAAAAAATACTATTAAAATGTCATGTTCTGGAGAAATCCAGCTCAGCTGTATTGTCTCCTGTGAGTCACACATGCATATATAAGTTATAAATAAAAATAAATATAAAATAAGGCTATAAATCTCAGATATCGACAGATTATCTCAAGTATCCTGTTTCTCACAGATAACATGAGGCTACTACCACTAGACATTAAGCTTGACCACAATGAGTCTGCCCACAGTCCTTAAAAAGAAAAAAATCTAATAATTATGAGACAAAATAAAAGTAAGTATTGTGTCTGAGACTAAAGTAATCAGGATCTCAGTCACAAAAGCACAGTGGTCTTTCGGCTTTGGCTAAAGAGCAGGAGAGAGTGGACTGCCTATTACAAGCATAGAAGTGACCATTGAAGGTTGTGATTGAAGCAGGAGCAAGGCTGACCATCCCCATCTATTACTTAATAAGCATAATGTTCATCACAGATTCCCCTCAACATGTCCTTCATGACAGTTACCAGAAATTCAGAGGCTTCTTAGTATTTAAAATCTACCCTTCATCTGCATGCAGTGAGGACAGCCATTTTGTATGCTGAACCAATATAAATGAAATGCAGGTACCAGGAGGAAACATAGATGGCAGACAAGAACCACTTGTCCCATCTAGTCTGCCCATAAACTTACTCACTAGGGTTACATTTTGTTGGGAGCCAATTAACCTACAAGAATATTTTGGGATTGTGGGGGGAAACCGGAGTACCCGGAGGAAACCCACGCAAGTATGTGGAGAATATACAAACTACACACTGTTAGGGCCGGTGAGAAAAAGTAAACTTCATAGTGTTGATATTTTGAGAAGCCAAATGCATTCTGTTATGCCTATGATTTCATAATACTTTCCATCATACATCAGTGATACCACTAGTTCCTAGTTCATCAATCTTGGTTTAGGTCATAAAATGGCTGCCATCACCATGTGGGTGATGGGTACAGTTTAATCCAACATGGCCAACAAGACCTTGACTCAAAAGGTCCAGTGTGATTTGGAAATCAACAGTTGCCTCTTTAACTCCTACCTCTTTATCATAAAGGTAAATATGTTCGTTGAACATACAGATCGAAAATGCCTCATAATCCATGTCAATATCAGAAAAGTTACACTTGCAATTTTAAATGACAGTGAAAATGCTGAATTTCATTAAATAAGTGGTTCAATTTTGGCGACACTTGTAAAAATGCTGCTAGAATGATAGTGCTTACAAAAATGGATGATAATTGCCTAAGTTAAGGGTTAACTAGTACTCTGTTTTTTAAACTGTAGTGCTATTACCCCTAAGCACTTTGACAAAATCTAAACACTGGTTGCCAATCTATATAACATTTTTAAAAGCAATGTTCCTTGTCCTCATACCAGCATACAGTGATTAGATGGCAATTATACTCAAAGAAAACAAAAGCTACTTTGGCAGCTTATCTCCTGATATACAGTTAGGCTAGAAATTTGTACACAACCATTTTTATGACAGACTATGGATGTTGCAACCACAATTTAAGGGAAGACTCTGCTTATGCCTCAATGTCTTGTTGTCCTATTCTCCCCTCAAACAAAAGTATGAGTATTCTTTTCAGCAGACGCGTTTCACTTTCTGCCTATGCAACTACATTCTAGATTGACAGCAAAGTAAGAAACAGAAAGTGTGGGGCACAGTGAAAATGGAACACTGCAGTGCTAGAGTGATTTCCTTATCCATCGGTGCCTTCAGCTACCGAGTGTACCTCATGGCTCAAGATAAAAGCCTTCATTGCCCCCAAATAGTAAAATAAGCAGCTGGTGAATCAATCATTTCATGAAAATTCTGTGCATTTTTTTTGTTACGTATATATATATATATATATATATATATATCTATCTGTGTATTTATAGATACATATATATATATATATATGTAAGTATATATTCAATAATAGTTTTTAAGATTTTTCTCGTTTTGCTTTTCATTTTTACTCAAAGTAAAGTACATTCAAACACTCCTCTCTTGGGACCTTGTACCAAACCTTTTTAGGTTTGCAGTGATGGATGCCGAGATGTAGAAACTATGACTCAAATGACTTGAAATCACCTCTCCAAGAAGAATTTCAGAGCTCGGTCAATGTTCATTCGATGGCCAACTCTGGTTACTCCCAGGTCAATGTAATCCTCCTTGGTTAGGGATGGTAAATGGCTGCCATCAATCTCATTGTCTAAGAAATGTTCTCGGTGCTCACCAAGGTTTAAATAGTCCAACCAATCAGCCACATCATATTTTGTCCAGAAGTGAATGGGCTTAGTGGCAAATGGTTTTTCTGTAGGGGGTAGAATGAAATGTGTTGGCGATAAGGACCGACTGCCCGTTTGAAAGCCAGGGAATGCATCTCCTCCAGCTGTGGGAGAGCCTCTTAGGTCATAGACCCCCGTGTAAACAGGGGCAGAAGGCAAGATGGGTAGAGAAGATGGACGTGGAGTTGGACTTATTTTGTGCTCCGTTGGCAAGGCTGAGGGGCTTGGTGCTCTTCTCAATGTGGGACGGATGTCAAAATCCACACTTTTAGGGTGTTTTGGAGTAGGCTGTGGGGACTTGGGCCAGTTGTGAAATAAACTACTCACAGGTTTAGAAGAAATTAAAGAAGCAGCAGAGTCATCAACTATCCTGTAAAACAAATAAAACAGATTACAAGATAGAACTCAGCAATCTAAACAAATATCACAGGACTTTTCTTGATATTTAGTGAATACTATGACAGTTATGTTTATGTAGGGATACAGTTAATTTGCTGGCTGGTGGGATCCTGGCGGAAAGGATACCAACACCAAAATCCCGACAGCTGGCAATGCTGACAGCCAGAATAACGGCGCTCAGGGTCTATTCCCACTCGTGGGTGTTTATGACACCCATAGAGTGGGAATAGAACCTGTGGTGAGCGCAACGAGCCACTGAGCCCACAGCGTGGCAAGCCAGCTAGGGGACACTTGGCGCTCGTCCCACTGCCGGCATACTGACGGCCGGGATGCCGTTGTCGGTATACTGACGGCTGGCATCCTGAGTGCCAGAAAATCATACAGATGGGTCCACAGTTATCTTTGCTAGTTTGCTGCGCCTAGGCACAACATGGTTTATTAACATAAACCCTTCATCTATGGTTCTCAGCTGCAATACAATACAGAGAACAATACAGCAGGGGATTAAGTCATTACAGCAGGGGATTAAGTCCGACTGCCCAGTCTCAGTTAATCCTATTAAAGGTCAAGACAAACATGGACCCATCTGTACTTAACCATTTATGTATATTACTTACTGCAAATTTATAGGGTAATAAAGTTATTGTGTAAATAACAAAGAACATACGTTAAAATACATTTCTACATTAAAAGTGGTTTTTACTAAATCTACTGTCCAAAATATACATATTTGCCAATACAATATGGTACCTGTGAGCTTTAGTTTGGAAGATACAGCAATACCTAGCATCTTGGGGACTAACAATGTTTAAGTTTATTTTTTAGGTAGCAGACTACTATGCAGCCCTTCGCCGGTCCGGACTGCCCCTTCCTACTTCAAACTCCAATTTGTGTTACCTTCTGATGAAATATTAGCTTGTTGGGGTCACCCAGTAGCTGCTCCAACCTTGCTGCAGGCCTGCTACGGATGTTACAGCGAATAGACAGATAAGATTTGTACATCTAATGAGTAGATGCATATCGTGATGGCAGTTGTAGTGCCACAGTTACTTTCCAAAATTCTGTGATGTTACTCTAGGACGTCTGCGCGCCACTAGGATTGCAACTGATTCAAAACCAAATAAATGCTTGTACTGTAGGTTCATAGAAGTGTCTATAAAAGGTATTTCTGCAGGCACAGAAACAACTACATTTCTTGGACGTATATTAACCCAAGGTATCAAATTTATTTTCAGGGACAGTGGTTCTAATAGAAGTACATCTCGGTGAGAAGTAAATAGTAAAATGTTAGCTTACAGTATGTTATCACCGTATTGCAAGGTATAGACATGGCTTGCCTACAGTGCAAACACAGCCTTTGTGCTGTGGATGCATAGGCTGCCGGAGAGATATTCAAAGAATAATATGGAAGTGTACCCTATAAGCTACTATGGTGTTAGTCATTGGGGGCAAATTTTGTACATTGGCCATTCTGGCAGTCCTTGTAGAAAGCTATGGGATATCTGCTGAGATTTGTGGTGGTCCCTCTGTTCTGAGTCAAAAAAGCCTCAAAATAAATATCCCCAAATTCATACCACCCCTAGAATTTTGACTTGTAAAAGCTTTGTATTCCAGTTAGGCAGGAGGAAACATGAACTTCATCCAATCCATGTAGGGATTTTTGTCAAACCGAAATAATATTTGTACTTTTAACATACTGTTTGTGCATTCAATTGATGTGTTAAATATGTGTTCTACTACTGTACTACACAGTACATAACATAATATCTGAGGGCAGGATAGTAGAGAAAGACCACCTTTCTGTCAAAGTGACAGTTGCTCCACCCCTTTCTCCTGGGTAACGCCTCCTTTAATATTAAATGATAGTGTTTGATATCGCTTTTATATAAAATTTAATATAAAATTTATAGAGTTCGATATTAAACCGTATTAAAAGATAATGGCTTTGAAAAGAGTGTCACGTAACACCAGTCGCAGAATACGCCATACAGCTGTATCATAAATCAGCTTGTGATGAAAAAATCAACTATTTTGACTTTACCAGTCTGTACACTTTTGTTAACAAAATTTTACAGCGTGTTATAGTTCACATATTCCAGCAATTGAAACTTCCTGCATGACACAAATGGTACTATTTAAAAATCACACTATGTCACACATGGTACAGGTTTAAAAAGCATAATGACTAATGACCGTGTCCATTTTCTTAGATGCACGGAAGCATCACACATGGCACTGATTTAAAAAGCATATTGATTTTAATGACCATGCATGATTAATGATGACAGCACAATTTCAAAATCCTTAGATCTACGGACTACCCATGACAGCACAATTTCAAAAGCCTTAGATCTACGGACTACCATGCTTGTAACAAAAGCATCTGTTTATAATTATTAATGTACACAATGAGTTAATCTCTGCAAAAGAACATTAGCACCACCTACAGGTCTATGTATTGACTCAAAATGACATCTTAATTTTAAACTATCGTGCTTTTAAATAAAAAGATATATATATCTTTTTATTTAAAAGCACAATAGTTTAAATAGAATCAGCAACATGAATGTTGGGAATACATGACATAAGAAGTTGGGGTGCTGTGTAAATTATAAGTATTTGGTATATTTTTGATGTGCTGAGTACAACGTTTAAGAACCCGCTAACAGATTATATTTTCATTGTAACTGAAAAGAATTATCACAATTACTAAATTATACACCCAAAGTTTATATGTTTAAAAAATCCTAGCCATGCTTGTAACAAAACATCTGGTTATTAATGTACACAACGTGTTAATCTCTGCAAAAGAACATTAGCACCACCTACAGGTCTATGTATTGACTCAAAATCACATCTTAATTTTAAGCAGTGCTTTTAAATAAAAAAGATATATATATATATATATATATATATATATATAAGTATTTGGTATATTTTTGAAGTGCGGAGTACAACGTTTAAGAACCCGCTAACAGATTATATTTTCATTGTAACTGAAAATAATTATCACAATTACTAAATTATACACCCAAAGTTTATATGTTTAAAAACCCCCGCCCCAGCATCTTGGAAATGTGGGACGGCATACCACAGGTTGGTGGGGGCCATTTGGCGCACATCCATGACTATAAGAATGGGACACAGCTCTGAAGTGGGACACAGCTCTGAGAAGGAATTTCAACTGAAGTTACATCGCTATACACACGCAAAGGCATCATGGTAACTGTTATTATTATTATCATCATTATGTATCTAATGCTTGGGCTGTGAGGGGTTAAAATTATTATTATTATTATTATTATTATTATTATTATCATTATGTATCTAATGCTTGGGCTGTGAGGGGTTAAAATTATTATTATTATTATTATTATCATCATTATGGCTCTAATTTGGGCTGTGAGGGGTTAAAATTATTATTATTATTATTATCATTATTGCTCTAATGATTGTGTTGCAGGGATGCAGATTAAATATGTGGTAATAGTGCCATCTAGCGGCGCATTTTGGAAATACATTTATATATATATATATATATATATATATTATGGATCTAATGCTTGGGCTGTGAGGATGCAAAATTATTATTATTATTATTATTATTATGAATCTAATGCTTGGGCTGTGATGGGGTTAAAATTATTATTATTATTATTATCATCATTATGGCACTAATGCTTGTGTTGCAGGGAGGCAGTGCAGATGCAATAGGCTGTCTCATATTATACAAATGTTATATTTTTTATTTTACAAATATGGCTGTGAATTAGGTATAATTGTGACTCACTGAAGGATGTTTAAATATGTGGTAATAGTGCCATCTAGCGGCGCATTTTGGGAATGCACCGGCACTGTATTATTTCATGTAAATCGTTTGAAGACAGATGTTATAGGCTGTCTCATATTATACAAACGTTATATTTTAAAGCAAACACATTTAATGTGTGCATCGTTTAATAGAGCACTGATATTAATCGTATCTCATTTTCATTATTGGTTCAGCGACAGACAATGCAGAACATCAACAACAAAGATAATGACATGTGCACATCCGGATCCGAAGATGATGATTTGCCAAGTTATCAAATGAACCATGGTAAGCTAAGTCTATAAATACCATTGGCACGTTTTTATTTATTTTTAAAAGTTTAAATAGTACGAAATTATAGCCAAGGTCTACAATTTGTTCATTTTTACTTATTTTTAAAAGTTTAAATAGTATGAACGTACAACAGTCTGGATACAACGTTGATAAGTAATTAAAAAATGTATTTCTCATTTTTATTTCTCACAATTAAATGACAGATACCACAAACAGAGAATTTCGATGATGTTGGAGAAAGTCCGTTTGGTTCAGATTTCAGAATCATACCAGATTTTACTAATATTTTGGAATTGGCTCCTGCCTGTGAGTAACATGTAATAGCTTATTATAATAATAATAATAATAATAATAATAAAATAATAATGAAAAAGATTTATATTTTAAAATAAATTAAAAATAAATGATGTTAAACGCCTGTAATTTTTTTCCCCCCCACCGGCTAAAGAATTAAAAATAAACCTTGTACCGTTGTGCTGATTTGTTGTCACCTGTACACACTTTATATTCTCAATATTACAACTCTTTTACATGTTATTCTAATTTTATACCGTATGTAATAATTATTTTTAATTTTTTCACCGGCTAAAGATTCCACAAAAATGGATGATGCGACGGCTGACAGTATTCTGCGAGACATATTGAACAAACCTGAATATTGTCACAACACAGCTATACAGACCGGCAATGCTGTTGATGAGCGACCGTTTTTTCCCCACTCGACAGGGGGCCGGGCTCAAACATTCGAATATAAAGCAGGTGTGTAATCAAATACGGTTATATGGTATATTGTTATGCAGTAATTTAAATGTTAATTTACGTGCATCGGAATATAAAGCAGGTGTGTAATCACTGTTATATGGTATATTGTTATGCAGTAATTTAAATGTTAATTTACGTGCATCGGAATATAAAGCAGTAGGTCGTGATACAGTCGCGCAAATACACAGGCCTAGTACAAGCGGGAAAACAACAAAACGCACAACCGCCGCTGAAACGGAGAACCATCAATTCGCAACAGCAGGTGTGTAATCAAACACTGTTATATGGTATATTGTTATGCAGTGATTTAAATGCTGATTTACGTGCATCAATGTTTATATTTATTTTATAATATATGTATTACAGATGATGCTGTAGCAAGATGATATGATCCTACGATACCAGGAGGTCGTGATACAGTCGCGGAAATACACAGGCCTAGTACAAGCGGGTAAACAGCAAAATGCACAACAGCCGCTGAAACGGAGAACCATCAATTCGCAACGCCGTCGATCGTACATAACAGCCTAAAGGAGCATGCTAGGTCATCGGTTATGGGGGTGCATAACGGCTGTATCAACCCGAACAAACGAAGGCCGGCTCGACCAAGAACGAATGAGAGAAGTCATAATTCAGCATTTACCGATCTTAAAAGAAAATTGTCGTATTCCGAAAATGATACGCCGCAACGGAGAAGGATCGCGTTACAAACTGTATCAAGCGTAAGTAACGATGGTGCTGTAACATCAAAACACACATCATTTAACACTGCAGACCGGGATGTCGCTGGTAATACAAAGACTGTAAAGGTTAAGAGAGCATCGCGTCTCTCAAGAAGTAATGTTAAGCAATTGTCGCAATCAGCTGTAATCACAATTCCTGATACACAGGGTTGCTCTGAAACAGAAACAAGACACATAGCAGGCATTGGTGTGTTATCAAATGTTGACTCAAGAAGTAATGTTAAGCAATTATCGCAATCCGATGTAATCACTTTTCCTGATACACAGGATTGCTCTGAAACAGAAACAATACACATAGCTGGTAATCCTGTGATTTCAGATATTGATGACATAAATGGGCAAGAGCTTATTACACCGGGTGTAGACTCAACGACACAAGAACCGCAGAATAGTTCTGATGAAGTATTATCAGCCGTTGCAGGAATTCCTGGTAATACTACAACGGTTGATTGGGTAACATCAATGCCCAATATTTTTACAACGGCCGCCGTGGTACACGCATCGGCAGATGCGTGTGCACCGGCGCACGGAAGAGCGCCCGACATAGTTGATGGAAGTCAAAATACAGAACAATTAGGCCAAGACGTTGAAATACAATTTTACGCGTTGTTGGGTAAGATATGGGAAGATGTTGAGAACATGGGCGTAAAAGCCGGATATTTGTTAAAACACATTAAAGGTGTGAGCCACGGTAGTAAATGTAAACAAGACATTGTTAAAGAAGTTGTTGAGACGTATATGAATGTCATGTCAAAATACATAGATCGGTCACGCTAATGTGCATCACGGTAAAAGATTTGAAGATAAGATTTATCGACTCTTTAAATTTTTTACCCATGCGGCTTAGCAAGTTACCAAAGGCGATGGGGTTTGACGGTACCAAAGGTTATTTCCCACATTTTTTTAACACAGCTGATAACCAAAATTACATAGGGAGTATGCCGTCAATAGAGTATTTTGGTCCACAATACATGATGCCTGATGAATTATCTGAGTTTACAGCCTAGTATAAACAGTGTGTACACAAACCGTTTAACTTTCAAAAAGAGCTCGTACGATATTGTAAAGACGATGTGAAAATATTACAAAAAGCTTGTGATGCTTTCAGATCGGCTGTTATAGCCATGACAGAACAGGAGTTTCTAATAACAAAGGGAAAAAAAAGGTTGTGGTTAAACGTCACATCGAGGCTTTTCAATTAGTCACGTTGGCATCCGTCTGCATGTCCATGTACCGTTGTAAATTTTTACAGGAAAAGACATTGGCCCTTGTACCGGGTGATAACTATCACAAGACTCAGAAGCGTTACTCAACGCCAGCCATACAGTGGTTAATGTACATAGAGCACAAAGAAGGTGTGAGTATAAGACACGCTTCACAATTCCTGATACACAGGGTTGCTCTGAAACAGAAACAAGACACATAGCAGGCATTGGTGTGTTATCAAATGTTGACTCAAGAAGTAATGTTAAGCAATTGTCGCAATCCGATGTAATCACTATTCCTGATACACAGGATTGCTCTGAAACAGAAACAAGACACATAGCTGGTAATCCTGTTATTTCAGATATTGATGACATAAATGGGCAAGAGCTTATTACACCGGGTGTAGAGTCAACGACACAAGAACCGCAGAATAGTTCTGATGAAGTATTATCAGCCGTTGCAGGAATTCCTGGTTATACTACAACGGTTGATTGGGTAACATCAATGCCCAATATTTTTATAACGGCCGCCGTGGTACACGCATCGGCAGATGCGTGTGCACCGGCGCACGGGATAGCGCCCGACATAGTTGATGGAAGTCAAAATACAGAACAATTAGACCAAGACGCTGAAATACAATTTTACGCGTTGTTGGGTAAGATACGGGAAGATGTTGAGAACATGGGCGTAAAAGCCGGATATTTGTTAAAACACATTAAAGGTGTGAGCCACGGTGGTAAATGTAAACAAGTCATTGTTAAAGAAGTTGTTGAGATGTATATGAATGTCATGTCAAAATACATAGATCGGTCATTTAAGACAACTGAATTTATTAAAGCCAACATACATAATTTTGCAGAAATAAATGAAACTGAGCCGTGACTAGGCATGTTAGGCAATGGTTTGAAACGTGTTTTAAATTTAAATGCCTGTAAAAAAAATCCACGAATTAAACCTTGTGTAACATACAAGATCTCACAGTTATTCCGACGTGCAAAGGTGAAACAGGCTGTAACAACATTAACCAGATTGAGAAAGCGCAAGCGGCACAGGGAACATGTGGAAGGCGGGGAGCAGAGCGTGATGCATGTAGATTTAGATCAATCGCCACCCCAAGCATTACCGATTGACGAATCACAGCCTGACAATATTGAGCGCATTGCAAGCCCCATATATAATGAGGCACGCGGTGTTGAGTCACCCGGAAATGACGAAGGTCGGCAACATGTATACTTAGAAGCAATTAACAGTTATGAACGACAACGACCGAATTTCAGAGCCGTTGAGTACCACAACCACTATCGGTATGTTAATTTGGACAGGGTTACATCATTTGTAGAGGGAGTTCGAGCCGTTCATACTGCTATGCAGGCCATGCTCGATGGCGTCCTTGCGGGCGTGGATCCTGCCGACCGCGTTCAGCTTAGATTGGAGGGGGTGGGTTACACAACGCCATCTATTCGCATCGTAAGCCGCAAAAGAAACATTAGACGCTGCCAGTTTTTTGAACCAGATTACAAATGCGCTTCAAAGTAACGCTGAATTCTTATTATCCACAGGTTTAAGGTTTGTGATCAGTATTTTTAGGAACAGCTCGGAAGGGGGGTTGACCGGTAGAAGTTTACAACGCTTACCCTATAGTTTAATAATTAATAAACGTAAAAGATACCTGTATGATTTCAGAAATATCTGCAATAACCTGTGTTTGGCCGCTAGCGTCTGTAAACTTCTGGATAAAGGTAACAATGCCAATGACCATGTAATACAGGAGAGAGCGATCCAACTACATAAAGCTTTGAATCTGCCGCTTGATAAAGCGGTCAGCTTTAGCGATGTTGCATTTTTTGAAAATTATTTAAATGTTACAATCAATCTCCTCTATTATAATCAAGGGGATTGGAAATATTACTGTACGGACAGCCGTTACAAAGACACGCTGTTTGTGCTATATCACGATTGTCACTTTTATGGGATACTCGATATCAAAGCTTTTCTTGGAGCCCGATATTATTGCATCCGTTGTCATAGCGCTTATCATCATAAAAATAATCACGATTGTCTTTTCTTTTGTAAGGCTTGTCACAGGCCGGATTGTATTGACGACGGTGTGACTGCGTTAAGGTGTTCGGTGTGTAGGGTATTTTGTCGATCAAACGAATGTTTAGAGCTACACAAAGCTTTAGCTCTTGATCACAAAATATCCTGTCTTGAACATGTATATTGTGACAGGTGTTGTCTCTACCGGCGAACAGATCATAACTGCCGAGGCCTAAAGTGTCCCATCTGTAAGGTGTTCGTTGATGAGTTTTCGAACCATTTGTGCTATATACAAACCATCAAGCCGGAAGAGCCCACAAAGAAATACATCTTTTATGATTTTGAGTGTATGCAGGAGACGGGTGTGCACATACCAAAGTACTGTTACGCTTTAACATTAACGGGGGAGAAAGACTGGGAGTTTAAGGGTGTTGCGTGTATCGAAGACTTTGTAAAGACGTTCATGAAACCAAAATTTGCGCATTACACATTCATAGCCCATAATGCAGGTCGCTATGATGCGTATTTTGTGCTGCGCCAGCTGATTAAGGAGAAATTAAAGATGGAATTATTATCTAGAGGCGGCAACATAATGTGCATCACGGTAAAAGATTTGAAGATAAGATTTATCGACTCTTTAAATTTTTTACCCATGCGGCTTAGCAAGTTACCAAAGGCGATGCGGTTTGACGGTACCAAAGGTTATTTCCCACATTTTTTTAACACAGCTGATAACCAAAATTACATAGGGAGTATGCCGTCAATAGAGTATTTTGGTCCACAATACATGATGCCTGATGAATTATCTGAGTTTACAGCCTGGTATAAACAGTGTGTACGCAAACCGTTTAACTTTCAAAAAGAGCTCGTACGATATTGTAAAGACGATGTGAAAATATTACAAAAAGCTTGTGATGCTTTCAGATCGGCTGTTATAGCCATGACAGAACAGGAGTTTCTAATAACAAAGGGAAAAAAAAGGTTGTGGTTAAACGTCACATCGAGGCTTTTCAATTAGTCACGTTGGCATCCGTCTGCATGTCCATGTACCGTTGTAAATTTTTACAGGAAAAGACACTGGCCCTTGTACCGGGTGATAACTATCACAAGTCTCAGAAGCGTTACTCAACGCCAGCCATACAGTGGTTAATGTACATAGAGCACAAAGAAGGTGTGAGTATAAGACACGATTTACAAGGGGGCGAGAAGAAAGTTGGTAAATACAGCCTGGATGGTTACGCCGTGATTAACGGCACACCCACTGCTTTTGAATTCCAAGGTTGTTTTTATCATGGCTGTGGTGCTTGTTACAACGCCGATGATAAAAACAAACTGACTAAAACGACCTACGGTCAATTACACCACAAGACGCAGGTAAAGTTGCACTACCTTAAACGATGTGGATTTTAGATACGTGAAATCTGGGGTTGTGAATGGAAGTCTATGCTAGAGTCTGATGCGGATCTACAGGCTTTTCTGAAGGGTAAAGAATTACCGAACCCTTGGAGCCACGTGATGCTCTTTATGGCGGGCACACAAACGCCATAAAGCTGTATCACAAAACAGGTTGTGATGAAAAAATTCACTATTTTGACTTTACCAGCCTGTACCCTTTTGCTAACAAAACCAAAACGTATCCTATACAGCACCCACGCATCATTTATAAGGATTTTGGTGATGTCACAAAGTATTTCGGTTTTGCCAGGGTAAAAGTTTACCCGCCTCGTGGTCTATTCTTTCCGGTTCTGCCGGTTAAAATGGGCGGCAAGTTAATGTTTCCATTATGTCGCACATGCACCGAGTCTGGACAGACTGAGCCGTGCGTTTATGATTCAGAAAAACGTGCACTCATCGGTACATGGTGTACCGTGGAACTAAACTTGGCTGTAGAAATGGGGTACATGGTGTGTAAAATCTATGAGGTATGGCATTTTGATGAGAGATCTGACAAATTGTTTTCAGGTTACATTAAAACGCACCTCAGGGATAAACAAGAGGCCTCTGGTTATCCCGAATGGTGTACAGATGCCGTGAAACGCCAAGAGTATATAGACGCCTATCAAAAAAATGAAGGCGTGTCTTTAAGACCCGATCACATAGAAATCAACCCCGCTAAAAGACAAATTTCAAAATTGTTTTTAAATTCCTTATGGGGTAAATTTGGCCAACGTAGCAACATGCCCAATACGTGTCTAGTGACCGATCCCGACAAACTTTTTGAATACGCGTTCTTACCGTACTATGATGTGTCCGCTTTGGACTTTGTTGACGATGATACCGTTATGGTAAATTGGAAGTATGCCAAAGACCATTACACCAGGGGCGCAATTTCAAAAGTAACTATAGCCATCTTTACAACTGCATATGCACATGTTGAACTGTACAAACTACTGTATAGATTACAAGATAGATGTCTTTATCACGACACAGATTCTGTAATTTTTGTCAGTAGACCCGGTGACTGGACCCCGCCATTGGGTGATTATTTAGGCGAGTTGACCAGCGAACTACCCACAGGCACCCATATAACAGAATTTGTCTCAGCCGGTCCCAAGTCATACGGCTATCGACTAAACAATGGAAAGACCTGTTTAAAAGTTAAAGGTATAACGCTCAATGTTGATAATGCGCAGCACGTTAACTTTGACAGCCTGAAAGAACTGGTCTTAGTTTATCCTTTAAACCCCGAAGGCGACGACCAGAAAAAGGTTGTGATCCGTCAACCCGGTATAGTACGTGTGAAAAAGTGCTGGCAGATAGAGACGCGTGCTTTGCAGAAGAAGCAAAGATGTGTTTATAATAAACGGTCTCTTACGGACAACTTCACAACACTGCCATTCGGCTATTAAGATCGACACCAGATTTCAGCACCCTTTCTCGTGTATTTTAGCGGGTCCGTCCAATTCGGGTAAAAGTTATTTTGTGAAAACGCTGTTGCAGCACGCTGCAACACATATGACTCATGTACCTGATAATGTTGTTTGGTTTTACACCTGTTGGCAGCCTATATACGACCAACTTCTGTGTGATTACCCCGGTACGCGTTTTATAGAGGGTTTATCAGAGTCTTTTAGCGATGATCAACTTTTTCCCCCTGATAAGATTAATTTAACAGTGATTGATGATCTGATGGACGCAGCTAGTAATAATTCTGAGGTTGACAAAGCTTTCACAAAGTATGTACACCATCGTAATCTCAGTATCCTGTACCTTGTCCAAAACATATTTTGTCAAGATAAAAAGAGCAGAACTATACATTTAAACACAAAATATATGGTCCTGTTCAAAAACCCCAGGGATAAAATGCAGGTGGGCATTCTGGCTAGACAAATGTACCCATTGAAACATCGTTTTTTCTCTCGAATCCTAAGAATCCACGACGGAGGCCCCTTATGGGTATTTACTGGTTGATTTAAGAAACAACGCTCTTGACGATTATCGTTTACGAATCGGCTTATTCCCACCAGACACACCTGTCACTATTGTAATTAAGAAGCGCGGTTCTATAAAGCTATAACCGTACAACCTTTAGTCATTCGTTGTCATTCTAACAACGGTGAACATGTCGGGACGGATAAGACGTAATTGGGTGCTTTTAAAAACGTTAATTAAAGCAACACCAACCCAAAGAAACGCTATTTTATCCAACGCTTCAAACGATTTAGTCACGGCTATTTGTGAGATAGCGCTCAACACGCTTAAAGGTAAAATACCGCTGTCTCAACGACAGTTGAACTACCTTAAAAAGAAGCGAGAGCTTATAAAATCACTTTGTAATAAGAAATGTGCCATTGGAAAAAAGAAGAGGTTGGTTAAACAGTCGGGTGGTTTTATCGGTTCGCTGCTTGGTTTTGCTATACCGCTAATTACAGGACTATTGTCTAATCACTGATGGAGTACGCTGAGAAAATGTATCTGGTGCCTCAGAATCAGATAGACCGTTTACATAACAAACCGAACAGCGACGACATACGTAAAACAGCAACGCACGGTCTAGATGTAGAGATCGTGAAAATACTACAGAATAATGATTTATCAGAATATGAAAAAGCAAAGCGATATACAACGTTGTTGCAGAGATATCTGGTGTTGAGTAAACAGGCTGATAGTGAAATGTCAACTTTAGCTCTTTTATCCCCCGTTGCAAAATCTGTTGATGAATCAAATAACACGACACAACCTGTTGCGCCCGATGCTGTTTATCATAGGCTTTTGAGCGGTGTTAATGACCGGTATAAAAAAAACTGTGAAATACTATTGAGTAAAATGACACGCTCTAAACACATCACAGACTGGAACAGCAAAGGGGAGTTTCTGTACAAAGGCATCGCTGTACCAGGTTTCAACATGTTAGATTTAATAAGAAGCATCACGCAAAGCCACGGTGTGTCGAGCCGTAATATACTGAACGGCTGGCCTGAATTTATGCGGGCTATGTCTGAATTAAATATTCCCTCAACCGTCATAGCCAATGCTGCAAATAGAATGTGCTTAGAACGCTTAAAAGCTGAGAAGCAGGGGGACTCTGATGGCGCTGTGACATCGCCCATGTCGCTACAAACCCTTAACAAAGGTCGAATAAATGTTTTAAGTCCCCCAGGGTTAACAACGCTGCACGGTTACTTACTGCCTAGGAAAAGATCCGTAAATCTATTTCAGGATTCACAGTGGCTGAAACTATAACATATAACTAATTTATACTATTTTTATACACTGTATTTTGTGTTGGCATTTTGCGCCACAATGTTTAACTTATGTCAATAATATTTTATGTAATGTTTTAAATGTGTCTTTACCGTGTTATATATATATATATATCAATAAAATATGCTTATGATTTATAAAACAACGTTTTGTTCTTTGTTTCTATTGCTGTAAACGGAAGAAATTTCAAGCACGCGATATAAAGTTTAATAAACAACATTGTTTATTAGAAAAACATCATAGATATGATACGTTGTACATAAAACGCATCAAACAGAATGTTGATTACAAGTTACACAAACAATACAGCGTTGTACGTAACATGCTTCACACACAACGTTGTGTGTGAAACGTTTTATGTACCAAACAGAATGTTGATTACAAGTTACACAAACAATGCAGCGTTGTACGTAACACGCTTCACACACAACGTTGTGTGTGAAACGTTTTATGTACAACATGCCATAGTTATGCCGCGTTGTACATAAAACGCTTCACACACAACGTTGGTTACAAGTTACACAATTCTGTATATATCTATCTGCATAATGACTCAGACAATGGCTTCTTGGGAGCCGTCTTACAAAATTTGAAACAAAACAATCATTACGTTTTGTGTCATCACTAAAATGGGCCAGTATATCCACATATTTGTATTTTATACACATGTAAAATATAAAGTATACGCAATATTGACCACAAACGGTGCTGTTAAAATTTTGCAACTGCTTATTTTGGTGATAAACACTTTTTGAATTCAAGTTTAAAAAATGTATTATAGCTTTTGGGAATAGGGGGCTGTCAGGGGCTAACCCGTAAGAATAAAAAAAGTAACATTCACGCTGTTCGTTAAAATAAGTGGCCAACCAGTGCTCACCCGGCTGCCCGCTGCTATGCGTATTGATTACAAACGCGCAGGGGTATTGCGCCAGTTTACTGACCGGTAACATATCGCACGGATACGTTCCTTTAAAAATATGCTGTGTGCTTTGCACTGCGTACAGAATACAGTTTATCTGTAATGTGTTCATTTTTAAGCAGCGTAGTGTTAGTTTATTTAATTTATAGATAATTGTACAGCACATCGCGCCTTTGATTAATCTCGATGATGTTATCAAATAGAGCATATATTATCACATTGACTGTCTGGTCCAACGTTTCTGCAAAGCGGAATTCGGCACGTAGATTGCCAGTTCTTGTCAGGGAAAGGTGTTCTCCACACTCCTGTTCTGGTGAAAGGTCAAAAGCAAATAGCGTGTAGCCTCTGAGGTACTCTTCGCGGTCAATCAGTATACCATTGTCAGATTTCTGCTTATTTGTGATCTGTATGAGTGACATATACTCTCTTACAGCATTACCGCGTTCAAAGTCGGGTTGAAATGGTTTGGCGGGGTGCGGTGTTCCATCCAGATAAAGGGACGCAAAACTTACATTTTTATGTTCAAAGCAAAGGGGATTCCGGTTATGGATTCCTGAAAATGATTCGTTATCCACAAAACAGGCTATAACTGTTTTCGGCACTTGACCTAAAAATAGATTTTCTAGATTAAATACTCTACTGCCTGTTGGTACGCTGTAGATTTTCATCCCAACGCGGTCAATCGCGTATTTCGCGTTACCGTTTAACAGGGCCTGCGCATGCCCAATCCGCACGGCTGGTGAGACCTGAACTCTTTTCACGAACAGGGATGCCGCTGTGATCTGTATTTTAAAGGCATCCGCTTCAGATGACATTAAGCAGAATGCGTCTTTGTTTCTGGTTAGTTTAATCTTCAGATCAACGGCGTTTAAAATTAGTTTATGTTGATGGAAAAGGTCACAGTGAAGCGGTCCTAGCAATTCAACCGTGCGACTCTGCTCTGTTGCTCCTGATCGTTTTTTGAACCCCGTATTCGGACCGTCCAGCGCCGTGTTGTTAAATTCACTAGCCGAATCTTTGTAAAATAATCCTGTTGTGTGTTTTGTTGACAATGCATCCGAGCTGTAATTCAATATAGTCTCAATGTACACGCGGTATGCGTAAAGATTGTTGGATTGTGATATGAGCCTGTCGCCCAAAGTTACATCCACTTAGTTGAATAAAGTCGCTATTGGGTAATTAATAAGTGCGACCTGCGCACCTTACGGTATCGGTGTGTTATCGGTTCGTACGATCTTGCATGTCACGTACAACAGCGTGTTGTTCAGATCGTAGTAGTGTTCACCGCTGGCTGCTATATAAAATTCAAGCGGAGCTGTGTCGGATAACGCCGCTAAAGGTTGAACTTCGACGTATAGACTTTTCTCTATGCTAGTTTGTGTCGGGGGCACGTCAAAAAGATCCAGCTCTGTTTTTGCACATTCAACGGACTCGTGGTGTATGAAAGACATGTTTAAAAAATATCACCAACGGAGCGCTTCGGCTTTCTCTTTTTCTTTGAGTTGCGTCGTCTCTGTTTTTTATTTAAAAAGGGTATGTCCCAAGGCGGAAGCGCTATCATACGCCTCCGTTTTCTTTTAGACACGCCTTTTCTTGTATATATTAGTCCTAAACCGTCTTGCTTTGCTTGGTTTGCCTCGTGTATCTTATTCACCACGGCCGTTGTGGCTTGCCCGATAACATCTTTCGCTATATTACGTGCCGCGGTCTTCATATGCGGTTTAGCTAACTCTAAACTTCTCCGGAAAAGAGGTACAGCTTTTCTGAAAAGACTTTGAAAAATACCGCCTAAACCGCAGCCGTACATGTACGCACTGCCGTGAAAACCTGGTAATCCATTACCGGCTTGAGATTTATAATATTGCGCGTAGAGGCCCGGATCGCCATAATTTTTAACAGCGACCATTCTGCTTAGTTAATAAAATTCAGTTTTGCGGCGTCTGAAGTGTAGCTTCACGATCGCTTTCCCAAACTTAAATGCCATGTTCTCGTTCTGGTCGTTCTTTATCTCTATGGCTATCGTGTCAAAATGTGTTTTGCACAATGGTACATAATCGGGCTTCTCGTATCGTATTGTGATCACCTCATTGTTATAACCCTTCATTTCAACAGTGCGAAGTAGCGGTACATAACTATCCCCGACCCGTTGGTGTTCGATAATGTCTGTGTACACGTACATCGTATATTGGCCGCCTTTGATGTCGGCGCATGGTTTAGAAATCTTAGTTTTAGGTTGTAAACCCAGTATCCATGTCAGCTTAGAACCGGCGTGGATTTGATACAACAGCTTACTGTCACATGTTACAACGCATGCAAACGGATCGTACGTTAGTCTTAATCCAACGTCCAGTTTCAGTTGTACAATTTCAGCGTTGATTACGTTCAGTAACGCTTCGATTGTTTCATAAAAACCCGGTTTAATGCACAAACTCGCGACTCTCGCCACCGGATGATCCGCCGTTCCATCCCATGATAATTGCAGTCTACAATCTTGTAAATCCAATGTATTCCACGTGTGCGGATATTGTATCTCAGTAAGTGCTACTTCCCATTCGCCATTTAAGTCTATCGGTTTAGCCAACTTTGTCGTATAGTTAGAAATCTTATTTTGCGGGAAAGTAACCGCCGAGGCGTTGCTGGGTAAGGTAATGTAGAACGACTTGTCATCCATCGCTCGTCTTGTTTAGATAGTGATGAGCTTTATATGTCTTTTATCACCGATGCCGCGACCCAACTGTTACATTTTGCGGGGTACCCGCGCCACTTGACTAACGCGTATTTTCGGCCTCTGACCGTCTTATTTTTTAAAATCTTTTCCCCTTTGTTAACCCTGTTATAGTTTTTTGATATGCTTTAAAGCTCTTCGGGGTAAAAACTACCTGTTATAACTTCACCGTACAGATCTGCCAACTTATAAAGCGGCTTAAGCCCTTTAGTGTTCACACTATGTAGAACAAATATCTCCTCAGAAAAACTCTGTTCGTAACCTTTCTGAAATATGTCCTTATATTTAGAAATACGGACGTGGTCACCGATTCCTAAACAAATGGGGGCTTTCTTACTTCTAAAGTAATCACCGTAGGTTGTTTTGAAGACACTCAATGCGTTAGAGTCATTCACATAGTTTGGAGCGCACTTAATCGTTCTATGGTATGTGTTATTATAGCTGCGTATGAAGTCTTGTAAAACGTCTATATATCTGTAGGTATTCTTTGCCGTGAAATAGCGCCACATGCGTGTTTTTAAAGTCCTATTGAAGCGCTCTATAACAGCCACTTTCACATCGTTATTGGTCGTGAAATGCTTTATACCGTATTTTTCTAACACCTTTTTTAGGTTTCTGTTTAGAAACTCTTTACCATTATCGGTTTGTAGCTTCATCGGCACAACACCCCGCTGGAATATTTGTTCAAAAGCATTAGCGACTGTTGCGGCGTTCTTAGCGGTCAGACTTTCAGCCCACACCCTCTTACTGAATATATCGATGACTGTTAATATGTATTTAACACCATCGTTGTATTTTGACAGATCTATCAGCGAAACCAAATCGCATTGCCACTGTTGGTTTATACCCGATACACAAATCATGTTCCTTTTATAGTTTTTTCTTGCCGGTTTGTGCAACGTGTATGCGTCTTGTTCTTGTAACCACTTTCTTACGTCGGATCTTTTAAATTTATTTTTAACCGACCCATAATATTTATCAATGCTGCTAAAACTACCTGGTTTTAACACTGTGTAATATGCATCTTTCATCCGCTTGATTTGACGCGCTGCGTTGCGTGACATTCTGCGACTGGTGTTACGTGACACTCTTTTCAAAGCCATTATCTTTTAATACGGTTTAATATCGAACTCTATAAATTTTATATTAAATTTTATATAAAAGCGATATCAAACACTATCATTTAATATTAAAGGAGGCGTTACCCAGGAGAAAGGGGTGGAGCAACTGTCACTTTGACAGAAAGGTGGTCTTTCTCTACTCAGGATGTATCAAACACCTATAAGCAAGGATGTGTACTGCTACATCTGAGAGGCGTGTCATAAAAATGGCTTACATCCAAATGTAAATGAGCTCCAAAGTGAGGAAGATTTACTTGTTGAAGAAAAGACAAGTAGAAACCTTATTTGAAATGCATGTAGCCATAGGGATCTGTGGCCCAAATGTATTAAGCCTTAAAAAGTGATAACATGCCAGCCAATCAGCTTCCTAACTGCCATGTTACAGGATGTGTTTGAAAAATGAAAGGTAGGAGCTGGTTGGTTGGTACTTTATTACTCTTTAAGTGCTCCACTTTATCACATTTTAAGGCTATGGGGGTCATTCCGAGTTGATTGCTCGCTAGCTACTTTTGGCAGCCATGCAAACGCATAGTCGCCGCCCACGGAGGAGTGTATTTTCGCTTTGCAAGTGTGTGAACGCCTTTGCAGCCGAACGGGATGAAAACATTTTTTGCAGTTTCTAAGTAGCTCTGGACTTACTCAGCCCTTGCGATCACTTCAGTCTTTTTGGTCCCGGAAATTGACGTCAGACACCCGCCCTGCAAACACTCGGACACGCCTGTATTTTTCCAAACACTCCCTGAAAACGGCCAGTTGACACCCACAAACGCCCTCTTCCTGTCAATCTCCTTGCGATCGGCTGTGCGAATGGATTCTTCATTAAATCCATCGCCCAGCAACGATCCGCTTTGTACCCGTACGAAGCGCCTGTGCATTGCGGTGCATACGCATGCGCAGTAGTAACCTGTTCGCTGCGCTGTGAAAAATGGCAGTGAGCGATCAACTCGGAATGACCCCCTTAATACAATGGTTCCCAAACTTTCTTGAATCACGGTGCCCTAGGGTGTCAACATTTTTTCAAGGAACCCCTAGTACAGAAGTTTCTTATTGATAAATTCCAAACAAATATTAAATTAAGTAAATTATGCTTATATGTCATCCTTAGGTACAGTTATGTGGGTGTGGACATAGTTGCGGTTCTAATTGTCCACATATTTTAAGTGTGTCAGCCACCAGCACTGGTTCACTTTGATAATAAATATTTTTTTTTGGTCCTGGACCACCAACCTGAGGCACCCCTGTAGGTGTCTTGAGGCACCCCAGGGTGCCACGGCACACAGTTTGTGATCCACTGGCTTAATACATTTGGGTCATTGTGCGTTATAACCAATGCAGGGAAATGGATCCCATTTGAATGTATGTATCTCTGATTTATTTTTTTCCCACAAGAATGCAACAGCTACATAATGGGGGTAAGGCGCAATTATGGAGATTGATGGACTATTCAGGGAGTCAGGGATAATGCTACTATTTCAGGGAGTCTCCTGCAGAATGTGGAAGGGTAGGCAACTATGATGTGCATGTGTAGGCTCCGCTGGGGCAGCAAATTAATGACTAATATATTCTCTGTAAAGTGCTGTGTAATACATGAGTGCTACATAATGTATAAACAAAGTTAATAAGTAAATCATACAAATTATACAGTTCCGTACATCAACTACCAATACCTATAACATCTGGCTTTGCAGATCTATAAGAAACACTGTATAAAGTAACACAGCAAAACAAAAACCATAAAGTGATACATACTGTATTTTGAGGACAAAGGAACTACTGGAAAGAATAAAAGCAATTCTCCAATATAGTATCAGCAATGCAACAGCACTATAGGCAAAACCAAATATATCAGTGATTCCTAATCATTTAACCATGCACAATGTTGGAAACAGTCAAATAGCTAATCCATTAAAGTACTGTAAATCAATGCTTGTCCATCAAGGCCCCTGCTGCAGAGCTGGAGAGCAGTCTTGCTTGACTAAAGCCCAGGTGACTCTATCATTAGAACACACACACACGGATCTGTCATTGTGACTCATTCGCTGACTGATCTTCCTGTGCTCATTTGAGGAGACGCTGAAATCCGGAGCTGGAAACGAAGCCATTAAAAACAGAAAATACAATATATGCCTATGAAGGATGGGAAAGTTTAAAATTTACTTGACCTCATCATAAAACTCAAATTTACAACATTTACAGCAATTTAACTTTTATCAGTCATTCCTTTTTAATGTTCACATTACCTTCTGAAAATGGAGTTTGCTGTGAAAATTGTGGCTAATAGTGAAACTGCCTGTAGAAATGATATCTAAGAGACAGTCGTATGAAGATCAGCAGCCCAGAGAGACAGTAGGGCAGGGGATGCAATGAGTACATAATTACACTAGGCATTAATAATTGCCTCTGGTGCACTGTCCTAAAAAGGTCTGAACGAAAAGGGCTTGAAAACAAATAAAACGAGTGACCACGTGATCGCCGTACAGTCTGTTGTCTCCCGGGTGCTCGGGTACGGCACATCGCGGACAGGGTAGATAGATTGTTGGGAAGGGCTGGGAAAGACCCGGCGGTCTTGGTGCACATTGGCACCATTGACAAAGGAAGGTGGGATGTCCTTAAGAAAGACTATAGGGACTTAGGAAAGAAACTTAAGGCAAGGACATCTAAGGTAATATTCTCCGAAATATTACCCGTGCCACGCGCTAGTCCAGGAAGGCAGACGGAGATTAGGGAGGTAAATGTGTGGCTTAGGGATTGGTGCAGGAAAGAGGGGTTTGTGTTCCTGGAACACTGGGCGGACTTCTCAGTCAGGCGCCATCTCTTTTGTCGTAACGGATTGCACCTGACTGAGGAGGGGGCAGCGGTGCTGGGGGGAAGGACGGTTAGAAGGTTGGAGGAGATTTTAAACTAGGAGCCTGGGGGGAGGGTTTAGCTAGAAACTACGGGTAATGCAGTGAGAATAATGGGGATGCCTGTAGTAAACGAAATGGGGGAGAAGTTGGGGGGAGGGTAAGAGTAGGCGGTAAGGTTACTAACATGGGTACTAAAAGAGATTTTACCAAAGCACTAACCAATGACGATTACAGGTCATCATTGCTACATAAGGTGAAAGATGTCCCTAACGCAAGGGAAAATACTTATCTTAGTTGTATGTATGTAAACGCCAGAAGCATTACTGGTAAAAAGGGCGAACTAGAAATACTTGCAGCAAGCAAACAGTATGATATTATAGGCATTACTGAAACTTGGTGGGACGAATCTCATGATTGGACAGTCAATCTAGAGGGCTATACACTGTTTAGGAGAGACAGACTAAATAAAAAGGGTGGAGGGATGTGTCTTTACGTAAAGCCGTTTTTAAAACCTGATATACGGGAAGATATTCAGGAGGGGACTGTAGACACTGTCAAGACATTATGGGTAGAAATTGCATGCGGGGAAAAAGGAATAAAAAAGTTAGTATTGGGTGTATGCTATAGGCCGCCTGGTATCAACGTATCTGATGAGGAATTGTTACTAAAGCAAATTGAAAGAGCAGCAGGAGTAGGATAGTGATGAGCGGATTCGGTTTTACTCGGTTTTACTCGGTTTTACTCGGTTCTCAAAACGGCATCTTATTGGCTCACGGATGTCACGTGTTTTGGATAGCCAATAAGATGCCGTTTTGAGAACCGAGTAAAACCGAGTAAAACCGAACCTCGCTCATCACTAGAGTAGGAGACATAGTAGTGATGGGAGATTTTAACTATCCAGAGATAAACTGGAAAAACGATTCATGTGGGGCAATATGTTTTTAAACACACTTAATGATAACTACTTAGTTCAACTAA
This sequence comes from Pseudophryne corroboree, assembly GCF_028390025.1. NCBI lineage: Eukaryota > Metazoa > Chordata > Amphibia > Anura > Myobatrachidae > Pseudophryne > Pseudophryne corroboree. Next base: position 89,545,214 of record NC_086453.1, on the reverse strand, counting down.
TTGAGGAACCAACTAGGTACAATGCAATCTTAGAACTGGTATTAACAAACAATGGGAATTTTGTATCAGGTATTATAGTAGGCGAACCCATAGGAAACAGCGACCACAATATGGTCACATTCAATATCAGTTTTCATAAACAGCCCTATACTGGCTCAACTAGGACTCTAAACTTTAGCAAAGCGAATTTTGAAAAGTTGAGAGTATTTTTCAGGGATATTGAATGGGAAGGTTTGTTTTCAGGAAAAAATACTACGGAGAAATGGGAGGTACTAAAATTCCTGCTAGCTAAAAATACACTCAAATTTATTCCCATGAGCAGAAAAAAAGGAATAAAAATCATAAACCGATGTGTCTTAACAAAAAGATAAAGGAACTTATGGGCAAGAAAAGGCGAGCATTTAAAAAATACAAATCTGACGGGGAAGCAGAGTCATTTCAGCACTATAAGGAATGTAACAAAATATGCAAAAAGGAAATAAGACCGGCTAAAGTAGAAACTGAAAAACTAGTAGCAAAGGAAAGCAAAGCGAATCCCAAAAAATTATTTAAATACATTAATAGCAAGAGATTAAAGAAGGAGAGTAAAGGCCCTTTAAAAGACAAGTTGGGAGTCTTAAGCAAAAATGATAATGACATAGCGGACACATTAAATGAGCAAATTTTGAAAAGATGAGGGTTTTTTCAGGGATATTGAATGGGAAGGTTTGTTTTTAGGAAAAAATACTACGGAAAAATGGGAGGTACTAAAATTCCTGCTAGCTAAAAATACACTCAAATTTATTCCCACGAGCAGCAAAAAAAGGAATAAAAATCATAAACCGATGTGGCTTAACAAAAAGATAAAGGAACTTATGGGCAAGAAAAGGCGAGCATTTAAAAAATACAAATCTGACGTGGAAGCAGAGTCATTTCAGCACTATAAGGAATGTAACAAAATATGCAAAAAAGAAATAAGAGCGGCTAAAGTAGAAACTGAAAAATAGTAGCAAAGGAAAGCAAAGCGAATCCCAAAAAAATCTTTAAATACATTAATAGCAAGAGATTAAAGAAGGAGAGTGTCACACCTCGCGGGCAGCGGCGGCCGCGCTTGCCTCTGCGGGTGTCCTGGATGGCCTGGCGCCTCTCTCCTCCGGCGGCCTCGGGGTTCCGGCGTCGGGTCGGTGGGTCTCCTCTGCGGCTTCCCGGAGCGAGGGCGCCGCCATGTTGACTGAGATCAGGTAGGCGGAGCGGGGCTGACGTCACCTGCCCGCTCCGCCAATCAGGCAAAGGCGGGAGGTTTAAAGTCAGACGCCGGGCAGAGATCCGGCGCCTGTGTATCATCAATTCTGCCTGTCAGAAACCGTGATCTCCAGAGCTCCCTTGTTCCTGCTACTTCTGTGTCTCCAAGCATATCTGTGTTTCCAGCATCTCAGTGTTCCCAAGCATCTCCGTGCCTCCCAGCATTAGTGTCTCCAAGCGCCCGAGCGCTACCATGCACCTCCGTGCCTCCAAGCACATCAGTGCCTCCAAGCGCCACCACGCACCTCTGTGCCTCCAAGCACATCAGTGCCTCCGAGCGCCACCACGCACCTCCGTGCCTCCAAGCACATCAGTGCCTCCAAGCGCCCGAACGCCACCACGCACCTCCGTGCCTCCAAGCACATCAGTGCCTCCGAGCGCCACCACGCACCTCCGTGCCTCCAAGCACATCTGTACCTCCAAGCGCCCAAGCGCCTCTACGCACCTCCGTACCTCCCAGCACCTCTGTGCCTCCAGCACCTCCGTGCCTCAGCACCTCCGTACCTCTGCACCTCTGTGCCTCCAGCACCTCCGTGCCTCAGCACCTCCGTACCTCTGCACCTCTGTGCCTCCAGCACCTCAGTACCTCCAGCCCCTCAATATCTCCAGCACCTCTGTGTCTCAGCACTCAACACTTTTACAAGTCTTGTCTTTCAGGAGACCTTCAAGCATTCCTCCGTGTCTCCTGCCTACCGTCTTTATCCTGTATGTGGAAGACCTACATCCGGCCATCTCTACTGCGACCCAGTAGCGGTTCCTCTTCCCGGTCACCGGAAGAAGCCCCGAGTCCACAACACTCTCCAACCAGGTCAGTGATAGTATACACAGGCCACATGGACCCGGGGAATCGGAACCCGGAAGCGAGTGCCATCCAAGATCTGGCTTCCCGTGTTCAGAGTCAAGAGGCGGCGCAAAACCAGGTGATGCGGTATCTCCAAGAACTATCCGGCAGGCTGGATCAAATTCAGGTTTCCCTGGCTTCAGTAGTTCCGGTTCCAGCTCCGGTGCCCGCTCTGGTAGTCGCTCCCGATAATGCTCACGCTGTGTCCGGAACCAGGTCACGCCTTCAGCTTCCCACTCCCTCTCGCTACAAAGGCAACCCGAAGAATTGCCGTGGTTTTCTTAACCAGTGCGAGGTACAGTTTGAACTCCTCGCACACAACTTCCCCACGGATCGATCCAAAGTAGCATACATTATTTCCTTGCTTGAGGGCTCAGCGCTGGAATGGGTGTCTCCGTTATGGGAGCGATCGGATCCTTTGGTTTCCAGCTACACCAATTTCATCTCATCTTTCCGCAGGATCTTTGATGAGCCTGGCAGAACGACCGCTGCCTCTTCAGATCTACTCCGAGTTCGACAAGGCTCCCGTTCAGTAGGTCAGTATGTGATTCATTTTCAGACCATAGCCTCCGAATTGCGCTGGAATAATGATGCCTTACGGGCCGCTTTCTGGAACGGGCTGTCCGACCGTCTTAAAGACGAATTGATTACAAGGGATTTTCCAGATTCTTTGGAACAGTTGATCTTGCTCTGTGTGAAAGTGGATCTCCGCATGCAGGAACGAGTCGGCGAACGTTCTCGGTCTGATCGATGCAGATTCCGGGCTCCTCCGTCTAAACAATCGGTTACGACAGCTCCAGACGAACCCATGCAGATTAATCGGTCTCGACTGTCTCCAGAGGAGCGACAGCGTCGGCGTGAGAATAGACTTTGCCTCTACTGTGGAGCCGCGGATCACTTTCTCAAGCTTTGCAAGTCTCGCCCGGGAAACGGGCAGTCCTAGCCTGTTCCGGGGAAGTCAAGCTGGGTGTGGTTTCTCAATCTTCTCCAGTAGTGGACTGTTTACTCTCAGTATCTTTGTCTACTGAAACAGAAGTCAAAACTGTTATGGCTCTATTGGATTCAGGAGCTGCGGGGAATTTTATTTCTCTCTCCAGCGCCCAGAGTTTGGGCTTGAAGTTACAGTTGGTCGAGCGACCTATTACGATCACAGCTATTAACGGTGTTCAAATTCCTAACGCCTTGATTACGAGTCAGTCTGAGTCAATTCAGCTACAAGTGGGAGCTTTGCATCGAGAACAACTGGAGTTTCTGGTTATTCAGGAGATGTCTCATGATCTCGTTTTGGGTCTTCCCTGGCTCAGGCTTCACAACCCTCATGTCGACTGGGGGTCGACACAAATAATTTCTTGGAGCCCTTTCTGTCGATTGAATTGTCTTGCTCCTGTCGTTCCACTCCGTGCATCGGCCAAGTTGGACGTGGAGTCTATTCCAGAGGCTTATCGAGAATTTTTAGATGTCTTCTCGGAACAGGCGGCTGATAAATTACCTCCGCATAGGCCCTGGGACTGTCCTATTGAGCTTATTCCTGGAAAAATGCCGGCCCGAGGTCGCACTTAGCCTTTGTTGGTTCCAGAGACACAAGCTATGTCAGAGTACATTAAGTCGAATTTGCAGAAGGGGTTCATCCGTCCCTCCACTTCCCCAGCGGGAGCTGGCTTCTTCTTTGTAAAGAAAAAAGATGGAGGCCTGAGACCATGTATTGACTATCGTGGTTTAAATGAAGTCACCATTAAGAACAAGTATCCTCTGCCGCTCATCACAGAGCTTTTTGATAGAGTGCGTGGAGCTCGAGTGTTTACTAAGCTTGACTTAAGGGGAGCATACAATCTGATACGTATTCGACAAGGGGATGAGTGGAAGACCGCTTTCAATACTAGAGATGGGCATTACGAGTACCTGGTAATGCCACTTGGCCTCAGCAACGCCCCCGCCGTCTTTCAGGGATTCATTAATGAAGTTTTTCGGGACATGTTGTATCTGAATGTAGTAGTCTATTTGGATGACATTCTGATATTTTCGAAGAATCTTTCTGAGCACCGACTACAAGTTAAGGAAGTACTCCTTCGGTTGCGCGAGAACCATCTTTATGGCAAAATCTCCAAGTGCACCTTTGAGGTTCCTTCTATTTCATTTTTGGGCTACATTATTTCTGGAACTGAATTGCGTATGGATCCAGAGAAACTCTCGGCCATCCGAGATTGGACTCAACCTCTTTCCTTGAAAGCAGTGCAACGATTTCTAGGATTCGCGAATTATTATCGAAAATTTATAAGAGGTTTCTCTACTATCGTGGCACCTATTACTGCTCTGACTAAGAAAGGGGCTGACCCAAGCAATTGGCCTTCTGAAGCAGTAGCAGCGTTCAAACAGCTGAAGACAGCCTTTATGTCCGCTCCCGTACTTCAGTAGCCAGATTTCCTAAAACCATTCTTTCTGGAGGTTGATGCTTCCACGGTAGGCATAGGTGCTGTACTTTCGCAGTACGCCTCAGATGGGAAGTTGCATCCGTGTAGTTTCCATTCTCGCAAGTTCTCCCCTGCTGAATTAAATGACACCATTGGAGACAAAGAGCTGCTGGCAATTAAATCTGCTTTAGAAGAATGGAGATATCTTCTGGAGGGTGCTAAACACTTAATTACAATTTTTACGGATCACAAGAATTTACTGTACCTAAAGACGGCCCAATGTTTGAATCCCCGTCAGGCAAGATGGGCACTCTTCTTTGCCAGATTTTCCTTTATCATCAAGTATCAGGCTGGAACTCTTAATACCAAGGCGGATGCCTTATCCCGTTCAGTGATGGCTTCGGATGAGGAGAATACAATGGAGAAGGCATTAATCCTTAGTCCCATCTCTATTTCTGCAGCTCCCACTGGGTTGGGCCCTCCTCCTGGAAGAATGTCGGTACCAGTTAAATTTCGACAAAGACTGTTGCAGTGGGCTCACACTTCTAAGTTTTCTGATCATCCGGGAGTTCAGAAAATGTGGGAATTTCTGCGAAGATCGTACTGGTGGGACACTATGAAAAAAGATGTTCAAGAGTATGTTAATTCGTGTCCTCAATGTGCTCAGCACAAAACTCCACGTCTGCCGCCTGCGGGCTTGTTGCATCCTTTATCCATTCCTAAAAGGCCTTGGACTCATATCTCGATGGACTTTGTTACTGAACTACCTCTCTCTAAGGGTTATAACACCATTTGGGTGATTATTGACCGATTCTCTAAGATGGCACATTTTGTTCCGTTGACCGGATTACCATCCGCTTCCAAGTTGGCCCTGTTATTTATCCAGGAGCATTTCCGCCTGCACGGGTTACCTCTAGAAATAGTCTCAGATCGAGGGGTACAGTTTACAGCAAGATTCTGGAGAGCCCTCTGTTCAACTCTACAAATTAAACTCAAGTTCTCTTCTGCTTACCATCCACAGACTAATGGGCAAACTGAACGTGTCAATCAGGATCTAGAGACTTTTCTCCGTGTTTACCTTTCTCCTTCTCAAGATAACTGGGTGGAGTTATTGCCTTGGGCCGAGTTTGCCCACAACCATCTATATCATTCTTCAACTGGTGAGTCTCCATTCTTTATTAATTATGGATTTCATCCCCAAGTTCCGGAGTTGCCCATTTGTCCTCCAGAAGAAGTTCCTGCTGCAGCCTCTACTCTCCGACATTTTAACCAAATCTGGAGTCGAGTTCATGCCAATCTCAAGAGAGTTTCCGGTCGCTATAAATTCTTTGCGGATAGGAAGCGACGAGCAGCTCCTCAATATAAGGTTGGCGACAAGGTATGGCTCTCTACCCGCAATCTTCGTTTGAAAGTACCTACTATGAAATTTGCCCCAAGGTTCATTGGTCCTTTCTCAGTGCTGCAAGTCTTGAACCCGGTCGTTTGCAAATTAGGGTTGCCTTCCCACCTTCGAATTCCAAACTCCTTTCACGTCTCTCTCCTCCGCCCCCTCATTCTGAATCGGTTCCACTCAGCATCCCCTAGACCAACTTCTTTAGTGTCTGAAGCTGGGACAGAATTTGAAATCAAAGCTATTCTTGACTCTCGTTATCTTCATAAAAAACTACAGTACTTGGTAGAGTGGAAAGGTTATGGTCCTGAGGAGAGAAGTTGGATCAATGCTACTGAGGTAACAGCTCCCCGACTGGTTCGGATCTTCCACTCCAGACATCCAACTAAGCCCGGAAAGTGTCCAGGGGCCACTCCTGGAGGAGGGGGTACTGTCACACCTCGCGGGCAGCGGCGGCCGCGCTTGCCTCTGCGGGTGTCCTGGATGGCCTGGCGCCTCTCTCCTTCGGCGGTCTCGGGGTTCCGGCGTCGGGTCGGTGGGTCCACTCGGCGGCTTCCCGGAGCGAGGGCGCCGCCATGTTGACTGAGGTCAGGTAGGCGGAGCGGGGCTGACGTCACCTGCCCGCTCCGCCAATCAGGCAAAGGTAGGAGGTTTAAAGTCAGACGCCGGGCAGAGATCCGGCGCCTGTGTATCATCAATTCTGCCTGTCAGAAACCGTGATCTCCAGAGCTCCCTTGTTCCTGCTACTTCTGTGTCTACAAGCAAATCTGTGTTTCCAGCATCTCAGTGTTCCCAAGCATCTCCGTGCCTCCCAGCATTACAGTGTCTCCAAGCACCCGAGCGCCACCACGCACCTCCGTGCCTCCAAGCACATCAGTGCCTCCAAGCGCCACCACGCACCTCCATGCCTCCAAGCACATCAGTGCCTCCGAGCGCCACCACGCACCTCCGTGCCTCCAAGCACATCAGTGCCTCCAAGCGCCCGAACGCCACCACGCACCTCTGTGCCTCCAAGCACATCAGTGCCTCCGAGCGCCACCACGCACCTCCGTGCCTCCAAGCACATCAGTACCTCCAAGCGCCCAAGCGCCTCTACGCACCTCCGTGCCTCCCAGCACCTCTGTGCCTCCAGCACCTCCGTGCCTCAGAACCTCCGTACCTCTGTGCCTCCAGCACCTCTGTGCCTCCAGCACCTCAGTGCCTCCAGCACCTCAATATCTCCAGCACCTCTGTGCCTCAGCACTCAACACTTTTACAAGTCTTGTCTTTCAGGAGACCTTCAAGCATTCCTCCATGTCTCCTGCCTACCGTCTTTATCCTGTATGAGGAAGACCTACATCCGGCCATCTCTACTGTGACCCAGTAGCGGTTCCTCTTCCCGGTCACCGGAAGAAGCCCCGAGTCCTCAACACTCTCCAACCAGGTCAGTGATAGAGAGTATAGGCCCTTTAAAAGACAAGTTGGGAGTCTTAAGCAAAAATGATAATGACATAGCGGACACACTAAATTAGTTTTTTTCAACAGTATTTACTAGAGAGGACCCAATTCAGGGACTAACACATAATCTCAATAATGAGAATATCCCACTGATAAGTACTTATTTAAGTGAGGAAGTAGTCTGTGACCGATTAAAACATTTAAAGATTAATAAGTCACCAGGTCCCGATGGTATTCACCCAAGGGTTCTAATGGAGCTTCACTCTGAGTTATTTTTGATCTTTAAGGACTCAGTAATATCAGGTATGGTTCCCAAAGACTGGCGTATAGCGGAAGTAGTGCCTATATTCAAAAAGGTAAGTAAAGCTGAACCAGGTAATTATAGACCAGTTAGTCTTACATCTATAGTGGGGAAAGTATTGGAAGGTATTCAGAGATAGTATTCAGAAGTTCCTTGAAGTCAATAAGGTCATTAAAAGGAATCAACATGGGTTTATGAAGGACAGATCCTGTCAAACCAACTTACTTGGCTTTTATGAAACAGTAAGCGCAAACCTAGATCAGGGTAAAGAGGTGGATGTAATCTTTTTAGATTTTGCCAAAGCATTCGACACTGTACCACACATGAGACTTATCTACAAGCTACAAGAATCAGGGCTAGGAAGCACAATATGCACTTGGGTCAAAAACTGGTTAGATAATAGGGAGCAGCGCGTTGTGGTTAATGGATCTTTTTCAACTTGGACTGAAGTGCTAAGTGGTGTGCCGCAAGGCTAAGTATTAGGATCGCTATTGTTCAATATTTCATTAACGACCTAACAGAAGGTCTAGAGAGCATGGTTTCAATTTTTGCAGATGATACCAAATTGTGTAAAGTTATAAATGCGGAGGGGGATGCTGAGTCACTTCAGAATGACTTAGTTAAATTAGAAGCTTGGGCAGCGAAATGGGGAATGCGCTTCAATACAGACAAGTGTAAGGTAATGCACTGTGGTAACAAGAACAAAAATAACACCTACCTACTAAATGGGGTAAAATTAGGGGATTCTGTACTGGAAAAGGACTTAGGTGTCCTCTGTTAGGGTCTCCTGCCCTGTGCTGCCACGTCGTCATGGCAACCGGGAGACAAGTGCTAGTGGAGTAACCTGAGCGCAGCTGATACTCCGGTTCGGGTCTTTTGCTGTGCAGTGGTTATAGGCTCTGTGCACGGCAGGGGATCCGGTGCTGGTTTTTGTGCTCACAGTCTGTGAGGTCTGAGTGGGGCGTGGACAGCACCTGCTTTATAAGGCCTCTTTTCAGGGTAAGCAGATGCTGCTGAATCTCTGTTGGTTAGTCAGTTCATGAAAGTTAGCCAGTACTGTGTAGCTTTGTATTTGTTTGTTGCTTACTGCAAATAGGCCTGGGGATTTGGTATTACACTCTGCCAATCCAGACCTAGCAGTAAGACTGGAGTCAGTCGTTTAGCTTGCTGGGGTTCTGTTATTACTCTGTGAACTTAGCAAGTTTGCGGCTGTATTCTAACACTTGCCTGTCTAATCCTGTCTCACTGTGCTAGGTGTCAGGGGTCAGTTTAGTGGCAGTAAGCTTAAACCTGTGCACTGCAAGTGAGAATCAGGATTGTGGAGGCTCTCCTTGTGTCTATCATTCCATCTCTGACCAAGGAGTTTACTGCCACACCCGTTGGTAACCCTTTAGGGTTTTGCTGTTGCCCTTAGCAACAGCATTTCGGGTTCTCTACGTATTAAAACACAACATCTTGCTTTTTACATCTGAGCAGTTCTAATACAAGGGAGATACCCAGTTCCTTAGCCTCTGGGCTTCTCTGTTCACTGTGTGTGTATTTTGTTACCCTATCACCTTCTGTGTACGTTATGTCATATTCCCCAGTTTGTCTGTGAGTCCATTTGTTTTGCATAACAGTTCAAACACCAGTACATTCCTGCAGACACTGGAGTGCATAACAGTTCTGACACTAGTACTTTCCTGCAGGCACTGGTGTGCATAACATATTCAGCAGCCTAATACTCCTGTTGAAATTTTGTGGGAATATGGAGCATACCCCTCAAAATACGTTGCAACAGGTGGTCGATCAGGTGCAGGTCCTGACTCGACAATTTAATGATTTGTCCATTAAAATGCACACCTCCCAGGCTGCTGGCGGAGCTCCCGCAGCAGCAGCACCTGCAGGGGTTAAGGAGCCGAAAGTAAATCTCCCGGATCGTTTTTCTGGAGATCGCTCGCAGTTCTTTTGTTTCAAGGAGAGCTGCAAGCTATACTTCCGGCTTAGGCCTCAGTCTTCTGGGTCGGAGATTCAGCGGGTGGGCATAGTGATTTCCTTGCTACAAGGAGACCCACAGGTCTGGGCATATGGGTTGCAGCCTGACTGTCCGTCGCTTAAAAGTGTTGATGCTTTTTTTACGGCACTGGGCATGTTGTATGATGACCCTGACAAGACGGCCTCAGCCGAGGCTCAGATTTCGATCCTTAAGCAAGGGCGAAGGCCAGTTGAGGTTTACTGTACGGAGTTTCGGAGGTTGGCCCATGATACCCAGTGGAATGACCCAGCCCTGAGACACCAGTACCGAAGAGGTCTTTCTAACCAGATAAAGGACCAACTGGTACAATATCCCTTGCCTGATAGCTTGGATCAGCTCATGCAGTTATCCATCCGGGTGGATAGACGGCTGAGAGAGCGTAGGCTTGAAAGGGAGACTGAGATTTCCTTCCTTCCCAAGGGAACCTCAGACTCTGAGGAATTTTCTGAGGAGCCTATGCAGATTGGGGCTACCCGCCTCTCCTCGCGTGAGAAGACGCGGAGGAGACAGCAGGGGTTGTGTTTGTACTGTGGGAATAAAGGTCATGTGGTAGTATCATGCCCAGAAAAGCCGGAAAACTTCAGGGCCTGAGGGTGATGGGAAATATCCTGTCAGGCCAGAAGTCAGAATTTCCCAAGAAGACTTTTATCATTCCGGTGACCTTGAAGATCCTCGGTCAAACTGTCAAGACTGAGGCCTTTGTGGACAGTGGGGCCGACGGGGTTTTTATGGACCGCCAATTCGCCCTAAAACACTCTGTTCCCTTAGTACCCTTGGCATCGGAAATTGAGATTTGTGGGTTAAACGGGGAACCATTATCCCAAGGTAAAATTACCTCTTGCACTAGCCAGATTTCTTTGTTTATTGGAGCCACACACTCTGAAAAATTGTCCTTTTATGTGACTGTCTGTACTTTTGCCCCATTGGTGTTGGGGTTACCCTGGTTAAGGGCCCACAATCCTCAATTTGACTGGGTCTCTGGGGAGATTCTTAGTTGGGGTACTGATTGTTTCAGGAGTTGCTTGAGCCTTCCAGTCAGGCTCTCGCAGCTAAGTTTGCCAGGATTGCCAGGGTGTTATGCAGATTTTGCGGACGTGTTCTCCAAAAAAGTTGCAGAGGTACTACCTCCCCATCGCCCCTATGACTGTGCCATTGATTTGTTGCCAAATGCTAAGCTTCCCAAGAGCAGGTTGTACTCCCTGTCACGTCCTGAGACTCAGGCTATGGCAGAGTACATTCAGGAGAACTTGGCTAAGGGATTTATCAGACCTTCACAGTCTCCAGTTGGGTCGGGGTTCTTCTTCGTGGGTAAAAAGGACGGTTCGTTGCGACCCTGCATCGACTTCAGGGAATTGAACCGTATCACGATTAAAAACTCATACCCACTGCCTCTCATTTCGGTCTTGTTTGACCAGCTTCGTACTGCCACCATTTTTTCTAAGATTGACCTACGCGGTGCGTACAATCTAATCCGAATAAGAGAGGGGGATGAATGGAAGACTGCCTTTAATACCCACTCAGGGCATTATGAATATTTGGTGATGCCTTTTGGGCTCTGTAATGCCCCGGCAGTCTTCCAGGATTTCATGAATGATGTGCTCAGGGAATATTTGGATAGATTCTTAGTTGTATACTTAGATGACATCCTAATCTTCTCCCATTCCCTGGAGGAACATCGGAAGCATGTACGCTTAGTCCTCCAGAAACTCAGAGACCACCGGCTTGGGGCGAAGCTGGAGAAGTGCGAATTTGAAGTTCAGCAAATCGCATTTCTAGGATATATTATCTCCCCAGAAGGTTTCCAAATGGAGGGTTCCAAGGTACAGGCAGTCCTGGATTGGGTGCAGCCCACTAGTTTGAAGGCGCTTCAGCGTTTCCTGGGCTTTGCGAATTTTTATAGACGATTTATCGCTGGATTTTCGTCTATAGTGGCGCCCTTGGTGGCACTCACTAAGAAAGGGGCGGATGTTGCTCACTGGTCTTGTGAGGCTAAAGCGGCTTTTGCCCGTCTCAAAAGGGCATTTGTTTCGGCCAAGGTGCTGCGACACCCAGATCCAGAGCGTCCTTTTGTGGTGGAGGTGGATGCCTCTGAGATGGGTATTGGGGCAGTGCTTTCTCAGATGGGAGTGTCTGATAATCGCCTTCATCCCTGTGCTTACTTTTCCCGTAAATTTTCGCCTGCCGAGATGAATTATGACGTGGGTAACCGGGAATTGTTGGCTATTAAGGATGCACTCGAGGAGTGGAGACACTGGCTTGAGGGGGCTAAGTTTGTGGTCTCAATTCTCACTGACCATAAGAATCTGGCATATTTAGAGTCAGCGAAGCGTCTCAATGCCAGGCAGGCACGATGGGCTTTGTTTTTTGCTCGCTTTAATTTTTTTATAACATATCGCCCTGGGTCAAAAAACATCAAGGCTGATGCGCTCTCGCGGAGTTTTGCTCCAATCCAGGAGACCACCGAGGAGCCGTTGCCCATTGTTTCCCCATCATGTATTAAAGTGGGCATTACCCAGGACCTCTTATCATTAGTCCTTAGAGCACAGGAGCAGGCTCCTCCAGACCTTCCGGTAGGTCTTTTGTTTGTGCCTCCTAGGTTAAGACAGCGAGTGTTCCTGGAATTCCATGCCAAGAAGTCGGCAGGTCACCCGGGTATTGCCAGAACTCGGGAGTTGCTATCTAGGGCGGTGTGGTGGCCCTCGGTGGCTAAGGATGTGGATCAGTGGGTTCGGGCATGTGACATCTGTGCCCGAAATAAGACTCCTAGAGGGGTTCCTGTTGGCCCATTACATCCACTCTCTATCCCATCTAAGCCATGGACCCACATTTCAATGGATTTTGTGGTGGACTTGCCCAAATCCTCGGGGATGACAGCCATCTGGGTTGTCGTTGACAGGTTTTCGAAGATGGCGCACTTCGTTCCACTGGTTGGGCTGCCATCAGCCAGACGCCTGTCTGAATTATTTATGCTGCATGTTGTGCGTCTCCACGGGTTGCCACTTGATGTGGTCTCTGACCGCGGATCCCAGTTTGTGGCCAAATTCTGGAGGGCATTTTGTTCCGATCTCCAGATTTCTGTCAGCTTGTCGTCAGGCTACCATCCGCAGTCTAATGGGCAGACTGAAAGGGTGAACCAGTCCTTGGAGCAGTTCCTCAGGTGTTATGTCTCCAAGTGTCAGACTGACTGGGTTGCTCATCTGTCCATGGCGGAGTTTGCCTATAACAACGCGGCTCACTCTGCTACAGGGATCTCTCCCTTCCTTTGTGTGTATGGGCATCATCCTAAGGCCAATTCTTTTGACCCCCTGGACTCCACGCCTGGTGGTTCCTCTGTGGTTTCGGTCCTTAGAGGTATTTGGCGGAAAGTGAAGAAAGCCCTTGTGTCTGTGTCATTAGTGACCAAAAGGGTTTTTGATAAGCGGAAAAGACCATGCAGCTTCAAATTAGGAGACTTCGTCTGGTTGTCTACCAAGAATTTGAAGTTGAGACAGCCATCTCATAAGTTAGGGCCCCGGTTCATCGGCCCTTATAAGATCACCAGGGTTATCAATCCGGTGGCATTTCAGTTAGATCTGCCCCGTTCTTTGGGTATCAATAAAACATTTCATTGTTCCCTTTTAAAACGGGCGATTAGTAATCCTTCTTCCAGTGGAAGACCTTCCCCTCTTCTGATACGTGGCCAGAGGGAGTTTGTTGTTGAAAGGATTCTTGACTCCAAGGTGGTTCGGGGTCGGCTGTCATTTTTGGTGCACTGGAAGGGGTATGGCCCGGAGGAGCGGTCGTGGGTGCGCAGTTGTGATCTTCATGCCCCCAGACTGATACGCTCTTTCTTCTCGCAGTTCCCCGATAAACCCGGTGGTAGGGGTTCTTTGACCCCTCGTCAGAGGGGGGGTACTGTTAGGGTCTCCTGCCCTGTGCTGCCACGTCGTCATGGCAACCGGGAGACAAGTGCTAGTGGAGTAACCTGAGCGCAGCTGATACTCCGGTTCGGGTCTTTTGCTGTGCAGTGGTTATAGGCTCTGTGCACGGCAGGGGATCCGGTGCTGGTTTTTGTGCTCACAGTCTGTGAGGTCTGAGTGGGGCGTGGACAGCACCTGCTTTATAAGGCCTCTTTTCAGGGTAAGCAGATGCTGCTGAATCTCTGTTGGTTAGTCAGTTCATGAAAGTTAGCCAGTACTGTGTAGCTTTGTATTTGTTTGTTGCTTACTGCAAATAGGCCTGGGGATTTGGTATTACACTCTGCCAATCCAGACCTAGCAGTAAGACTGGAGTCAGTCGTTTAGCTTGCTGAGGTTCTGTTATTACTCTGTGAACTTAGCAAGTTTGCGGCTGTATTCTAACACTTGCCTGTCTAATCCTGTCTCACTGTGCTAGGTGTCAGGGGTCAGTTTAGTGGCAGTAAGCTTAAACCTGTGCACTGCAAGTGAGAATCAGGATTGTGGAGGCTCTCCTTGTGTCTATCATTCCATCTCTGACCAAGGAGTTTACTGCCACACCCGTTGGTAACCCTTTAGGGTTTTGCTGTTGCCCTTAGCAACAGCATTTCGGGTTCTCTACGTATTAAAACACATCATCTTGCTTTTTACATCTGAGCAGTTCTAATACAAGGGAGATACCCAGTTCCTTAGCCTCTGGGCTTCTCTGTTCACTGTGTGTGTATTTTGTTACCCTATCACCTTCTGTGTACGTTATGTCATATTCCCCAGTTTGTCTGTGAGTCCATTTGTTTTGCATAACAGTTCAAACACCAGTACATTCCTGCAGACACTGGAGTGCATAACAGTTCTGACACTAGTACTTTCCTGCAGGCACTGGTGTGCATAACATCCTCATAGATAGCAAACTAAGCAGTAGTACCCAAAGTAGGACTGCAGCAAAGAAGGCTAATAAGATATTAGCATGCATAAAACGGGGAATTGATGCTAGGGATGAGGGTATTATACTCCCGTTATATAAATCACTTGTGAGGCCACACCTTGAATACTGTATACAATTCTGGGCACCTTATTACAAAAAGGATATCCTGGAGCTAGAAAAGGTTCAAAGGCGGGCGACCAAACTAATTAAGGGTATGGAGACGCTGGAATACGAGGAAAGGCTTGCAAGACTAGGCATGTTTACACTGGAAAAGAGGAGATTAAGAGGGGACATGATCAACATTTACAAATATATAAGGGGACAATATACAGATCTTGAGCAGGACCTTTTTTTGGTTAGATCAACACAGAGAACTCGTGGACACTCGCTCAGGTTAGAGGAAAGGAAATTCCGCACAATACGGCGTAAAGGTTTTTTTACGGTAAGGACGATACGTGTTTGGAATTCCCTGCCTGAGGGAGTTGTAATGGCCAACTCAGTCAACACCTTTAAGAATGGGTTAGATAAATTCCTAATGGATAAGGATATCCAGGGTTACGGGGCATAGTCACGCACTATGGTTATTATAAAAAAGAGGGGTAAAACGTAATGGCAGTCATCAACTTCAGTCATAATTTTATACAAAATAATCGTGCATAGGAGACCACAAATAGGTTGAACTCGATGGACAATTGTCTTTTTTCAACCTTAGAAACTATGTTACTATGTTACGAGTGTGGCGACAGCAAAATGCAGGCTCCTCATTAGTGACAGGGAGCTGTGTGCTTGTTACAGAGTAAGAGCCAACAGTGCAGGCAGACGAGTCTCTGGGGGCAGCCCATCATCTCCGGGAAGGCTGGGCACCCCCCCGGAATGATAAAATAGGATTGGGCCACAAGGCCATGTCCCTTCCCACAAGGCCATCCCCTTTTCTGTGGGACTATTTAGCGTACTGGGTGATACTGACCCCAGTGACGCCCCTGCTAGTGAGCATAGTTACAATATCCACGTTAGTCTCTGTGGGGTTCATTAAACCTATTGTGAGTATTGCAGAAATATATTTCAAAGCAATCTATCGACCATTATGTTTGATGACTATCTGACACATAAACTGAACTGCTTGGACATTAAACCATTCTGAACAGAGCCAAAATAACTAAACACAAGCTTATATTTACTGTGTTACAGCCATACAGTTTTTCTATGTCTACCTTTTCCTCATATATATATCTTTTTAGGCTGCTATGAATACTCGTAAGCATCAATCAGGGATTGGACAGCCTATGTACTGGCAGGAGGATGCTCACTGCATTCTGCAAAACGGAATACATACATTTCATTGGCGGTCAGGATCCCGGCTGTCGTGATCCCGACAGAGGGATCCCAGCCACCAGTATGCCGGCAGCAGGGCAAGCGCTAGAAAGCCCCTTGCGGGCTCGCTGTGCTCACCACGCTGCGGACACGGTGGCTCGCCAAGCTAGCCACAGGATCTATTCTCCCTTTATGGGTGTCATGGACACCCACAGAGGTAGAAAAGCCCTTTGTGCCGGTATTCCGGCAGCTGCATTTCACCGCCTGTCGGGATTCTGCGTCGGCATTTTGACCGCCGGGATCCCGACAGTCTTGTGATTGCCTCCCTGAGAAACACCTAGTGATATCATCACACTGCCAGCTTTCAGCACATTAGCTCTAAATGATCACATGTGCCAGAGGAATTTCTGAGGTAAGTATAACACGAAAAGGTAGGGCATGGCTTTATAGTTGATTTTTCTCAAGACTGGTATGTTGTATAACTTTACATTGTTAGAAAAGGAGAGCGCAACTGTGCAGTCTCCAACATAGTTCATTTGGGGATGATGCTTCATACCTTTACCTAGATGGCCGCCAATGTTACCATCTTGTTTCTGTGTATGAGTGACATAGTGGGAAACAGAGGGCAAGCTCAAAATACCTGTGACCCTTTATTCTGCCTTACCGTTGTCCTAGAATCCTGCATCACTACCCACATCCAGGAGATAGTCACCATCTGGTAAGCTGTCAGAACCCTGCTCCGCTTCATGCAATCAAACACTTTAACAGTTAGTATGGCTGTACCATCACTTATTCAATAAACCAAACTACCTGGTTAAGCTACTGGACTTGTGATTGGGCCAATTACAAGTTCCACTGGTGTGTATATTACTCTGCCAAACCACCACTTACACACATATTTCCAACAGGTTATGGGCCCACGGTGCATTGTTACACAAGGCACTCAGAGGCGTCAGAATGGAAGGGTGGGGCAGGGGGAGGCAAGGGAGCAGCTCGACCCCTCCCAAACATGAGAGGCGCAGGCTGATGTACAGGAGGAGTAAAGTGCGCTCAGTTGAAAGACCGCACATCACATCCTCCGTGCAGTGCAGGGACCCAGCAACGCTCCCCCACTACCAGCAGAGCAGTGCAACAATTTGCGGCTATTTATGGGGTGTGGCCTGATGCCGAGGAGGGCCTGCCTCTATAGGAGACCTGTGTGGCTGTGCTGTGAAATCAGGTAGTGTCTCTCCAGCTCGCTCTACTCCCTGTCCCACTCTCTTTCCTCTTGCTCCTCTCTCTCCCTAACACTCTCTCCTCTTGCACCTCTCTCTCCCTGAAACTGTCTCTCTCTCTCTCTCTCTACCTGACACTCTCCATCTCTTCCTGACACTGTTTTCCTCTCTCTCACTGACACATGTCTCTCTCTCACTCTTTCTATCCTCATTTTGTCCCTGTAGTTCCGCCTCCTCCTCCCGGTGGCTCCGCCCCCAGGGGCACCAAACAGAGGCTCTAACATGCCCATCCAACCTATAAATGTTCTGACACCCCTGAAGGCACCCAAACACAAAAGTGGGAAAAAGTCACCCAAAATGTATAGAACATATACAGAAGTGCCCCAGGCACAGTGTGGAGTCTGTTACAGCTGCGAGAACAGCACTAAGGCTTCACTTTACACATATGTAAAGACAGAGACAGCTCCAGCAGCACAGAGATAGGGATCACAGTGTGTTAAAACTAAAGAGTGTCACAGCAAATACATCTTAAAGTACAAAAGCTGCAAGATACACTGTAATGTCTGTAAGAAGCACAAATGCATTAACTTTATCTATGATGGGGTTCATTAAATTAAAAGGTGAAGAAAACTATACAACACAGAAGTTTGCTATGAAAATGCAACTAAAGCAGGAAAGACTGTGGATGTAGATCATGGTGATCGTCCCAGATGATGAAGATCAAGGGTAGACAACTCTGGTCTTCAAGAGCTATCAACAGTTCATATTTTCTGGCCACATGTAGATCTGTAGAATGTGTTGGTTAGGAATGAATGTACCACGTTTGAAAATGTGACAGTAAAGACTACACCTCTGCACGAGCTAGGTGGTCTGGAAGACGTGAACTGTTAGTAGCTCTCAAGGTCGGGGTGGGCTATCCCTGATGTAGAGAGCGCCATGGGAACCATAGGCTTGAGTGTGGAGCAACATGTATACTCCATCGTTCATGGAAAATGTCTGCTAAAGACATGTGGACAGCATTAAAAGAAGCATATAAGGATGGAGGTCTCATGATGAGAATAATCTTACAAAAAACATTGTACAATACAAATGTACATGAATGCAGAGGTATGAGTGATTATATAGACAGGATGATGTCTGTCTCTAAGCAGCTAACATCTGTTGGTTTACAAACAGATGATAAAGAAATAGTAACAGCTATGCTTCAAAATCTAACACCAGAGTTTGACTTCTTAGTTGTGAGGTTAGAGGCAAACACTGCAAAGTTGACAAAAGACACAGTAAGAGCAAAGCTATTACAGTTTCAAGAACATGTACCCTGTGAATCAATAACTGAGACCACTGCATTGCAAGGAAGAGTGATAGAAAGTTAAAGTGTTAGAAGTGTCACAAGATAGGCCACAAAACAATCAACTGCAAGCAGAGTGAAAGTGAATCCTATGCAGAATCAGAAATATAATACCAAAGATGAGTCAGCCTCAAAAAGGACTGTTGGAATATCGATGCAGGTGCAACAAGGCATTTCAGCTGCAATGAGGAGTGGTTCACTAAGCTGAGACTGTATCTCAATCAAAGGAATTGGCAATCAAACGTTGACAGCCACAAAAGTTGGGATAATTAAAGCTCACTTGAGAGTTGGATCAAAAACAAAAGTCACAGAATTTTTGTACCCGAGATGTGAACAAATCTTATTACCATCAGTGTCACACAACAGCAAGGCCACAGAGTTAATTTCGCCAGTGGAAAGTGCTGATCCGCCTCATTCTCCACACCGTGAATACGGCGGTGAAGTACCCGAGGTGAAAGCGGCTTGTGTTCTACGTCCAACACGCTCTGAAGTGCACATGTGACATAGTAACATGACGCAGAGACCTCACATAGCACTCACAAAGTACATGCCCCTGGGCTCCTGTGAATCGGGTGGTGAAGCTTCCAATGGGGTCTAATTTACTGCCTTCATATGTGAAGCTGTACATGACACTCTTTGAAAACAAGTACATCCTCCCTGATTTTGGTCCACAGATACGATTTTATCAACTCTTTATTGATGATGTATTTACTTTATGGCCAGGAAACAGAGTCTCTTTTGTTGAGATGTTGGAAAAACATGACCCTACTCGCTAGCAGCTATCATCCCCCTGCTCTTAAAAATAATTTGCCCGTATCACAATTATTGAGGGTAATGCGCATTAACACCAATGAGACACTGAGAGAACAACATTTGGATGAAATGATGACTAGATTCCGTGATCGGGGGTACACCTCTAAAACATTACATAAATGTCTGCAGAAAGCTAGGAAAATCTTCAATGGGGACAAAGTGACATCTTCTTCAAATGAACAGCGCATGATCTTTTTGACCAAATATGATAACTACTCACAATTTTCACAGAGGACATTACATAAACATTGGTCTGTTATTGCCTCTGACCCCTCCTTACCATTTACACATATGCGACCCCCTATTATGGCCTTTAGTTGGGGTGCTAATCTGAAACAATTATTGATGAGACCAGCTCTTGTACCTGAAGCAAGTATGAACACTGTACAACTAATGCGGTGTAAACCAGGAAGCTACTCGTGTGGAAATTGCACCACTTGTAGGTCCTTGATTGTGGGTAAAACATTCCCCCATCTGCATTCTGGGAAGAGCATTAAGATTAAATATCACCTCCATTGTAAATTAGATCATGTTATTTATCTGTTGACATGCCTGTGTGGTTTCTATTACGTCAGCTTGGCCTCCAGATGTATTAGAGACTATATGGCCAACCAAAGAACCATGATATGAGCAGCTCTACAAACAGGGTCTAGAGATAAACCATTGGCCAGACACTATCTCTTGAATGGTCACCAAGTAGCCAATCTCAAATGAATGTTGATGGGTTCCTCCCCAACAATTGGGGAGAGACCGGCTTCTTAGTCTGAAAAAGCGTGAAAGCTTTTGGATATCGTCTCTAAATAACTTCTTCTGACCTATGATGTAATTGAACAAAATATGTATTTTGTCTGTAAGCATGGATCCACTTCTTTTTCTATATGTTGTTACTTTGATATTGTTATCTACATACATTTGTGCAGTGTCGGTGGTCTGAATTTACCTGGAATATGTCTTGATTATGTACATGCATCTAGATCGTTCAGGATCACTTTAAACTATGTATTTCTTTTTTTCTTTGTGTCTTTGTGTTAGAATTTGTGTCATGAACACGATGATTGTCATATTCTAATTCTCTTGATCTAGTCACACTTATCATAATTGACACTTCTGTATTTTATAATGTATATAAGTATGACTTTTTCCTGTGCCTTATGTTTCATGTTAACTAGTTGGTCACGAGATGTGTTGCATTTTTTCTGGTGTGCCAAATGTATCATGGGCCCCGGAGAAACCTTTAGTTAATTACCGTATAATTTATTGAAGTTATTCAGAATTATCCTGTTAAGCCCACCTATGAAGGTTATGTTTTTCTAGCCACCGATCATGTGACCGGGTCATGTGTGTGCTCCAGTGCCGCTAGTACATGGAACACGAGTGACGTTTGCCTTGGAAGCTTCACCGCCCGATTCACGGCGCAGGAGCCCAGAGGCGTGTACTGTGTGAGTGCTATGTGAGATCTCTGCGTCATGTGATTATGTTACATGTGCGCTTCAGAGCATGTTGGACGTGGAGCGCAAGCCACTACCGCCTCGGGTACTTCACTGCCGTATTCACGGCGTGGGCACTGAGGCTGATCAGCGACATGGTTTACTTGTTTGCGGAACCCCCCTCCCTTGTTATACTTATGACTGGTATATTAGCCCCCTATGCCTTTGAGAGTAAGATAGATTAATTAAACTCGGCCACTCAGCCCTATGGGACTTACGGTTTTATCACTATAACAGAGCCCTCTGGGAAAGGAATCTGATGTGGTTTCCCGCCATGATGCTGTTGGTTTGTTGGCTCCTGTGAGTATTTAAGGGATTTCTTCTCTTTTACATGTGTTACTGTATTGATGTTTGTGATGTTCACATTTGTGTTGTTACAGTGATATACATGGCCGTTGGAAATCACCCTTAGGGTTTTTTTAATCCTTTGAGTAAGTAATGTCAGGTGTGGGTGAGCTTAATTATCAGTCTGGGGGAGCATACTGAACTACTTATGTTGTGCTTACAGTGTTTGATTCTGTATATTGCGGACACCATTATCCATGAAACTACTGGAGAATCCAGGTTTGCTACTTGCCTTTCACTTGTGGTTATGTAGTGCATCCGTAAGGATCTATAATTGTATCATTTGGTCCGTATAAATACTTCTGACCTATGCTTATAGGGACTATGTGCACCATTTGACTTATTATACATCATGGTTGTGTGTATGTTTCAGCACTGTTTGTTGACCTCCATTTGAAACTCACCTGGTATTTCTCACCATAGGGTTGGGTTGGCATCTGGTGGTTTTTAGATTTTCTTTTTCTTTATTGTATGGTGGACCTTTGTCTTAAATGGTTTGTCTTGTGGGCCTGTGAGACTTAGCCAGTGTTTTTCTTTTTTCGTCTTTTATACAGTTATACTGGCTGAGTTACTCGTATTGATGATATGATGTTGGCTGGTCTTGAAAAAGATTCAGTTTATGAATCGAAACGTCGACTGTTATAAGCCATGAATACACCTGAATAAAAATTTTGTTGTACCATTTGGATATATTGTGGAGAGTGCCCTTCCATCCCTGTGGAAACTACGAATAGATTTGTGGACCCACTCACTTTGTGGATATCCACTGGGAGCACACCCCATTGATGAATCAAACTGATGAGAGTGCAGGATACATATATATGATGCGGTTATGTGACTGCCGGTCACAATACTGACACTGGGATCCCGAACCCAAAGAGTGAGAATAGCACCTGTGGCGAGCGCAGTGAGCCCGCAAGGGGCTTCGTTATGCTTGCCTCCCCTGCCGGCCATCTAGAAGCCGGGATCCCGGCATCGGTATGGGGATTGATATGAAAAAACAGCAGTCGGGATCCTAGCCATCAGTATACCGACAGTGGGATCCCGGCCACCAGTATGCCAGCAGTGGGGCGAGTGCTAGCAAGCCACTTGCAGGCTCAGTGTGCTCACCATTCTGCAGGCATGGGGGCTCGCTGCGCTCACCACAGGTTATATTCTCCCGCTATGGGTCTCATGGACACCCACAGAGGAAGAAAAGCCTGTGGCAACGGGATTCCGACGACGGTACAGTATTTCACTGCTAGTCGGGATTCCAGCATCGGAAACCACTTCCCCTCTATATATCCATATACCAAACACCAGCAGCACCCACATAAATAACTCCATTACAGTCAGAAAAATATTTTCCAGCGTTTTAGACCCATAGTTTATACTATCTGTAATGGGGCTAGTTATGTGAGTCCCGTTGGTGTATGGATTCTACATTTATGGTACTCTGCTTAGTACCTACACAGATAGCATCTATGAATTATTGTATAATCTGGAGTGCCTATCGCTGACTTTAACTTGCTCTGCATGCGTCACTATTGACCATACTACAGGAATCAGTTGTTACAATGAACACACATTTATCTTCCACTCTACACTCTGAGATATGGAGGTCAAGTGTTTGTTAATGTCATTCAGCCAAATCTATATTTAGAATGAAACACCATTTTTTCTGCCAAGTATGACCGTATGGGAGATACTCCCCCATCCGTGCCTCTTTAACAGCTGTTTCTTCTGCCGTGCATGGCAGCAAAATGTTGGCATTGAAAGCTTCAACATTTAGGCGCTTCTCGTGCATCAAGAGAACCAAGCAATCAGTCTTATGTTACATACTTAAAGAAAATGATCAGGGGAGTGCACTATTTCCAGGATTGGAGAGCCAAGGCTTGGCCTGGCCTCTACAGCGGCCAATGACAGTCTCACACAGCTTTTCATAGTGCACCAGACCTACTAATGCCAGCACGGCTACACAATGGTAGACTGATCTCTGCTTCCAATTGTCACAAATGTTTACATAGAATTTGTTATGGGCATTCCTACTAGTTCCCTGTTAATAGGGTATTTACTAAACCCAAAATGTGTTAGCTTGTTCTCTTGGGTGAAGAGTAGCAGCAAAAATTATGCATCTTAATTAGACAAACCTTATTCTTTGCTAGATAGGTCATTGCATTACTTTCTATGGCCCCCATACTCCTCCTTGATACCTTGGAAACAATGAACAGATAATGAATAGTGCTACAGTATATAAACAGAAGTCAATTTCCAGACATGTATCAAAGTAGGGGCATGGTGGTGTGAATCACTTCTTATTGTAAAATGTCATCGACCAGAACAATGGCCCTCATTCCGAGTTGATCGCTAGCTGCCGTTGTTCGCTGCGTATCGATCAGTTAAAAACCTGCAAAACTGGGCATGCGTATGCGTACCGCAATGCACACGCGTGGTGTACGAGTAGAAAGAGCATTGTGGTTTTGCACAGGCTCGAGCAACGCTTTCAGTTGCACAGGCAATCGCAAGGAGATTGACAGGAAGAGGGCGTTTGTGGGTGTCAACTGACCATTTTCCAGGAGTGTTTGGAAAAACGCAGGCGTGGCCGGGCATTTGCTGGGCGGGTATCTGACGTCATTACCCTGTCATCTGTCGCAGCCATCATCGCACAGGATAAGTAACTACAGGGCTGGTCTTGTTCTACACAAAATGTGTTTGCAGCCGCTCTGCTGCACAGGCGTTCGCACTCCTGCAAAGTGAAAATACACTCCTCCGTGGGCGTCGACTATGCGTTTGCACGGATGCTAAAAGTAGCTAGCGAGTGATCAACTCAGAATGAGGGCCAGTATACGTACACTTTTAAGGTATATGCAAAAATCATACGTTCAACTTAAGTATCATTATACTGTATATGTATTATTAATCTCTGATGCTCTATAAATTATTTCATACTGCTATAAAATATGTGCATATGCAATTATTGATCATCCTTTATTTTCTACATAATACTAATAATATTAAATATAATAATAAAAGTCAGATTTTCAAACATCATAAACATTAACAGAACATTTTTTAACCAATAGAAATGCAGTAAAAACTTCTTGCAATCTGGTAAGAAAAATATATGTGATTTGGGAAAATTAAGATTGATGATGCCTTTATTTGAATTCAATTGACAGGTTATAGATATGTTATTAGTGGAGATGTTTTTACGTAAGCTTTAATGCTTTAATAACATTATTTATTGTTTTGAAACCATTTATGAATTTATAAGAAGTACAGTGGATCAAGTAGTATTTTTCCTGCAATCTGGTAAGGTATGGTAATTACTGTATGCTAATGATACTGCCATATATACTACCATATAGTCTTTGATGTTTCATAATAGCACCTGTTAGTAAAATGTATTGCATATCGCACATTTCATTACTGGCTGCAAAATATGAACTAACTTGTAAACAAATTAGTGTCATTCTGTATTACTACCAACCTTATGCACATACCTGTGTCTCTGCAGAGAAGTGGGTCTCTCTGTAAACGATAATGCAGATTCTGCTGGTCTTGACCATGAAACCCCACTCATATGGTGAAGCTTTGAACTTAACTCGGTGATCATGTTTGCCTTAACCGTAGAGCCTGGTGATGTTTTTTCATGGGTGTAGTCCTCCCATGGGAGTGTGGGAGATTTCCGCTGAGAATCCTTGGCTGTCTCTAAAGGAGCACTGAGTGAAGGTCCTTTAGATGGTGTCAGTGTGAAGACATTTTCCGTGCAGGGAGCAATGGAAATAGTGGTGCTGGTGGCAGTAATGGGATCTCTGAGCAGTCCAGGTGTTCTACTTGGGAATGTCCGGGAGCGAATCTTATTTTGGAGGACAGCCTTTTCAGCACCAAATGCTTGCCCATCTAGATAAGTTATGTATGTGTCCAGAAGTTCTGTCCCTTCTGTTGATAGTCCTGACATACTTGATAATGTAGAGACACTACTAATAGTCTCCAGATGATGATCACTACTGCTTCGACTATCAATCTCTTCAATGCCAGAATCAGTCACTGTCTCTATTTTGTCTGATGCTGGAATTTGGATTGATGACACAACAGAGGAAAAATTGACATGAGGTTCTTTAAGTTCTGGTGTCTCCTGGGTTAAGTTGGCTACTTCACTGTCATAAGAAGTGAGGCTAGAGGTTGTAGAGTCTAAAGCAGGAGTATTACCAGAGTCAGGAGGTGGCGGGGGCACAGGAGGCGGAAGGGTCGCAACCCCAACTGATACACCTGGTGGGGAGTCAGGCTTGTCAAAACTATTTGAAAATTCTAAGGGAGGAGGGAGGGGCTCTGTAAATAAAAAATCATCATCAACATCAATAGAAGGGGCTGGGGGAGGCAAGACTAATAAAGGGAGTCCATTCTCTTTGGAATTTGATTCACGTGTTTCCGGATTTGTGCTAGATAATGGGGGATGGTTCATTGCTGTGTTGGTTATTGGCATTTCGTTCTTTATTTCCCTACATAAGGATACTTTATTATGTTGTTGTTCTTCTTCTTTGTGGGTGGAGTTCTCCATGAAGCGCACATGCAGTTCAATCTTTTCCTGGCCTTCTGTCCTCTTCTCCCAGGCTTTACCTTGTTCAACCCCTTGGAGCAACAAGAGAGCAGGAGACCGGTGGCCGGAACTCTCATCTGATTTTCTTTCACCACTTGGAGAAACCATGCAGGGTTTATAATCTATCTCTTTTCTTTTAACTGGGCCCGAATCCCAGAGACGATGTGGCGAGCTGCTTCGGGAATTTATTGGTGATTTCTGTTCAGGAAACCGAGGCGATGATGGGCGTGATTTCCTCTCTTCTATTTCATTCCTACTATGTTGCTGTGATTCTTTTAAAGCTCTTTCTCTTGCTGCCAAAGCAAGGCCTAGAGGAGAACTAGGGTCTAGGACTTTCCCAGTTAGAGGATGTATAAGTGGGCTGGTTCCTCCAACTGGGTTAACATTAGACATGGACAGTGGACTTGAACATGACTGCAGTTGTGGTATAAAAGTTGAACACACAGTGCTAAATGCGCTAGTGGTACTGGGCCCATATCCCTTGCCAGATTTTGTCTGGTAGGAGTATCCACTAGTTATGTCTCTATTTACAGGGGCCACAAAATTGGGGGGAACATTCAAGTGCATGTATGGTTCACTAGAAAACATGCCCTCATCAATTGATTTGGATTGCTTCAATCTAGGGGCAGGTGTGGGCTCTATATCTTCATCCGTGGATAAAAAAAGAGATGACTTCCGGCGGGCTTCATTAAACCATTCACGGTCCCGCCGTGCTGCACCAACAATGGCTGCTCCAAACTGGCTTGTGAAATCAATGTTGTCCCGCAGTTGCAGAGATGGGATTGGATCAGGCTGACTTTCAGCCTCCATGCTGCTCCCTTGGCTGCTTCTTCCACTACTACTGGTCGATGGGGCTTTGATAATGATAGTAGGTATAGGTATAGAACTTTTTTCATGGGACTTGATGGCCTGTGGCTGCTGGTGATGAGACTGGTATTGCTGCTGCTGTTGCAAGTGCTGTTGTTGTTCATTCTCCACCTTCACTTGTTTAACCAGTTGACCTTTTCGACGCACTGCTTTTGGTTGGACATACATTGCAGTACTGGCTGCTCTTGAAGGTAGATTAAAGTAGCGCATCTCCTGTGCCTGGGACCTCCAAGATCTCATGTTCGCCTGTGAAGCCATACCCATTCGAATCTGCTCATCAGCTCCCTGTTCAGAATCTTGGTGGTAAAGTTGCTGCAGCTTCTCACGTCGCTGAGATGCTTCCATCATTTGTTGCTCAAAAAGTCCTGTCTCTTGTCGCACTGTAGGGGAATACAGCTTGGAATCTCCACCCTGGCTGAAGTTAGACCTCACGACTGGGCTAACCCTGGCTGAAGGCGAGGGAGCAGTGCTATATGGAGGATCAGGGGGCGATGTAGTAGGCGGGGGTGGGATATCTTCTGAACTAGGAACAGAGAGACTGCGGTTGAACTTCATGGGGGGTGCAGACAAAAATGGCTTTTCATCATCCACAGCACCTATAAGGAATACAAAGATATATCAACTTCCATACACAATCAGAATTTTAATTCTCATCTAAAGGTAGTACTAAAACCGTTATGCTACGCGTATAATTATGTACACAACATAAACCAAGCAATTGGCAGCATTGCTTCATTTGCTAGGGCTTTAAGGGAAACTGCTGTCCGAATGCAATACTGCAATAATTATACTATTATGACTATATGAACTTTGTTTCATAGAGAGACGCATTTCACAAATATGTTGCTTTTATGTCTCTTGCAGTTGGTTGGAAATCAAATCACTAACATTTGTGTTGTTAGTTATGTAATGTCTGGCTACATGTTGGCCTAACCCATTAATCTGCACTGAGCCTGATTCAGATGTGGTTGGTGGTGCTATTGATGCTGCTTACATGGAAGCAGCAGATTTGCTCTGATATGATGATACAGCAGTAGGAGGCGTCTGGTGTAAGTAGATGCCTCCTGCTTGCATTAGTGATCATGCATGCCAGTCACTGCAAATCCAACAAAGGCCAGAAAATCTACATCTTCTGACGGAGGTCCTGGCCCCGTCATTCCTCCAAAATGTCATCGCCACCCCCTCCCCGTCCCCAAATGGCAGCAGACTGTCAATCATTGACAGTTAGATGCCAATCTGTATCCGATGTCGCAGACCCGTACTGGTACTTTGGATCATGTCGGGACCTGAAACAGGCCCATTGATTGGCTACATGTAGTTTCTGGACCCATCACTGATTTGATACATGTAAGTTCTGACTCCACAGCTGATTGGCTACATGTATGTTCTGACGGCACCAATTCAAAGTCTTATTCATAGATCCCAATATAGGAGAGAAAAAAACACAATAGGCAGTAACACCCCAGTGAAAAGTGCCTAAAACTTTAAAAGAATCATAAGCCAATATACAGTAGTACTGTGGGTCATTAAACCTTTCTTACCAATAGACTTTTGTCGCAGCATCATGGCCTGGGAGGGTGAAGAGGACAGGTATGGTGGGCCCTCATACACGGATTGTGCACTTGAAACTCTATGCTGTCCAAAATTTGGCTACGTAAATAAGAACATATTATTTACCAAGGAGACACATACAGTAGCAGCACGTGGATTACATGTAGGTCAAAACAACAATTCCATCAATATTTTTAAGACACATTGAGAAAAAGGCTCTATGGGTGATTTATGCGTAGTAAAGCACAGGGTGGTCCATACGTGTGGAAGCACCCTTATAAAAATGAAATGAGTAAGGAAATAGTATTCCAAAAGAAAGCTCAGTTAAAAGTCGAGAATGAATAAAGAAACTTTAAAACGAAGAACAGTATTGTTTCTCCACTGAAATTCTGCATCTGTTTGATATTTCACGTGACTAGCTTACCAATTAAAAAGATGGCTGACTCCAAGATGCTGCCATACTGGTGACATACCCTAAAACGTCCCCACCCTCCCACTCCCATAACATACGTGTGGACATTGGATTAATATTTTGTTACTCATTTCCTTATATAAGGGTGTTTCTACACTTATGGACCCCCCTGTACATACAGAGTAGCCGTACGAGTACAGATAGAGAAAGGCAGCAGAGTAACACATCAATTAGGGAAAACTGTGTCTGTCACATGGTTAGTACTCAGGAACCTCTATGGCAGTGGCTCACGGCGCCCTCGAGTATCAGAATTTTTTTCACGGCCCCCCTAGGCCAAAACTTTCTTACTGAAAAATTTCTAAAGAAATATTAAATTAAGTAAATTGTGTTTATATGTCATCTAGGTTCAGGTAAGTGGTGAGGGACAAGATTTGTTTCTATTTTCCACATATTTTATAAATAGCAGCCACCAGTACTGGTTTTGCCTATTACATTGACCATAAATACCTTGAATTGGTCCTGGACCACCAACCCAGGGTACCCCTGCAAGTGTCCTGAGGCACCCCAGCGTGCCATGGCACACAGTTTGAGAACCTCTGCCCTATGGGAATACGGCACACAGCAATCTGCCAGCTGAAGTGCTCTCTGCTTTTCCTCTTACTGTTTTGTCTACCTGATCTTCAGGCTGCAAGCTCCAGTTCTGCTGTATCTGAGCTCAGGGATCTTACAAAAATCTGGTAACTCTGAACCGTAAATGATATGACCAAGAGCCGTCCTATCTATAGACGTCTACGTTTTATTCATACTATTCCATAGATGTAGGTCTAAATGTACTGTCAGACAGCACAAATACAAACATGGCAGAGTCTCAGGTGCAAGACTACAGTATGTGACAGCTGGAATAGTACCTCGGAGGAGAAAAAGCTCTTCCCTGCAGCCCGTGATGTTCCCAGTGATGCCAGTGTGCCCGGGCTGGGGCTCTCATTCACACTGATGGTTTGCTGGGCTGCAGCCAAAATCTCATCCAACTTGTCTGCATGTAGAGGAGAGAGACAAGACAAGAGTGCAATCATGTGGGGCAGCTCGTAGGCATAGGTGGCGTTTAAACACTATACTTGTTACATTGTAGTAAATATGGTTATGCCATCGCCTGCTGTCATTTCTGTTCTGCAGTATGTGATAGATAGCAATATTAGGGAGACATTTACTAAGCAGTGATAAGAGCAGAGAAGTGAGCCAGTGGAGAAGCTGCCCCATCAACCAATCAGCAGCTCTGTATAATTTTATAGTATGCAAATTATAGATGTTACTTCAGTGCTGATTGGTTGCCATGGACACTTCTCCATTGGCTCACTTCTCCACACTTATCACTGCTTAGTAAATGTCCCCCCTTAGACTAGTTTTGGTGTAGCAGAGTCTTACTTAGTGCCATCTGATACACTGTCCTTTTCTTCTCTGTCTTCTGAGCTGGCTCATATTCTAAGAGAAACAGGAGGCACACAGTGAATATACAGGGGAGACATTATAAGAGCATACAGTATGATCCATTTATAGGGAAGATTTATCAATGCTTGGAGAGAGACATATAGCACCGACTAATCAGCCCCTAACTGCCATGTTACAGGCTGAGTTTGGTAATTTAGGGCAGATGTTCTAATCCCTGGAGAATGATAAATGGAGAGAGATAAAGTACCAACACTCAGCTCGTCACTGTCAATTTTCAAACACAGCCTGTAACGTGGCAGTTAGGAGCTGATTTGCTGGTACATTATCTCTCTCCACTTTATCATTCTCAAATGCTTAGGGGGGGACCCAATTACCAGAGAAGAAACATTAGGCGCGAAAAACTGACTTTTTTTTTAGATTTTACCTGATGTTTCACGCGTATTTTTTTACAAGCTATCCAATTTGGTCGCTTGTAACAAAATAAATGTTCTCACAAAAGCGTACAGGTTCACTGAAAGCTGTGTGTTCCGTATACACAGTCCCGCTGTTTCCGAGGATTTGGTTTGCATGCCTAAGGCAGGTGCAACAAAATCCCTGATAAACTGCGGCTCACGCCGGCTTATCGGGGGCTAATACAATAGTCCCAGGCAAGACAATTAGCCTCAGTAATTACAGCGGCTAATTGGATACCCCCTTTAGTACATTTATCTCTCTCCACTTTATCTCATTACAAGCTTTGATAACTCTCTCTCATACAGTAGCTGACAGTTTAGTTTTTTTTTCATGCAAAACAATAGCAAATTGTATCTATAACTTAGCTGGGTACGCATTAGACGAGAATTTTTAACGATTTGCATGATAACGATATTGTTAAAGATTTTTTCATGCATATCGTCTAGTGTGTACGTACTATATGGTTAACAATGCGCTCCTGTGCGTCTTTAATGATCCCCTCTGTCGTCTGAACATGTAGTGAAATTTGGACTATATCATCCAAAACTGCATGTTCCGGCTGGCGGCGGGGGTTTACGTCACTGAACAATGGGGGTCATTCCGAGTTGTTCGCTCGTTGACAATTTTCGCTATAATGCGATTAGTCGCTTACTGCGCATGCGCAAGGTTCGCAGAGCACATGCGCTTAGTTATTTTACACAAAAGTTAGGTATTTTACTCACGGCATAACAAAGCTTTTTCATCGCTCTGCTGATCGGAGTGTGATTGACAGGAAGTGGGTGTTTCTGGGCGGAAACTGACCGTTTTCTGGGAGTGTGCGGAAAAACGCTGGCGTTTCTGGGAAAAATGCGGGAGTGTCTGAAGAAACGGGGGAGTGTCTGGGCGAACGCTGGGTATGTTTGTGACGTCAAACCAGGAACGAAACTGACTGAACTGATCGCAATGTAGGAGTAAGTCTGGAGCTACTCAGAAACTGCTAAGAAATTTCTATTCGCAATTCTGCTAATCTTTCGTTCGCAATTCTGCTAAGCTAAGATACACTCCCAGAGGGCGGCGGCCTAGCGTGTGCAATGCTGCTAAAAGCAGCTAGTTAGCGAACAACTCGGAATGAGGGCCAATATCGTTAGTAGTATCGTTCAGTGTGTATGCACTATATCGTTTGTCCAGCAGTCAAGGGCAAATACTAGACAATGTCGCTCATGGCGCGTATCGTCTAATCTGTACCCAGCTTTACACACAGCACAGGCAGAAATGGGCCTAATATGTTTGTAAGTAAAGCAAAAAAGCAAGCAACTGGGCAAAACCATGTTGCAAAGCAGGTGGGTTATCTTTTTTTCTGTGCAGGGTAAATACTGGCTGCTTTTGCATGTAGCCCACAAATGTTAGACAGCTTTATGTTTACACTGCAATTTAGATCTCAGTTTAAACACACCCCACCCAAATCTATATCTCTCTGCACATGTTACATCTGCCCCACTAGCGGTGCAATATGGTTTTGCCCAGTTGCTTGCCTTTCTGTTTTACTTACAAACATGAATCAGACTCAGTGTTACTATTAGCAAATTAATTGCTACATTCTCTTGATTTATCCCGTTAGTTGGCCGTCACCACTGTGTGTAGGGAACAGGCGCATTTTAATCAAAATAAGTTAGCAATCACACAGTAATACAAGCAAACATATTTAATAGGAGGTGGAATTATGACATCATAGTTGCTCTATGGACACTTGTGGCAGAAAAACTGAAATTGTATGAATATTTTTTCTATGTCAATTGAAACTTGCTGCAAATGTAGTGCAAGGCTGATGTACATTCACACTGGAGGTTTGGGGCCTTATTTAGCTTGGATCGCTATTGACACAGTAATTGTGATTTTCTCAGAACTGCGTCTGCTAGAACGCATGTTAGGAGCCACCCAGAAAGGTAAAAGATGCCCACCAGTGCATTTGCAAATTTGTGTTTGCATTGGCAAAACTGCGAAGCAGTACCATCGACAATTACGGCTGACCCATGCATACTCAGAATACACGTGGCTGCAGTCACAGTGGCTCCATGGT
This sequence comes from Pseudophryne corroboree, assembly GCF_028390025.1. NCBI lineage: Eukaryota > Metazoa > Chordata > Amphibia > Anura > Myobatrachidae > Pseudophryne > Pseudophryne corroboree. The sequence goes on along the minus strand of NC_086453.1, from coordinate 89,512,803 downwards.
TTTAATCGCAGCAATCGTAGCGGACGTCAGATTCACGCCATGACAGGCCTGCATTTTTCCAACCACTACCCTCAAACGCCATGTAACCTCCAACAAACGGCCACTTCCTGGCAATCGAGGCGCGATCACACTTTGCTGGGCCTGCGATCGCATTGCGAGCACACGTGATGCGGTCACAGCACATGCTCAGTCAGTCTAAAGTATCGGGAAATCGCGGGACGAAATTCATTTGGTTTAGCCCTATGAGATGCAGGTCGGGTTTAGCCCTATACCATTTAGATTTGGATTTAGCCCTATGAGAAAAATAAAGTAGCTGTGTGACTGGGTATACTCATGAAAATAACCTGTTTATCCTTCTATTTCTCTGTACAGTGGTCATTACTCATGCATCTAGCAAGGAGCCATTAATACGGGACTTGCTGAGACTGGGTCTTACCCTGCAGCAACTGTGCGGCAACCGTGCAGACTTAAGGTGCATACACACTTAGTGATATAGTAAATGATATCGCTCATTTTCCCCCTCCCGAGTATTTTCCCCTGTATGCAATTCATCGTCCAAAGCTGAATGTACATTCCGGCTGCGGCATGATGTCACTGTGCGATATCGCTAGCGGTATCGCACAGTGTGTATGCCCGCCGTCAGCAGGCACAGGTCGGGAGGGGACACACTAGGCGATGTCGCTCACGGAGTACATTGCCTTGTGTGTACCCACCTTTTACAGAATGAATCTCTTTCGTGGGAGTGTTTTGGCTGTGTCGGCGGCTACCACGATTGTCTGGGGCAGGTTGATGGAAATTAGACACCTGTTTCAGACGGATCTTTTACACCCAGAATAAGGTGGGTATAAGTCCCTATAGTAATTAAGACAACAGCAGTGGGGACGGAAAAACAGTGGGTGGGCCGACCATCCACATGAAAGCGGGCGGCTATTCGGCAAACTGGCAGCGGCCACCAACCCATCCGTCTCAGAATGAGCCCCTGACTGTTTAGGGGAAGGAGAAATGTCGCATACAGTAGGTCACGCAAGAGCGATTCAGAAAATGTTGCATGCTGTGTGACAATTTCAGAGTTTACCCCTTTTCATTTCAAGGTGTCACCATGTCAGTGACTCTGAGCTGTTCTAGATGGAAAAGAGCATTGTTCAACAGCTCCAGGCCGAGACTTCCCTAAATAATGTCCGATAAGCGAGACATTCTGTATACCAAACAAATGCCACTTACAGATATAATAGTGCCAGATTTATATCTGTTCGACAATGCTGCCGCAGAGGCCATTTGTGACTCAGGATATGCAAACATCTGAACAGCCACCGGGATTTGTAGACGCCCACCGGTGCCCTCGCAGCTGCCTGCAGCTGTGTACACATCGACGTAGATCCGGAAAACATGATTAATCAAGTAAGTCTATGGTCACTCAGAATGACTGCCACCACTGAGACGCCAGAGGCGTGATTCCAACGCACAGGATCCACGCTCCGGAAATGGTCCAGGCCCATTATTGCCGCCACTCCCCGTTACTGCCCACAAAACGTCTGCCTTCTGTCAATCACTTGCTAATGAATTCTCACTGCGAGCGTGATCACAAATCAGTCGCTGTGTGTGAGCATCATGGCAGTGACGCGTGTGCAGTATGCCGATGATTGTGAAAAACAATTGACATAGCGTACAACAATGAATCAGGCCCATACAGGTTTTGCAGAAACATCACTCAGGTGTTCACACATTGCTTCATGTACAGACACAGATATAGCGAGCGTGGGTGTGGTATTGAAAGTCGACAGTAACTAGGTCGACAATGTCTAGGTCGACCACTATTGGTCGACAGGGTGTCTAGGTCGACAGGGTGTCTAGGTCGACAGGGTCTTTATGTCGACATGTTCTAGGTCGGCAGGTCAAAAGGTCGACATGAGTTTTTAATGTTATTTTGGTGTCGTTTTCTTCGTAGAGTGACCGGGAACGCCAATTAGTGCACCGCTTCGCTCGCCATGCTTCGGGCATGGCGCCTTCGCTTCGCTCGACACAGATTACCGTTCCAATCGTAGTCCACGTGGATCGTTAAGTATGAAAAGGTTCAAAAATAAAAAAATTTGTGAAAAACTCATGTCGACCTAAAGACCCTGTCGACCTAGACACCCTGTCGACCTAGTTACTGTCGACCAATAGTGGTCGACCTAGACATTGTCGACCTAGTTACTGTCGACTTTCAATCCGGATCCCAGCGAGCGTCACACTATCTGTCACTGTTTCACCATGTGTAATGTTAATCAGAAAACCACCAGTAAAATGTCCTTGCAATATCACGGCAGATCAAATAGTTTGCGGTTGTAAATGAGGTTATGGTGAGTGAGTATACAATGAATGACAGATGATGACAATAATGCATTTAACCACTTAATTTTACATGAATGAATGTGTAGCCCGCGAGGCCTAAGCAGAGGTAGCTGTCAGTCACTCAGTAGGCTGCATATGAAATGCTGCAAGTTTGGAGCACATTCAATATTGGTAATGTTTGCCACACATTTCACCATTTCGTTAATCAATTCGTAAATTGGCAAAAATTATCGTATTGATTCAATTCGATCATTTTTGCCAAATTATTAGTGAATTAATATAAGTGAGTGACAATCACGGTTGCCACTATGGGGGTGTCACCCTTGATTTTCACGGGGTTTTCAACCACTTTTTTTAACTGGATACTGCAGGTATTGGGAGTGCGCATACCCGCGGTATTACAAAATTGGGTGCGAGGTACGCTAGGTTTTTTACCTTGCTAAACCTCAAGCCAAATTGATTTCCCGCCTTTGTGTCTATTATTCCGTGAATGACTAAAGTCAGGTCTACAGTACAGTATGTTAAACCTGTTACACACAAGTCTGCTTTCAGATGCATGTAAATAATCAAATTTTTACATCAATTCAGAATGTCAATATTAGCAAAATACATAAATGGAAATGTATTCCAGAACTGTGGGAAGTAAAACTGGCAAAGTTCAATTCATGACACAGATTTCCTTGGAACACAGATCTGTGAGAGAGCTTCACTGTAGCTGCAGTTATATATGAGACATATTTTTTTCATCAATTTCGATATCACTGCACAGATTGTCGTTCTGTTTCCCTTCTCTGACCAGTTATTAAACCTAGCAGCCCCTGCACAGTAGCTATTCATCACCCCAATATTACTTTATTTGGGGCTTGCTCACATCTCAGTGATTTTCCAGCCTTTTCAATGATGTCTCATTATGTAACAAAGTGGCAAAATGTGTTCTAGGCTATACTGGGCAAGTAGGGCTGCAAATGCAGAATACATAGGTGCAGTATTAGATTAAGGTTTACATGGGCCTGGAGTTTACATTTTCAAATGGCCTATTGTATGCTGCCACAGGGGGTGTGACATACTTACCTACTCTCCCGGATTCTGCGGGAGACACCCGGTTTTTCGAGTAGTCCCCCGCAGCCCCGGAAGAGTGGGCACACCTCCCGCATTGTGCCCACTTCCTAGTGAAGTGGGCAGAATGTGGAGAAAGACAGAGGAAAAGCGCGGACTGGTGGAGGGGGCGGAGCCTAATGACGCAATTATATGCTAATTGCGTTATTTAGCTCCGCCCCTATGCAAATATTAACCTACTATGGGCTTTTCCTGGCGAGTAGGCGGGGCTTAATGATGTTATTATCTCAGCCCCGCCCTCGTCGCCGCCCACCTGCTTCTCCTCTCCGGGCATCTCCCTGAGAGGAGATTTCAGATGTCGGTAAGTATGGGGTGTGACTAGTGATGTGGGGGTGTAGCCTGCATCATTGGTTGTAGCAAGCAATTTCCTTTCTTAAATTGCCCCCCACCCTCACACACACTTTACTTATAGCAACAGTGTAATGTGAAAGTCTGCAAACAAATGGACACCCCACTTGCTAAGATTACAGAAAAGGAAAAATGTTGCTTATTTATTATATGAATTTGAAACCTCTCTACTAAAGAGCATATGGGTCACTTATACCCCTTTCACACCGCCAATGCCGGATCCCACCCGGGAATTGGAAACGGGTCCTTCCTGGGTGGAATCCGGCATTGGACCTTAACAGTTGGTTTACCGAGTCGGCAATATGGCGGGCCGATTGTCATAGCAGCGGGGTGGCAAAGCCGGCAGCTGGGGCGGACGCGGCGCTGGGAGATTAGCTCATCTCCGCGCCACCTCTCCCTATTGTAGTGAACGGGTCCCGGGTCTGTTTACCCTGCCACTGACTCTGTATTCAACCCGGGAATAACACTGCTTTATTCCCGGGAATCCGACCATGGCCCTTTCACACCGCACACTGAACCGTGTCGACTCGGCAATATGTCGGGTCGATACCGGATTATTTGTGCAGTGTGAAAGGGGTATTAGTGATATAATGAATGTAACATCTCTATATATAAAAAAGTATATAAAAAAGAGAGACCTAACCTTTTTACTAGCTATACAAAGAAGATATTAGATCTAGGTCCCGTAGTGAGAACTTTAGAAAAAAAAGTCACTATGTACAAAAACTACTTGTCACCACCAAGTCATGTGGTTTCTTGGTGGTGTCATGTCATGACGTGGGGTGTGTTTGTGATGACATATGGTTACATGGAGTGTTATGTGGTGTCTTGGTGGTGACATGGGGTGTCATGTGGTGAAGTGCGGTGTTTGGTGGTTACATGGGGTGTCGTGGTTACAAGTATTCTCTCTACAATCTGCTAGTCCCTGCAGTGCCACCTCTCTCTGCTTCCAGAACAATACTATAAATATGGACAGGAATGTCTAACCAGCATGAATATTTTACACAAACTTAATATGGCCTAACCATTGGCAAAACAATTAAATAGCTTTAGACGGATGGGTATCTACCACAAACAACTGAATCACCCCCAATCTGACCGTTCACCTCCACCCCATTAACAACCCACATTTATCCCCAGCAACCCTTTCACCCATCCTGCCAGCACCCAATAACCAATGTCCCCCACACAGCATCGGCAAACCTATTCTTGTCCAAGAACCCATTACTCAAGCACCTCAAAAGTAAATCCTTTAACCCATCTCTCCACAATTAATTATCAATCCCTCTCCCCAGCAGCCATTAGCACATTCATCCACCCTATCAGCTCCCATAAAGCTCCCCTCACACAGCAGCACCCATTACTACACTCACACCGGAGCACCCATTACTACACTCACATGGCAGCACCCATTAAAACACTCACATGGTACCCATTACTACACTCAAATGGCACCCATTACTACACCCACACAGTAACCCCATTACTACACTCACTCAACAGCACCCATTACTACACTCACATGGCAATACTGCTACATTCACACAGCTGCACCTATTACTACACTCACACAGCAGCACTCAATAGTGCACTCAGACAGCAGCACCCATTACTACACTAACACACATGGCACCCATCACTACACTCACATGGCACCCATTACTACACCCACATAGTAGCACCCATTACTACACTCACATGGCACCCATTACAACACTCACACAGCAGCACCCATTACTACACTAACACAGCAGCACCCATTACTACACTCACATGGCACCCATTACTACACCCACATAGTAGCACCCATTATTACACTCACATGGCACCCATTACAACACTCACACAGCAGCACCCATTACTACACTCACACAGCAGCACCCATTACTACACTCACACAGCAGCACCCATTACAACACTCACGCAGCAGCACCCATTACTACACTCACAAAGCAGCACCCATTACTACACTAACACAGCAGCACCCATTACTACACTCACACGGCATCCATTACTACACTCACATAGTAGCACCCATTACTACACTCACATGGCACCCATTACTACACTCACACAGCAGCACCCATTACTACACTCACGCAGCAGCACCCATTACAACACTCACGCAGCAGCACCCATTACTACACTCACAAAGCAGCACCCATTACTACACTAACACAGCAGCACCCATTACTACACTCACACAGCATCCATTACTACACTAACACAGCAGCACCCATTACTACACTCACACAGCATCCATTACTACACCCACATAGTAGCACCCATTACTACACTCACATGGCACCCATTACTACACTCACACAGCATCACCCATTACTACACCCACATAGTAGCACCTATCACTACACTAACACAGCAGCACCCATTACTACACTCACACGGCATCCATTACTACACTCACATAGTAGCACCCATTACTACACTCACATGGCACCCATTACTACACTCACACAGCATCACCCATTACTACACCCACATAGTAGCACCTATCACTACATTTACATGGCACCCATTACTACACATACACAGCAGCACCTATTACTAAACTCACACAGCAGCACCCATTACTACACTAACACAGCACCCATTATTACACTCACATTCCAGTACCCATTAGAACATTTACACACGCACGCACACACACACACACACACACACTAATCATAAATCGATTCTACTCATTATGGAGCAATAACAGAAGTTACCAGGCACCATGCAGCAACAGCAGGAGCAGCTCCTACCTCGTGTACTATAGTCTGAGGGGGTAAAGCTTGTGAATGTCAGGCTCAGGACCCGAGTGAAGGAGAGAGTGGACTCTGGAGGAGAGGGGAGGCGTGGCCACTACACTGCCTGCACGGGCTCTGTGACTGATCTGACAGGTGAAACTGCCAGGGCTGGGGGAGGTGGTGTCTGGGAGGATGGCTGCTGGCAGTCTGTGACAGAAAAAAAGTTTTATCCTGTCAACGCTGTCAGTCTCCTCCTCTGGGTCTATTTTCAAAGGGAGAACTGGAGCTAATAACGTCCCAGCATGGCCATAGTCAGGGTAATATATCAAATGCTGGACTGCTTGATATTGTATTTTTTTTTCTTCTTCAATCGTGAAAATAGGAGGGGCATAACTAAGTGGGGGGAGCTATGAGTAGTAGTACCTTCTTTAATGTATCAATACAGATTGTCAGTTAAATTGCCACTTATGTTGCATTCCACACTTTGAGCCACCTTTTCTACACTTCATTCAAGCTGTGACCAGATGATCCATTCAACGGTAACCTCTTAAATGGTAAACTTTCTGCATTACATTTCAAATTACAAATAATTTACCTATATCTCATAGGTGGGCACTATCTATATTCTCTTTCCATCTAAGTAGATAGACAGGACAGGGGTCTCTCTCTCTCTCTCTCTCTCTCTCACTCTCTCTCTCTCTCTCTATATATATATATATATATATATATCAAACAAACAGATCTCAGGTCACTTACATGTATGGTACTGTTTCGATACTTTTCAATTACACAGAATAAAATTTATTCATAAAAGCACAGAATAAAACATAATACGTCTTTGTGATTTTACAGAGGATGTCTTCGAATATATCTGGTTTTACATTCAGTTTTTAGTGTATTTCTTTGTTGAAACATACAAAACAGAAGTAGAACAATAGATCGAACCAACGCATTTCGTCCCTATCGAGACTTCATCAGGGGTACTTTATCAAAATGCTCAAACAATGATGTGAAGAAAATAGTGATGTGCACCGGACATTTTTCGGGTTTTGTGTTTTGGTTTTGGATTCGGTTCCGCGGCCGTGTTTTGGATTCGGACGCATTTTGGCAAAACCTCCCTAAAAAATTTTTGTCGGATTCGGGTGTGTTTTGGATTCGGGTGTTTTTTTATAAAAAACCCTCAAAAACAGCTTAAATCATAGAATTTGGGGTTCATTTTGATCCCATAGTATTATTAACCTCAATAACCATACTGTAACTTCCACTCATTTCCAGTCTATTCTGAACATCTCACACCTCACAATATTATTTTTAGTCCTAAAATTTGCACCGAGGTCGCTGGATGACTAAGCTAAGCGACCCAAGTGGCCGGCACAAACACCTGGCCCATCTAGAAGTGGCACTGCAGTGTCAGACAGGATGGCAGATTTAAAAAAGTCCCCAAACAGCACATGATGCAAAGAAAAAAAGAGGTGCAATGAGGTAGCTGTGTGACTAAGCTAAGCGACCCAAGTGGCCGACACAAACACCTGGCCCATCTAGAAGTGGCACTGCAGTGTCAGACAGGATGGCAGATTTAAAAAATAGTCCCCAAACAGCACATGATGCAAAGAAAAAAAGAGGTGCAATGAGGTAGCTGTGTGACTAAGCTAAGCGACCCAAGTTGCCGACACAAACACCTGGACCATCTAGGAGTGGCACTGCAGTTTTCTAGCGAGAGGATGAGTGCTTCCATCCTCATGTGAATCTGAACCACTAGCCATGAACATAGGCCAGGGCCTCAGCCGTTCCTTGCCACTCCGTGTCGTAAATGGCATATTGGCAAGTTTACGCGTCTTCTCAGACGCTTTTAATTTTGATTATTGGGTCATTTTACTGAACTTTTGTAGTATACTTGACGACACAGAGGTAGAGCAGTGGACTACTGTACCGTACTGCTATATATTATATACTGGTGGTCAGCAAAATTATGCACTGTCCTCCTACTATATATACTGCGCAAAACTAAAATCACCACAGGTATGGATGGATAGTATACTTGACGACACAGAGGTAGGTAGAGCAGTGGCCTACTGTAACGTACTGCTATATATTATATACTGGTGGTCAGCAAAATTATGCACTGTCCTCCTACTACTGCGCACAACAACTAAAATGCACCACAGGTATGGATGGATAGTATACTTGACGATACAGAGGTAGGTAGAGCAGTGGATTACTGTACCGTACTGCTATGTATTATATACTGGTGGTCAAAAAAATTATGCACTGTCCTCCTACTACTGTGCACAACAACTAAAATGCACCACAGGTATGGATGGATAGTATACTTGACGACACAGAGGTAGGTAGAGCAGTGGACTACTGTAACGTACTGCTATATATTATATACTGGTGGTCAGCAAAATTATGCACTGTCCTCCTACTACTGCGCAAAACAACTAAAATGCACCACAGGTATGGATGGATAGTATACTTAACGACACAGAGGTAGGTAGAGCAGTGGACTACTGTACCGTACTGCTATATATTATATACTGGTGGTCAGCAAAATTATGCACTGTCCTCCTACTACTGCGCACTACAACTAAAATGCACCACAGGTATGGATAGATAGTATACTTGATGACACAGAGGTAGGTAGAGCAGTGGACTACTGTACCGTACTGCTATATATTATATACTGGTGGTCAGCAAAATTATGCACTGTCCTCCTACTACTGCGCACAACAACTAAAATGCACCACAGGTATGGATGGATAGTATACTTGACGACTAGTGATGAGCGGGTTCGGTTTCTCGGAAACCGAACCCCCCCGAACTTCACCCTTTTTACACGGGTCCGAGCCATACTCGGATTCTCCCGTATGGCTCGGGTAACCCGAGCGCGCCCGAACGTCATTATCCCGCTGTCGGATTCTCGCGAGATTCAGATTCTATATAAGCAGCCGCGCGTCGCCGCCATTGGAAATGTTAGGGAGAGGACGTGGTTGGCGTCCTCTCCGTTATTGTTGAACTTGATTGTGCACTATTGCTTAATTGTGGGGAGGGCTGGGGAGCAGCTGTATAATATAGGAGGAGTACAGTGCAGAGTTTTGCTGATCAGTGACCACCAGTTATCCGTTCTCTGCCTGAAAAAAACGCTCCATATCTGTGCTCAGTGTGCTGCATATATCTGTGCTCACACTGCTTAATTGTGGGGACTGGGGAGCAGCTGTATTATATAGCAGGAGTACAGTGCAGAGTTTTGCTGACAGTAACCACCAGTATACGTTGTCTGCCTGAAAAACACTCCATATCTGTGCTCAGTGTGCTGCTTTATTGTGGGGACTGGGGACCACCAGTATAATATTTTATAGGAGGAGTACAGTGCAGAGTTTTGCTGACCAGTGACCACCAGTATATAATATATAGCATTACGGTACAGTAGGCCACTGCTGTACCTACCTCTGTGTCGTCATTAAGTATACTATCCATCTAGATTCTATACCTGTGGTGCATTTCAGTTGTGCAGTTTGCTGACACAGTGACCACCAGTGTACTATCTATAGCAGTACGGTACGGAAGGCCACTGCTGTACCTACCTCTGTGTCGTCATTAAGTATACTATCCATCTACATTCTATACCTGTGGTGCATTTTAGTTTTGCAGTTTGCTGACACAGTGACCACCAGTATACTATATATAGCAGTACGGAAGGCCACTGCTGTACCTACCTCTGTGTCGTCATTAAGTATACTATCCATCTACATTCTATACCTGTGGTGCATTTTAGTTTTGCAGTTTGCTGACACAGTGACCACCAGTATACTATATATAGCAGTACGGAAGGCCACTGCTGTACCTACCTCTGTGTCGTCATTAAGTATACTATCCATCTACATTCTATACCTGTGGTGCATTTTAGTTTTGCAATTTGCTGACACAGTGACCACCAGTATACTATATATAGCAGTACGGTACGGAAGGCCACTGCTGTACCTACCTCTGTGTCGTCATTAAGTATACTATCCATCTACATTCTATACCTGTGGTGCATTTTAGTTTTGCAGTTTGCTGACACAGTGACCACCAGTATACTATATATAGCAGTACGGAAGGCCACTGCTGTACCTACCTCTGTGTCATCATTAAGTATACTATCCATCTACATTCTATACCTGTGGTGCATTTTAGTTTTGCAGTTTGCTGACACAGTGACCACCAGTATACTATATATAGCAGTACGGAAGGCCACTGCTGTACCTACCTCTGTGTCGTCATTAAGTATACTATCCATCTACATTCTATACCTGTGGTGCATTTTAGTTTTGCAGTTTGCTGACACAGTGACCACCAGTATACTATATATAGCAGTACGGTACGGAAGGCCACTGCTGTACCTACCTCTGTGTCGTCATTAAGTATACTATCCATCTACATTCTATACCTGTGGTGATTTTTAGTTGTGCAGTTTGCTGACACAGTGACCACCAGTATACTATATATAGCAGTACGGTACGGAAGGCCACTGCTGTACCTACCTCTGTGTCGTCATTAAGTATACTATCCATCTACATTCTATAGCTGTGGTGCATTTTAGTTTTGCAGTTTGCTGACACAGTGACCACCAGTATACTATATATAGCAGTACGGTACGGAAGGCCACTGCTGTACCTACCTCTGTGTCGTCATTAAGTATACTATCCATCTACATTCTATACCTGTGGTGCATTTTAGTTTTGCAGTTTGCTGACACAGTGACAACCAGTATACTATATATAGCAGTACGGTACGGAAGGCCACTGCTGTACCTACCTCTGTGTCGTCATTAAGTATACTATCCATCTACATTCTATATCTGTGGTGCATTTTAGTTTTGCAGTTTGCTGATACAGTGACCACCAGTATACTATATATAGCAGAACGGTACGGAAGGCCACTGCTGTACCTACCTCTGTGTCGTCATTAAGTATACTATCCATCTACATTCTATACCTGTGGTGCATTTTAGTTTTGCAGTTTGCTGACACAGTGACCACCAGTATACTATATATAGCAGTACGGTATGGAAGGCCACTGCTGTACCTACCTATGTGTCGTCATTAAGTATACTATCCATCTACATTCTATACCTGTGGTGATTTTTAGTTTTGCAGTTTGCTGACACAGTGACCACCAGTATACTATATATAGCAGTACGGTACGGAAGACCACTGCTGTACCTACCTCTGTGTCGTCATTAAGTATACTATCCATCTACATTCTATAGCTGTGGTGCATTTTAGTTTTGCAGTTTGCTGACACAGTGACCACCAGTATACTATATATAGCAGTACGGTACGGAAGGCCACTGCTGTACCTACCTCTGTGTCGTCATTAAGTATACTATCCATCTACATTCTATACCTGTGGTGCATTTTAGTTTTGCAGTTTGCTGACACAGTGACCACCAGTATACTATATATAGCAGTACGGTACGGAAGGCCACTGCTGTACCTACCTCTGTGTCGTCATTAAGTATACTATCCATCTACATTCTATACCTGTGGTGCATTTTAGTTTTGCAGTTTGCTGATACAGTGACCACCAGTATACTATATATAGCAGTACGGTACGGAAGGCCACTGCTGTACCTACCTCTGTGTCGTCATTAAGTATACTATCCATCTACATTCTATACCTGTGGTGCATTTTAGTTTTGCAGTTTGCTGACACAGTGACCACCAGTATACTATATATAGCAGTACGGTATGGAAGGCCACTGCTGTACCTACCTCTGTGTCGTCATTAAGTATACTATCCATCTACATTCTATACCTGTGGTGCATTTTAGTTTTGCAGTTTGCTGACACAGTGACCACCAGTATACTATATATAGCAGTATGGAAGGCCACTGCTGTACCTACCTCTGTGTCGTCATTAAGTATACTATCCATCTACATTCTATACCTGTGGTGCATTTTAGTTTTGCAGTTTGCTGACTCAGTGACCACCAGTATACTATATATAGCAGTACGGAAGGCCACTGCTGTACCTACCTCTGTGTCGTCATTAAGTATACTATCCATCTACATTCTATACCTGTGGTGCATTTTAGTTTTGCAGTTTGCTGACACAGTTACCACCAGTATATATAGCAGTATGGTATGGAAGGCCACTGCTCTACCTACCTCTGTGTCGTCAAGTATACTATCCATCCGTACCTGTGGTGCATTTCAGTTGTGCGCAGTATATGTAGTAGTAGGCCATTGCTATTGATACTGGCATATAATTCCACACATTAAAAAATGGAGAACAAAAATGTGGAGGTTAAAATAGGGAAAGATCAAGATCCACTTCCACCTCGTGCTGAAGCTGCTGCCACTAGTCATGGCCGAGACGATGAAATGCCATCAACGTCGTCTGCCAAGGCCGATGCCCAATGTCATAGTAGAGAGCATGTAAAAACCAAAAAACAAAAGTTCAGTAAAATGACCCAAAAATCAAAATTAAAAGCGTCTGAGGAGAAGTGTAAACTTGCCAATATGCCATTTACGACACGGAGTGGCAAGGAACGGCTGAGGCCCTGGCCTATGTTCATGGCTAGTGGTTCAGCTTCACATGAGGATGGAAGCACTCATCCTCTCGCTAGAAAAATGAAAAGACTTAAGCTGGCAAAAGCACAGCAAAGAACTGTGCGTTCTTCTAAATCACAAATACCCAAGGAGAGTCCAATTGTGTCGGTTGCGATGCCTGACCTTCCCAACACTGGATGGGAAGAGCTTGCGCCTTCCACCATTTGACCCGCAGTCCAGTTCCTGATAGTCAAAATGAAGATGTCACTGTTGAAGTACACCAGGATGAGGATATGGGTGTTGCTGGCACTGGGGAGGAAATTGACAAGGAGGATTCTGATGGTGAGGTGGTTTGTTTAAGTCAGGCACCCGGGGAGACACCTGTTGTCCGTGGGAAGAATATGGCCATTGACATGCCTGGTCAAAATACAAAAAAAATCAGTTCTTCGGTGTGGAATTATTTCAACACAAATGCGGACAACAGGTGTCAAGCCATGTGTTGCCTTTGTCAAGCTGTAATAAGTAGGGGTAAGGACATTAACCACCTCGGAACATCCTCCCTTATACGTCACCTGCAGCGCATTCATCATAAGTCAGTGACAAGTTCAAAAACTTTGGGTGACAGCAGAAGCAGTCCACTGACCACTAAATCCCTTCCTCTTGTAACCAAGCTCCTGCAAACCACACCACCAACTCCCTCAGTGTCAATTTCCTCCTTACCCAGGAAAGCCAATAGTCCTGCAGGCCATGTCACTGGCAAGTCTGACGAGTCCTCTCCTGCCTGGGATTCCTCCGATGCATCCTTGAGTGTAACGCCTACTGCTGCTGGCGCTGCTGTTGTAGCTGCTGGGAGTCGATCGTCATCCAAGAGGGGAAGTCGGAAGACCACTTGTACTACTTCCAGTAAGCAATTGACTGTCCAACAGTCCTTTGCGAGGAAGATGAAATATCACAGCAGTCATCCTGCTGCAAAGCAGATAACTCAGGCCTTGGCAGCCTGGGCGGTGAGAAACATGGTTCCGGTATCCACCGTTAATTCAGAGCCAACTAGAGACTTGATTGAGGTACTGTGTCCCCGGTACCAAATACCATCTAGGTTCCATTTCTCTAGGCAGGCGATACCGAAAATGTACACAGACCTCAGAAAAAGACTCACCAGTGTACTAAAAAATGCAGTTGTACCCAATGTCCACTTAACCACGGACATGTGGACAAGTGGAGCAGGGCAGACTCAGGACTATATGACTGTGACAGCCCACTGGGTAGATGTATTGCCTCCCGCAGCAAGAACAGCAGCGGCAGCATTAGTAGCAGCATCTCGCAAACGCCAACTCGTTCCTAGGCAGGCTGCGCTTTGTATCACCGCTTTCCAGAATAGGCACACAGCTGACAACCTCTTACGGAAACTGAGGAAGATCATCGCAGAATGGCTTACCCCAATTGGACTCTCCTGGGGATTTGTGACATCGGACAACGCCAGCAATATTGTGCGTGCATTACATCTGGGCAAATTCCAGCACGTCCCATGTTTTGCACATACATTGAATTTGGTGGTGCAGAATTATTTAAAAAACGACAGGGGCGTACAAGAGATGCTGTCGGTGGCCCGAAGAATTGCGGGCCACTTTCGGCATTCAGCCACCGCGTACAGAAGACTGGAGCACCACCAAACATTCCTGAACCTGCCCTGCCATCATCTGAAGCAAGAGGTGGTAACGAGGTGGAATTCAACCCTCTATATGCTTCAGAGGATGGAGGAGCAGCAAAAGGCCATTCAAGCCTATACATCTGCCCATGATATAGGCCAAGGAGGGGGAATGCACCTGACTCAAGCGCAGTGGAGAATGATTTCAACGTTGTGCAAGGTTCTGCAACCCTTTGAACTTGCCACACGTGAAGTCAGTTCAGACACTGCCAGCCTGAGTCAGGTCATTCCCCTCATCAGGCTTTTGCAGAAGAAGCTGGAGACATTGAAGGAGGAGCTAAAACAGAGCGATTCCGCTAGGCATGTGGGACTTGTGGATGGAGCCCTTAATTCGCTTAAACAGGATTCACGGGTGGTCAATCTGTTGAAATCAGAGCACTACATTTTGGCCACTGTGCTCGATCCTAGATTTAAAACCTACGTTGTATCTCTCTTTCCGGCAGACACAAGTCTGCAGATGTTCAAAGACCTGCTGGTGAGAAAATTGTCAAGTCAAGCGGAACGTGACCCGTCAACATCTCCTCCTTCACATTCTCCCGCAACTGGGGGTGCGAGGAAAAGGCTAAGAATTCCGAGCCCACCCGCTGGCGGTGATGCAGGGCAGTCTGGAGCGAGTGCTAACATCTGGTCCGGACTGAAGGACCTGCCAACGATTACTGACATGTCGTCTACTGTCACTTCATATGATTCTCTCACCATTGAAAGAATGGTGGAGGATTATATGAGTGACCGCATCCAAGTAGGCACGTCAGACAGTCCGTACGTATACTGGCAGGAAAAAGAGGCAATTTGGAGGCCCTTGCAGAAACTGGCTTTATTCTACCTAAGTTGCCCTCCCTCCAGTGTGTACTCCGAAAGAGTGTTTAGTGCAGCCGCTCACCTTGTCAGCAATCGGCATACGAGGTTACTTCCAGAAAATGTGGAGAAGATGATGTTCATCAAAATGAATTATAATCAATTCCTCCGTGGAGACATTCACCAGCAGCAATTGCCTCCACAAAGTACACAGGGACCTGAGATGGTGGATTCCAGTGGGGACGAATTAATAATCTGTGAGGAGGGGGATGTACACAGTGAAAGGGGTGAGGAATCGGACGATGATGATGAGGTGGACATCTTGCCTCTGTAGAGCCAGTTTGTGCAAGGAGAGATTGATCGATTCTTTTTTTGGTGGGGGCCCAAACCAACCAGTCATTTCAGTCACAGTCGTGTGGCAGACCCTGTCGCTGAAATGATGGGTTCGTTAAAGTGTGCATGTCCTGTTAATACAACATAAGGGTGGGTGGAAGGGCCCATCCTGCCTGACACTGCAGTGCCACTCCTAGATGGGCCAGGTGTTTGTGTCGGTCACTTGTGTCGCTTAGCTTAGTCACACAGCAACCTTGGTGCGCCTCTTTTTTTCTTTGCATCATGTGCTGTTTGGGGACAATTTTTTTGAAGTGCCATCCTGCCTGACACTGCAGTGCCACTCCTAGATGGGCCAGGTGTTTTGTGTCGGCCACTTGTGTCGCTTAGCTTAGTCACACAGCGACATTGGTGCGCCTCTTTTTTTCTTTGCATCATGTGCTGTTTGGGGACAATTTTTTCGAAGTGCCATCCTGCCTGACACTGCAGTGCCACTCCTAGATGGGCCAGGTGTTTGTGTCGGCCACTTGTGTCGCTTAGCTTAGCCATCCAGCGACCTCGGTGCAAATTTTAAAACTATGGGATCAAAATGACCCCCACATTCTATGATTTAAGCTGTTTTTTAGGGTTTTTTGTAAAAAACACCCGAATCCAAAACACACCCGAATCCGACAAAAAAATTTCGGTGAGGTTTTGCCAAAACGCGTCCGAATCCAAAACACGGCCGCGGAACCGAATCCAAAACCAAAACACAAAACCCGAAAAATGTCCGGTGCACATCACTATTGACGACACAGAGGTAGGTAGAGCAGTGGACTACTATACCGTACTGATATAATACTGGGGTCACTGGTCAGCAAAATTCTGCACTGTCCTCCTACTATATACTACAATGCAGCACAGATATGGAGCGTTTTTCAGGCAGAGAACGTATAATACTGGTGGTCACTGGTCAGTAAAACTCTGCACTGTGCTCCTACTATATAATACTGGTGGTCCCCAGTCCCCACAATAAAGCACACTGAGCACAGATATTTGCAGTACACTGAGCACAGATATGGAGCGTTTTTCAGGCAGAGAACGTAGATATTTTCAGCACACTGAGCACAGATATTTGCAAGCACACTGAGCACAGATATTTGCAGCACACTGAGCACAGATATTTGCAGCACACTGAACACAACTGAGAGAACGCTGCACACGTCCTCTCCCTATCATCTCCAATGCACGAGTGAAAATGGCGGCGACGCACGGCTCCTTATATAGAATACGAATCTCACGAGAATCCGACAGCGGGATGAAGACGTTCGGGCGCGCTCGGGTTAACCGAGCAAGGCGGGAAGATTCGAGTCCGCCTCGGAACCGTGTAAAATGGGTGAAGTTCGGGGGGGTTCGGATTCCGAGGAACCGAACCCGCTCATCTCTAGAAGAAAACCTGATCAAATGTATAAACCTCTATTCAAACCAGGTTATCTGGATATGATACCAGACTAATAACTAGTATGAAAAATCTCAGCGTGCTGTGGCTCCATTACAGAAAAAAAAAAGTGTCCATACACTAATATGCAGTATCTCAATGATGGTCTAAAATGACCGGTATGGAATGCATCTGCCACTTATCTAAGTGTCTACCACTGAACTTTAGTAGATGTAGAACAGCCTTCTGCACATATAATAAAATAGGGATATGCAACAAGGATAATCCTAGTTCAGTGATTCACACACACATAGAACTAGAGATGTGTGCTGGATTTGCTGGTTATGGTTGTAATTCGTCATCCGGCTTTGGATTTGATTTTGCCTAAACGCTGTGACTAGTTTTGGTTTTGTATTTTTTTTTTTTAAATGACAATAAAACTAAAATCACATAACTTGGGCCTTTTTTGTTCCTAAAATATTACTAACCTCAATAATATTAATTTCCAGTCATTTCCAGTACATTTTGACCACCTCACAGCTCATAACATTGTTTTCATCCAGTTTAGGCCAAAGGCTGCAGCGAGCTGTCTGGTTACTAAGCGACAGAGCAGCGGCACAAAGCAGTTTATAGCACATCTATGAAACATTGCCACACAGCAGTGGTGCAAGATGGACTTGTCCTTAGGCCCTCCCACCTAGCCTTGTGTTGGACATTAAAAAGGACATGCAGTTTAACAAACCAAGCACTTCAGCGACAGGGACTGACACTTTTGTGGCTGAAGTGCTTGCTTTGTTTGAGCCCCACAAAACAATCTACCAATAGGCTTAAGGCAGCTTAGCTAACAGCTCTGCAACAGCAAGATTTAATCGTCACTACCATACTCATCTTCATCAGTGTGTATATCATCCTCACAATTTCAACTCATCCATGCTGGAATACACTATTACAGAAGTCTCTACTTTGATATAACTGCCTGTAAAGGTCTTTCTCATGGAATTTGTAGTTCATTTTGATGAACATCATCTTTTCCAAATTTTGAGGAAGTAGCCTCCTATGCCGTTTGCTGATAGGGTTCCCAGCTGTGCTGAAAACTCTTTCTGACTACAAACTGGAGGGTGGGTAGCTTAAGTAATGCAAAGCCAGTTTGTATAAGGGCCTCCAAATTCACTTTTTTTCCTTCCAGTAGTCAAAGGGCATATGTGACATTTTTTGGATGGTGAGTGGTGACCATGTCATATAGCATTACTGGCAGCTTGGCTCATACTGTGTGGAGTCACAGGGCATATGTTAAGTGAACAAAGCACACTGTGGTACAGAGTGCACTGGGGTAGGTAGAGTGCACAGAACAGTATAATCAAATTATACATTATATATATTTTTTTAACTGGCAACTCAGCTTACACTGTGTGAAATCAGAACACTTTTCTGCACATGCACTGGGGAACAGAGCGTACTGGGGCAGGTAGTGTCACAGAACAGTACAAACAAATTATACAACAATATAAGTGAAGTGAAGTGAACAAAGCGCACTGGTGTACAGCGTACTGGGGTGCAGTGCACAGAACAGTACAAACAAATGATATAATTGTTGAAGCAGTTTTTCCCTTTTTTTTTTTTTTTACAACTGACAAACAATACGGGGTCACACTGCTTATGTGAATGCTGTGTGTGGGGCTTGCAGTGTCAGTGCAGCACCACTGTATGATGGCATTAGACTAAGGGGACGGGACACAGCTTCTGGATGGACACAGCACAGCCACTTGTGGATGGAAACTGCCCAGCCACTTGTAGCAGATGGACACCACACAGCCACTTAGATGGACACCGCACAGTCACTTGTAGTTAATGAACACCGCACAGACACTTGTAGCAGATAGACACCACACAGCCACTTAGATGGACTCTGCACAGACACTTGTAGTAAATGGACACCGCACAGCCACTTAGATGGACACTGCACAGTCACTTAGATGCATGCAGGAAAGCCACTTAGATGGAAACCGCACAGCCACTTGTAGTAGATGGACATCGCACTGACACTTAGATGGACACCACACAGCCCCTTAGATAGACACCACTCAGCCCCTTAGATTGACACCGCACAGCACCTTAGATGGACACCACACAGCCCCTTAGATAGACTCCACACAGCCACTTAGATGGACACCGCACAGCCACTTGTAGTAGATGAACACCGCACAGCCGCTTAGATGGACACTGCACAGCCACTTAGATGGATGCAGCAAAGCCACTTAGATGGAAACCGCACAGCCACTTGTAGTAGATGGACACTGCACTGACACTTAGATGGACACTGAACAGTCACTTTTAGTAGATGGACACAGCACTGACACTTACTGTAGATGGACACCACACATCCCCTTAGATGGACACCTCACAGCCCCTTAGATGGACTCCACATAGCCACTTAGATGGACGCTGCACAGCCATAGATCAATGGTTACAACAGCAGAGCGCAGCAGCGTGACTGGAGTGAAACGACGCTGAGTCACCGTCGCTAGGTCCTTATATAGAATCCAAAACCCATAAAAATCTGATGCCGGGAGGATGACATTTTGCCCTGATTTAGAATTTGAGTCTGGTGAAAACACCAGAGCCATGGCTCGGATTAACTCAAGTTCGGGCACATTCGGATTTCTTAAAATCCAAACCGCTCATCTCTACATAGAACACATACATGCCTTACAGCAACCTAACATTTATTTATTTATTACCAGTTATTTATATAGCGCACACAAATTCCGCAGCGCTTTACAGAGAATATTCGGTCATTCACATCAGTCCCTGCCCCAGTGGAGCTTACAATCTATATTCCCTATCACATGTACACGCACACACATTCACGCTAGGGTTAATTTTGTTGGGAGCCAATTAACCTACCAGTATATTTTTGGATTGTGGGAGGAAACCGGAGTACCCGGAGGAAACCCACGCAAGTACGGGGAGAATATACAAACTCCCCACAGTTAGGGCCATGGTGGGAATCGAACCCATGACCTCAGTGCTGTGAGGCAGTAATGCTAACCATTACACCAACATTCAGATCCTGCGGTGAGCTGCAAGGTTGATGGGGATCTTTGTATCATTATGACTTTACATCAATATGCAATTCTAGAATTGTGCCTAGCGGCGGCTGCAGCGCCGACCTTATAGTGCAGGGGAACTGCTAAGCACATATAAGCATACATGTTATCATGTATGCAATATACGT
The DNA here is from genome assembly GCF_028390025.1 of Pseudophryne corroboree. Lineage (NCBI taxonomy): Eukaryota > Metazoa > Chordata > Amphibia > Anura > Myobatrachidae > Pseudophryne > Pseudophryne corroboree. Next base: position 89,492,240 of record NC_086453.1, on the reverse strand, counting down.
GCGGGCTGGTTTCCCCGGGGATCAGGTGCGCTGAGTGTATCTGGTGCTACTCGGCACACACTCCTAAGCCCATCCCCAAACTCCTGTGAAACTAGCCAATGGGAGTCTGGGGGCGGGCTTGGAAGGAGTGTGTGAAGCACATACGATCCCCGGGAGAACCAGCCAGCACATATATTACATACACGATAACATGTATGTTTATATGTGCTAAGCGTTCACCCCCTGCACTATGCAGTTGGCGCTGCAGACCAGGGGCTTCAGCCTCCGCTGATCATGTCTTATTGTCATAATGGCTCTGTCCCTCCCCACTGACCCGCATATCACTGCATAATACCACGAGGGAGCGGGGCTGAGACAGCGGGCCATGGGACTACGGTCAGCCAAACAAACATTTGGTCCATCAGAGGGGATTCTGGATGCTATCCCATGCACGTTGTGTGCCTGGGGGCTTCAGTTAAGTTGTTAATATTGTTATTAACATTTATGTATATAGCACCAGCACACTCCATTGCTCTTTACAATTGGGAACAAAACAGTATAAAATAAGACTGTGTAATAACAGACAAACAGAGAGGTCAGAGGTCACAAGCTTACTATATATAGGATATCATGAGTTTAATATATGAAAATAAATGCAACATTCTGAGTCATAGTTCAGTAATATGGTTCTTAATGAGCTGTATAATCCAGTCACACAGTAAAGTTTGTGCGAGGTCAAAGAGTTGCGTGAGTGTTGAAGGGGAACATATGTAAGTTTTGTGTGAACTGGATGGAGGTTACAATGGAGGTTACATGGGTGATTCAGCAATCCAGTCAGCTACTGTACAAGGTGTTTGTGTAATGTTCTGATATATAAAACCAATAAAACACAACAATAAGAATGCTCACCATTCTTCTTTTTCCAAGGAGAAACTAAAGAAAGTAGCAGATAAATAGTCAGCACAAATTATGTAAAACTCAACCCCAATCCCCGGATAGTACATAGCAATTACTGTATATCCATTTTAGTCCGTTATAACAGTGCAAGGCTGAATACTGTAGTGTTTAGTGATGTTTAGCGGGTTTTTTTTGTTGGTGATTAATAGTTACAATTTCAAGACAGGCTCTCAAGATGTTTTCCATTTCTCAGGTCTAGGAGGCCCAAAACAAGTCCTGAAGCAAAGAGTGGGCCATGAATTCCTGTCTTGAAAAAATAACTGTTAACCCAAATAAAAAAAAAGACCACCACATGCTGCAATACCCAGACTCTCCCACAGAGAGCAGTATAAATAGCAGAAATAGCGAGACTTACAATGACTTCGATAAAGCTCCTCTTGCAGCTTCCAGCAATAGATCCATGCCGCTAAAAACTATCTTACCAGCAAAATGGGGTGGAGTGGCTGGTGGATTGCAGGGAGCAACAATGCATGATTAATGGATACGTCTACTGTAGTGTAAGTGCAATATGCTTTGCTGGATGGGCACTAAATTATTTCTAAATCTTACACGGACAACGTAAAACTAAATGTCTCATCGGGCTAAACAGATTTATTGTATGGATGCAAAAAAAATAAAAAATAACATGAATGACAATCTCTACATTAAAGGGGTTGAAGTCCCACACCTCCCGCCGCTGTTAATGCGATTGCTGAGTTTGACAGTGGATCGTGAGAGTAGCTTAAAACAGGAAGGGTGTTCAGGGCCGAAAAGAACTGTTCGGCATGATCTATCTATCTATCTATCTATCTATCTATCTATCTATCTATCTATCTATCTATCTATCTATATATAAAGACATTTCTCCGGCTGATAGTGAATTTGTTTAACCACAGATGGCATGAGTGGCCCACGGGAAACCACTCTGATCCCTCACAGTACCTCCTCCCCTCTAAGTTGTCTAATAAGTAAATAAAAAATAATGGGGGAGATATATCAAACGTCTAAAGAGTGGAGAAGTAGACAATTGGAGAAGTTGTGACCAATCTTGTTTCTAGGGTGTGGTATTGAAGATCTACAATGTCTAGGTCGACAGTCATTAGGTCAACCCCATATGGTCGACATGCATTAGGTTGACACTGACAAAATATCGACACGTGAAAAGGTCGACGGGTACAAAAATCAACACATGAAATGGTCGACACGGAAAGTGGTCGACACAGAAAAGGTTGACACTGCTTTTTTTGTGTGTCGTTTCGTCACCGTCATCGCACAGGGAACTCCAATAATTGTACCGCATCCCCTTGCATGGCTCGTGGCTATGGGCAATGTTACTATTGCCAATCTTAGTCCACGTGGATGGTAAAGTATGAAAAAGGCATAAAAAAATGCAAAAAAAAACCCTTTAAAAAAGCTGCGGCAACATGTGTCGACCACATGTGTGCCGACTATTGTCACATCGACCATTTGATCCTGTTGACCTTTTGTACCCATCGTCCTTTCGCAATGTTGACCTTTTGTCAGTGTCGACCTCATGCATGACCTTTTGTCAGTGTCAGTGTCGACCATATGCACTCCATATGGGGTCAACCTATTTCTTGTCGACCTAGACATTGTCTATCTAAACATTGGAACCCGGCTTCTACTTATTCTATATATTGTACTTGATAAATAACAGCAGTATATAGATACAGTAGGAGCTGATTGGTTTCTATAGGCAACGTCTCCAACGTCCTTTTCTCCATTCTCATAGGTTTGATACATTTCCTCCTAATAAATCCACAAAAATAAAGTTTTGTTTTACCTCCCAAAAATTGTTACTGGGCTTTTTTTGTTTTTAGAATTAACGTCATTCTTGTCAACATTTCCTGTTAGTATAATTGTCATCTCAATGTAAAATATCTCTATAATAGCCTCTTTGTCTTGGAATATGGAGCTAGTATAAGACTACATATAGTAGCGGATCTTGCCACGGGCAAGCAGGACTTTTGCCCGGGGCGCCGCCTTCCGGAGGGATGGCGCCGCACCATGGCAAGATCCGCTACTGTGCCCCCCGCTGTGAAGGGAACCAGACACTACGCATCTAGTTTCCCTTCGCGGAAGGGACCTTTGCTGTGCGGTGTGCGATGACGTCATCGCGCACCGCACAGCATTGTGACACAGACGCTAGGGGTCATAATTGACCTCTAGTGTCTATGCTGATCTGAGGAGAGGAGCGGTGCTGGCGGCTGTCTGCAGCGGTCTGGAATCAGGAGCGGGGATAGTAAATATAATTTTTTTTTCTCTTCCAGCGGCGCTACAGGGGGCACAAATGGGGGCGTAACTGACTACGCCCCCGTATGAAGCCACGCCCCTATAATTTTGCCCGGGGCGCCACAAGGGCAAGAACCGGCCCTGACTACATACCTCCCTGACGGTTGGCTGTATGTTGTATGGAAAGCTGTTTTACATGATGAAGCACAACAGGAAATGTTTATGCCTAATTGATTTGTTCCTGATACTTCATGCTGAAGAATTCATTGGAATGTTCGTGAGTGTTCACACATCGATTAATAAATGAAATATTTGTGTTATTATTCGAGCATATTTTAATGTAATCCACAGGGGTGTGGTTCATCAAATCGACAGTGTCTAGGTCGACAATGTTTAGGTCGACCACTATAGGTCGACAGTCACTAGGTCGACATGGATGGAAGGTCGACAGGGTTTCTAGGTCGACATGTGCTAGGTCGACAGGTCTAAAGGTCGACATGAGGTTTTTGTTTTTTTTTTGTCGTTTTCTTCGTAGAGTGACCGGGATCCCAAATTAGTGCACCGCGTCCCCTCGCTTCGCTCGCCATGCTTCGGGCATGGTGCCTTCGCTCCGCTACCGCTTCGCTCGGCACACTTTACCGTTCCAATCGTAGTCTACGTGGATCGTTAAGTATGAAAAAATTCAAAAAAAGAAAAAAACTGTGAAAAACTCATGTCGACCTTTAGACCTGTCGACCTAGCACATGTCGACCTAGAAACCCTGTCGACCTAGTGACTGTCGACCTATAGTGGTCGACCTAAACATTGTCGACCTAGACACTGTCGATCTTCAGACCGGATCCCAATCCACAGAATGACGACTGTCCTGTTTCTTTTCACTATGTGTTCTGAAAATAAAGATACATGTAAATTGCTTTACACATTTAATGGCACTTCTAGTAAACTATTACAGTTGAGTGTCAGGCAAAATGGATTAATTAAAATGGTTAGAGAATGTTTGTGAACCCTTTAGTATTATCAGTGTTCCTGTATACATTTGACTTATTGTAGTGTCAGGCAAAATGGATTAATTAAAATGGTGAGAGAATGTTTGTGAACCCTTTAGTGTTATCAGTGTTCCTGTATAAATTTGACTTATTGTATAGAATGTGACCTAAAGTATCAGCTTTTCATATCTATGAGCAGCATTTTTAAGGCAGAACCGCATGTGAGTGCAACAATTTATTTTAGGGTGCACAGGGCCGACACCGCAGATGTCCGCTTCTTAACTGTGATGCCTTGGAATTGCCTTGCAGCTACACACTCCCAATGTGACAGAGGAGGAGAAGACGATGTCACTGCTGCCTAGCCCTCGCACCTCATATGGTTAGAAGAAGTAGCATTATAGGGGTGTGAGTCGCACCCGGGTGTCCCCCTCGCAGTGGGTGACACCAAAATGCCAGCTACTTCGCAGTACGAGGAGGTGGGTGCTGTAGTATGACATTCTCCTACACAGAGCCGGCTCTACCATTAGGCAGCTATAGGCGGCTGCCTAGGGGCGCCACTGAATTCATCTAGCAAAGACTGTACAGATCTTACAGCCAGATGAGTGGTTTGCACTTGAAAATGAAAGTACTGTATATTGGGAACACAATTACAAAATGTTGTGACTTTGATTACAATTTAATTTTGAACTTTAAAGGTCCTTGTGTGTTGTCCCTTTTCTGTATTATGATGCAATTCACTCCAGCCCACCTAGTGGCCACCTGCATCTCCCCTACGGGAGGTGGTGGGAAGGGGGCGCTAGGCTGAAGCTTTGCCTGGGGTGCAG